>NW_027202271.1:45664657-46297157 GCF_024711535.1 Dipodomys merriami | reverse complement strand
AGCAGTCTTACTCATTTGATGATATAATGTATTCCTGCCTGCAGACTAATGTTTATTTTATATAGTTCTTAAAACTCCAAAGGCATCAGGAGTTTTCATTTATAAAAAAAAACCAAAAAACTAGAAAATTCAAATGTGATTGCTTTAAGTACGTATTTGCTCTGGTCTCTCGAGGAATACTTCTTTTCCTGAATATCACTACCCTCCTCTGCAAGGAGCTGAAGGAGAGACCAGGATTCTCTTCTTTTGAAAACATCTGAGCCTCACCCACAGCAGTGAGTTGTTTCAATCCCTGGTTCACAGATGCTGTGGTGGTGACAGACAGGCTCCTGATAAAGCCTACCACATTCTTACTGGAGCTTGTATTGTGTCTTATTCCCAGGATGTTACACTCCGTAAACATTCCTCTTAGGTGTCTTCTAACAAAAAGGTTGTCTTCTTCATTACAATGTATCTCCGCTTCAAAAAGGTTTTTGGTTTTTTACTCACATCTTTCCATCCAGGTCGCCATCGATGGGTTATGTATACTACTGAAATGAATGGCAAAAACACATTCTGGGATGTAGATGGAAGCATGGTACCTCCAGAATGGTAAGACAAGTTAATACTTTATTTCATTGGCTTAGCAATATTTATTTCATGATACAAATATCTATTAGCTATTTACAAGGCAATTAGTGATGCACTTCTGGAAGAATCCCCATATTAACTAACTTAGTGACCTAAAACAATTATTTTCAAAGTTTTTGTGGATCAGGAATTCAGACAGGACAAAATAAGGATAGTTTAGCACTTCTCTGGGGCCTCAGCTGGGAGATTTGTTCTGAAGATTGTTCCCCAGCTGGGAGATTCATCTGAAGATTTGTTTACTTAGCCTCTGGCACTTAATTCTGGCTGTCAGCTAGGGGCACAGCTGGGGCTGTGAGTTGGAGCATCTTTGTGTTGCCTAGGTCTCCCTCAGATGAGAGCTCTGAGAGAAAATGAGCTAGGCTGAAGTCATATTACCTTAACTGGTTTAGTTTTGAAGTCACTCAACGGAATACTTTTGTATTCCGTTGGAAGTATATTCTAAGCAATTAGAAAGCTTGGTCTACATTTGACCAGAGACATCATAAACTGCATCTCTTCCTAGGGGCACGTCAATGTCACATTCTATATTTGGAATATACAATGGAAAAATATCTTTTAAAGAAAACTATCTTTTAGGGAAAAAACACTGTGCCACACTATCACTTTTCTGGGGGTGAAAAGAAAAAAGAACTGTAGCTCTAATCTTCTCTGGCATTTAGACTCTAAGAAGTCCCATAGTTTTTTCATCTGTAAAGTGTGAGCCCTAAATTTCCCATTTCTAAAAACTTAAGGTGTTTATTATATGCATATTTTAAGATGAAATTCTGAATGCTCTTACATGTGACCAAATTTTGTATGAACTATTTCAAAGCCAAGTTCTTATATCTGCTTTATAGATTGCTGTGTTAATATCATATGGTTGATAAACAGTTAAACTCTGGAGATCCTTTCTGGTGGATCCAGAAAATGTTAACAGAATACTGGAAATATTAAGTGGGCTGTGGCATTTTATTTTAGTAGAACTAAAATGGAACTCCAGTTTTGCCCCCCAAAATAAATAGTAATAAAAATACAATGATAGGAAAAACCTGCAAAGATGAAAAGTATTGTTCAGCCCAGCAAGTCCATTTGTGTGATCATAAAGATCACATGGAAAAGAAGCAGAGAGCTGTAGAAGATAAATCACACTCTAGCAGGTGCCTGAGGGCAATTGAGGATACAGAGCTGAATTTCTTTGTGGACTGGAGGCTCCTGCGGGCTGAGTACCTTTGATGACTCTTATTTGTATGGGAAGCTGAAAGGTTATGATGAGTCTTTGCAGGAAGAAATGTTGGACAGGCTCTGCTGCTGTTTCTCTGACTCCCCATCCCTATTCACTTCACTGTGGAATTCTCAATCTGTAGAGTCTTTAATTTGTGAACAAAACTGATGGTGAGTTGATTTAGAGAGCTGAGTATAATTGCACATAGTGTAATGAATAACAAAAGTAACGTATCTTTAAGTATTTGCCTGATGCCAAGAACTGTTATAGACAAGGGGGAATAAAACAAGGTGTCAGCTAGGCACCAGTGGCTCACGCCTAAAATCCTAGCTACGCAGGAGGCTGAGATCTGAGGATCATGGTTCAAAGCCAGCCTGGGCAGGAAAGTCTGGGAGACTCTTATCTCCAATAAACCACCAGAAAACCGGAAGTAACATTGTGGCTTAAGTGGTAGAGTGCTTGCCTTAAGCTGAAGAGCAGAGGCACAGTGCCCAGGCCCAGAGTTCAAGCCCCATGACCAAAAAAAAAAAAAAAGGTGTCATAAGAGGAGGCAGAAAAGCATGTATGTTTTATATTAGATGTAACAAGTATCAAGTGAAGCTGGGATTTGTAAGGGGTATGGAGTAGTGGGAGGGTTGGGAGATATTTTAATACAGGGCTTAGGGAAGGATTCTTTCAGGAAGAAAGGGAAAAGGAAAGGGGAAAGAAGAAAGAAAGGGAAAGACCTGTAAGGGAGAAAACTCCTTTTAAGCAGCACTCATAGATGCAAAAACCTTATATGTCTGAGATGTATTGCTTGGTCTGCTGAAAGAGCAGTATATGACAGCTTGGGTGGTGCATAACAAGTGAGAGAGGAAGACGTTAAGAAATGAAATACGAGCAATTACCATAGCCCAGATCAGGTAGATATTGTCAGCTATGGTTAATTCCTATTTTTTTTCCTCAAACTTTTGGATGTCACTGTAAAGTAAGATAGGATATGATTTGATTTACATTTATTTTTATTTTAGAAAATGGAACAATCTCAGATTTTCAGACATCACAAGTGTTTGAATCATTTCAAAGTAATTGCTCAAATGATACACCATCACTCCTGAGTACTTTACGTGTAACTCCTACAAGCACAGAGATTCCCCTGCACAGCTACAGTTTCATTACTGGCATCAGACAGTTAATGATAGGTCCTTCATGGAGGCTTATGCCTATCGTTTCAGATTCTTATAAGGTGGAGATCAGGAGGATTGCAGTTTGGGGCCAACCTGGGCAAAACATTAGTGAAACTCATCTCAACATGTTACAGAAAGTTTGGTTCTCTGGTCTCAAAATGCCAAATTACAAGTGAGAGCAGGGATTTGAGGAAAGGGAAATGAGATTTCTTATTATCCACCAGATGAATGATTGTTATGTCTCCTTGTCTTTTGAAAGAGAATGTCCATGTTTGAAGCAGGGGAGCTTGGGAATTCTATTCAGGGTACATGACAACTCACACAGATCTTTATCATCCAGTTTATTTGTGCCACTTATCTGATAGGTTTTATTCCTTTCCAGTGGATCAGAGAAAGATGGGGGTGAGAGTGGGGGTGGGAAGATTATCTCTTGAGTTGAAAAAACTGTTGCTAGGCACAGTAACTCAAGCCTGTAATCCTAGCTGTTTGAAGACAGAAATCAGAATATATCTCATTTTAAGGCCATTTCCGGCATAAAGATTCACACGACTCCATATCACTTAATGTTCCCCTTTACAGGGGAAGCACCATGGGCTGGGCAAAGTGGCAAAAAAATTCAGGAGACTCCATCTCAACCAAGTTCTGGGCACTGTGGACCATGCTTGTTATTCCAGTGACACGAAGAAGCACAAGTAGAAGGCCCAGGTGGGTCTGGGCATAAAGCAAGACCTTAGTCTTAAAAAATAACCAAAGGTTGCTGGGTGCCGGTGGCTCATGCCTGTAATCCTAGCTACTCAGGAGGCTGAGATCTGAGGATCGAGGTTCAAGCCAGCCCTGGTAGGAAAGTCCTTGAGACTCTTATCTCCAATAAACCACAAGAAACCGAAAGGGGCATTGTGGCTCAAGCGGTAAAGCGCTCGCCTTAATCTGAAGAGCACAGGGATAGTGCCCAAGCCCAGAGTTCAAGCCCAACAACAAAAAAAAAAACAAAGGCAAAAAACATTCTGGAGAAATGGCTCAAATGGTAAGAGCATTTACATAGTCCTGGAGTTCAATCCTGAGTACAGCCAAAAAGAGAAGAAAAGAAGTGGTCTCTGCAGGGGAGGGGGGGGGAGGCTGGGAAGGGATGTGAAGGGTAAACAAAGGAGGAGGCTACAATGCTTGATAGAAAATGTACTCATTATCTTGCCCATGTAATTGTAACCCCTCTGTACAGTATGTTCACACACACAAAAAAAAAAAACATAAAAAAATTTAAAACAAAAGAAAAGAAGTGGTCTCCATGACATAGATGTTAAGTGACAGCTGATGTAGAAGCTGCAGCACATTACCCAAGTCTAGCTGAGGTGAGTGATAAAGATGGCGTCACTAAAGTGCAAACTTTCAATGGAGATGAAACAGCCTTCTAAGAGAAGAGATGCTATAGAAGTCTCCTAATGGAGAGGTCAGGGCTTGGTAAAGAGGATTAGAGGATAGGCCAACTTTCCTCTTAGGGGCTAAAGCAGCCGATAACTTTAAATTGACATCAGTGCTGATTTACTGTTCCAAAACTCCTAGGGCCTTTAGCAGTTGAGCTAAATCTTCTCTGCTTAGGCTGTGTAAATGGAATGACAAAGCCTATATGTCGATATATGTGTTTATAGCAAAGTTACTAAAAATAGTTCAGGGGGAAAAAAGGATTCTTTTCATAATATTGCTGCTTACTGACAAGACCACCTAAGAGCTCCAAGGAGATGTACAATGAAATTGTGTTTCCATGCCTACTAACACATCCTTTTGCAAACCTTAGGTTAAAAAGTAATAATTGACTTTCAAGCTTTACTGTTTAAGAAATACATTTTGGGGGCTGGGAAGGTGGCTCAGTGGTAGAGCGCTTGCCTTGCATGCATGAGGCCCTGGGTTCGATTCCTTAGCACCACATAAGCAGAAAAAGCTGGAAGTGGGGCTGAGGCTCAAGTGGTAGAGCGCTAGTCTACAGCTGAAGAGCTCAGGGACAGCGCCCAGGCCGAGTTCAGGCCCCACAACCGACCAAAAAAAAAAAATACATTTTGTAGCCGGGTGCCGGTGGCTCACACCTGTAATCCTAGCTATTCAAGAGGCTGAGATTTGAGAATCACGGTTCAAAGCTAGCCTGTGCAGGAAAGGCCGTGAGGCTCTTATCTCCAGTAAACCACTAGAAAACTGGAAGTGGCACTGTGGCTCAAGTGGTAGAGTGCTAGCCTTGAGCTAAAAGCTGACGGACAGCGCCCAGGCCCAGAGTTCAAGACCCATGACTGATCCCCCCCCAAAAAAAATGTTTTTTAAATACACACACATTTTGTAAAGATAAAGCTGCCATAGCTCATGATTCCTCAGAAGAGTCTGGGCAAAGGAAATTGAAAACCTTCTGGAAAGAATTCACCCTTCTAAATGTCATTCAGATATGACTCAAGAGGAGGTGAACAAGTAGAAGAAGGTGATTTCACCCCTCACAAATGATTTTAAGTGGTTCAAGGTTTCAGTAGAGAAGATAACTAAAGATGTATAACTAGCAAGAGAGTTATAAGTAGTTACTGCAATCTCATGGAAAACATTTATAGATAGGACGATGCACATGAAAGTAGCCTCTAGAGATTGAATTCCCCTGTGAATTTGTGTGAATATTGAAACAGCAATAAAGGATTTATAGTATTGCATCAGCCTAGTTAATAAAGCTGGTCAGGGTTGGAGAAGATCAACTCTTAACTTTGAAACAAGTTCCACTGGAGGTAAAATTATAGCAAGCAGTATCACATTCTACAGCGAAGTCTTTCATGAATAAGTCAGTCCATGTGGCAAGGATCATTGTCATCTTCTTTTAAGAAGTTGCCAGACTGTGAGTGTAGTGCAATGGTAGAGCACTAGGCTCAGTCCAAACCACTAGCAATGAAAACAATGAAAGACATGACCACATCACCTCTATCAGTCAGCAGTAACCAGCACAGGGGCAAGACCTCCCACCAGCCAAAGGATTTTATGACTAAAGGCTCAGGTGATTGCTACCATTTTTTGACAATATATTTAATAAGGAATGCATTTTTAAGGCATGCTGTTGCATACTTGCTAGACTACAGTATAGTATAAGCCTAATTTTCTTTTACGTGCACTGGGCAACAGTTTCCTTGGTTCACTGTATTTGCAGTCCTTTTTTCATCACTTCTCTGGTATTGAGTCCACAGCATCTCCAAGTATGCCTGCAGTAATTTTAGGGGTCTACCTATATACCATGGGTTCCATTTCAACATCACAGGCTACATCCTAGTTTTCTCCCTGTCTCTATTTGTATCTTTCTTTTCTTAATATAGTTACTTACTTGACCATTGTATAATTTGTAAGTTCTCACTGCTCCCATGCTGCATCTTAGTGGACACCCACCCTATTTCACATTGCCCCCTTCCTTGGTAACACCCCCCCTACCCCAAGGCTGGGGTAGGTGCCTGCCTATGCCAAACACAGATACCTGCTTGGCCTCACTTCATGGCTTTTGGATTCCTGTTGCTGTGAAGGTTAGAGAAAGAGGGCAAGATAGGCATGGCAGAAGACTCATCCTCAGAAATTAGTTGCCTGGGCAGATGATGGAAGCTGGACTAGCATGCCAGTGACACAGGGTGCAAGGTTTGGGATTGTATTTGTTGTCTGTCGCCATGGAACAAGTTATCTCAAACTTAGATTAAAACCATAATCATGAGCTCACACCTCCTATGGATGGGCAATGTGAGTGGCTAGTTGGGTGCCTGGGATCTCCCATAGGCTACAGTTGAGATGTTGTTTGGAATGGAAGTCATTTCAAGGCTTCATGTGGAGACCCATCCATGGAAACATTCACACATGCTATATATACTGAGATCCTAGCTCAAAAAAAAAAAGCCACACCATTTGCTTATTTTCAAAATTATTTGTTTTGTGTTTGTCATCAAGCAGTTTGAGTTCTTAGACCTGAATTACTGATGGCAGAGCTAGCGGAGACAGGGTGGGATAGGGAAGCAGACCTGGCCAGGGTTCTTAGTTGTGCTTTCTAGGCTCCCAGTGGGGCTGTGAGTAGCCAGTAGCAAATGCCAGCCTGAAAGGACAAAGGTTGGTGGCAGATAGGATGTGATTTTACCTCGTGTCACAGATAGTATAACTCTACAAAAAGGTTAAGAGACTATAACCTTCAGTTAAATGACTTGCTCTGTTGCTCCAGAAATGAGATAAGATGATATCAACTGTATTGCTTGAAATTGACCTCTGATTGGCAGATTGAATGTGAGCTGAGAGGAGTTACAGAAGCCTTCTAGGTAGCTGTGTTGGGGCTTGTCTGTGAGTCTGCCTCTCTGAGAACTGGCACGTCCCTCGTGGGCATGTATGCCTGTGAAGTTGTTATGAGAGACAGCTCCTGTACCTGCCTGGTGTGGTTCTCAACTCCCTTGGGCTGTGTCATCTAGGGACTTATAGAACATAGCTTCCTGGATGGTTGAATGAGCTGTCACCTGCATGAGCAACTGCACAGGCTCCCAGTGAGAGGAATATGTGACTTGCCCAGCAGGCACACTGAGTAGCTGTCTTCTTTTTCTGAGGCATCAGGCACCAAGTGTGGCCTTTGATAGTCTTATGAGTCTGTTCAGTAGCTGCATAATCTCACCTGAGGATGGATTTCCCTTCAGAGGCATTAGTGAGTTTGATGAATTCAGAGATCTTTAGTCACCTTCCCTATTCCCTAATCTTGGAAAAATCAGAACACTTGTGAGTTCATATCATCTATCTCATTTGGAGGCCTTTGTTTCTTTCAGTCTGTCAATAGCCAGTGAGGCTGCTACATGGGGGTATCTGGATGGGAGTGGAGCAACCTGGACCTTGGAAATGAGAAACCTGTCTATCTTCAGGGCAGCAATGGCCCATGTGTGTAATCCTAGCTATCAGGGAGGCTTAGATCTGAGAATTGAAGTTAGAAGCCAGCCTGGGCAGGAAGTCTCTGAGACTCTTATCCTCTTAATCACCAAAAAGCTGAAGTGGAGTTGTGGCTCAAGTGGTAGAGCACTAACCTTGAGCAAAACAGCTTAGAGACAGTGCCCAGGCCCTGAGTTCAAGCCCCAGGACTGGCACAAAAGAGAGAGAAGGGGTGGGGGAGGGAGAGGGAGAAATTTGTCTGGAATCTAGCATGGCATTCTACATAAAAATTGTTCATTTAACAAATTTTTAGTGAGTACCCCACTCTTAGGTGAAGTACTGATGATTGTTCTTGCAGAGTTTATTTAGTTACTAATGCTATACTATAATTCAATGTCTGTTTTGTTACAGCTTTTTCATTTCCTTAAGTTTTGTTCTTGTGGGATCAGAAAGCAGATTTTAATTTCTTATTTGGGAATTTATTTTAGTTGAATTGATTGAATACTCTGAAACTTTTAAAGTAGGGAATAAATAACATTTTATACAACTTTTGTTTGCCCTTTTGCTTTATTTTTAAGTTAGCTAGTTTCTTCTTCCTGCCCCCCAATCTATTCAGCAATATATAAGATTTATTTAGGTAGCTTGTGCATAGAATTAGTGACATAAAAACCAAATATTAGTGGTTTCATAAGACTTGACAAGGTTACAAGTTGAAAGTCCAAAATTTGGACTATTTCATGTATGACAGTATAAAACCATTGTTTTAGATCAAGGGAAATAAAGATACATCTTTTGTGGTTTTCAGTATTAGAAACCTGATTCTTCAAGCCAAGTTTTAGGGAAAAATAAACAAAACACCTGAAAACAGCTTGAGTACATTTTTTGCTGTGCTGTGTATACTGTTTCTCCACTTGGTGGCACCTGTGTTCTTTTTAAGTAACAATCTTTTCACCATAGAGCATTGATCACTCTTCCTTTATGTTGACTTTTCTTATTTAAATTAGTATTTAATTACTCAAGAAACACTTAAATATAGCCTATTAAAAACATCAGTGTGTTTTTAAAACAGAAATTGTTTTTTGTAATAATAGAAAGACAATAGTTTTGTCTAGGGTCAGGGTGAGATTAATAAGTGAGTTTGTTGTTTTTGTTTTTGTTTTTTGCTCTTACATGATTAATATATGTAAGATGCTCAGCATCATGTAATCATCTGTTTTTCAGTTGATATATGTTTTAGAGGCTTCTCTAGAGAAATAGGGTGGCAGAATGGGATTGTATGGACTCAAGGATGACGCTTGGGATCAGTGTTGGGATGGAAATGTTGGGGCTGTTGGCTGACACAGGAAAGTGAGAAGGGGCAAGGGCAGAGGAAGGATGGAGGATGAGAACCCGGGGCCGCAGGTAGGCAGTTGGATGTATGAATCTAAGGTTTAGTACAGAGGTCATACCAGCAAAGAAGAGTGAAAAGTAGCTAGCAAGGCTGAAGGAAAGGCAAGAGCAATTACTACTTGCTGTATTAATTATTGCTGAGAGGTTGAGTAAGATGACAGAAAAGAATCCATGTGATCTAGCAATCTACATTGAATCTACATTATCTGAGGGGTTTCTTGTTTTGTTTCTTTATGTAGACAATTGGGACTGTGGTTCAGTGGTAAATAGCTTTTCTAACACAGGCAAAGCCCTCAATTTAATCCCCAGCACTGAAAAATTAATGTGGGAAAAGATCAGCAATGTTTATAAAGCTTGGAAACAAGCACTGCTAACATTTCTTTTCACTGCTTCATCAGTGATCTGAGGGTCTACTTTTTTTTTTTTTTTTTTTTAGGTCCAGTCGTGGGGCCTGAACTCTGAGCCTGGGCGCTGTCCCTCAGCTCTTCAGCTCAGGGCTAGCGCTCTACCACTTGAGCCACAGTGCCACTTCCGGCTTTTTTCTTTTTGCTTATGTGGTGCTGAGGAATTGAACCCAGGGCCTCAGGCATGCAAGGCAAGCACTCTACCACTGAGCCACCTTCCCAGCCCCCTGAGGGTCTACTTTTGTGTAGAGAAGGAACATTTTGTTCCTTTTGTTGCTGTCTTGAAGAGATTCTTCAGCCTCCAGAGTAGCAGGGACTACACGTGTGCTATGAGGAATCACTGTGAGAACAGATTATATTTTCTTAGTCATATCCTCTCAGGATATGACATAATATGAACGTGATTGGATTGCTTCTCCTCTCCTCACTTGATGCATTACAGACGTGTCCCCATCATATAAATAGTCTGCTTGCTAACTTGAGTCTTTTAGTGTCTTAGAGGCTTTTGTATTCAGTAACAGTTAATAGTAATTACACTTAAAATAAGCACCCTATTTAGTAAAGCTGTAATCTTAAAACATAGTTCTTCTGAAAGTTTCATGTTTATTTTATAAGATGAACAATATTAGTAAATTGAGTAAAAATAAAGAACAATTATTTCCTCTTGTTCATGTTTAATATAGTCCATTTGCAAATTTAGTTAATTATATTCCCTTAAGTTTTTTTTTTTTTTTTTGGTTGGTCATGGGGCTTGAACTCTGAGCTTGGGCGCTATCCCTGTGCTCTTCAGCTCAAGTTGAGTGCTCTACCGCTTGAGCTACAGTACCACTTCCAGTTTTCTAGTGGCTTATTGGAGATAAGAGTCTCACAGAGTTTCCTGCCCGGGCTGGCTTTGAACCATGATCCTTAGATCTCAGCCTCCTGCATAGCTAGGATTACAGGCATGAGCCACCGGCACCTTTAAGTTTTTAAATCACATTTATAAATGTAATAAATTTGATTTTTTTTTAATTTTTCAAATGCCCAGTGAAAGGTGTAAGAGGCCTACCAAGAGGAATGTTATAAGCCCTTAAGTGATTCTTGCTTGCTCAAGACAAAAACCTGACTCCCCTTCTTCTGATGTCTGTCAGCCAATTCTGCTTTACTTTCTTTGAAAATTATTACTGATCTTTATTATGAACAGTTCTTGTAGGATTTGCTATGATATTTGCATATGTTAATACAGTAAACCTTGATCGTGTCCACTCATCCTTCCCTTCTTTTCCCACACACTTTGCTTTGTGAATATAATCCACACTAACCTTGTGGTCACTACGTTAATCCATGCATGGGTATCTCTTGCCCCACTACTAGAACAACTTCCCAACTGATCAGATTACATTCTTGTAACACAGTGATATACCTTACCTCCTATGTGGTTAGTCTTTGTTCTTTTCACTGCTGGAGAGCAACTTGCATGGTAGACAAATGCTTTGCCACAGAGCTATACCCCTAGCTTGGAGTGGTTCTTTTAAAATGGGTGTTAGATCACGTGACACCTCTGCCCAGAGCTGTCCCAGGGCTTCTCTTCACAGTGATGGCTCACTCTGTCTGCAGGCCTTGTGTGATCTCAGCCCTCCCTAGCTCTGCATTGTCTTATTCTCTACTGACTTAGATTTAGTGAGTACAGGCCAGCATTGGTTTCTTTGTACTAGCAGCTCCTCCAGGTTTTGCATGGCTCACATCTTCACTTTATTCAAGTACCTGCTCCAGTGGCTCCCTCTCACTTATACAGTCTCCTTCCCCTACTCTAGCGTTCCCTCTGCCCCGTTTTGTATATGATTTAATTTGCTTGTATTTTCAGCTACCATACTAGAACATAGTAGTTGCTCAGTAAATATTTGTTGTACAAAGATAGACATGCCAGGTGTTGATGGCTCACCCCGTAATCCTAGCTACTCAGGAGGCTGAGATCTGAGAATCTCGTTTCAAAGCCAGCCCAGGCAGGAAAGACTGTGAGACTCTTATCTCCAATTAAGCATCAAAAAAAGCTGGAAGTAGATGTGGAGCAGTAGCTTTAAAGTTTTTTTAAAAAATTTATACCTTAATGTCTTGCTTTGTTTTCTATTAGATGTTTGGTATTTCTTTCTGATTTATAATGGAAGATGAATCTTTTTTATTACAAATATTTTCAGTTTCTTTTAGCCTTTAGTCTTATTTGTAGTGTATTAGGACATGGATGTTTCATATTTTACATCGTAAAATCCATGTGCTTTATATTCTTTATGGATTTTAATCTTGATTTGAAATTTAGAAGGGATCTTTCATATTATATGAGTATCAGTATATTTTATAAAGGTAAATCTGAAGATTTGTATTACAACAAAATCATCCTAGCAATAATTTTTTATGACATATTTCTTTCCCAGTGATTTGAAATGTCAGCTTATCTTACGTCTGTTTGGAGGATTTTATTTTCTTTGATCTTTTGTGTACAGGGATGTGGGTGTGAGAGTGTGGGTGTGGTGTGTACGCACATGTGTGTATGCATGTGCCAGTCCTGGGCTTGAACTAAGGGCCTGAGCACTGTCCTTGAACCGTTTTTTGCTCAAGGCTAGCACTTTGCTACTTGAGCCATAGTTCTACTTTCAGTTTTTTGGTGATTACTTGGAGATAAGACTCTTACTGACCTTTCTTCCTAGGCCAGATTCAAACTGTGATCCTAAGATTTTAGCCTCCTGAATAGATAGGATTACAGAAACAGGTTTTTATCCTTGTCTAATGTTTAATATCTGATAGTTCTAGCCTTCCTATGACAAGTTTTCAAATTCTTCTTGGATAAACTTCCAGCTAATCATTTGAATTATATGGTCAAACTCTGAAGAGGAAGCCCAGTGGGATTTTGATTCAGATTGCATTTAATTAAGTAATAGTTACCATGCTAACAAGATTCGAGGTGGCCATCTTGTAATGAACAGTTTGGTTGTTTTAATTAATTTTATCCCAGATTGGATAGATTTAGTAGATAGGATTATAGTAATTGTGATTTATTATGTTTGTTTCCAATTATTTTGTGATAGTTTCACTATATTTGAGAACTGAGTTTTCTCCAGAATGTGCCATATTTTCATTATAATTATTCTTGTGTTTTATAACTTTATTCTTTTCTGCCAGTCTCCTTATTTGCAGCTTCATTATCTATATCACATTGAAGTAAATTTACATTTTTTTTCTTCAAATACTAACAATCATTTGAAATTGAAGGGGGTCTAATGTCAGCCACACAGTTTCTAGCTGATGCTCTCAGCTCACTGGCATATCTAATTACCTGGAGTAAATGTGACTGATGAAAATCTGCTTTATAAGTTAACTTTAGTGTAGGAATCTAAAAGATTTCTTTGTCCTTTATGTAATAATAAGTACAGGAACATGTTTCTTGTTTCTTGTACTTGTTTGTAAACTGCCATGATGAGTAGAGATCAGCATGTACTTCCTTACTACTTGGCTCTTGCCTGTACTGTGGCCCAGATAAACATGTTCAGATTTATGTATTGTGATAGAAATGAACATTTACTCAAACATTTCCTTTTTCTCCATAAGCTATAAGCTCTTCAGTTCCTCTCTTAAATAACCAAATAGGCATAAGCAAGCTTTGGTTCTTCAATCTCATTTTAGCCTGCAGGAGTTTGACTGCAATTATTTGAATACAAGTTTTCTTGAGTGACTTAAACTGACTCAACAAGGCAACAGTCAAATATTTCTGCTGTGCCTTAAGCTCACAGAAAGCCCCCAGGTACATGTGAGTGACTGCCTTCCTTTTGGCAGCTCATCCCTCTCTTAGTGGTTATTAGAGTTTGTCTCCTGGCGGCCAGCTCTCAAAACTCACCACTCGGAAGAGTCCTGGCTTATTTGTTCAAGTCACTTTGGCTCATTTCTGTTCCCTTTAGAGGACAAGAGGCACACACCAAGCCCCAGTTTGTACCGGCTTCTTCATTGTATTAACTGATCATGATGCAACTGTAGCTGTATCTTTGGGGTTTTAAACAGATATAAGCCATTTACTTAGCTCTATCTATCAGTTACTGCTAGCACATCTTTTTAGGCTTACATAACATCATTTTTTGTTAGCTCTACTTTTACTTGCTCCTCTGTCCTATTCTCTGCAGCTGGCTAACCACTTTTCTTCCTTGGAGATGCAGTGCTGTGACTGCCCCCTCATTCCCTTTCTCCATAGGATCATCTCTATCCTGTGAGCTTTGCAGTCTTGGGGGATGATCTAAATTTTCTCTCCTCTTCTTTTCCCATCTTAAGTTTCTGAGTTTGTCTTTCTGCTTTATTCTTCTTCCTCTGTCACTAGCAGAGTCTTCACTGGTTTCTTTTTGTTTTACTCCATGTATCCGGCTTTTAGGCTAGATTTCTGACAACTCCATCAATATCCTTTGAATTAAATTATTAAGCACAAAACACTTGAGAATTTGAGGCTGTGTTTTTTTTTCTTCAAGACATTCTCACTGTGTTGCAAAGCTGGCTTTGAACTCAAGATGCTACTTTCTCTAATCTACTAACCTCCCAAGGGCTGAGATTACAGGCATATACCAACCTTCCCAGCTTGATTTAATATTCTTTAATACAATAAATTGTATGTTCTGAAGTTTTTTGATTCAAACTTGAATTGAAGATGCAAAAACTCTTTTCCGATAGAACCATATTTTAGATTTAAAACTGGAACTTCACAAGCCAGAGTAACTTGTGCATACTAAATATCTAGATTCAGCCCCTAGCCTCTTGTATTCAGTCAACTGTAAAATACACTTTCACATCTGCAGTTAGGTTCCATATTATAATCAATAGTGTGTCATAATTGGCAGTATTTTCCTTTGATATATATAAAGTGATATATCTGAAAATGATGGTGTCTTAGGTTTGATGAAAATGAATAATGATGATAGCAGTGGCTGACGTTTGTTGGGTACCTACCACATGCAGGAATTCTTGTAGGTGCTTTGTGTATAGTATCTCATTTGATCTTCATAACATCTCTACAAAACACAGATAATTGGAAACACTAAAGCATAAGAACGTTTAGGGAGTGACGGCGATGAGATTTGAACCCCAGCAACAGAGTAGCTGCAGAGCTAGCCAGTCCGCCCCCTCTGCTGTGCTGTCCTGCCTCTCCATAACTGGGCTTTCTCCCCTCTTTAAGGCATCGTTGGCTCCACTGCATGACTGATGACCCTCCAACAACAAAACCACCCACTGCTCGTAAATTCATTTGGACAAACCACCAGTTCAACGTGAGCGGCACTCCAGAAGAGTACGTTCCTTACTCCACCACTAAAAAGAAGATCCATGAATGGGTTCCACCTTCCACACCTTACAAATAAAGACAATGAAAACAACCTTCCATGTGTAAAATACGGGCCTTTTCATGTAACATACTTTTATTGCTTACCATTAAAATGGTTTGACCAAGCAGTGTTTGTTGTGCCTTTTGCCCCTAATTTTATCATTCACCAACTGCAAAATAGAAGCGCACAGACATGGCTACTTGAAGTAGGGTGGCTGTCTGCTGTAGAGCTCCCCTGATCTTGCACCCAGCCCTAGTGGTTCGGGTTGTGCATCGTGATCCTCCGTCATCGCCATAAGGGAAGACCTGAATCCAAGCTGAGTGTTTCTCCTGGGAATTTGAAATTTGAATAGAAAGAAACAATGGCTGAGAGGCATTATTGTAGTTAATAAGATTAAAAAGATTCCCTCTTTCCAAACAACAACAAAGAATTCTTTCCAAGTTTTTAACCAGAAAATGGGTTTTTAGGCAAAAGACCCTCAGGAAAATTGTTGTGTCTAGGTAGAAAATTGTTTGTGCATAGGTAGAATGAAAGGCAGTGTGTGTCACTGTATATGGATGAAAAGTTAGTAGTTGACATGCTCAGAGCTCCTTGTGCTACTGCTTCAGTCAGCAAAGTCCTTGAGCCTCCAAAGCTAAAGTCCTTGGAGGCTGGCCAGCAGCCAGTACAGAACAAGGTGACAGTGAAACGCTGGGATCATAGAAGACCCTTGGTAACCAAGGGTTTGTGGTTTCAAAAGACCACCATTGAGAAACAAACCTCAAATGTTCACTTACCACTTAAATTAAGCACATTGACTTTTCCCTTCCTTGCTTTTTGGGTACCATTTGTTTTTTGGAGATGCAATTTTTTTAACAAAATTAAGAGCAGGACAACAGTAGATCGCACAGTGATTTAAACATAACTTCTAATACCTCAAGATTGAATGAGAGCTTCTGTATCAACTTGACCATAATGCATATTTGGGAACTGAAATTTTCTTTCTCTTTTTTTTTTGTGGTACTAGGGTTTGAACTCAGGATGTTGTACTTTCTAGACAGGCATTCTGAGTTGTGTGTGTATGTGTGTGTATGTGTGTAGCAGTCCTGGGGCTTGAACTCAGAGCCTGGTCACTATCTCTGAGTTTTTTTTAGTCAAGGCCAGCACTGTACCACTTGAGACACAGCTCTACTTCCAGCTTTTTGTTGGTTAATGGGAGAAGAGTTTCATGGACTTTTCCTGTGTGGGCTGGCTTCAAACTGTCATCCTCAGTCCTCAACTTCTTGGTAACTAAGATTACAGTTGTGAGCCACTGGTGCCTGGCTTGCTTTGAGATAAGGTCTCACCTTTGCTTGTCAGGCTGCAATCCTCCAAATACTTGTCATGAAGGGGTATGTCATCATACCTAGCTAGGATTTTTGCGGGGGGCAAGAGGGGTTGTTGAGATGAAGCCATATACTGATAAACCCAGCTAGTTTGAACGTTAGTCCTCCAAATTGCCAGTTCCTGAGTTTCTGAGACTTAAGGCATGAGCCACTATCCCTGGCTCAAATTCTTTTAAAATTTCTTTTGACTTTTGAGTTTATATATTTACTGACCTCACATAACCTTGTCCACGAATAAGGCAGACTTCTTATTTATGAGTCAGATAGTTGTTTCCGGGGCACTGGGTAACTTAATGAACCTTGATTCCCAAATCTCAACTCAAGGCAGTGATTGAAATTTAGGGGAATTCTAAGGCTTGGCCAACCTCTTCTGGTTTCTTATATGAAAGTTAAGGAATAGGGTGGGGTCCTCACTATTGTTACAGTGTTGTCTAGAAGAAACTAGAACAATGGTCCTCAACCTTGGTTAGCTACACTTTAGAGTCACTTGAGATTTTTTTTTTCTTTAATCCAGAGGCTTAACCAATCAAACCACATAGGTAGGAGAGGAATCTGGGCATAGCTACATTTTGACCACCTATCCCGTAGTTCTGTTTGCAGCCAAAGTTGTAAAGTACTGAGCTAAAGAAAACCACATACCAAAACAAGTCCTGAAACTCTTAGTCAATCGAAACAATAGTTTGCCCATAGCCTTAACACTGATTATGGCTTGCTTAGCTGGTTAGATTAAATTGGATGCCCCCAGGAGATTCTGTTCAGTATGCAGCTGGATGCTGATTGATTTATGTAGCCTAGGTTCAAACACTAAAAGCTGGTGGCCAATGCTGGATTGAGATTTCCCATACTCCATTAATCTGCCACGATGGTAACTCCTCTCTCAGAGTCAAGAGCCTTGTTTTCTGATGGCACTAGAAATAGACTGGCAGAGGAAATTTATGAATAATTAGAAGTTCTTGGCCCCTGCCTCAAGGACTGTTAATCTAACAGATATTATGTATGTACTATCTGCAACTCTTCTACCCATCTACTTTCTCAAATGATAGGTATGTGAAAAAGAGAACTAGCCCAGGTTTTCAGAGATCCATGAATACTTGCTCCAAGTTAGCATTAATTTGGAGACAAGTTGAGAATAGAATGGCGATTCCAGGTAATTCCTGGAATTTCACTGTCAGCCCCTGGGACACTGTACTGCTGTCTCAGTTTTCTTCCATGGTTCCTGAGTGCAGATGGGAAGCATACCATTTACAAAATATGAAAACTGACACCCTGTCCTGAGTTGTAAGTGTTCTGTGGTGAGTCAGAGGAACCTTCTCTTCTGTGACTTGCATATGGTGTGAGTATGTCCTTCAAGGATTCTGTGTTGAAACTTGATCCCTGTTATGGAGTGTGAAGAGGGTAGACACAATCTGACCATCTTTAGGGCTGGCCTTGGGGGTGTGAGTAGGATAAGATCTTCCAGGTAAAGCCAATATGAATGAATCCTGGAGGCTCTTAAAAGAAGGAAACAACCAAGACACATACAAGCTTCCTGTCACATTGTTTCCTCAGGACACTACCAGCAAGAAGGCCTTGATGACTTGATGCTGCCCTTGACCTTACACCAAAATCTTTGTTGTTTATTAAGTTCCCCAATGTTGAGTTTTCCATTATAGTAACAGAATGGACTACTTACTATATACGTGAAAAGGCAATATACCTTTAGAGTAATTACAGAGATTTGTGCAATCATCAAGAAGTATAAAGATACAAATGTTGTAATTTCTGTGGGAAAGATTGGTGTGTCTTAGAGAATGACAATAAATCTACAGTAAAACTTAATCTTGAGCTGCTATTTCTGAACTGGAGTGAATTGATGGAGCCTCTGGCATTTGATATGTAACTTTTAGTCTAACCACTTTATTTTTACCCATTTTGGTTTGTAGAGTCCGGGAGTTGTTTGCTTTTACCTGACAGGGACAAAACTGGCTTTTTAAAAATCTGTCCCAAGATTTGTTACATGAGGACATTTAATGTCTCTCACCAAACCATGACATATCACATTGTTCACTAATGCAGAGCAGAAATGCCAGATGCAGTTGTGCCAGAGTTTGCAATCTATGTCTCATAGAAACATAGGAACTCAACTCCTGATTAAATTCCTATGGAGTGTAGGGCACATTGAAGTAGACACTTGGTGTTTAGGACAAACTGCCATACCTCCTTCTAGCACTAAGAAAGGCACAGTACCTCGTACTGTCTGGGTTTCCTGAGCAAGCATAAAGCATGCACATGACCTGAAAAGGTGGCAGATGAAAATCAGTCTAGCCAGGTGGCCCAGCTTGAGTTTAGGTAGCATTGCTGTCCAGCACTTCATAAAGCAAGGGGAAGATCCCTAAGAGAATCACAATGGAAACAAAAGATTCTGGAACAACACCTGCTGCAGGAAGGGCACTGTTCTTTTGAGAAACAATTCCAGTTTTCTCCTAGGGGTGTTGGAGATGAGGATACCAAGTGCACTGTCTGATCTGCCGTCTAAAGCTGCCCATTTCTACCATCACTCTATTAGCTGGTAGATGGGGCCAGAGCAAGCCACAAAAGATACATTTGGTTTGTGTGAGCAGGTGTCTCTTTGACTGCATCATTGCCTCACCATGTCTCTGATAATCTGCCTTTGCCATTGTCCAGAGTTTCTGTGCAATGAGAATGGATAAGGCCAGTCTGGCTTGCTGAACAGTTTGCACTACCAGCTGGAAACGATGTGCTGTGTATCATGGCTGGGTAAGAGAGTGACTTGAAGGACATCAGAGAGAAAAATCTCACTATAAAGTTTTTAAGCAGTGCTTTTTATCACGTGCTTTGACTTAAAGGAACTATAACCTGAGGTCAGGGGGTATAATCCATCACTGGCTAATAGTCACAGACTTGAAAAAAAGCAACATTGAAGACTGCTGTGAACATTGTGGGAAGGGCTTTGAAGATGAGCTGTGAGGATCAGATTTATAATCCCAAAAGATTTAGAACAAAGAAGCCAGCTGGCTTAGTGAGACTCCTCGGGAGAACAAATCCTCCTGTCAGCTGCTTCAGCTGGGAACCCACCATGACACTGAGCCCCACAGGGCTCACTGCACTGGCGGGCTTCCATTTGAATGGTGTGGTGGTTTGTTTCAGGGGAGGAGGCACTTACTGTGCATTTAGCTTGCCTGAGCCAACACTAACATTCATGGTCTAAGAATGCTTTCTGCTCTGTCATACACAGGACAGTGACCCTGGCCAAGAAGAGAGCCAGTGAGATCAAGTATGTTGGGATTCCTACCTGGCTTCATGATGTGTCGCTGTGAGCCTCTCACACATCTTGTGACTTCCTTAGGCACCCACTATATCTCAGTCTTCTATTCCTGTCTTGGGGCCTGGGCCCTTGTGGTTCCTTATACCTGGGACAGAATCATCTTCCCATTTTGTATCACTGATATTATTTACAGATATTGTTACGGCAGGGGTGTATATCCACTTCATCTAAAGTAGCTTCCAAGGGAACTTCCTCTTAGGTCTTTTGCTCAAGTCTAGCATTCCACCACTTGAGCACTTGAGGCACAGCACCACATGATTTTTCTTTAGTTTATTGGAGATAAGAATCTCACAGACTTTCCTGCCTCAGGCTGGCTTCAAACCAGGATCCTAAGATCTCAGCCTCCTGAGTAGCTAGGATTACAGGTGTAAGCCACGGTGCCCAGCTCTGATATTATTTATTTTTTTATGTAGTGCCTGTTATCCTTTTTTTTCCTGGAAAGAGGCATTAGCAAAATTGTTGTAATAACTAATCTGGGTAGTAAGCATTTACTGAATACTCACTAGCCACCTATTAAGACCCTATACAGGTAGACACAAGGAAGAGAACTAACTACTACTAATCAGGTTTACTTATTTTACTAGATATAAGATAATGGAAAAAAGAAAGAAACAGCAGCAGTCCTGAACAGCAAATGCTGACATTTCACAAGATAAAAGTCCTAACAGAATGATATTAAAGCATGCAAATAGTCATAAATAGGAAACTAGAAAGAGGCTCATTAAACCATTTTGTAGGAGAAAAAGAAATACATGATTCCCATAGTGTCCTGTTTTCCAAAAAAAGTTGGTGATCATTTCATGGCTTTGTAATCACTTGTGTGATTGGCTTGCAAAGAGCTCTAAGTCTTTATCCTGTACTGTCATGTTCCTATGTACACTGAAATCCTATTTATATCTTTCTTCTCAAATACGTCCTAATCAGACACTGATGCCAAGTGTTGATGAGTATGCATTGTATTTGCATCCTTAGTTCATCAGCTCTGGCTCCATGTATATTCACAAAAATCTATGAATGTAATGGAAAATTACAAAACTGGACAGGTAGTAACTGCAATTTTGGCAAATCCTTCGAAATAGAATATTGAAACATCTCATTTTGTCCCAGAGAGAAGAGGATATGTGAAGGCCACTGTATTGCAAATTCTGTATTCAAATAGAATATACTGTCAGTGGTCCCCCCAGAGTGGTATACTGTGTTGGTTCTGGGTCACCCACTAACCTGATGTGTCAGAACAAGAATCTAGCTCCTGAGAAGCAGATGTCTGGACCTTCTGTTGTCTGTGCCTGTTGCATCTAGTCATAAAAGTCTGACTTCTTTTTGGGATCACGCTTCCCCTTAACACTCCCATCTGCCAGTGGATTTGGCTCTACCCATTCTCTAATTCTCAGATGACCATGTCCTGTTTGCTTCAGTGATTGGTACAGGAATGAAAAGAGATCCAGAATAGGCCTATTAAACTCAAGTCTAGGACTTTAGTGAGAAACACAAAAAATAGAAGTCCTGTCTCTATGGGACTTGAAATGTGGAGGACATAAACCTGGTGTGGCCCAGAGGTACCACAGCAAAGAAGACAGCCCAGCCAGGAAGATGATGCAAAGGAGAGTGAGGCTGAAGGGAGAGTAAGATAGACTTCTGAGCCTAGCAGCTCAGAACCCAGTTGTAGGTAGATGCGAAGCTATACTTGGCCTAGACTCTGTGTATGAACCAGTAAAATGTCTCTATTTCTTTACTCTGAATCTTTGTCATTTTAGATTTCTCTCATTTGCAACTGAATGTCACTGTTACACTTTACATATGACTACATTACTTCTCTAGTAATGAAATTTGTTTTCAGCTATAGCTCTGATTATGAACTTTCTGATTCAAAAACTGTAGGCATGTTATCAGTCAGTAGTGTTGGTCGGGAGTATGTACTATAAAATACGAAATCACTGTCTTCATAACTGAACTTACACTGAAATGGAAGTGTGTTTCCATGAAATTTTGCATGTGCATTTGAACACATTAGGGTCTCTAGAGTTGCTATGTGTGGTGGCTTTCCTCCATGATATCAGGTCCAGAGAGGTCAACAGATCTGCAGGTTTGAGTTGCTCTTAACCTGGGCTTGGAACTGTTGAGTCACAATAAAATAACTGGCAACTAGGGGGAAACATGGCAGTCATTTTTATGTCACTAAATAAGGCTAAGTATCAACCCCATAATTTTAGGTGATTTATGATACTCTTTTTAAAGCAGTAGGAAGAGAATGAAAAATTATGTACAAAGGAAGCTGTGTCCTCATTTGAAATTTAAATATTAGGTTGCCAGGAAAAACCATTTTCTTACTTAGAAAAGCTATCTCTTGCAGTAGGATAAATAATTTTGTAAAACTAGGAATTTCTTCAATGGCAGCACAATTGCTAGAACAATCAAGACTAACTCAAACTAAGTAGAAAAGAATTAGTTACTTAGGGGAGAAGTAGTGGGCCATAGAGAAGCTGTCTAAACAAAATAGGCACATGTCACAAAGATCAACTAATAGTGGTACCCAACAGAGCTGAGTGAGAGGGATAGGAATGGGCCTCTAGCTCTAGAAGCCATCTGTAGTTAGGAAAGGCATGTACCATATTAAAATGTAATTTTACTTTCCTAAATCAATTTTAGTAAGCAAAACACTGTAAAATTACTATTGGGGTATGTGATTTGAAAAAGGATCAAGAGCTAGGTGCAATGGATCAACCCTATTATCCAGCTACTTGAGAGGCAGAGATGGGGTGAAGGCAATTGTGGTTCAAGGCCAGCCAGGACAAAAGTTGAGTATATAAAATTTTATCTCAGCCAATGGCTAGGGATGATGGTGTGTGCTATTATTCCAGTACCATGGCAGGCCACAGAGGCACGTGCCTGTCATCCCAGCCAACACAGGAAGATCACAGCCCAGGCTCATCTAGGCATAAAACAAAACCTTACCGCAAAAAACGATGAATGCAAAAAGAGTCTGGGGGCATGGCTCAACTGGCACATGCCTACCAAGTGTGAGGCCCTTAGATCAAACCCTAGTACTCTCAAATCCCAGAGAGAGAGGCAGAGACAGAGACAGAGACAGAGACGGAGAGAGAAAGATAGAGACAGAGACAGAGAGAAAGAGAGAGCACACGCTTGAGTGTCCTGGAATTAGTGATGATGGTTTACAACACTGTAAATACATTAAAAACTGCTGAACTGTATACTTTAAAGTACTTCAAAAAGTGGATTTATGACATGAATTTTACCTGTTTTTTTTTCTTTTCTTTTCTTTTCTTTTTTTTTTTCGGTCATGGGGCCTGAATTCTGGGCCTGGGCACTGTCCCTCAGCTCTTCAGCTCAAGCCTAGTGCTCTACCACTTGAACCATAGCACCATTTCTGGTTTTCTGATGGTTTATTGGAGATAAGAGGTCTCACGGACTTTCCTGCTTAAACTGGCTTTGAACCATGATCCTCGGATTTCAGCCTCCTGAGTTGCTAGGATTACAGCTGTGAGCCACAGACACCTAGCTACCTCTGTTTTTTAAGAAGATATTTATTCTACTATGGCTTCAAGACAATCCTGCTCTCTGGGTAAATACCATATGATTTTATTGCTTACTATAGATTGGGTTGAGCAGCTTTCTACAAACTATATTACTTGAAGGTAAGCATCGTTTGGCTGCAAGGGAAGAGAGAAGAATGAAGATAGGGATCACAAGTTCCTAAATATCATAAACCACTCAAAAGTTGGACAACTATGGCCAGACTCAGTGATTTATGCCTATAATCCCAGTTACATGAGAGGCATACATTGGGTGGATTGTGATTCAAGGCCAGCTCAGGCAAAAAGTGAATGAGACCCCATCTCAACCAACAAGCCAGACTTGATGGTTCACATCTATCACTAAATGCTATCCGAAAAAAGGGCTGTAAGTGTAAGTCAATGGTAGAGCTCCTGCCCACCAAAGAAAGGCAAAACTCCGGTACTGCCAACACAAACAAAAGTTGGACAGCAAAGAAAGGATGTCCTCGGATTAAACATCTCTGATTTAGAGAAAATCTCAGAAAGCTTTGGCTATAAAGAAACCTTTGTAAAAGTACTTAAAGATAATAAAAATACTTAAAAAAATAAACCTGATATACAAAGTCCATTATATGTATATATAGTAATAACACAATGAAAGAAACCACTTTGTAAAATTAGTATGTGCTAATCAGAGAGGGGGAAGTTGGGGAGGAGGAAAGAAGGGAAGAAATGAAAAAATACGATCTAAAAATATTTTATTTTTTATTTTATTTTATTTTTGGGGTCTGGTCGTGGGGCCTGAACTCTGGGCTTGGGTGCTGTCCCTCAGCTCTTCAGCTCAAGACTAGTGCTCTACCACTTGAGCCACAGCACCACTTCTGGCTTTTTTCTTATGTGGTGCTGAGGAATCGAACCCAGGGCCTCAGGCATGCACGGCAAGCGCTCTACCACTGAACCAACTTTCCAGCCCCCCCCCAAAAGTATTTTAAATGATAAAACATGTAATAGCACACATACTAGTCTATAGTTACTTTGGTAGTCTCTAAGGCCAGAGGTTCAGTGGCATTATTAAGGACTCTGTTGCTTCCCCATTTTCCATTCTGCAATCCTCACAGCCATGAAATAGCTATTTTGCTTCCAGGCATCACATAGGCAGGACATCATTAGTCAAAAAAGGGGAATGATTCTGTCTTCTTCCTTTTGTTTTTTATATCACAGACTTCCTCTCCCATTTCTTTGTCCAGAATTGCATCTCAGGCCTACTGCTAAACCAATCACTTGACAAGACTCCAGAGACAACCATGTTAGGCTTATTAACCTAGAGTCATTGTCAAAAGACTTCAAAGTGAGCCCAAGTAAGGTTTGGTGAGCAGACTCTGAAGGAATGATGTCTGTTAGAGAGAGCCCAATATGAGCTTGGTGGTGCCATGATTGATATCCCTCAGAGGGCCAAGTGGCCCAGTCTCTGGAGAAATAACCATCTTCCCAGGGCTCTGTCCACAACTACAAAGCTCTGATGATCACCCCTTCTGATTTCCAACCACGTGCTTCTCTGTGGTCTGGGATGACCCATCTTGCGTAGGCGCAGGAGAGAATCTAAGAGAACAGGGCTGCATCTGGAGACAGCCCGCCCCACAGGCTGGCCTGGATGTTACAGTTTGAGAACTGAGCTGGTCATTAATATTTGTCACATAGCGATGTTTGCCCCAGTTTCCTTACTTTCTCCACAAGCCTGTGTGAGACCCTTTTGCTGATTTTCTACTGGAGCAGAGAGGAGGTTGGTTCTCACGCAGTCCTGGTAGAAAAGACTCTTCTACTGTAGGCTGAGTGACAGTGCCTCGGCCTCACTTCCTGCAGCTGCATGTTTGCACCTTACGTTTTAGTCTGAAACTACATTTAGGTTGCTAGAATTGATTGCTTATTTCATTTTCAAAATTGAAATTGGGCCTACTCTGTTTTAGAAGAATGCTCTTTTCCATTTTATCTCATTATTTTTAAAAACTTTATTAAAAACAGTGATAGTAATCAAATCAAGTGTCATGCACATGCTAGGCAAGCGATCTACCTCTGAGCCCCACCGCTAGCCTTGGAGAACAATTTTTATTAGCATACATAGTAGTTTCATAGATACATACATTGTACTCTGAACAAGTTCACCCTCTATTATATTCCTTTAATCCTTCTCCATCCCTCCCTCTTTTTCGAACAGTGCTTGACACTAGTGCATTGTGTGTGTGTGTGTGTGTGTGTGTGTGTGTGTGTGTGTGTGTGTGTGTGTGTAATGTACTTCAATCTCCTTCACTCCCAATACCCTTTTCCTCCTCCCTACTCCCACTGATTTCTCCAAGGGAGTCCTCATTTAATACCTTTTTTACTTGTGTCCTGTCATCATCAGCAACAGCATCATCATCATCATCATCATTATTTTAGGTCTAGATTCCACGTATGAGTGATATTTGCCTTTTTCATTTTATCTTATTTTGTTCAACATGGTGATTTCTAGAGAATAGTTTGAATTTTCTATTGTTACTATAAAGGTGATATATAGAGGGGTTGCAGTTCCATAAGTCAGGTAAAGAATAGTGTCACCCCTTTCCTTGTTTTCTCACAGTTTTTCCCTCCCTAGAGAACATTTTTAAAAAATCAGTTAAGGGCTAGGAAGATGGCTCAGTGGTAGAGCGCTTGCCTTGCATGCCTCTGAGGCCCTGGGTTCAATTCCTCAGCACCACATAAGCAAAAAGAAAAAAGCCGGATGTGGCGCTGTGGCTCAAATGGTAGAGCGCTATCCTTGAGCTGAAGAGCTAAGGGACAGCGCCCAGGCCCAGAGTTCAGGCCCCACGACCGGACCAAAAAAAAAAAAAAAATCAGTTAAAATGTTTTCTTTCTTCTGTTTGGCAAGTATTATTGGGGTGTTAGGTTTTATTTAGGTAGCCAATGAAGAAAACACAGTATTCAGGCAGAAAGAGAAGTTTTATTTCCCTGAACTGCCTACCTCAGCACAAGTTGGAGACCCGGGGCCGAAGGGCGGGGCCTTTGCTGGGCCTGGGCTTATCTAGGGAAGGGGGTGGAAAGGAGGTGTGGCCGGCTGTGACCACGCTGGATACCGCTATGACCTCAGAGCCTGAGACCCTCCCCCAGTCGGATAGGAGGCGTGGCTTGGGCAGTCCAGAACGTGACCTCAGACCCGGGAGGTGACTGCCTCCAGGGCTGCCAGTTACCGAGGTGAGGAAGGTACTGGGCGGAGACCTAAGACAGAGTTAGCCTAGGCTGCTGGGGGCCCTCCCAGCCCACCTTCCGGGGACGGGGGGGGGGGGGGGGGCGGGGATTTTCCTTTTTTCCCTCCTTATGTATTTTATTTTCTTAGAGAACATTTTAAAATGAATTCTTTTGTACTGGGCACAGTGGCTCACACACACCATTTCAACTCCGGGCTGGATGAGGCAAAAAACGGATAAACCTTATCTGAAAGCATAACTAAGGCAAAAATAGAGCTAGAGGAGTGGCTTAAGTGACAGGGTACATACCTAGAAAGTGGAGGGGGGGAAGGGATGGAGAGAGGGAGGGAGGGAGGGAGGGAGGGGGAGAGAGAGAGAGAACACGAGAAAACATATTTGCATTTATATAGTTTGTGACTCGATATTTATTTCAGTGCTTCTCTCTGTACTGCTCAGCCATCTTGGGAAGAGAACTTGGCTGTAGAGTTTTGCTCACCTAGGCTCTCCCTGAGCTTAGCCATGTGGTTTGGGGAAGGTAGCAACTTCTAGGAGAAGCTCACCCGAAACATCAGGTTAACCAAATGTTCCCAGAGTTGCTGTCAGTAGTATTGTGTCCAGGCTTTGATTTCCACAGTATAATCATAGGCAAAGATATAAATGCTAACAAGAAATTAAAATAATGAAAGAGAACAAAAAAAAAAAATAAGGAACAAGGGGAAAAATCAAATAATAATGATTGAGTTTACTGATTTTTAGTCCCTGAAAGCTTGATCAATTTTAGGCATTTGGCCTTTGTACTGTTATTAACAATAAGTAAAGCACATAAATAACTAGTTCAGCTAAACTTTATACCAAATGTCAGTATTATAGATCCCCATACAAAAATGACTTTAGAGACATTTTTAAAGTTTCCTTTAAAAATTTTTTTTCTGTTGAGGAACTCTACTGAGTTTAATTTTTTTTTAATGTTCGAATTATTTTACCCATTTAAAAGTTCTTAAGAAATACGATGTTTATATAGAATGCAGCTACAGTACTATTGTGGATAGGTATCAGGGAGCAGAATGAAGAGGGGGAATGAGGAGGAATGTGGTAGCAGTACTTCATAGGCATGTATGAAAACAGAACAATGAAACCTGTTGATATGGTATTAAGAAGGGGGAGGGGATAAGGGGAAAAGATAGACATGAGATTAGTGTGATTAATGAGGAACTTTGTATGCATGTATGGATGCCACAATGAATCCCCTCCCCTTGTACAACTAATGCATGCTAATAAAAATCGCTTTTAAAATACAGCTATGACATTAGCTTTTATCTTTATAGTGCCCATCTTTTATTTATGAGGAAAGTGGGATTTAATATTTTCAAGATTCTACAGCTAAGGTCCTAACTCCTCCCATATCCTATGGTAGCTAATTATAAATGATTTAGAAAGATCCTATCACATCCACAGTATCTTCAGACAGCTCAGGCTTCTGCAATGCTTTTCCTTTGCAGGAGCTAATGACAGCACTGGGTATGAAGTTCATCTCATGACTGGATCAATGTGGTGGGCATTTGTTGTCTTCCTGGCCATGTTTTTTCTTTCTGAAGGTAGTATCTTCTTCCTTTGGGGAGCTACTTCTTCCCATGCTTGTGTGGAGAAGAGCATGGCACTCAGGCTTGGCCAATGATTGCACTTTTCTCCTGGCCCCAATCCACCCCTCAGGAGTAAGCATAGGCATGGGTGTGGTCTACGCAGTCTTTCCAAGGATTTTTTTTCCTACATGAAACTAATAGGAAAAGAGCTCCTTCCTCCCAGGGCCATAGACATTGCTCCAGGGTCAGTGGCAGCCATGTTTTTAGTTTCAGAAAAAGGCCTCAGGAAATAAAGCTAATAGCTGTAGGAAAAATGAAAGGTCAGAGAGAGCAGAGAGGAAAGAAAAGAGGAGAAAAAGAGAGACAGAGAGGAGAGAGGGGAGAAAGAAGGGAAAGAGAGAAAGAGAATAAGAGAGAATGAGAGAGAGAAGGAGGAGGCAGAGAGACAGAGGGACAGAGGGAAAGGGAGTGGGAGGAGAGAGGAGAGAACCTGACTTTTAGTTTTGAAGAACTCCCTGATTCCTAAATGTATCAGTTTGATTCCATGACTGATACTTTCCCCAACATTCCTCTTTTCTGCTCCATTCAAGCTGCCTTTCTTTCTTGGGCTGTTGAAGTAACTGACAAACCCCACAGGATGTTAGCATTGTTCAGGTGGCACTTGACAGTCTGCGCTTTCCCAATTTATGAGGAAGGTGATGGAAGTCATTTTCATTCATAATGTGTGATTATTAGCATCTTAGGAAATATAATGTGGTTTTATAGAAGTAAATGGCATCTGTCATTAGATTAAAGGGATTTATTTGACAGCATTTTATGACCTTCAGTTATTTACAAATGAAGCTATTTTTGTCTACAGCTACAGCATTTCAATTTAGGGCAGTTTCTATGAGGCCTTCTTTGGCCTTTCTCACCCTTCTCCTCTTCCTCAGTTGTATAGCATTCTAACAACCGGTCAGCTTACAGTTGCTGGGTTCGGACTGATGCTTACTATCCCTGCCATGTTACTTCTTACCATGTTTCAGTGGCTGTTTTGCTTCCACTCATGGAGCTTGTATCACTTGATGTTGATTTCTTTGCAGTGGTTGCTAGGATACACCACCAGCATCCATTCATCCTTTAGAATTGCAGCCAACTTGAGCTCTTCCTGATTTCTCAGTGTTACAAAAGCAGAGGCAATGTCAGAAGATTCTCATTCAGTATTGCAAAGGGTCACTAGGAATGTGGCTGGTGCTGGGGGAGGGGAGGGGTGAGCTGGCAGTGTAAAGGAGTCTTCCTGCTCCTTTCCATCTAGATAAAATTCATCAAAATTCTTTGCTCCCCTTCACATTTGAAGAAAGCCTAATAACCTATCCAAAGACTTGTTGGTGTGTATGTGCAGGTGTGTGTGTGTGGGGGGGGTGTATTGTGTTCTTTTGGGTGGCTCCACATCTCTTTCTTCAGCTTCCCTTTGGTCCTGGGGATTGTACCAGGACCTGGAGCAAGTGCTCTACCAAGCTCTGCTCCCATCCCCCAGATTCAAAGATCTGTTGAGTTAGTTCACTCAATGCAATAATATAGTCCTGTTCCTGTTATGCTGTTCATTTCTACCTATATCAACCCATGTGTAGAACTCAGCCCTTCTCCATATTTTCTGCTAAAAATTGCTCATGATATAGACTTATGTCCCAGAATACTTTAAGCTAAAGATTTGGCATGACAGAGGATTTTACATCTCTGGAAGATTGTCAATCCCAACATTAATATTTATTCTTTTTCTTTTTGTCTAGTGCTCAGGGCCTCATTCATGCATGCTAGGCACAGCTATGGCTCTAATACATCCCTCTTAGTGCTTACTCTTAGATAGCTTCCTCCACCTTTCTCTTGTGCTTCTTTTTGCTGTTATCCTCACATTTTGTGTTACTGTTATTTCTTGCTTTGGGAGAAAAGAAAAAAAATAGTGTATTCATTTGTGATATAGTTGTACTGTGTAACCAAAGTCACTAAGTAGCCCTGACCTTCAACTCCTGATTCTCTTGCATTATAGTGTGAGCTTCCATACCTGTTAGTTTTTGTGCTTGTCTTTCCCCCAGTGCTATGTTTTGAACTCAGGGCCTTGTGCTTACTAGGCAGACACTTGGAACTTGGTATCTTTTTGCTCAGGAGGGAGTGAGGTGGAAGCAGGTTGCCAGCTACTCCTGGGGGCCTCAGGGGCAGCAGCGCTGGAGAATGGCTGAAGCAGTGTCATGGTCAAGGTTCTCCTGAGGGCCAGGGGTGATGGCCTTTACTCTGAGACTTTCTGTGTCCCACACGGGGAGGATTTGGGATCTCACGAGCATGACGCCATATAAGTCACAGGGAGGACCCCTTACTAGTGTCTCGGTATCTAGACTATTGAGATACCTCTCAGGAGCAAGAAAACTCTGGATCTGCTAGCCTAGAATCACAGCAGTGCCTTATGGGGCAGGACCGGTCCTGCTGGGCTGGAAAGAAGCTACCAGAACTAGATCTCAGGTGTTGGAAGGGAGCAGAGGATCCACTGGAATCCTGCTCTAAGGGGCTCCAGAAGGTATGAATACATGCCATGTATGTTCATTCCCTGCCTCTCTCCTCAGAGACACAAGGCTGCTTCTGGATCAATCCCATCATCATTAGAATGAAAGATGAGTACCCGGAAACATTGACAGCAGCAGCAGAGATCATCTTAGATAAAACATATCTGCTACATTTTTCTTATTTCAAAAAGCAGTAAGTACACATAGTAGAAAATGTAGAAAATACAAATGAGAGGGAAAAAGGATTTAAAAATTATTCTACCACATAGAGAAAACCATTTGTAGCACTTTAAAATATATCTCTTCACTTTTTCTGTGCAAAAATGTATATGTTTTAATATTTTATAGAAGGGTAATTTTAACCTCTGTCATTTTCTAAATTGCTTTTACTACTTATTGAAAATATATTGTTTTGGTATGTTTCCATCTACAGGATCCTTTCTTTGTTATTTGGTTTCATTTGTTTGAGATAGAAGCCAGCACCTCAGGCATGGTAGGCAAAAGTGTTTCTACCACTGATCTACAGCCCAGCCTGCACATTTTATCAATAAATAGACCCTAATTTACCCAAACATGGCCTGGCAAGACTTTGAAGTCTACTGTTTTGTTCTGAGGTCAGAAAACAATTCTAGTTGGAAAATTCTATTTCAGATAAATGTGCTGGCTTTGTTAGCCTCCTGGCAAGGATTAGAACAATTGTCATGCTACTTCCTTTTTAAATTTTATTTTAAAAAATATTATCTTTAAGTAGTTGTACAAAGGAGTTTCCACTTAACAAAGCAGTTTATGAATCCTCAGCATTCTTTTCTAAGCACAAGACTGTACTGTTCTCTGTGTTCTGTGTTACATAACCTGTTGGAGTTTCTAGCTGGGCCGTTCTAACAATATAACATTATTAATTACACCTTTTCCTTAACTGGGGAAGTCCTCCAGTGAATGAACAGTGATCTATCTTCCCGTGGATCACTTGAACCAAAGTGTCACGCAGAATGTTAGTATACTGCTGAGTTTCAGGAGGAAACCACCCTCATGAACAAATACAGCAAGAACTTAACAGAACATTAACTTACCCCTTGACATGTATCCTTGAGTCATTCCAAGAATGTTTCATAAAGTACCACAATCCATCTTCAGAGATTATTCTCCTGAATTGGCTCTTACTGTGTCTCATCTCCTTTGAGAGTACACAGCTAAGCACGGCTACAGTCCACCTATGGGAGCTTTCTCCTCCACACACCTCCTCTTCATCATAAGTCACTTTGAAGAGAGACACTTTAATTATTTGCCTTTTTATTTGTTTTGATTTAGAATGAATGTTTTGTACTTTCCACTTTTCCCTGGACATCTGGCACTGGAGACGCATTTTTGGCCATCTATCCTCTATGTCTCTGCCCTTATTAAAGTACCCTCCTGTTTACTTTGGGACACCTTCACTCTCTCCATTCTTAGACACTTCCATCTTCCAGTTAGAACTTACTGTCCCTCCTCCCAACACAGTGATTGGCTCAAAGGGAGGCACATACTTAAGCTAGTCCAATTAAAGGCCCTTTAGAGGAATTCTAGGACAGACTCTTTCCTCTTTTATGTCACCCTAAAGTTTGTATCCTTTACTGCTCCATGTAAACAAGGGATAGGGAGTAGATGTTATCTTACAGGCTGACTCTAATCAATAAATCTCTGGGGATCTATGCTCAGAAAGAATCTGAGACTGCCTCTCTCTCAGCAGGAGTGCATGCAGTAATCCCTTAATAATGTCTGCTGAGGGCACAGGATGAAAAGTGATTAGTTGCCTCAGAGTTGTTTGTTGTTACTGTTGTTCTTTTTTTTTTTTTTAACCTGTTTTTGGGATTGAACTCTGGTCCTTGAGCTTTCTGATCAGGTATTCTACCATTTGAGCCATACCTACAGCTGTTTTTTGCCTGTTTTTTGGCTACTTTATGGTGCTGTTATGGGAGCTAATGGAAACTTTTGGAGGTGAGACCTAGCTAGAAGAAGGAAGTCACTGGAGATATGCCTTTGAAGGTTACACTTGGTCCTCAGTCACTTCCTTCTTGATGTCTACTTCTAGTCTTAGGCCAGGGTGGCTTGAGCTGTGGTCCTCATACTTAGGTTACTGGAGATGACAGGCATATGCTACTGTACCTAGACACTGTGCTTCCCTTTACAGCTAGGATACCAGTGCCCAGTCATTGGTTGAGATGGAGTCTCATAAACTTACATACGTGGGCTGGCCTCCAAGCAGCATTCTCTGATCTCTGCCTCACAAGTAGTTAAGATTACAAGTTTGAGCTACCACACCAAGATATCATGGTTTTGGGGTTTTGTTTTTTTGTTTTTTTGTTTTTTTTTTTTTTTTGTCAGTCATGAGTCTTGAACTCTGGGCCTGGGTGCTGTCCCTGTGCTCTTCAGCTCACTCTTCAGCTCAAGGCAAGCGCTCTACTACTTGAACCACAGTCACAGTACCACTTCCAATTTTCTAGTGGTTTATTGGAGATAAGTGTCTCACGGCCTTTCCTGCCCAGGCTGGCTTTGAACCGTGATCCTCAGATCTCAGCCTCCTGAGTAGCTAGGATTACAGGCATGAGCCACTGGTGCCGGCTGCTATTATGTTTTCAAGGTGACCGTTCTAGGCCAAAGTTTGACTCTGCCAGTTATAGTCTACCTGGCCCAATGTGTCTGTCCTTGTTTACAACTTGTATAGCTACTTTCTACAAGCTTCTGCTTCCTGACTAAGGAACATATTGGGTTCCTACTCCTGTGGCAGCCCTAGAATGATTGATCCACCTTTAGTCAGACATCTTGCTCAGTGCCCCTCTGGTTTACATTATTTGCTCCTCCTGTCCTCTCAAGTTTCTGGTGACTCATTCAGGAAACCATAGAGTTCTTCCTCCATCCTCCTCCTGATAATGGTCATTTTAGGATTGTCAACTTACAATATAAAAATAGCTGGTATATGAATAGACATGATTTTCACCAAGAGAACGCACTGGTGGGCTGGTGACCACACACCAACTACCATCCATGAATAATCTGTTTTGTCCTTTTTATAGACATAGCTGAGATGAGCTTTATTCATGATTCTTTCCTGGAAAGTGTTTAACATTCTAAAGATTCCAATTCCTGAATGAAATTGATTTGTATTGGTGTTCCAACCTACATTGGACTTTTCATCACTGCTATATAAACCACTTAAGGGGGGGTGTTCTCACCCCCATAGTGGTGGGACCATTTCCACCTCTCAATTTAGCCAGGTTGTCTGGATTCATCTTTCAACTCTGCCACTTCTTAGCAGTGTGATCTAGAGAACTGCCTTAAACTCTGTGGCTTGGTCTCCTTACATGCAAATTAGAATGGTAATTGGACCTCTAGCATACAGTCGTTAAGAGAATTAACTTGGTATAGGATTTTGGAGGTCTCAGTCCATGGTTATTTGGCCTCTTTGATTGGGCAGAACCTCATGAGGTGGGATGACATGTCAGAGGAGCTTCTTTAATCTCATGAAAGACAGGAAGTAGACATCAAGAAGGAAGTGACTGAGGACACCAAGTAACCTTTATAGGTGCATCCAGTGAACCACTTCCTCCAGCCGGGCCCCTCCTCTAAAAGTTTCCATCATCTCCCACAACAGTACCAAAAATGAGGACCAAACATTTAGCACATGAGCCTATGGGGAACATTTCATACTCTGACTCTCACAAAAGCCTACCAGTATTTTCACCATCTTTAATGAGAGATTTTTTTAAAATGATCTGTGCTTATAAACAAGTTGTGATAAGGATGCTATTGTTTGAGTGTGCCTTCCACCCCTAAATTCCCTGTATTGGAAATGATCCCTAAACTCATGGTAACTGGAATTGGTAGACAATTAGGATTTGATAAGTTTACCAGAGTGGACCTCCCACAATGGAACTTCTAGACCTCAACTAGGAAGATAGACCTCAACTAGGAAAGGAGACTTCATTGAAATGTCCATCATGATGTAGCAGGAAGCCCTCACCTGTGGCTCAGGAGTGTGGCTCAGTGCTAGAAAGCTTGCCTAACATTCATGAGGACCTTGGTTTTATCCTCTGCACTGCACAAGAAGAGAAGAAAAGGAGAGTAGAAGAAAGCAGAGAAGGGAAAAGGAAAAAAGTAGAGAGGAGAAGGGAAGAGGAGAGAGGAAAAGGAAGGAGAAGGGGGAACAGGGAGAAAAGGAAGCCCATTTGCCAGCTGCCAGCTGGCAGTGTCCCTCCAGCATACAACTTTTGTGAGAATTAACCGAATTAATGTATATAAATTTATAAAGCATTGTATATATGTAATGTATATAAATGTGTAGCACACATAGTTTATGTGTAAGCTAGCCACTAATCTATAAACTATACAAATAGTTATATGCTAGCCACTCTTCCCTCTCTTTAGTCTATAGTTTCAGAGCTGATCCACCTGGACCTCCAACTTACAGCACAACATCCCATCCATAGTTTCCTGAACCAGGGATCTGCTGCCTCCATCTCACCAGGAGAACTTCACAGATGGCCAGGTCTGAGGAAATGATTAGTAAATGAAATGCTTCCTTTTATAACTTCAGGTGTTTTGTATTATAAAGGAAAACAATCTACATATATATTTATATTCAAAATCAGTTTGTGAAATTTATCCTGATCCAGCATAACAATAGTAGACATTAGTTAGAAAGCCCCTGAACAATCAGGGCTGCAACTTCCAGAATGTCCTTGGCTCTCCTGTCGCCTGCCATCTTTCACTCATTGTCTCCATGGGGATTCATTCCCATTTTGTACATTTTGTTCTTTGGGTGTCATGCTGTTGGGATTTCAGAAGGAAAGGGAGGAAGGATGAAAGGCTATGCTCAAGCCACTTTTTGTAACCAGAAGTTCTTCCAGAATCAAAGAAACTTTACTGAGCAGTGGACAGCAGCCTCTGTCCCAGGTAGTCTCTGTTTCTGTCTAAACCTAGGCAGAATTTAAATCCTCAGATTTTAGTATGTCTTTTTAAGGAAATGTGAGCACTCAGAAACCTAATATGCTTCAGGGCAAAATGTCTTCATTCTAAAAGAGATAATAGATTCCTTCCTAAGAATGAATCCGTGAGCTTTGTTCCATGAGAATAGTCTGGGCCCTGCAGCCTGCAGCTGCACAAATGAAAGCAACTTCACGTGGCTCCTGTTCCCCTTACCTCCCATCCCTGCTTTGTCTACCTGCAGGGGGTGGGGGTGGGATCTGTCCTTGGGGCCCCTAGTTACTAGCTCTTCATTGGGCTTGATGTCATGTTCATGTTCTTGGGGATTGCTGGATTTTATCTTTTTTTTGTGTGTGGAGGGGGGGTGGCTGTGGGGTTCCAGCTACACAGTAACCCACCCCTGGCCAGTTATCAGCTGCCACTAAGACTACAGAGAGAAAAGAAGAAATGAGGACACAGTTCAGTCATCTGAAAATAGCATTCGGGAAGTGCCAGTTGCTGACTCGATCACCTTGAAAAGATACATCTCGACATGGCGGGTTAGGACGAGCTGCCCTTTCAGATAATGCTCTGCAAGTCCATGCACATGTGCACACACACGTGTATGTGCACACATACACACAAAGTCCCCCCCACCACACACTCAGAGCCCCGCCTTAAGTTCCTCTAGCTTCCCCACTCTACCAGACAGCTCATATAATGAAGGGGGTTACTGAGAAGATTCAGGTTTGTTAGAAAGCAAAGCTTGGGCAATTTGGGGGAGGTGGCTCCTTCCATAGGAAAAGAGCTACACAGTTGTGGATATGATACTGAATGTTTAGTTAAAATGGGAAGGGAAATTTCAACAACTTAAAACATTTTAAAAGATGACCAATCCACAAAAATGTTATCATTACCCACTTGACACATCTCTTCAATTTTTATGTATTACCTTTTAACCTCTCTCTCCTTCATACCAGTTCCAGGGTACCACATGTCAAGTCCAGTCACTCATCTAGTGTGCCAAATAGAGAGATGAGCCGTGAAGGAAAGAACATGCATTAGGGATGAGGAAAGGTATGATTTTCCGCTCATCTTCTCCTACAGATGTTTGCTTTAGGTTTAAATAGAGTAGGAAGGATCAGAGACAGAGGGAGGGGTCTGCGTAGTTACTAGCCAGTCCTGGTCTCCAGTGGTCATCAATGGTGGGCACAGATGATCCTGCTGTTTGCTGTCTCAGGATTGGATGGGCTGGACCTTGGGACAGTAGAAGTTGTTGTTGCTTGACAGGTGGTGTGTTCAGGGGGGGCACTGATGACCCTTTCCCTGGGGCTTTGTTAGGCTTTGTCTTTGGGTGCTTACATGTTCATGTATGCAATTAGTTGCCTCTGTTTACACAGTTAAGGTGTTTACCCTGATTTGAGCACTGCACAAGGTATACATATATCAAAACATCACATAGTACCCCATAAGTAAGCTTAATTTTTTTCCTCTTGGTTGAAGTTTGAACTTAGGACCTCAGGCTTGTTAGGCAGGTACTCTACCACTTGAACTAACACACCTCTAATTCAGATTTTAATTATTTTGTATATTAGTTAAAAATAAAAATAAACATTTGATTTTGCTTCTATCTTTCTTGTTAGGCTAACTAGTGCTCCAGACGCATCAGCCTTTCCTTTTCACTGTACTAAAACAAGCCAAGGAGAATTCCCCTGTCATTTCTCCATGGAGTCTGGGAAACGTTACTCTTGCTGACCTCCTTCCCACTGATTTCAGTGTAGGACTTACAGTTTCAAAAGTATCATAATGAATACACAATGTTATCTTATGATAGTGTCCATCCAGGGTTAGAAAATGAACAGAAAAAAGTTGCCTTACTTTGTTTTACTAGATAAAAATAGAACATTCAATACAATTAGTTCCCACCTCAGAATGCATTATTATTATAAATATGTATTTGACTCATTTACTATTGAAATACATAATGTCATTGGCTCACTCAGCCTCTCTTGGAACTTGTCAACCTCCAGAGTTACATGAACCAGTTTCTTAGAACCTCTGTATGTTTGAATGTAATCCATACAAACATATATTTTATATGTTTTAAACTGTGTACACACAGTCTGTTGGCTCTGTCAACTAGACTGAAATACCTAACATGCCCCTGACCCCCGTTTTACAGCAAAGGGTCAAGGGCCGTGCAGAGTTTCAAGATAAGAGAAAAATCTGGAGTTAAAAAGAAAATACACCCCAGAGCAAATTGTTAAACTGTAAATCCTGTTTTATAACCTACCTAGGTCATGAACCCCCTAGCTGTCACTTTTGTTTAATTACGAGACATAAGCTGCCATCCCTTCGTAGCTTGAGTTGTCTATCTGCTCTTCATCTAATCTCCCTGGTACAAACTAAACCTCTGTAAATATTGCCGTTTCTGCCTTTAAAAACCCCACTTAACCTCCCCTCAGGGCCAAGAGATCTTTGTTGGGCACCAGCCACTCTCGACTGCTGACTTTAATAAAGGACCTTCAAATTTCTCAGTGTGTGGCATTCCTCTGTTTCAACTTGTCTGGGCCTAACACTATCATTATAAGTATAAAGTATAGATTAATTTAAGCCTGACATAGTTAGGAATTCTAAATTCCCTGTTAGGCTAACTAGCACAGAATGCTATTTGGGTTTTCCTGGATTATTTTCCTTCCTTAGCATATTCATAATTGTGTAAAATGCTTGGAATGCCAAAGAGGAATGAGAAATAGAACATGTTTTGGCTTCTTCCCTGTTGTGGTGTATATCAACTTCTTATGTCTGCCAAAACAAAATGGCTTTTAAAAACAAAAAAAAAGTTGCAATTTTATTTCTGGAAGCCAGAAATTCAAAGTCAAGGTGTGGGCAGGACCAGTTCCCGCCAAAGGAAGGAGAGAAGACGGCTCCAGCCTCCATTCTGGCAGCCTTAGGAGCTGCTCATGTAGCTGTGTTGTGTTCATCTTCTGTGGTTTTCTTTATTTTTTTGAGGCAGGTAGTAGTCCTTTGTAGTCCAGGCCGGCTCAGAGCTCATTGCGTAGCCCGGGCTGGCCTTGAATGTGTGATCCTTCTGCCTCCACCCTTTGTCCTCACCTCTTACTGGGCTTACAGGTGTGTGCCACCATACTAAGCCTCAATCCCCTTGTCTTCACCAGGCGTTCTCCCTGTGTCTATATCCATCATCTTCCCTTTGCATATCTCTGTCTCATTGTCCACTCATGTTGGATTAGGACCTAAGTACTGATCTTCTTTAACTTGATTACTGCTGTCCAGATCATTTACTTCTAGCACTCAGGAGGCTGATGCAAGAGGATAAGGAGGTCAAGGCCAGACAGTGCTACATAAAAAGACCAAGCTTGCCCCCCCCACAAAAAAACAAGACCCTTTATTTCTAACACCTCAATTGCTTGGAGTTAGAACTTCAACTGGTAGGAGAGAGTGTACAGAGGATATTACTATATTTTGTCCCCTTTAAAATGAGTTTTTTGAACCCAGCACGTATAAGATCCTGAGTTTAGTCTCCAGTTCCACAAAAATTTTTAAAAATATATACAAAAATTTTTAAAAATAGGGATGGGAAGGAGGCTTAGTGGTAGAGCGCTTGCCTTGCATGCATGAGGCCCTGGGTTCGATTCCTCAGCACCACATAAACAGAAAAAGCCGGAAGTGGCGCTGTGGGTTCAAGCAGTCGAGCGCTTGCCTTGAGCTGAAGAGCTGAGGGACAGCACCTAGGCCCAGAGTTCAGGTCCATTACCAGAAAAAAACAAAAAAAAATTAAAAAATATATTTTGAATGATGACAACTTGTGTGTACATTTAAATAAAAAACCTGCTTTGGCAATAGTGGGGTTTGAACTCAGGACCCTAAGCAAGCATTCTACCACTTAAGCTATGCCCTTTTTGTGTGTAGTTATTTTTCACATAGGATCTTGCAGTTTTGCCCAGGGTTAGCCTCAGACCTCAGTCCTCCTACCTATACCTCCCAAATCACTGGAATTAGAGAATGCCAAGCTTATCTGTTGATGTGGTGGGGGAGGGAGGTCTTTAAAAAAAGGTTTTGGGCTTGGGTTAGCCTCTAGTCTCAATCCTTCTCATCTTGACCTCCTTAGTGGCTGGGATCTCTTACATGAGCTACCACACCTGACACCTTTTCTTTTCTGGCAGGTGCAGTGTGAAAGCTTCTCGTTACTCTAACAAAATAGACAACAGATAAAGAGGAAAGATAGAATCATTGCTTGCAGGTTTGTGGCAAGGCAACTCATCATGGCAGGGTGTACAACAGAAGCAACACTGCTCACCTTGGGGCCTGTAAGCAAAAGATTGCTGAGGAAAGGGCCCAGGTTCCCAATCTCCTTTAGAGATCTGCCCCAAATGACTCAGCCAAGGACCTCCCTCAAGGCCTCATCTCTTCAGAGCACCACCCTGAGATCAATCCTTACACACAATAGCCTGCAGGGTCACTCATGATCCACACTCTGGCAGACAGTTAAAATTTGTATTGAAAGAGCAGTTCTTAGAGACTATCCAGCAAGACAGCCTCTGCTGTGGAGACGTTAGCTGGGTAGACACAGTCCTAGCTGCCCCCAGGCACCTATGGGTGGCTGGGTATAGAAGCAACCATGCAGCCTCGGTAGGGATGGGGAGTTTGGTGAGACCCTCCAGAGAGGTACAAATGGCTTATTGCAGGCAACATCAGGGGAGGGTCCAAGGCAATTGCAGCTCAATGGCTCTGGGGTGCATCCATCAGGGCAGGACAGGGCAGGTCTGAGACACGAGGCATTTGAGGATGAGAACAGCCTGCTAAGGGGCGGGGCGGGGGGGGGGGGAGAGGAGTCCGGGCACTGCTCATGCGCAGCATAAGAGACAAGGGGAGCCATGGGAAGCCGATTGGCAACACAGAGGGCAGTATTATTTCCACTAAGGAGCCTGTGAGGAGCCACTGAGGTTTGAATCAAGGCAGAAACATGACCAGATTTGTGTTTGAAAGATCAGTCTCCAAGCTAGCTGTGGCTGGAGGAATTTTCTTCTCTCTTTTTTTTTTTTTTTTGCCAGTCGTGGACCTGAACTCTGGGCCTGGGCACTGTCCCTCAGCTCTTCAGCTCAAGACGAGCGCTCTACCGCTTGAGCCACAGCACCACTTCCGGCTTTTTCTGTTTATGTGGTGCTGAGGAATTGAACCCAGGGCCTCTTGCATGCAAGGCAAGCGCTCTACCACTGAGCCACCTTCCCAGCCCGAATTTTCTTCTCTTTAAGATCAATTCCTTGCCCCTTGACTAATCTCTCAACAACTTTCATACATTGGACTCCTTTAGAAGCAATGTGTTCCAGCTGCCTGGTTTCATGACTCATTCCCACCTGTCTTCCTCTGCAGACTCCACAGGGCTCAGGCTCCTTCAGTGCAGCCATGGGACCAGTTGCTTCCCAGCCTCAGCCTGCCATTGGCTTCTAATCTGTGCTCCTGCTTTGGCTTCTCCCTTCAGTTATGAACTTGTCCTAACCGCTTCATCCACCTGAGTCCCCATGGCGCCTCACCCTCAAATCCATTCTTCCCAAGACACCCCTTCAATGAATGGCCTAGGCAGTTGCTCCACTCCAGAGGCAAGATTCATCTTCAATTCCTCGCTGTCCCTCCTCTCCCACATAAAAATCCATCTTGCTCTTCTTGGTCCTATAACTAAACAAACAACTAACAGTTGTTTGTTTTTTGTTTTTTTGTTTCAGTGTGTGCCAGTCCTGGGACTTGAACTCAGGGCCTGAATACTGTCCCTAAGCTGTTTTCCTCAAAGCTAATAATGCTCTACCACTTGAATCACAGCTCTACTTACAGCTTTTTCCCCTCTTTTTTTGTAGTTAATTGGAGATAAGAATATCCTTGACTTTCCAACCTGGGATGGCATTGAACTGGGATCCTCAGATCTCAGCATCTTGAGTAGCTAGGATTACAGCTGAGAGCCATTGGTGCCCAGCTTAAAACATTTTTGAATCCATCTGTTTCTCCCATCCCTATTGCTACCACCTTAAACTGGACCCCAGTCTATTACCTATATGCTTGTCATGGGTTCCCCGTATTTATCCTTATGTAGTCTATTTACCCAAAAACCTTAATTATCTTATTAGAATTTTTACCAGATAGATCTTGCAATGTGGAATCTAAACTTCCTCCCAAGACTTGGAAGACTTTCTATGTTCTGTGTCCTACCTCCCACTTTAATCCCATCATTCTAACCAGTAGCCTACCTTTTGATTCCCAAACACAGCCATCCTTTTCTTGCCTCCAGGCCTTGGCATTTTCTCTCCTCATGCTCTTCATCACACTTTCCCAGCAATAACTTTCCGATTCCTCTATCTAAAGGAGGCCTCCAACTTTATTCCCCTGTATTTTGTCACTTTGCTCATTTCCTCTGGAGCACTTGTCAGAAGAGGAAATGATGCTTGCTTATTTGTTTATATTTGTTTTTTGTCCTTTTCTCTGATACCACTCACCACAACCCACAGCGAGGAGTCCATTTACTGTGTATGTTAGACAAAACTGTACTCTAGGGAGATTTCTAAATACCATCAGAAAGAGGGAAGATGACTTACCCATGGCCAGAGAGATGCTGGAGATGATGGAGACAGACAGCTTGTTGCATGTGCCCAGATCCAAGCCCAGCTCTGCCAGATTCACGTGGTCTTTTACCACAAGTGTTAGCCTTTAAAGGGGCTAAAAGAGACAGAGAGAAGGCAAACTTTACAATGCGGCTTATTTCCTCCTTTATTGCTGACTTTCAACATCAGCTCTTGGACACTGTGTTGGACAAACACTCATTGGCCCACTTTGCCTCCTTTCATTTGGGAAACAACCCTCCCCTGTGTGGTTTGGCCTAGGGTCCCAGGGGCACTATTACTGCCTTCTCTCTCCCAAGTGTATATGTGACCTAGAGCACCAATCAAATGACTTCTTTCCCAGGCCTCCATGTTGGGGACAGGAATGGCAAGTGATCTGACTCAGGCAGGTCAGCACCCTTCCTGATACAATGTTGGGGTTTTCAGGACAAGCATTCCTCTGGGATTGTCATTCATCAGCACCATAGAAGTTAGAATCTGCTAGCAGCCATGTTAGTCATGTAGACAGAACCTGTTAGAAAGGGAAACCAGAATAAAGGGAACTAAGGTGGATAGAGAGACAGAGACAGAGACAGAGAAACAGACAAAGAGAGAAGCATAGGCCTAATGCTACTACTTCAACCTTGAAGCCACTTATTTATTTTTTACTTTGATTTTTTCAAGCCAGGCTTGAACTCAGGGCCTAGGTGCTATCCCTGAGCTTCTTTTGCTCAAGGGTAGCACTCTACCACCTGAGCCACAGCGCCACTTCTGGCTTTTTCTACTTATGTGGTACTGAGGAATCGAACCCAGGGCTTTATACATGCTAGGCAAGAACTCTACCACTAAGCCATAATCCCAGCCCCTTTAAGCTATTTATTTATTCATGCATTCACTCATTGATTCATATATCAAGGTTTGAACTAAGGGCCTCATGCTTGATAGGCAAGCACTCTGCCACTGGAAGCATAGCTCCAGCCCTTTTAGTTTTTGTTATTTTTTAAAATAGGATCTGTGTTTTTGGCTGGGCTGGGCTGGACCATGATCCTCCTTTTTACTGCTTCTCACATAACTGGAATGACTAGCTGTTCCACTACATGAAATTATTGGTTGAGCTGAGGTCTTGATCACTTTTTGCCTGGGGTTGGCTTTGAGCTATGATCCTCCCCATCTCCATCTCAATAGTTGGGATAACAGGCGTGGAACACCAAGCTTAGCCAATGTTTTATTTAGTTATTTGATTAACATGTACCTCCTCACTAAAGTGGTTCCACAGGTGAAGAGTTCTACCTGCTATTGTTCACAGCTAGCTCCCAAAGGCAGTGCCTCATAGAGCACATAGTAGGTACCCATGAGTGTAAATGAGGCTGCTGTTTCTACAAGCAGTCTAAGTTCATGGCATAACATTCAAGAAAAATCATTTGTATTTCTGACTTCGGGAATGAACTGCCTGGATACATGGGGCTTGAGTAAAATAGAAGAAAACTTAGTTAAGCTTAAGGTCTTACTCAAGCTTATATGCATAATGAGTCCTTAATTTTTTTGTTGTTAAAATGGGTATCCATTAGCCGGATGCTGGTGGCTCACGCCTGTAATCCTAGCTACTCAGGAGGCTGAGATCTGAGGATTGAGGTTCAAAGCCAGCCCGGGCAGGAAAGTCTGCGAGAGTCTTATCTCCAATAAACCACCAGAAAACTGGAAGTGGCACTGTGGCTCAAGTGGTAGAGCGCTCACCTTGAGCTGAAGAGCTGCAACACCCAGGCCCAGAGTGCAAGCCCCATGATTGACAAAAAAATAAAATAAAATAAAAAGGGTACCAATTAAAACTAAGCAAAAACAATACGTTCTGGCTCTGATCTTTAAGTATGTGTGTCATGTCTGAGTTGCCGTCATTTAATTTGACTCTAATATGTCTTTGAGCATCTGTCAGGTTATAACCCGATTCATCACTCACTCAGAGGCTAAAAATAGAGGGTGATAGAGGTTAACATCGCTTAGCAAGGAGCCTTTTATCAAAGGGACAGACGTAAATCAGAGGAAGCTTGTCACTCCTGTCCAAAGCCACAGGCTGGGGACGCTGAGTGCTCAACAACCGTTTTAGAATGAAATGAGTCTTGAGCGGAAATCGTCATCATACAGGAGAAGCAGTTTAAGAGCATTTCAGAAGATGGAAATCTGTCCCCAGCCAGCCTCTGCTTAATCAGTCAGCCCTGTGGACCCAGCCCAGTCCTGATTACGCAGAGCCCCTGATTGCTGGCTGCATGCGTCTGGTCTCCAGGGGAACAGTGAAAGTGGAGAGGACTGTTAGGAAGGAAAAGGAGATGGACTTCTCTTGAATATTTCGGGGTGTGGGGGGGAAATCACTGATCTTGCATGGTGATCCTACCTTTCTCTTTGGTAAATAAAAGTGGTTTGATTTACCTTAACCCTTACATGGTGCCACATCCTTAGTGAGCTCCAGAACAGGGGCAGGAGGAAAATAAAGGATGTCACTTCTCACTGACTGGCCCAAAAGAAGAAACTGACCTCTGACAGTTGTCAAATTCATGGAGCAGAGTGAATAATGGAGCAGCTGTTCTATGAAGCTCACGTGGGGTAGACAGTGTGGGATGGCATGGTGGACATAGGACTGTGTCTGTGGGACATGGAGCTGTGGGCTCACTCAATATAGTATGAATGTTGCCTGCAGCACCAGTCAGTTCAGGCTGCTAGCACAGAGAAACATAGCCTGCTGGCATATAAATTGTATATATTGATTTCTCCCAGCTCTGGAAGCTGGAAGTTCAAGTTCAGAATGCCAGCATGATGAGGTACTAGTTCCAGGCTGCAAACCTGGTGTGTTCCAGAAAGTGAGTGAGTTAGCTCCATGACCTCTTCTTCTAAGGGTCCCAATCCCATCCATGATGCCTTTTCTGTGACCTAGTTCCTTTCCAAAGCGCCACCTCCCAGCACCATTACACTGATGGTTAGAATTTCAACACAGGCATGTTGGAGGACACAAGCAATGGAAAGGCCTATTTTTTTTTCTATTAAGGTATTACTGCAATGATATTCATCGTTCTGTATGTGAGTTAATTATCTCTCAGGGAAGTCAAGCAATTCCTTATTTAACTGAAATGATAGAGATAGGATTCATCCCTAAGATGAATCCCTATAGGCTACATGGAATCCCTACTCTGGTGCTCTACCACTTGAGCCACACACCAATCTGACATTTTGCTGCTTAATTGAAGATGGAGTCTAAAGGAGGCTTCTGCCTGAGCTGGCTTTGGACTACACTCCTCTGAGTCATAGCTAATATTACAGGCATGAACCACCAGCCCCTGGTTTATTTGATTTTTAATAGGATGAGAACCACTTCCCACTGCACAGACCTCTTGGCAGCTTGTGTATGCCAACAGCCACTGTTGCCACAACGTGCCAGGCCTTGTACTGGGATGTAGACACAGATTGGTAAAACAGTCATGGTTCTTGCCCTCATGGTGCAAGTAGTAAAAGAGACAAGGAAGAAAACAAAGGGTGCCACCATTGTAAGTTGTGGTAAGAGTCTAAGGCAATGAGCAGAGATAGGATTTTACCACTTGCTACTTCAAGAAGCCACATAGATTGATCGTATAGATAAATGAAGATATGATCAGTTTAATCCGGCTCTCCCATTTCCTACTTGAGTTCAGATCAGTTACTTACTCTTTCTGTATTTCAGTCTCTATAAAATGAAAATAGCAATAGTGCTTACCTCAAAGGGCCTTTGTGAGAGTACATGATACAATCTATGACAAGAATTTAGAATGCTGCCTGACACATAGTAAGTACTCAATGAAGTTTAACAGTCTCATTTCCTACTCTTTGTAGGTTATCAATACAACAATGCACGCTTGGAATACTTACCCATTAGTCATGGTAAGGCCCATTGGCAACACACAGTGGCCAGGCTTCTGCTACCCAATGCCCTTTTTATTGAATTGCTTTCTGCTGCTGGAGATGGAATCTATAGCCTTGTTCATGTTAGGCAAGTGAGCCTCGTGTATGGCATTGAGCCACTCTTCTTTCCACAGTTCCTTGTGCCCTTGACCATGTAAACCTCACCAAGTTGAAGAGCCTCTGGTTTTCTCCCAACATCTGTGGCCAGCCCTTCCTTCACCCAGGAGTCTGTGGTGTAAGAAAGGCTTTGAGACCAGGACCTCCTGCCTTTGCTGTCTATCTATTGGCTGGCCATTCCATCAGGAGCACCTGTAAACAATTCCTCCCTCCACTCCCCTCTGCAAGGCATCGTAAGAGTTATGAGCTGATTTGTTAGAGCACTGAGCAGGGTATTAACACAGGGCAGGTGAGTTCATTTCACAGTGGTAATTAGTTGCTGGTTACTGCCCACATGGATTCCATCTGGCCTGGGTATCCATCCCCCACCACAACCACTATGTTTGGGCTGCCAAGCATTCACAGCTTCCCAGCTTCTCCAGAGATTTGCTCTCAGCCAGAGACACCCAATACACACTAACCCAGAACACCCTAACCCTAACCCTAACCCTGATCCCTGTGGGATCAGGCTGAAAGTCATCTGGAACTGGAGCCTTCACTTTAGCTGAGCCCCTCTGCCCTCTCCTCTCCGTTCACACCCCTTCCCTTCCTGCAGTAAGTCCTGCAGTGTGCCCAGCCCCATCTGCTTTGCTTCTAAGAAACAAGATTCCACCACAGTGAGTAAACATGAACACATTAACAAAACATGTTATACATTGTATAGATGTCATAAACTCAAGGTTAATGGTTGTATTGCAGGGAGATTTGACCAATGTGTAATCGATTTTTTAACTAATTGGGGAGAGTTGGTTTATTTCATTCCTTTCACTGTTGAAACTGTTGATGGGGCCTTGTGGGAAATATTAAGAATATATTTAACTTAAGCTCTGTGACCTACTTGGATAATATTCCTTCTTCATTGTTTTTTTTGAAGTTTCTGGAGCTGTAAATATTCTCTAATCCCCTTTTCTCATTTTACTGAGAAGAGAAATAAAATCCCACGCTTTTAATTTCCCACCTAGCCATCTAGCATGTTCTGAGTCTCTGCTAGTTTTAAAGTGGAATCAGAATCTTTCCACAGTGTTGCCAGTAGATTTTATTGTTCAGCTCATGCCCAGAATGGGCCATGGATAATGCTTCCCAAACACAGTGCTACATCCATAACACCCTGCATTTTCTTTCCCAAACTGAGCTCTCCAAATCTTGGTCGCTCTGTATTTCACTGGTTGTGACTTGCTTACAGGGGCAGCACTTACACTCAGATCCCTGGCACAGAGAAGCTGTCTCAGCCCACCCAGCAGCTCAGCCTCCAATGCTGGCCAGAGACCCAGCTGCCAGGGATTCTTGACATCCATCGATCCAGCCATGACCTTTCCTTCCCCCAGTCCCTCTGAATCCTGTCGAGCACCATTACCATATTATGCCTGAACATGGAAAACACTGTGTTGAAAATGAACTTGAACACTGCTGGGTCTCACCTGGGTTCCTCTTCCAGAACAGCTGGCAGATGGCTCAATAGTGATTTGTTTGCTTTCTTGATTTCGATGGTTTCTCTTTTCCTAAGAGCTCCTGGGGACTGTTGATAGACCTTAAGCAGAGAGCAGACAGGGAGGGGTTGGAAGCAGGGGAGAACTAGGGAATGGAAAGGTAGTTGAAGGAGAAGGGAGGGAAAAGGCTGGAGATACTCTGGATGGATCCTTTACTTTATGAGGACTGTGGCATTTCTCCCAGTGGAGGCCTCCTTTCCCTGATGCTCATCCTCCATACAGACAGCAGTATATGTGATAACTATCCACTTAGAGCACAAGCCACTCTCCCCCTGCTCCCACACTTTGGCCTTCTTGTGGATGGTTGAGTCAAAGCAAACAATAGATGCTCCTCCTCCTCCTCTTCCTCCTCCTCCTCCTCCTCTCCTCCTCCTCCTTCTCCTATTCTTCTTCCTCTTCTTCTTCTTCTTCTTCTTCTTCTTCTTCTTCTTCTTCTTCTTCTTCTTCTTCTTCTTCTTCTTCTTCTTCTTCTTCTTCTTCTTCTTCTTCTTCTTCTCTTTTCTTTTCTTCTTCTCTTTTCTTTTCTTCTTCTCTTTTCTTCTTCTTCCTTCTTCTTCATTACTATTATTGTTGTTATTACTATTTGCAAAGCTCTGTGGTCAGCCCCAGCACCACTGTATAAGCATAGTGATGAAATTTTTTGCTGAATTTTTTTCTAATATTTTCCCAAAATATAGCAATATACTCAGAATATGTACTCAAATCTTCTAACATGATCAAAATAAGAATTAATTTTATGAAATTATTTGCATTTCATTGGCTTTTCTAAAAGCCTCTCCCAGGCCCCTGTTACTCAAACAATTTCCTTTTGAAGTGTCTGTGCAATCAGTTTAATTGTATTTACATTGCAGAGCCACACAATTAGCAAGAGTCCACTCTGACAAAATGAGACGTGCAGGGACACACAGAGCATTAAGAGGAGAAATGTTTGTGGAGTGGGGACTAATTGCATAGTCTGAGTGATATTTTCATCTTAAGATGACCTTTGTTTCCCCATGCAACCTAGCAACAGCAGGGATGAGGAGAATGGGGGCAGAGCGCATGAGGACCCTCTGGCATTTCACACACATGAAGTAGCCTGCTTCCTTTCAGAATGGCCAGAGCCTGGCCGACCTGCTCAAGATCTTGGGTGAGTTTCTGATTCTGACACAGCCTCCAATGTTCTCTACTTCCTTTTACTTGTGTACTTCTCTCCCATTGAGTATGAGTGGGATCTGGGACTTGATTCTGACCGATGGCAATGGGATGAATGTGATTATATGTACATTAGTTTGCTATAGAAGACTGTAATGTCATTCTTACCCTTTCTTGCTGGCTTTCATGAAGCCAGTTGTCATGTCGTATGAGTGGCCTGTAGAGAGGCCTGCAGGGCAGGAGCTGTCAGCCAGAAGCAAGGAAGCCCTCTCTGCCACAGCCCCCATGGAACTGAAATCTGCCCACAATCCTGTGAGCCAAGAAGAAGCTCCTTCCCTAGGCCAACCCTGAGGTGATGCTGCAGCCCTAGTCCGGCCTGTGCCTACAGCTTTGGGATGAAACCGAACTAGAGGACCCAGTACAGATGTGCCTGGAGCTCTGGCCCACAACACTGAGAGAGACTGAATGTGTGTGTGAGAGATGATACATTGGTAACAATTTGGATTCAGCAATGAGCAGCTAATTCAATTATTATATTGTAAGGGCATACTTTTGAGAGAATTCCAGGTACAGCCCACTGAATTGGTGCCCAGTAGACCATGATGAACCAATTCAATGCCATTTCTGACAAATATCAACAAGAAAACAACTGTAGGCTGTGTTCTAGGACCCGCCAGCTTTACTGTAATGATCCTGTCTGAGTAAATCCCACTATTACCTGTCTTTCAGAAACTTCCATACACTACTAGAGAATGACAGATGACACTGGAACTTCCAGGATAGCATTACCTATTGTTATAATAACAATACAAATCCTGAAAGATCAATAAGTCCTTTTTCCAAGGGCAGGGGTTGTAGTTTGTCTAGCATTTGCAAGGCAGTGGTTCAGTCCATAGCAGTGAAAAATGTCTTTTGTTGTTGTTGGTTTGGAGGTATCAGTGTGTGAACTCAGGGTCTTGCCAGGTTGGCATTGCTACCACTTGAGCCATGGCCCTATCCCTTTTTATTCTAGTTATTTTTAAAATACTGTCTTGCATTTATGCTGGCTTGGACTGTGATCCTCCTATTTATGCTTTCTTATTTATTCTGGCATGACAAGCACACACCACCACATGGAACTTTTCATTGGTTGATGTGGGGCCTTATGGACTGGAATGACCTGGAACCCCACTCTTCCCGATCTCAGCCTATAGACTAGCTAAGATTACAGCTGTGAGCCACTACGTGTTTGTTTTTTGTTTTGTTAGTCATGGGGCATGAACTCAGGGCCTAGGCACTATCCCTGAGCTTTTTTGCTCAAAGCTAGTACTCTACCACTTTATGCCACTTCCAATTTTTTGGTGGCTACTTGGAAATAAGTCTCAAGGACTTTTCTGCCTGGGTTGGCTTTGAATGGCAATCCTCAGATCTCAGCCTCCTGAGTGGCTAGGATTATAGGCATGAGCCACCTGCACTGGACCTCAAAGGTCCTCAAATCAGGTAGGCATATAGATACACCTAAAAGTCAAATACTTTCCAGAAATCAAGATGTACTTGTCTCTCAAAGCCAAAACTGTTCCTTCAGAAATATTTTTCCATTGACTCATCTTCCACTACCACCCTGTCCCACAGAGGGCTGCCACTTAGCAGGAATGCTAATACCGGTCTCCCAAGTGGGTGAGTGCTCAGGAGGTAGCTGAGTGGACCAGTTACTATAAATCCCCTGTGGCATTCCTATTTGCTTAAGACTTCAGGCTCCTGTCTCCACAGCACATGGAGGAATGTCTGGCATCTGAGCCTCTCAATCACAAGCTGGCATTGAGACTTGGGTTTAAACAACCAAACATGAAGTTCAGACCTCTTTCAGTAGTTGACTCTAGCTTGTGGAGTCCAGAATGTTGGCCAAAGGAATGTAGAGGATGAATTTGGCCCAATCTGAAATTATGTTCTCTACTTCCTAAAATTTAAAGAGTACTTTATTATAATGCTGCTATTTTGAGGTGGGTGGTTTGATTTTGACATGGGGGTCTGCTGGACTCTGACTCCTTGTAGATGTGGCATTTATGAACAGAGCTTGGCGTGGACTAAAAAAACTCATATTTGACCAGGTAGCTGTTCAGGGAACTCCATCAGGTCATTGGACAACATGCGATGAGCTTCATTAGAACAGGACAACACATTCTTCTGTTGGACTGAGAGGCTCTCTGAGTCCAAGGGTTTTAGATTCTTGGAATTATCTGTCACTTCCAAAATATCTCCATTCCAGCACTTAAGAAAATAACCACTTTTTCCCACTCAATGCCCTGAAAGAGCTGATGGACTGTGAATTCAGTGTATTTGAAATTCACCAATTGTCAGCATCCATCTCTGCCTCTAATTTTCAGCTTCATTACCCCGGACCTGCGTAAGACGAGTGCGTTAAGGGTGTCATAGAAACTTCCTCATTCACTGCCTATGCTTTGAAGTGAGAATTGAAATCCTTTAAGCCTATCTTTTTTTTTCTTTAAACTTAAAATTATTTTTCATGCAGTTAGATAGACTGGCTCACCTCCTCGCCCTCATTCCCCTGCGTGCGCCAGAGCCTGGCTTTCAATAGGCATTTCATTCACCCAGGGTCTGCAGGTGATCAGTCTGTGTTTTGTCACCAGGTGCCATGGACTGCTGCGAACATAAGTCATGCTTTAATCAAGGTGCAGTTCGCCATGTGTCTCCTACCAACTCTTTTAAATTCATCCCAGGACAACGGTTGAAGATGATCTTTCTTTATCCCTGGATGAAATTTCTGGCAGCTTCTGGGTCTCTCTCTCTCTCTCTCTCTCTCTCTCTCTCTCTCTCTCTCTCTCTCTCTCTCTCTCTCTCTCTCTCTGTTTACCTTCTCCCCTACCTGCTATGTCATTTTCTTTCTCAGCCAGGGGTGGAGGTAGGGTAGAGATGAGAGAGATGGGGATAAGAGAGTTACTATTTGATCTAGTGGCTTCACGCTGTCTAGGCCTTGCACATGATTAAAGCTGGTAACCTTCAGGGCCTGTGGGATGGCACAAACCTGGCACAGGAACTTTGGAGGTGTCCTATAGTCCCCATATTCTGTAGCTCCTTTAACTCCTTTATATGTGTATTCCAGTTATCTCCAGTTCCTCTGTTCCAAAGTCACCAGCTGTACAACTTTGTTCTGCTGATCTCTTTAGGAGAGGACTTCTGGCTAGGCCCCAACTTTTTCTCCTGAGCAACCCACTTCTGGTCATGAGCATTCTTTGTCCTTTGCCCCAGCAATCTCTGGGAGATCCCAGCACAGCACCCTGCCAGCTCCTCCATCTTTGAAGCACAGAGCCAGCCCTTCTAGACGTTGCCTTTGGGTGGCATTGGACTGAATGGACCTACTTTTCACTTCTGCCCTTCCAATGGCAGGGGACACATCTGGAAGCCCTCCCAGTGGCCTACTGAAGACTGCCTGGGGAGACCCTATACTTGCCCTTCAGTCAATGGGGAGACCCTACTCCTGACCCTCAGCCAAAGTGGCAACCCCACCCATGCCTCTCAGCCAATGGGGAGAGGACTCAGCACAGAGCCAAAAGCTTTCTTAAGGTACCCTCCACCAGCATCTTCAAATTCTCTGGTTCCTTTCTTCCCTTTGTTTATAGAAGGAATGGAATAGGCTCTCCTTCATCCTCATGATAAATCCAGAGGGCAGGGGTGAGATGAGTGGGGGAATGACTCTCTCTGATTCTAACATCCTGAGATATGTCAGCAGACATATCTGTAGTCATAGTAACACACAAACCTCTCCAACAATAGCTCCTATTGACTTATTGGCCACTGATTATTCTGTTTTCTCTCTATCCCTTCCTTTCCATGTTCAAACTCAAATAGACCCAGCCAAGCCCTGCTACCTAGTACCTTGGGAGTTCTTTCAGAGAAGGAACCGCTTCAGAGTTGTGAGCCAGTGGCTCATGCCTATAATCTTAGCTGCTTGGGAAGCAGAGATTGGAAGATTACCCATCCATGCCAACCTGGGGAATAAAGCTGTTATCCTAAGCTACTAGGAAGGTTGCAATTGGGAGGAGTGCACTGCCAGGCTGGCCTGGGCAAAACAAATCTGAGCAATTCTGTTTCCAAGAAGGGACTGCTTAACTCAAAGAAAAATCTTAACTAGCCAAATTGTTAACTGCTCTTTTATTGTTTTTTATTGTGAAAATACTGTACAGAGGGGTTACAATTACATGGGTAAGATAATGAACACATTTCTTATCAAGCATTGTAGCCTCTTCCTTTGTTTCTCCTTCCCATCCCTTCCCATCCTCCCCCCCCACCTGTCCCCCCACCAAAGTTGTAAAGTTTGTTTTTCGACATAATGACTTGTACATCTCATTGTTGCAATGGGTCCTCCTGTATCTCTGTTTTAATGATTTGTTTTTTCCCTTCCCTTCCACATATACCAGCATCATATATAGTGAAAGTAGGGGTTATACCATGGGGGAGGGACATACAAAGCAACAAAGACATAATCTTATAAATATGTTAGAAACAATTGCATGAAAGATCTCTCTCTCTTTCTCTCTCTCTCTCTCTCTCTCTCTCTCTCTCTCTCTCTCTCTCTCTCTCTCTCTCTCTCTCTCTCTCTCTCTCTCTCTCTCTCTCTCTCTCTCTCTTTGTCAGTTGTGGGGCTTGAGCTCTAGGCCTGAGAGCTGTCCCTGAGCAATTCAGCTCAAGGCTCATGCTCTACCACTTGAGCCATAGCAGCACTCCTAGTTTTCTGTGGTTTTTTTTTTTTGTGGTTAAGTGATTACATAATTTTCCAAATCTCACAGTATTGTGGGATAATGATGCTCATTTAAAGTCACAAACTCATTCTAACTTTGCTGGAGCAAATTGTCTATCATGGTCTATAATATATAACGGTGTACACATATACACCATACATGTGATCAGCAGCATGGGGTTATTTAGTAGTGGTTTGAGCAGATGAGTGGAAGTTCTTTGTTTCTTAAGTCCTGTTAACTGCTCTTTTAAAGATGGCATTTCCTAAGTATGAAGTGGGAATGCGTTTATAGTGATGGCCCATATTTTGCTATCTTGACCCTCCTCAAGTTTCAGAGCCTTGAGAAGACCATTGAGAACTTACTTGGTTATCTTTGTGAGGTCTCGAAGGGCTGATTTCAGACAAGTCTGTCTACTACCATCTCTAGGAATGTAATTTCTTCCTATCCTCTACCCCCCCCATTCATACCCTCTGCCCAATAAACCACTGTATTGCACATTTCCACTATCCCAAACTGCTGGCGGAGAACCCTGATCATTGTCCTAAGGATGTTTTCCTTCCATGAATCCCCCTCCCCAGCCAGCCAGTCCATGGGACTCCAGTTTCATGTTACCTGGGACTCAGAATGTGGCCAAACTGCCCTCCATCCTCACAGAAGAGAGAGAAAGCTCTGCTAGGTGTAGCTCTGTCATACAGGCACCGCAGGCTGTTTCTTAAAGAGGTAGCTTTTGTGGAGAGGCTTCATCATCTCCTTGAGTTCTCTTGTCACAGAGCTCAGACATGAATTTGGGGGGCTGATGGGAGCCCCATCCGCAGTCCTAATTTTCTCCTCCTGTGGAGAGGTCCTTCCTTCCTCTCATGAAAGTCATTCCACGTAAATAGATGCCTTTTCTTTTAGTTCATCGGAGCTTTAGTTGCAAACAGTAGGCATGCACTTGAGCCAACAAAAGTTTATAAAGGGTCAAAATTATAAAGTGTTTGGAGTGTCTGCACCAGATGACATGACAGGACTGCAGAGCTGAATCCCATGGGGAAAATACACAGAGGTCTGAAAAGCTGTAACAATGTTCCCTTTGCTCTAGCACTGACTGGCTGGCTCTGATCCCCCCTCTACAAGGAGAAAGCCTGGCCGTGTGTAGACTTTGCTGGGGAGATACAGTGTACTGGTTATTTCTGAAGCATAAGGAGATTGTAAATTTAGAGAGAACGATGAGCCATGAGGGCTTGATACTGAGTTTGAAAGGCCGACATAGGTCCAATCAAGGCTGGCTTTTTGTTTTGTTTTGTTTCATTATCAGTACTGGTGCTTGAACCCAGGGCCTTGCCCTTGTTAGACTCACTCTTTTCACCTAATAATTGACATAAAACATACTAATACAACAAGCAGATAAAAAGCTCTAAGGATTTCCTATTAGGAAAGCCACATTTCTAGACTCCCTTGCAGCTAGATTAATATTTATAACACGATTTCTGCCAATTTGTGGGGCATAAATGGGGGATAATAGCTGGATCAGAGAGCAATTTCTCCCCTAAGCTCAGTACTAGAAGCATTTATTTCTCAGGGTGACCAAACAGTTGCATGTGGAGTATGTAGGGGTGGAGATGGGGATGGTGTAAGGACCATTTTTTCTGGCTGCATTGTTCCTCTATTCAAGATGTGTTTCTGGTGGTCCTAAAGATTCTATGAGCTCTTCAGTTCTTTCACATATTTCTTTCTGATGAAACTACCAGAGTAAATTCTATTTCTGCAACTGAGAAGCTTGGCCTGTAATAATGTCCTTGTAAATTTGAACTCTCATTCATCTCTTCCCATCCCTCTTCACACCATCAGAGAGCTCCAACCTGAGGTCAAGGGAGCTTGGGTGGCACAGCCCTAGAGGTTGGCCTTCTAGGGGCCCAAACAGATAGAGGAGGGCAGTTACTGGGGACAAAAGGAAAATATAGTTATACTCCTCTGCAGTGTCTCCCACAGTCAACGTGTTGCTTCTAGAACATTTGAATGAGCACTGATCATTTACTCCAAGTGTCAGACATGAGGGCATGCATGTGATATCTGGATGTTGAAGGATTCATATATGTCCAGTCAAAGCATCAAGGTATACTGATATAGATGAGCAAATGGTTTTCTCCAGCCTTATCATTAGCAAAATCATCACTAGGCCAGTGCAACTATAAATAGGCCCAGATTCAAAGATGTGTGTTCCATCCACAGGGTGGGCTGGTGCCTTGCCGTAGGGGGCTTAGCTCTACTTCACCGCTGGCTCAGCAATGAACTTAAGCTCTCTGCTTTAGCTTGTGGGTATGGTTTTGTTTGTGTGCATCATATTTCATTAGTCATCCCTTTTTATGAAACACTATTACTGTAGGCAAGATGTATATAATCCTGTCAATTATATTAGAACAAGTCCTTGATTATATATATAAATGTGCCCTGATCACAGATGTTAAGTTGTAAAAAAAATGTGTCCCTTAGAGTTGCTTGTGCACATGTATGTAAGAGAGAAAGAGATGGAATTAGGAGTGCAATAAAAGGCTCAGTATAGTTTAATATTTTTCTAAGACTTAAAATTAATGCATTTTAAAACTGTCAACTACATGAGCTTCTTCCTTTCTCTCTCCCTTTCTTTCTTTTCTTCTTCCTTTCTTCCTTCCTTCTCTCTTTCCTTCCTTTCTTCCCCCCTCTTTCTCTCTCTCTCTCTCTTTCTTTTCTTTCTGTGCCAGTACTAGGGCTTGAAGTCTGGGCACTGTCCCTTAGCTTTTTCACTCAAGGCTGACACTGATGCTTGAGCCACCACAGCTCCACTTTCTGTCTTTGTGCTGGAGATGAGTCTCATGGGCTTTTCTGTCACGACTGGCTTTGAACTATGATCCTCAGATCTCAGCCCCTTGAGTAGCTAGAATTACAGGCACAAAGCACTGGTGCTTAGCTTCAGTACTTTTTAAAAAATCCTTAAGTAGTTGTACAAAGGAGTTGCTATTTAACAAAGCAGTTTATGAATACAACATATGTTGATCAATGTCACAACACTCTCACGCATCCCTCCCCTACCCACTTCTTCCCTCACTCTTCTTAATTTGCAGGCTACATATTGGATTCTTCATATATATATATATATATATATATATATATATATATATATTAAAGATACTGTACAGAGGGGTTACAGTTACATGAGAAAGGTAATGAGTACATTTCCTATCATATGTTGTTACCCCTCCTGTTTTTTTTTTTTTTACCTACCATCCCTTTCCTCTCCACCTCCTCGCTCCCCCGCCAAAGTTGTAAAGTTCATTTTCAACATAGTGTATTGTAAATATCATTGCTACAATGGAGCATCCTGTATCCTTATTTCAGCATTTTGTTATTTCCTTTCCTCTCCCCAAATTAGAAAAATGTATATACAAGATGCAGGGCACCAGAATCAAATACAGTGACAACAGGGGTTGTACCATGGGAGAGGAACATACAAAAGAAACAAAAAAAATCACATAGTACATTAAAAGTAGATTAAAAAGAACAGCAAGAAAGACAAAATCTCTTGTGTCCTCATCTTGGGTTTCATTTTGCTTAGTATCAGCGTGGATGCTTAACTGCATTCTCCCCTTCTCTTCATTTGTCTACCCTTTCACCTTGAGCCCAGTTTCCAGTATCTACTTTGTGGTATTTTATTCTGCTGAATTTTGATTTTGCCTTTCTAAGGAATTACACTATTTGAGTCTCACTATGTAGCCTAATCTAGCCTGGAACTCAGGATACCTCCGCCTCTTCTTTCTGAGTGTTGGGATTGCAGGTATGTACCATCATGCCAGGCTTATCATGTATTTAAATCATTTCTAGATTATTAGAATGCAGTAGCCAGACCATTGTAAGTGCTATGAACATAGTTTAGGGGGAAATTCTGAAGTCTGCACATGTTCAGCACAGATTTTTTTTTTAATTTGCAAGCTCTAGTTAGTTGTATTCATGGTTGGTTGAATCCAGGGGTTGATGCAGAGGGCTGACTGCCCTTGGTGTGGTTTGGCAGTCCCTAATAGATACACCACATGGTCTGGCTACAGCCTCCTCCTGTCCTAGTAACTGTTTATGTGCTGCTGACAACGGCCTGTCTAGGCATAGACAAGCTGCCTTCTGATTTGAAAGGCTAGCTCTTCTCAGTGTGTGCCTGAATCGCCATCCCCTGAAGTGACAAGAGGGGACACTCAAGGCTGAGGCGACTTCGGGACTGGCATTTGAGCTTCTTCACAACCTCCATGGAAATGACATCAGGGAGAACGGATTTGTTTTCGTTTCTCCTTGAGTAATGAGGTTCTATCACTTGCTCGGTGGTTGGCAGCCTTTGGAACAATGTCCTTAGACATATTTCTGTCAGCAGCTCTCTGGGAGCCTGGACACACAAAGGAGATTTGCACATGGCTTTGCCCACGAGCAAGCCTCTTCTGCTCAATCAAGCCATCTACAAAACACAAAAGCAAGCAGGCAGCCGGCAGGGCAGAGCTACTGAGCCCCCTGGGAGAGTTTTAATTCCTAGGATGGAAAGAATGGAGCCTTTGTGAGCCTGAGTTTATGGTTCAAAAGCTGAAACAGCAGCCCAGATGTGGGGTTCAGCTGCTCCAAGGAGGCCCTCAAAGCTCTTTCCACTCACTCAGGGAAATTATTGTGCGCCTATTGTATGCACACAGTAGGCACAGAGGATGTAACGGCTAATAAAACAGACAAAATCTCTCTCCACATAGACTTTCCTTTCTAGAATATGCGAACCAGCCAGGTGCTGGTGGCTCACGCCTGTAATCCTAGCTACTTGGGAGACTAAGATGTGAGGATTGCAGTTCAAAGGCCAGTCTGGGCAGGAAAGTCTTTGAGACTCTCATCTCCAATTAATCAGCAGAAGGCTAGAAGTAGAGTTGTGGCTCAAATGGTAGAGCACAAACTTTGAGTGAAGAAGGTAAGGGACAGTGCCTAGGCCCTGAGTTTAAGCCCCAGTAAGAGCTAAGAAGAAGCAGGAGGAGGAAAGGGGAGATGAGGAGGAGGAGGAAAGGGGAGACGGAGGAGGAGGAGGAGGAGGAGGAGGAGGAGGAGGAGGGGGGGGGAAGGAGGAGGAGGAGGGGGAGGAGGAGGAGGAGGAGGAGGAGGAGGAGGAGGAGGAGGAGGAGGAGGAGGAGGGCCATAAGCAATCCAATGAGTAAATCCCCCCACTTGGTAATAAATAATCAATGCTATGGGGGTGGGAGGGGGTGGACAGGGTAGGGCTACGGTTTCGTGTAGCTGCATGGGGCTTACTGCAGTGGGATGAGATTTGAGATGAATCACAGGGTCATCTTGGGACAGGATGACTAGCAGAGATAAGATCGATTCCTAGGCTCCTGCACAGGAGCTTGTAGAGGCAGGCCCAGTCCAGAGGCCCACAGCTTGCATAGGTGCAGCTGGTATGGTGGCAGGAGGTGAAGTCCGGGAGCCTGAGATAGGCTACCCAGTTGGGGAAGGCCTTTCCAGCTGGGGGAGTAGTGATTTTTCTCTTGAGATGGCTGGCTTGGAAGAAGTTTGAGCAGTATTGTGATGTATTTTGAGTTACATCTTAGCAGGAGTTCGCTGACAGTGTTGGAGAGAGTAGACTTCAGCAGGAGGGAGGGTGGGAAGTGGGACGCTGGGTGGGAAGCAGAGGCTAGGGGTCTGCTGCAGTGGTTCAGGTGAATCCAGATGGCATGCACAGGATGGTTGAAAAGGTCATGGGGGAATCTTCCTCTGATGTATTTTCAAGGCCGAACAATTGGCTAGATGGATGGGTTGGCTATCAGAGGCATGGGAGAGGGAGGAGAGAGGGGTGACTCCAAGCCTTAGGACCTATGCACTGAAAGAAGAGGGTTTCATGTACTGAGCCAGGCCACTGGAGGTAAAGCAGGCTCCTTAGACAAAATCCACTCTGGAGTTGCTGGGTCTGAGAGTTTCCTAGATTTCCTGAGTTGATGCTGGCCTAGCACTGTGAGTGCAAATTGGGAGAGACTGGGCTAAAGACATAGGTTTGAGGATTGTTAGTTGGGTAGTGGCATTAAAGACACACATGGGTAGGTAGTAGAGAAAGAGCTGAGGTCAGAGTCCTGGGGCTGCCCTCCACCCACCAATGGGTCAGCTCTGTCTCCCGATGGACAGGCAGACAAGCCAGGATCCAGACTCTCTGTAGACCCTTTTTATAGAAAGGGGTGGGGAAGTGGGCATATCATCACTAGTGAAGGTATCTTCACAACCAGGAGCAGATGGAAAGGAAAATTATAGTTTGAGAACAGAGTGAAGGATCTGTATCTTCCTTCCTTCCTTCCTTCCTTCCTTCCTTCCTTCCTTCCTTCCTTTTCTTTCCCTCCCTCCCTCCTTCCTTTCTTTCCTCTTTCTTCCTTCCCTCTCTCCTTCCTTCCCTCCCTCCCTCTTTCTTCTCTCTCTTTCTTTCCTTCTTTCTTTCTCTCCTTCCTTCCTCCTTCCCCCTCTCTCTTCCCCTTCTTCTCTTCTCCTTCCTTCCTTCCTTTCCTTTCCTTTCCTTTCTCTCTTGACCAATCTGAGCTTAGGGCTTGGGCACTGTCCCTGAGCTTTTTTCCTCAAGGTTCACCCCACTACTTGAGCCACTGCTCACTTCCAGATTTATGCTGGTGAATTGGAGATAAGCGTCTCTCAGATTGCTCTGTCTGGGCTGGCCTCCTGAGTAGCTAGGATTACCAGCATCAGCCAGCCATCCAGTTGCACTCTTCATGAATGTTTACACACACATGTGAATGTGAGGGGTCCATGCTGGGAAAAGGCCAGGGACATCTGTACAAGTTGTGCACTCTGGGGTGTATTCACAATAAAGAATTCTGCCCTGTGAGGTTGGGCACAAAAGGATGGGCAGGGATTAGTTTTCTGGTTGGTACATCTTTGAATCATTGAGCCAAACACCCTGGGAAGGGAAAATAATCCCATCACTCATGGAATAGGGCTGCCACCTTTAGCAAATGAGAATTCAGACTTGCAGTTAAAACGAATTTCAGATAAACAGTAGGTTGTTTTTTTTTTTTAGTAGAAATGTGTTCTGTGTGATATTAGAGACACTCTTGACTAAATTTAATTGGTAAATTCAAATTTAATTGTCCATACTGTGCTTTATCTGGCACCCTTACTATGAAAGAGAATGAATTGAAATGCTGGCTGATGGTTTAACATGTCGAAAAGCCACAAATGGCGTTTGGGGAGGGAAAGACCTTCAGTCCTGGCTTGTGCTCTTGGCTTTCAGGAGTTTCTTTCGTGGCTTGTGGCCACCGTCTGTATGGGGGCAGGGTAAGCTTAAGGACCACTCTGCTCTGTTCTTTACCAGTAGACCCCCTGTAGAGTCACAGCACAAATGCAGGTGCCCAGGCACGGCCCACCCCAGCTGGGGTTCGTCTCCACTTTGATTTCTTAAAAAAAAATCAATTAAGAATTTGCCAAATGACACAATCATAGTGTGCTCAATTTCTTCTTTCTTGTTCCCTCTCTAACTTGCAAAGTGACAGAATTCTTTTTTCAGGCAGGTAACAAGCGCTGGATGTCTCTGGAAGGAAGGGGACTTTGGTGGAAGGCCCAGGCGACGCCTTTTATTACTCTGGGGAAGCTGAACTCAGGCACAGGAGAAGCAATGTGACAAGAGGGGTCCTGGGGCCTTGGTGGGCATCTGCATCATTCTTTTGTGGTATGGTCTTGGGGCTTTGCTCAGGGCCTAGGCGATTGATACTCCTTATCTTTTTCATTCCAAGCTGGTGCTCCATCCCTTGAGCCACAGCTCCACTTCTGGCCTTTTGCTGATTAATTGGAGATAAGAGTTGCACAGGCTTTCCTGCCTGGACTGGCTTTGAACTGCAGTCCTCAGATCTCCACCTGAGTAGCTGAGTAGCTAGGATTACAGACATGAGCCACTGGTACCTGGTACCACTCACTCCTTGCAGTGGAAGTGCCTTGCCCATTATTCCTCAGAACAAAGTAGAATGCAGGATGATACTCCAGGCTCTCTGGTGCCAGTCCCTTTATCCAGGCTGGAGTTGTCTGAGCTAGGCCTACTGGTTTCACATTCTTCTTGTACACTCTGTCACAGAGTCACTGTCAGAACTAAATCACTACTAGTGAAACCCAGCAGTTAGGAAGCCCTTACAAAACCTTCATCATTGTTATCATTACTGTGACCTGGGACTCTTTATCCTGACAAGTTCAGTTATTATTTTCATTAATAACTCTTTTCTGATGCATATTCATGAACAGTATGTAAATATGGAAAACCACAGAGATAAAAAATTAATTTTGATCTACTTTCTGTATCAGGGAGAACCACCTGAAAAGCTTTGAGAAGGTTGGGGAATAGTGGCTCACGCCTATAATCCCAGCTATTCTAGATGCAGAGATTAGAAGAATCAAGGTTCAAGGCTGGCTCAGCAAAAAGTTAATAAGAGGCTTTTCTTTGTCGTTGTTTTTAATGTACTATGTGATTTTTTCTTTGTTTCTTTTGTATGTTCAGGGCTGAAGGTGTAGCTCAAGTGGTAGAACATCTTTTGTATGTTCTTCCTTCCCTGGTAGATCCCTGTTGTCACTGTATTTGATTTCGGTACCTTGCATCTTGTATATACATTTATCTAATTTGGGGAGGGAAAGGGAAACAAAATGCTGAAATAAGGACATAGGATGACCCATTGTAACAATGATATATGAACCTTATAACTTTGTGGGGAAGGGAGAGAAGTGGGGGAGGTAGGGGAGGGAAGGGATAGTGGGAGAAAAACAAAGGAGGGGGTAACAATGCCTGACAAGAAATGTACTCATTCTTTTACTGATGAAACTGTAACCTCTCTGTGCAGCATCTTTACAAGAAAATTTAAAAAAGAAAAAAAGTTAGTAAGGTCCCACATTTCAATGACAAAATAGTTGGGTGGGGTGGTAGACACCTGTAATCCCAGCAAGGCAAGATGTACAGGTAGGAGGATGAACAGTCTGGGCAAAATGTGAGACCCACTCTAGAAAAGAACTAAGCAAAAATGACTGTGTGTGTCTCAAGTGTTAGAGTCCCATGCTTAGCTTATGTGAGACCCTGAGTTCAAACCCCAGTGCTACATACACAAAAAGCTTTTAGAAATATAGATGTCTGGGCCCCAGACCATGTCTAATAAGCCAGAGTCTTAATGAGTAGGGCCAATAGACTTGCGTTTTTTTTCTTAACAAAACCTTTCTAGAACACTCTCATTTAAAAGCAGGCTGAAGAAAGCAGACAGACCAATGTGTGCATGCTCTCACATACTGCCTTGGGAAGTCTTATTCCTTTGGTTTGGAACCCACTCTTATCAAACTACTGTGATTTCCTTCTATCAGACTTCATCTGCAACACCTTACTTTACCTCATGGCTTCTGCTCTGACTTCTAACATGGGTCAATCCACACTCTTCACCCTGCAGTCCCTTCAAAATGAATCACTTCACTTAAGAATGGCACTGGCTGTGCACCAGTGGCTCACACCTGTAATTCTAGCTACTCAGGAGGCTGAGATCTGAGGATCACAGTTCAAAGCCAGCCTGGGCAGGGAAATCTGTGAGACTCTTATCTCCAATAAACCATCAGAAAAAAAAACAGAAGTGGCGCTGTGGCTCAAGTGGTAGAGCACTAGCCTTGAGCTGAAGAGCTTGGGGACAGTGCCCACGCCCAGAGTTTAAGCCCTACAACACACACACACACACACACACACACACACACACAAGAATGTCATCAATCTGGCCTTCTCAGGCCCTCCAACCGCCATGTCTGATGGATGGAGACCAGGCACTATCCCTTCCTTCTTCCCTCCCCTCTTCCCTCCCTTCCCTCCTCCCTCCCAGGCTTTAGCTCTCTCCCTGAGAGCCATGTGTGGCTCTGGTCTTGCAGGCTTCACCCTGGCTCTGCGGCTGATGTCTGAGATTGCCCCTGCAGAAGTGCCAGGGAGGGCTTGAACTTCTCTGCCCCACAATATTAATTTGACACTTAATGCTATTTTTCATTTAGTGTTCAGCCAACCATGATGGTGCTTGTCACAAAACCATCTCCAAGGACACGAAGTGGCGGGGGGTGGGGGGGAGGGGAGTGGGGAAGATTTCCCTGGCTGTCCAACTGACATTTTCAGAAAATAAAACATCAGTAGAGCACCATGAAATATCCCTCAGAGAGAGCTATTTCCAGCTACTGAGTAATGGAAATGAACAGAGGGTCAATGAAGGCTTTAAATCAATGAAGAGGCAAAGATTTGGGCCAATTGCAGTAGCTCAGACATGTATTCTTAGCTACTCAAGAGGCAGAGATGGTGAAGATCACAGTTCAAGACTAGCTTGGACTTAAATGTTAGTGAGACCCCCATCTCAGCAAATAAACTGGGCATAGTAGGTCATACTTGTGATTTCAGTTACTCCAGAAGCATAGGTAAGAGAATCAAAACCTAAGGCTAGCCAGGCACCAGTGGCTCATACCTATGATTCTAGCTACTCAGGAGGCTGAGATCTGAGTATCAGAGTTTTAAGCCAGTCTGGGCAGGAAAGTCTATGAAAACCTTATCTCCAATTTAACACACACACACACACACACACACACACACACACACACACACACACACACACACACACACACACACACACACACACACACACACACACACACACACACACACACACACACACACACACACACACACACACACACACGTCTGGTTCCTGGTTAAGTATTATTCTTGCTATGAGAACCAGGACATTTTTGTGTTGTATACCAGAGTTATCTGCATACTGCTTTTTCCCTGATGAGTTTTGTAATAATAAAGACTATACTGGTCATATATATTTGCTTAATAAGTATACTCAGATGGGATTTGTTGGCTCTGAGGAAATAAGTTGTCCAGGTAATCTTTGTTGTTTTTGTTGTTGGTAGTGGTGGTTTTGGTTCTGATAGTAGCCATTTTAATTTGATAACCTTCTTCCCATAATGGGGCAAACAAAAATCAGAGTATTGCCTCAAATACATTGCTTTCCTGAGAGGAAATGAATCTTCATACAAAAAAGTGATTCTTACAACTCCTTTCCTGCTTCTCTCTCTCTCATTCTCTCTGTGTCTGTGTCTGTTTGTCTGTCTGTCTGTCTGTCACTCTCTCTCTCTCTCGTCAGTTGTGGGGCTTGAACTGTGGGCCTGGGCACTGTCCCTGAGCTCTTCATTGGAGATAAGAGTCTCATGGACTTTCCTGCCTGGGCTGGCTTTGCTCCTCGGTCCTCAGATCTCAGCCTCCTGAGTAGCTAGGATTACAGGTGTGAGCACCAGCATCCGGCTCCTTCCTACTTTTCCTTTGGATCCATTTTTTTTTCTTTTCCTCCATTATTAAACAAAGCATTGCCAATCCAGGAGGATAAGAGAACATGACCTGCTAAGTGGATGACTCGCTGTCTGGATAAGCATGCTGGCTTTGACATCTAAGAAGGCCACAGGACTCATTCTGTGAGGGGCAGAGCGTTCCTTGCTGAGGGTATTCACAGTGATTTAATTAGCTGCCAGGCCTCTTTGGGCCGTCACTGTTCCAAAGCTGGAGAGCTTTGAGATGTCAAGGATGGCTTCATAAGTGAGAGCTTTGTTCCTCATTCTGGACTTTTCCTCCCCACCCCTACTTCTTCTCCACTTAGGGACTGAGCTTGAAGTACAACTTGGCTGTGCTGACATGAGGATAAGTGGACCTGGAGACAGGGCTGTAGACCACGACTCCATGAGGCAAGAACTTCATCTTACATCTCTGTACCTGTAGACTTACAGCAGCTCCTGGCTCACAGGGGGGTACAGGAAATGGTGGCCACTCTCCAGTGGAGTCCTACTTAGAAGGCACACACTTTGTCATCCTGTTCGTTGCTCACTTCCAGCATCTCCAGTCCAAACCCTGTGTGGAATCTGGAATATTGGAGCAGCAGAGGCATCTGCGAGCCAACCAGGGATCTGGAGCAAGGGGAACCTCAGGAGACCCCCTGCTGTGATGGATACCCACTCTTCAGCTCCTTTCTCACGGGGGTGGGGGAGTGGTAGGGAAGGGGCATTTGTGAGAGAGGTGCTGGAGTACAGCAGGGTCTATTCACTAGCTGGAATAGAAGAATTTAAATAATTTAACAATGGTACAGCCGGGCTTGCATGTACCAGCCCATTGTGCTCTCTAAACCATCAAACCCAACACAGCCAGACTTAATCTTTTTTCTCCCAAGTGAAGAGTATTGCTTTCCCTCTCCCCACAGATAATTATCATCTGAAAAAGAACATAATAAACTGAATGGGAAAATTGTAGCTGCAGCACAGTTTAAAAAATGTGTCTGAGTCCACAAGTAAAAATAACAAAGTAGTTGGGCCTTGGTGGCTCACACCTGTAATCCTAGCTACTCAGAAGGCTGAGATCTGAGGATTGCAGTTCCAAGCCAGCCCAGGCAGCTAAGTCCTTGAGATTCTTATCTCCAGTTAACAATAACAAAGCTGGAAGTGGATCTGTGGTTCAAGTGGTAGAGCTCTAGCCTTGAGCACAAAAGCTCAGTGACGGTGTCCAGGCCCTGAGTTCAAGACTCACATACAAAAAAAAGACAAAGTAACTAGTTGGTTAAACCAAAGCCTATGTTATGTACTATAACAACAAAGCTGGGTGATGAGACATCCCCCCAGGTCCCAAATACACACAAAGACCTGCAAGGTATCAGCATCTATGCAGGGAAAGGCAGGGGTAGGGGGTAGCAGGAGGAGGCAGGAGGAGGCAGGAGAAGGCAAGAGGAGGTAGGGGGATGCAGGAGGAAGCCAGGTGCTCTGACTGATCTGAGAATTCCAAATAGTTCCCAAGCATTCTCCAGGAAAGGTGGCCAGCCAGTCTAAGAGCTGAAGCTAAAACTGGAAGAGGTTTCCAGCTCCAAACACATGTGAATGAGAAGAACCAGCTGGCTCTGTCCTCTTGTTCTACTTGGATAGAACTTATAGCTAGGCAAGGAGTAGGTCTATGGTATTAGCAGTCCTGGGCCCTTCCATACTAACAGCTTGTACTGCACTCAGAGTCAGAGCTTACAGTTCCAAGCACTGAGATTAGAGGCTTATATCTATGGGCTTTAGAAGCCAGATATTTATAGCTCAAGGCACTTAGGTTAGAGCCGTATTTCTCAGGGCCTTGATTGCCAGCAGCATGGCATTCTAAGCTAGTGTAATCCTCAGGTCTTCAAACAGCAAGCAATACAACAGTCAGCCAGGGCCATCTAATGTTACAGCTCCTAAGCCTTGGGTATTGGGCCCCTGGGCACCTTACAGTGGCTAGTGTGGCAGCTCTCCATTGTCCCTCATCTTCTATAATGTTGGCTGTCCATCTTCTGTTGCCCTCTCAAAACTTCCACTGTCCTTCATTGTCCTTTTCACTGTTTCTATGCTCTCCATATCATGCCATCCAATTATGGATCCATCCGTTTGATCCATTCATGGAAGCATAGTCCTTATGATCCAATTACTTTCCAGAACTTCCCCACTGGCAAGCCCTCTATACATGAGCCGATGGGGGGCATTTCACAGTCAAACTATAACAAGATCTCTTCCCTGCATTCCTGCAATGATTTACTATATTGCTAATAGACCCAAAGTGAAGACACCCCAAACAACATGGACTGAAACCTCTGAAAGTGTGAGTCAATTATCTCAGGTATTTTGTCATCACCATGGAAAGCTGACGGTTACATACTCGCCTTCCTAAGTCCTTTTTATTTTATTTTTATTATATTCTTATTTTTCTTACCTTTTAAAAAATATATTTGTATTGTAAAGATACTGTACAGAGGGGTTACAGTTACATGAGTAAGGTGATGATTACATTTCCTATCCAGCATAGATACCCCTCCTTTGTTTCTCCCCTACCATCCCTTCCCTCCCTCTGCCGGTTGGAATTTTTGCCCCCAAGAAGGATTTTTGGGTGTTTTACTTGCTGAGTTCTTTAATGTTTGAGAACATCTGCCTGTGGCTATTTGTAATATACTTTGATCATACTTTTTCTCTTTCCATGCTCCTTAGACGTTATTTTATTATTTTCTGGCACTGAGGCTGTTTGAACGTGTTTGTAACCAGCTTGCTTCCATTCCCACCATCCCCACTTCCATAGGTCTGAGTAATGATTTTTTTTCTTGAAATCCAGTAACTCAACCAGACTAAGTTTTGATGTTTATTTAACGCCAGCTTTTTCTTGGCATGTAGTGGACATTTTCCTCTGCAGGTTGTTCTTCCTTCATTTTAGGAATGTGTATTATGTGTTTGGATACATATTTTATTGCATTAATTGGATCTCTACACCAATTAAGGATACTAATTATCCTTATGTTTAATGATCTCTTGGTCCTATTACTATATTCTTATTATCTTCTCCCTAATTGCTTTATTCCCTCTGTGTTTCCCCTTGTATTTTCCATAATTTTCTCCAGCCTTTTATCCATGTCATTAATTCAGTTTTTAGTCATGTCTATTATTTGGCATTTCTATTTTCTGTATTAGCTCTATCATGGTATTCAGTTCTTGATTATTTCTTTGGTTTTAAAAATCTCACTTTACTCTCCTTTAGTCATTTTATCATTTCAGCTTTGAGAATATTTTCTCAGGATATTTTTATTAATGTCTTAATGTGCACTCTGGGGGAAGGGTCCTGTTTTTTGGGGTTATCTACCAGAATGGGTTCTTCATGGTTCACACATTATCTTCCATTCTCCCCATCCCCTTCCTAACCTCCCCTTTTTTTCTTTAACTGAACCACCACATTTAGATAATTGCTATGTAATTTCTTTTCAACTCACTCTTGTTTCATTGGGGCAGCTCCACCTGTGATCTTCAGTAACCATTACACATAGGTGGATGAAATCTCTTTGGTCATAATCTCACCTAACTCATCTTGTTCTTTTTGAGCTATGATTTTGGTTTATTACATTAGATATTCACAAAAAAGGACCTTCAATCATGTTTTATTCTGCTATTCTTACCCTGAAATCTTAGAATACATTTTTGACATAAATTTTATCCTACCACATCTTGCCTCAAACTCCTCAGTGTGTTTTTTATAGCCTTTATGAAAAATGTCTAAACTTCTTTACTTACATCTAAGATGCTTCTCATCTCCCTCCCTAGCCTCAGGTCTCTCATTTCTCTTTGTCATATTTACTAAGTGATTACAGGATTTAAAAAACAACAAAACTTTTTTATTTTGCTTAGCCTAGATCTGACCTCAGATCCCTTCTCAGTACAGGGCTTTTGGTAGACTAGTGTCTATTTAACTGTAGTTCAATTAAAATTTCAATTTTTAGTTCCAGTATTCTTTCTGGGAAGCTTTCCCAGAACATGTCTTTTTTCCCTGTCTTCTATTATGTATTTCTGTTATCCCTCTGCTATACTTTTCAGATGTAGTGTTTATCATACTTAGTTGTAATTGTCTTTTATGGTACTGTGTAATGGAATTGGAGGCCACTGCCGTTTCCTATCTGCATGACTCTGGATGATATAAGATAACTTTTATATGCCTGTTTTCTTGTGGCAATTAAAGAAATGAATGCACATAAAGCTTTCATTAGACATATGCTCAATATGTTACTGTTTATTAGAAGTTGCCCTCAGTGCAGCAATAATGGCCCCCATCAACAACAGCCCCTACTTGAGAATCCAGTAGCTGTCCATGGTGCTAGAGTACTTCCCATCACAGGACAGCATTCCCTGTGTTTGTCTACACTTAGCCCCTTAGAGAGTAAATCCATGATTGCATCTTTAGGAGCATTGATGGTGGTTATAAAAACAATCACATTCTATTTTCATAACCTTCTTCCTAGTCCTGCTACTGGAAACCTCTTAAACTCTATTTTGTGTGAATGAGATTAGACCTTGATTTGTTTTCCTATCTCTGGATCATTTTATCACCATGATCACTTTATCATCCTCAAGGCTTTCCTAATATAAATCATGATCCAACTTAGTACCTCATAAGGTGATTTTAAGAGGTTGGAAATGACTCCTCTGGCAACACGGGGTGGATGGTCCCACACTAATATGTTAATTAGATACACAGGTCAAATAGCCAAAGCAGGTAATTATAAAGTCTATGAAAAAAATCACAGAAACCCATTGATTGAGAGACAATAGCAGACTGCAATATAATTTGGACATGCCCTGTTCATGTATTAATATGTATGGAGCATGCCTCTTGTGTAATAGGCTCTGGAGAATTAAGATAATTTCTTATTTAAAAGACCTCAGAGTCTAGCAGGGGATGTATGTAAACAAATTGCAAAATGACATATATTACAAAGATTAGGATTGAGTGTAGGAATTAAATATACAAATAGTATTGAGTGGGTGTAGCTGAATGTTCTTTTACAATACCCACATAGGGGTGAACCCCGGCACAGAATCTAAGAGGTGTGAGCAGAACCAAATTTCTCTGACAAAGGCTACCAACTCCAGGTATGTTCTTCCCTACCCCAATCTGACTTTTAAGCTCCTTCTCCATGAAAAGAATCAAATACAAGGTCCAGGCCTAAATTTGGCTCAGAAAAATTGGATAGATCCCTTGATCAGTGAAAGAGGAAAAGAAATGGCAGAGCAACCACACAGATCTTCCTTAGGCAAAAAAATGACCCAGAATATCATTGAGTGTGATATTAAAATAAAAATTTTTGAGGGAATATGAATATTGGTCTCCTGAAGTAGATCCTCAGCTTCTCCTTAATAGATTTACATCCCTATTCATATGTTCTAGGATGCCCTAAAAGGTCTGTTCTGTGCTCTCTTCTACTCCATGTTATTGCTCATTCCATTATGAAAAGTATTCATCATGATTCTAATTCTAATCTTGTACTCCTCAATCTAAAGACACATCTTTTTCCAAGAACCCTTTGATAACTCAATTGCATTTTAATATAAGTAGGACAAGGTCAGTTTTACTGGGTATAAAAGTTCTGGCTCACATTTTCACCGCTTGGAAAAATTTCAAAGAGATGGGAATCCATGATATATTGGCATCCACTTGTCATTGGTTAATTAATTAAGTTAATCTTGTGGGCTTTGGAGTCAGATAGATTTGTTAAATCTGTGTCACCAATGACAATATCTTTGGCAAAGTTCTTCAGTAGTGATAAATCTTACTTACCTGAGTTATTGTTTATCTTTTTCATCATTGAATGTAAAATATCATTTATGTGCTAACAACTATCTTGAAGAGTTTGGAGGAGGATGAAACTAATACATGTAAAATGGATTGTCATAGTGCTGAAAATTAGGAAGTGTCCCATCCATGTACCTGTGATAAATGTTGCCTTGAAATTCTTTTTTTGTTTTTGTTTTTGGGTCCCGTCATGGGGCCTGAACTCTGGGTCTGGGTGCTGTCCCTCAGCTCTTCAGCTCAAGGCTAGCACTCTACCACTTGAGCCACAGCGCCACTTCCAGCTTTTTTCTTTTTGCTTATGTGGTGCTGAGGAATCGAACCCAGGGCCTCATGCATGCAAGGCAAGCCCTCTACCACTGAGCCACCTTCCCAGTCCCGCCTTGAAATTCTTCTTCATAATATTCTATGGATTGAGTTAACTGTTAATGTTCATCTTCCTCTCTCATAGTAGGTATTTCATGGATGGCTCATTATTTAAGAACATGATAGGAAAAGTAATATTTCATTACCAATGTATTTCTAAATGAAGATGACAGACTGCTAAGAAATCATGACAATTATTTACATTTATTATCTACAAACAACAGAATGCCTATTTCTCATTTTCTATTTATGTGAAATTGTAAATTGGTTCATTTTTGTTCAATTTTATATCAAATCTCTGCTTACATTGATGAGAGAAGTTAGGATGACATTCCAAGTGCCTGCATACTTCATACTGTGTTGAAGGCAGAGACCTATAGATCCAACCTACAGAGCAAGAGGGATCACTGTCTGTAACCGGTGGGGATGTTATAAGATTAAGGGGGAAAAAACCCCAAAAACAAAAAAACAAAGCAGGGTTGAGTGTGGTCAAATGGTAAACTCATGCCTAGCAAACATGAGGTACAGAGTTTAATCTGAGGACATGGTTGGGGGGGGGGAATTGAAGAGAAAGAAAAAGAAATGTATTGTGTTCCCCAATATTATATAATTTTCAAGGAAACCAGTGATATATCTGAGTTTAGAAGGGTAATGGGGTATAATAATATAAAAGAGAGAGACTAGGAATACTTTCAAGACCTTTTAAACATGCAACAAAGATCTCCTTCCACTTTGTTTCCCTTTCCCAAGCAGGATGGGGGCAGGGGGTGAGGAGGGAATCTGATCTGCTCTTGTCTCACTTTTAAATTAGTTGCTTAAGTTCTCCATACATTGGAACCATGAAGATCCCCACAGATGGGACATGTAAATGTGTTCCATTAGCAGCTGAGGTGTTGTCATTTACTTGATGGACTTGAATAATTGCCTTGGTTTCTGAAGGAAGTTTAAAAATTGTTCAGGCTAATAGCTTGAAGATTATTCTGAAAATTACTTAGCTGAAACTGATGTCCTCCCTGCTCCCCCAACCAACAGGGTTTAATTCAAGTTTGGTAGGAAATTACCATTGATTGGGTTAGACATTGCATTCACAAAGAACATTAATTAGGGGAGGAGGAAAGTTAAGATTGAAGGTAGGGACTATAGAAAGCCCCAGTGCTTTGTAGAACAAATCAATGATGCTACTAACATTTTGCCTTTACATTAAGATTTCCCCATAGTGCTGAGCACAAGATACTCTCATAGGAGTAGTGTGCTTTAGTTTTGGATAGACTCTTGATGCATCTACTGAATCCAGGTTTTCATTTTACAGTTGGGAAGGCTAAGTCCCAGAGATGGAAGTGACTAATCTGATTCATGACAAGAGCTCATGTTTTTACTTCCAATAACCCCTTTCCAAGGGGCATCTTATATACGAAGTAGAACACAGGAGGGTAGTAAAGCGTGGGTTAGGTAAGTGAGCTGTCTAAATGATATGCCAAGATTTATCTACCCTCTCTGAGTTTTTCCTCTAAGGAAAAACATAAAATCATCACATATTTACTTCATAAGGTCATGTGGCTGCAAGAAATAAAACCAGGAACAGCACGTGGCTCACAAATATACTTATTAAAACTGTTATTTTTTCCCCAGTAGCAAAACATCAAAGTACTATCTGAAAAGATTTGTATGAAGGGATGGGAAAACCCCACTGTTATGCAGATCATAAAATGAAATAAAGAGGGAGGTAACAGGCTTCATTAATTTCCTCTCCATCTGCCCAAGCTCAGTCACTCCTCCCTTTATCGGTGTGATAAATACCAAAGAGAAATCTTGACTACAAGATTTTATTCATTTGATCATTAAGGGACTTAGTCTGGACAATATTATGGTGTCTTGAATGCTGCTGACACTCTATCAAGCTAGAAATTTGCAAGAGTGTTTGTTTCTTTGACGGCTGTGATCTGCCAGAATACTTGGCAGTCAGGCAATGTAAAAGCTGAGACATTCATCACACGTGTTTACTGCCACCCAAATCTTTGCATTCCCACCACTATCTGCCTGCTTACCTGTCACAGCCCGCTCAGAAACCTAAGTGTTCTTGTATGCTTTTCAAAGGATCTTTGGCCAACAAGGGATATTTGTTTTCGGTACCCAATTCAGGCTGCCTTGACTTCTGTACTATTTGCTTTACTTTGCTCAACTGTCCAAGCAGAAAAGGGGGGAAAGGCCTGGGTTCTTCCCTGGAGAAACCCCACATGTCATGCTTTCCTCCCCCCGCCCCCCACCTCCGGTGCATTTGCATTTTCAGGTTCCTAGCTCGCAGGTGTACACATTATCCCCGAATCTTTTCCCCTTCTCCAAGAACCATTAGCATTTGGGGGGTGAGCTCTGAGCTCCCCGTGGTTTGAACTTGGGGAGGGGGAGGGAGGAGTTTGATGCAGGGCTGGTCAGCCAGACCTGTGGGTTCATGGAGATGGGGACCCCTCCCCTCGCTGAGCACAGACCGCTCTCGGGACTTCCAGCGCTGGGTGGGAAGAATCGAAGGAGTCCGAGCCGGTTAAACCCATGTGCTTTTAAAGGGGTGCGAGCGAGTTCACACCTGGCCCCCCCCGCAGACGGGGCGCGGCGTTCGGCGGTAACTTTCCAGCTCCAAGGTGCTGAGTGTGTGTGGGGGGACCGGAGACCCTCCCCACGCGGGGTGGGCGGGGAACTCAGAAAGAGGAGAGGGGCCAAGTAGCGGGAGCAGGGCGGGGGGGGGGGGGTGGTGGTAGTGCCCACGGCCGCCACCAGGGCGCCACCCGTCCCTCCTGCTCCCCTCCCCTCCCCTCCACCTCCCCTCCCCTCACTCTCCCCCACCCCCTCTCCCAGGCGGCCGCGGCGCACGCGTGTGCGGACAGGCGGGGACAGCGCGGAGCTCCCGGCCGGCCGCACCTCGCCCCGCGCCGGCCCGGCCGACGGTCCCGACGCCATGCGGAGGGTGAGTGCGCCCGCCATCCACCGGACTGGTGAGGGGAGCCGGGCGAGAGGACTGGGGCGCCCCCGAACTGGGAGAGTTTGGGGGGCGCCGAGGAGGGGGGCGTGCCCCGCGGCCATCCTCTCTGCGCACAGCGGAGACGCTCAAGGGTCCGAACCCCAGACCACCGGGACCGATGGACTGGGGGGGCGGGGAGGGGGCTGCGCTGGCGCCCCTGCCTCGGGGACCCCGCCCCCCGACGCCCCTCGGCTCGCTTCCCCCCCGCGGTGAATCGACGCTCCTTCCCCGCGAGCCCCGTAAAGTTTACGGCGCGACCGTTGCGCTCTCTGGGCACCCACCCCAGAGCCAGCTGAAGCCGGGGTTAGAAGGACCACGGACCCGGGGTGCGGCGGGACTGCCGGAGGTGGGAGGCGGGGGCGGGGGGGGGGCAGGCACCACGCGGTGTCCTAAGGAGGCTCCTGGGGCGATCGGGCGCCGGGCACGCTGGAGGGGGCCTCCCCCAGGCCCGCACTTCCTCAACAGCAGCGGGGAGGTTCCGTGCCCAGCCCTGCCAAAGCCCAGCCGGGCAAAGGGAAAGACTCACCTGAAGGGACGGCCTGGGAGTCTGGGACTGCCCAAAGTCAGCCCTGGAGGAGAGCCTGGCTGTCCCAAGCAGGCCTCTTACCTGGCTCATGCTAGCAGGCGCGGGAAGTGTGGGTGCCTGGGTAGGTGACCAGTTCCCGGGTGGAGGCGGCTGTCATCAAATGTAGGGTGCAGAGGGAGAGTGGAGCAAATCCACTAAGCTCCACTCAGGAGACAACCCTGAGGACCGATGAGGTGCTGAGGAAGGAGTTGAATGTGATTTAAAGATAAAGCTGAACAGAAATGCTAAGAACAGAGCAGGCCTGTCTTCCAGCAGGGCCCGGGCATTTCGGGTTTGGTTTATAGATTGCTTTGGTTGTTTCCCGAATGTCTGTCCCTCAGCTCCTGGGTTGCCTAAAAGGGAACTCAGGTCTGGTTTTGTTGTTGTTGGTTGGTTGGTTGGTTTGGTGGTTTTTTTGTTGTTGTTTGTTTGTTTTAGTGGTGCTGGGAGGAGTCTTCCGTGTGTGTTGGGAAAGGAATATTTGGAGTGTGGATAGTGCAAGCGCTATGAATTGGCTTCTGGTTGTCTTTGGAATTCTGTTGGTGAGCTGACATGGAAATTTACCTGGCTTACCTTTGGAGTGAGTCCAAGCCTGCTTGGGTGTTTCTGGGGCAGACAAGATTCCAATCAGGCTGGACATCTAGTTTAGCATGCCCTGCATTGGTGGAGCAGTTGCATGGAAAGTGGCCTTGGTGGGTTACTGGTTTGGATTCCAAATTCAAGGGTCAATAACATCCCTTTTACCTTTAGCATCACCAGGGTAGTTAAGGAAAGCATCCTGAATACAATCCTTGGGCCTAAATATGCTGTGTTAGAGGGCTCTTCAACATCCAGAGAGGGGAGTTAAAATGTGATTTTCCTATCACCTGTCTCGGGAGAAAAGAAATGGATGTCAGCTAGAAATGCAGATTCCCCGACTTCCACTTCCTCCCCTTTCAACGGGAAGCTCTGGGACTGGAGTTCAGCCATTGGCATGTATTAAGCAACTACTACATACTACATAGAGGCAATGTTCTAAGCTCATTAAAGCACAGCGGGAGTTCGACAGCCAAGAGCCTTAGTTCTGTTGGAGGCCACACTCTAGTTGAGAAATTTGATAATTGGGCAGAACACAATATGCAAAGAATGTTAGCTAGTGATGAGTGCAACTATGAATTGGCCCCTGGTAGATAATGTGATGGAGGATGAGTTGAGGAAGGAAAACCTTTCAGCTTGGGTGCACATTTCTGAGGAGCTGACATGTTGTCGTGAATTGCATGATGAAAAGAAGCCAGCTATGTGCGGGTTTGGATGAGGAGCATTGGTGCCAGGGCTCCCAGGCAGCAACGTTTACATACACTGAGAAACAGCATGAAGATACAGAGCTGGAGCAGAGCGGACTGTGCAGGGTGGAGACTGAAATGAAGTGAGAGGCATAGCATTTTGTTGGCCATTGTGAGAAGTTAGGATTTTAGCCTAAATGCTTAGGGTTGTTACTTAAAGGACTCTTAAGTGGAGGAATAGAATGATAGGATCTATTTCTCTGGGCTGCAGTGAGTAAAGTGGATTGTGGAATGGGATGGCAGGAGAGAGGAGACCATCTTTATGTGCAGTGTGGTAGAGAGATAGAAAGTCAACTGAACTTACTAATGTAAGAGGAAGGGAGAGATGAAGAATCTCATCTTCTTTTGCACACTTTAGGTTGCTCATTGTTGCTCTGTGTGTCCTAATCACACTTTCCATCAATGGGAAGAAATCCCAAAGAGAAACGGTTGAAAGAAGGAGGATTTCTTGTGGCTCAAAGTTTCAGAGGTTTCAGGTAATAGTTCTTGGTTCCACTGATTGAAGGCCCACGGGTGAGATAAAGTATCCTGGCAGTGAGAGAGCATGTGGCAGAGACTACTTACCTGATCACAGCCAGGAAGCAGAGCAAAGGAACACAGGAGCAAGGCCAAACTGTACTTCCCAGGGACACCCCTCCAGTTACCTGTTTCCTCCACCAGGTCTCCCCCCCTCACTTCCCCAGCTTTCCACCTCTTCCCAATACAATCATTTTATGAACGCATCAAATGATTAATCTATTGATTGATTAGGTCTGAACCCTTAAGATCCCAAAGCCCATCAGCTGGCAACCAAGTCCCTAGTACATGAGCTTGTGGGGACATTTCATATTCATACCATAACTCTGTGTGTGTGTTCATACACACAAGCCTGAGGGTGAGAGAAATATGAAAGAAGGAGCTTGGGCTTCAGTTGGAATGCCCCAGTGATGCTGACAAGAGCTACTTTCAGTGACTATTGATTGAGCATTAATGAGAATCCTATGAAGTAGTAACTGCTGTCACAATTTTCCAATGAAATAAGTTCAAGACAGTTCAGTTGAGCATTGGAGCTAAGATTTGGGTTAGGTTTGTCTGTCTCCAAAATCTTGGTTCTTGCTACTACACTCTACTTCCTACAAACTTTTTGTCCCTGCCCCAGACCGTTTGTGGTTCCTGAGAAGCAGATAATTTAGCAGCTTGGCAGATGCAAATGATAAATGTGCAGTTGTGACAGATCAATATAACTGTAGAGATGGAAAAGAACTAAAAATTATATGAAGTGAAGTAAGCCAGGCCCAAAGAAACATAGGTCCCATGGTTTCCCTTATTTGCAATAACTGGTATATGTCTGAGACAAGCAGAAATGGTCAGATAAGTTGATGTTAAGCGAAATGAACCCCAAGATAAGGACTCAAATGTTTTTTTTCTTTCTTGCTATTGTTCTAACATATTTATAATATCTTTCTTTGTTGCTTTTTATGTCACTCCCCCATGGTATGACCCCTGTTTTCACTGTATTTGATGTTGGTATAATTTGTGGAGGGGAAGGGAAAAAACAAATCGTTTAAATAGGGATACAGGTGGACCCATTGCAACAATGAGATAAACAAGATATTATGTTGAAAATGAACTTTACAACTTTGGCGCATGGGGGGAGAGGAGGAAAGGGGGACAATGAGAAGGGATGGGAAGGAGAAACAAAGGAGGAGGCAACAATGCTTGATAAGAAATGCACTCATTACCTTGCCCATGTAATTGTAACCCCTCTGTACGGTATTTTCACAATTAAAAATAACTAAATAAATAAAAGAATGAAAATTACAACTTTCCTTTGGTATTCTTGAATAGACTTTGCACAGGAAATGTGCAAATGGTGGACTTCTCTGAAGAGAAATGCTATAGTCTTGATAATTATGTCTCCTCATACACTGGGAGTTGAAATTCTACCTCCCAAGGTGAGGTGTTAAGAAGTTGGGAACTTGGGAAATGATGGGGATATGAAGACAGAGCCCTCACAAATGAAGGTCAGTGCTGTTACAAGAGATGTCCCAGAGAGCTGCCTTGTCCCTTGCATGAGGTGAGGCTGTGAGAAGGTACCTGCACACCAGCGTGTGTGCTCTTACCATTCTCCAGATATGCATAGACCTTATTGGACTTCTCTGCTTCCAGGATTGTGAGAAATGCATTTCTGTTGTTTATAAGTTGCCCAGGTTTTGGTATTTTGTTTTAGCAACCTAAATGGACTAAGTCTGGCTTGTGCATTACCGCATCGTTAGTGCTTTGACCCTTGTGTCATGTGAACTGGGAAAAACCACCCCATCAAGTCTCCTCTCTCCTCTCCTAATGTAGCTAAAGTTTTGCTCTTTTTTTTCTGTCTAACATGAGACTTTTTTTTCCTATGCAAAGCTGGGGGGTTGAGAATACAGGTTGCCTTAAAAATTTATTTGTGTTAAAAAAAAGTTAAGAGATCAGATGCAGAAAAAGAGTTATAATAACAACTACTATTTAATGAAGGCTTTCTTAGTGCCAGGCATTTGTTAACTCTCTTCATTTTTGTAATAACTTCTAAGTTAAAAATTAATAGCTGAAAAATTGTATAATATCAACTTCAAAAGATTTAAAAAGGTTTATAGTGAAAATTGTGTCATCTTGCCAGACTAGCTGATTTCCTTTCCAATGTCATTGATGCTAACCCCATTTCTTGTGTCCTTCCAAATAATCAGTCATTTTCTCTTCCCTTCCCCTATACAAGTATGCCCTTCCCTTGCTTTCTTCTACTTTCCTGGCACATTTTAAATGCTGTGTAAGCCTGTCAGATGAAAGAAAAGAGAGGTATTATCAAATGGCCTCTCTAAAGATGGGACCAGTTTAGCTTCTCACCAGCCCAAGCAAGAGTGCCTGTCTCCTATTTCTTCTCAGGAACTGAATCAAAGTAGTTTATCCACAGAGAGGAAGATGGTCTTATTCCCATTTTGCAGATGATAAAAAGGGTTGCTCTGAAGGTTAAGTCTTCTGATGTGACAGAGCCGAGCTAGACTTTGAATTCTTTGCCAGCCTGACTCCAGTGTACCTCATATTTCATGTCCTGTGTTTCTGTATCACATTTGGTCTTACTGGGTGAGAAGGATCTGTCAGCCTGTTGAAGTCTTTAACAATGGTTTTGATTCTGGCCTACTGAATTCAAAGAAAAGTGTCTACAAAGACAGCAGGTCCATTCTTGGCTGTGAAAGGATGATAAAGGGAAATGTGTGTCGCTTGGCTTCTTTTAAGTCAAGGAAGGAGACAGGTCTGGTTTATTTTGTTTATACTTCCTTGCCTTGCATTCCGTACATCCTTTGCTCCCTTTTCTCCTTTATAGGCCAGGCATTTCACTTGACAAAGGGGAAGAGGTAAAGCTAGGAGGTCATATTTCTTTATGGTTCAAAACTTGATCTGGGGAGACAGCTTCCTGAATTCACATCTTTACTATCTGGACAAGTTAACTTGTGGTGAAGAGTTTTCCTGAGGTCTGAGTAGAATCTGTGAAACTGTTTAATTATTATTATTATTATTATTATTATTATTATTGCACAGAAAGTTATTTTGCTTCTCTCATCTTGATTCTATTTTACATCCCTTCTTCAGACTTAGTGATGTGCCTCTAAACATGGCTCATAATAACAATAGGGGGTATTTTTTGAGCACTTCCTCATGTGAGTAACCATTCTCACCATAAACCTATGAAACAGGTGCTGTTTTACTTCCATTTTCAGTGTGGAAGCCAGACACTAATGGCTAAATAATTTGCCTGGCATACCACCATTAATAAATGGATTTAGCAGGAACTTTAAACTAGGCATTCTGGCACAAGAATCTGGGTTCTTAATGTTTATGCCAAAACTGGGATGAGCCGGCGCTGGTGGCTCAGGCCTGTAATCCTACCTACTCAGGAGGCTGAGATCTGAGGATTGAAGTTCAAAGCCAGCCTGAGCAGGAAAGGCCTGCCCATTTCTCTAATTAATCAGCAAAAACAAAGCAATATGAAAATGGAAGTGCAGGTGTAGCTCAAGTGATATACCTCCAGCCTTGAGCAAAAAGCTAAGGGACAGCACCTAGGCCCTGAGTTCAAGTCTCAGTGCCAGCACACACACACACACACACACACACACACACACACACACACACACACACACACACACACAAGTGAGATGGAAGGTTAAGGTTTAAAACCGAGTGCTCCTGCTCTGGGTGAACTGCTGGCAGGCTCACAGGCAGCCTCCTGCAGCAGCCATGAATACCCTGCTGTGATTTAGATGGAAAATCCCAGCACATAGAGAATCGAGACTTTCAGCCTGTGCACCAAAAGCCTTTTTATTTCAATCATGGCCATCCTAACAAGATTTCAGGCATTGTACCTCTCTCCCAAATGAGCTGAAACGCTTTTGAAAATTACATAGGACTTTTTTTTAATTTGAAAATTCAAGCTGGCTGGTTCTGTGTCTTGCCGTCTCTTGCTTCTTTTGCTGAGCTAACCCATGACACTGCTTGCCAACACAGCGAGAATAGAACACAAGCACGGCAAATGACATCTCACTCCCTGAGGTTAAAGTCATGCTTATCTCCAAGGTAAAGGAAGAAGCTGGTGTCGTTTAGTGTATATGTATAGTGTATATGTAGACAAAATGTAATATGCTAACACTCATCAAACATTTAAAATCGCCTTCCTTTCCTGCCCTGGTAGCCCACTGTGTGTGAGCAAGCGCTGTACAACCTTCTCAGGGAGTGTGCAGTTTTTCCTAAAGATAAACAGGATTAAGAATTGTGTTGTAGATACTGTTGCCTATTTGTAAACACTTTCTAGAAGGATATAAAAGTTGATCTGAAACCCAAAGAAAAGGGCAACCACAGAAAGGGGAAGAAGATTTTATTCTAGGTAGAAGATTTTCTAGGTAGAAGATTTTATTCTAGGTAGAATATTTTGGCAAAGCATTGCCAAAATATTTGTTTCCAAAGGGGTAGGGGGGGAGGGCAAGATTAGAGGAGGGAAGACCAGCTGGGAAGCAGTCAAGATGGCCTGGAAGAGGGAGGTGGTTAGGAGACCAGAGAGAAACATTGTATTCAGGAGGCATTTGGGCTGTAGATTCGGAAGGACTTGATGGATAAGGGAGGATGGGAGAAAAGGGAGGAGAGGATGAAGAATGACTGTCAGGTTTCTGGCTTGGCCCTAGTGGGTGTGTGGTGGTGTTGTGAATTGAGACACAAACACTAGAGGCAAAACCAGAGGGTGGAGTTGTGGCAGCACACTTCTGTTCTGTACAGTTTGAGTTACAGATAGCTTCCAGTCACTTGGGTAGCCAGATGAATATTAAGGTCTGCAGTTTAGAAGAAAGTTTTCTTTAAATTGATAAGGTTATGAGTTACTGTTGTATAGGTGATTGTGATCGAAGTCCTTGGAGCTATGGGACACTGCCTAGAGAATGTCTTCGTAATCAAGGGCTTATCAAATGTGTTGTCCTTGAGATTCTCTAGAGAAGCTTGTGAAGATACAGGTTCTTGAGTTTATAGCCAGAAACTGGCATCTGCTCTGTGTAGTCCAGGTGACAGGGTACAGAACCTACATCCAGGATGTTTCATCCTTGAGTACAGACCTTAGAAAATCTCTAGCAGTCTATGACCTATACTTAGACAGGTGGATATCTAACATATTAAAAAAGAGTAAAGAAAATACATTGATATCATATACTCACCATAACTTAAATATACAAACATTAAGATAAACTGGGGTATATTATATTTATGAGATGAAATATATCAGCTACAAAAAGGAATAAACCACTGTCTGTGCAACCCAGATCTTAAGCCAGACCAAAAGAATACATAACTTTGTTTTTGCTGGCCCTGAGGCTTGAACTTAGGGCCTGTTTGCTATGCCTGAGCTTTTGTGTTCAAGGCTAATGTCTACCACTTGAGCCACAGTTTTACTTCTGCGTTTTTGGTGCTTAATTAGAGATAAGAATTTCACAGACTTTCCCACCAACGCTGGCTTCAAACCTCAATCCTCAAATCTCAGCCTCCTGAGTAGCTAGAATTACAAGCATGAGCGACCAGCACCCTACTTACCTATGTTTACTCATCAGTTTTTTATCTTTCCCCCCTTACTGTTTAGGCCATTAACCATCTTAGAATTAAATTTCATATATTAAATAGGGTAGAGATTCAGAAACACTTAATTCCTCATCTTTCCCCTCCAATGTACAACACACTCTTGGCATTTATCCTATTTCTAAATATGGCTGAGTCTATGGGCTGTTAATCTGTACTTAGTTATTCTTAGAGTAAGTCTTGATATTTAATAGGGCCACTCTACCTTTTCCTTGAACATGTTTAAATATCTTGTTCTTTGATGTACCTATCATCTACTGCAATAGTAGGCCTATAGCAGGAGCTCAATAATTAGCTATTGAACCAATGAAAGAATCTCATATGGGGCCAGCTACATAAATAGTTTATCAGTTCCTTGATACGCTGGGGTTTGTTTTGGAGAGGAGGAAAATGTAACTATTATCTCTTGCTTTTACTTGTTGTGGCTCTGTATCTCTTGTCTTTTCTCAGTGAAAGTAGAATCTTGAATGAGTCCTCAGTAAACTCAACAAGCCCATAAGTCCACATGAGTGCAGGATGGCGGCTCTGCAGACGTGGAGGATTCGGATCTCTACTGTGGATAGCTCTGTGAAGCCTTTTGGAATCCGGCCCATATCTGAGCACAGAAGCCTTGATGATAGGGCAAAGGACCATCTAAAATTAGTTTTATGTATTTCCCATGCTTTTGGAACATCTTTGTTTTGTAGATGAATGCTACTTTAAAATAGACTTCTTTTTGTAGCATGGCGCTTGACATATTTTGGTAACAATGGAAAACGAAAATTTCATTATTATGAATTAAGTGAATTTAATTATTAATTTCCATTATTCATTAAATGGATAATGAAAATGAATTATTACTTAATGCTTACCTTGTTCGGAGCACAGTACATATACATGAATATGTATGTGTATATACAAATATATATTTACGGATAGATACATTTTACATGTACACATATACTTATGACTTCATGGATTCTTCAAAACTAGCTTGCTTGTTCTTTTTCAGTAAGCATTATTATTCAGGTTCATTCCTCTAACATTCTTGAGCCCTTGGGCTGAGCTAGGGAACAGGGCTGCCAAAATACATAGCCACTCAGCTCCAGGAGCTCACAGTTTAGCCAGGAACAGACTTTTCATCAGATGTTTACTATGTAACATGATGAGTTCATTGGGGAAAGCATGTCAAAAACACTGCCTAGAGAAAAAGATGATGAACTTTATGGGACAGGGGAGAGGAGTCATGGTATTAGGGGGATTTGGTAAGATGACTTGACCTTTGTGTGAGTGTGCACAAATCTGTGTGCAGTTCTGGGTATTGTACTCAGGGCTTCACATATGCCAGGCAAATGCTGTACTACTAAGCTATATCTCTGGCCCTATGAAGATGATTTTAAGTAGGACATACCCCTGAGTATACCCTTAAAGTGCCATTTCTTCTCTCAAGCCTGGTCTGGCTTTCTCAGCCTTCCCAGTTTCTTCTCAGATAGCATGCTTGCAATCATACTCTTCAATCTGTAGACAGTTCTGTCTTGCTTTCTCTCACTGCTGTTTCTTGTCCCTGGCTTTCTCTCTTAACTATATTTTATTTATTTATTTTTTGGGGGTCCGGTCATGGGGCCTGAACTCTGGGCCTGGGCGCTGTCCCTCAGCTCTTCAGCTCAAGGCTAGCACTGTACCACTTGAGCCACAGCGCCACTTCTGGCTTTTTTTTTCTTTTTGCTTATGTGGTGCTGAGGAATCGAACCCAGGGCCTCAAGCATGCAAGGCAAGCGCCCTACCACTGAGCCACCTTCCCAGCCCTTTAACTATATTTTAATTTAAAAATTTAAATACCTTTATTGAAGGATGATTTACGTGTTGTAATATTGAACTAATGAAGTGTATAATTTATGGAATCAAAATCAAATTTGAAGTAGTGGCTTTCACCCAGTTTCTTCAGGTAGAAACTGAGGCTTGGGGAACGACAGCATTGTATACAAGCACCTGCAGCAGCAGAGCTAGAAAAACCAGATGCTGTAATGGTTTGTCCAAATGTATTCAAGTTTCCAACAGGGAAATAAGATCACAAAGTTATTCAGTTTAAGGGCACCTACCTTATTACTTTGGAGTCTAAAGACTAGTTAAGTTATAAAACTATAAGGCTTAAAGGTTTAAATAAAACTACTGGGTGCCTGGCACTGATGGCTCACACCTGTAACCCTAGCTACTCTGGAGGCTGAGATATAAAGATCGTGGTTTGAAGTCAGCCTGGGCAGAAAAGTCCCTGTGAGACTCTTATCTCCAGTTAACCGCTCAAAAACCAGAAGTGGACATGTGGCTCAAATTTGATAGAATGCTAGACTTGAGCAAAAGAGCTCAGGGACAGTGCCCAGGCCCCGATTTCAGCCCTATATCTGACAAATAAAAACTAAAAACAAAACAAAACAAAAACCCTGCTAGGTAAGAGGGCTGGATTATGTGTAGTTTAAATGGTGAATAAAGTATTCTAAGAGTTAAACCAACAATCAGTGTATATGATAAAGTCACAAATTAGAATATATGTTACAATGTTTATAATAAACCACTGCATTTTTGTTGTTGTTTTGGATTTTTGTTTTTGGTAGTTGTGGGGCTTGAACTCAAGGCCTGGGTTCTGTCCCTGAGCTCTTTTGCTCAAGGCTAATGCTCTTCCACTTTGAGCCACAACTCTACTCCTGGTTTTCAGGCTGCTAATTGCAGAGAACAGTCTCATGGACTTTCCTACCTGGGCTTGCTTTGAACCACAATCCTCAGATCTCAGCCTTCTGAGTAGCTAGGATTACAGGCATAAACCACCAGCACAGCAACTGGTTATTTTTATTCTAAACCATTTTGCTACTTGTTTGGTTTTCTAGGATATTTACAAACATGAATTTCCTAAGGGAGAAGATTTTCTAGTTTCTACCCTCAAGCAAGCTACAGGACATAGAATAGTCTAACATGCAGTTCAGAAGAGTAAGTCTCTCCCTCTTTCCTGTGCAAATTACAGGGTTTAAAACATTTTGACAATTGAATTAGCTGACTAGTGCAACAATAGCAAATGCTTGATAATTTGTGTTTCCTTCAGAGATGGCCAAAAATTAGGCTGATGGCAATGGATAGAATTGTCTGCACTGTGACAGGCTGACCACCCTCCTACTTTGAATTATGTTTTACGCATTATATTTTTGACTTTTGCATATTGATGCTAGGAAGATGGCAAGACTGCTAGAGGTATTTGTTGACAGGCTACAGCTACCCATTCCTCAGTGAAAGGAGGCTCAGACACAGCCATGTAGTGGGCTTTCCTGGATTGTATGCTTGGCTGCCTCTCTTTATTCATCCATCACTCTAAGGGTGCAATTGAACATGCAGAAGCCCTCTTCTACCCTAGGGAGCCACAGCAATGTCTTCATTCATGGCACAGTCAGGCAGAGATTACAGATTTATGGGTCAGTATCAAAGACGAAATACTGGACTTAAAAATCATTTGAGATGATTTTTAAATGCAGCATTAAGTACAAAGCTAGAGGAGAGCTAGTTGTTCGGAAGCAGTCTAACAGCTCCTCAGCTCTCTGCTCTAAAGCAGAGGTTGACAAACTTTTTCTTTGAAGTGGAAGATAGTAGGTGTTTAGGATCATCTGGACTCTTGTCCCAACAACCTAACTCTGTTTTGTTTTGTTTTTAAATGTGAAAACAGTCATACACAGCACACAAATATGAATGAATATGATTCATGCCTGCAGAATTCTACCAAGGGATACTGAAACAGGAATTTCATATGCTATTCATGTCAAAATAGTCTTCTGATTTTTTCAGTCCTTTAGAAATCCACAAAGCATTCTTAGCTTGAGAGTCAGACTAAAATGGGTCATGTATGTTTCTTGTCTATGGATCATAATTAGTTGTCCCCTACATCCAAATATTAGAGAGCTTCCTCTGTCAGGAAGATCTGTAATTTGATGGCTAATTTGTGAGCCATCCTTTTCTGCCAGAACCTGGCTATACAGGCCGAAATATAGAAGCCTATTCCAAACCAAAAGAGGTTTCAGTCCCCTGCCCTGCCTGCCTTCTTCGTCTGCTGCCAGTGCTCATCTGCACACACACACACACACACACACACACACACACACACACACAAATACACAAACACTCTTGCTCATGACTTTTTCTGATTACATGGGATCCTATTCCTATTTCTATGATCTAGTAAGTTATATCAACCACAAATTTAGATTTATGCATTGAAATAAAGTAATTAACTTCCAACAGAACAGTACGGAAATTAATAGCCAAGGCAGGAACATTGCTTTCTTTGTAGAGGTGGGTTTGGTGAAATACATTTGTTTTCTTTCTTCCTCTCCAGACACTTTCTCATTGCAGTTTTAAATTGAAATTAGTTCTGAGTGCTCGAGCTGTGTGTTATACAAATTTATGAATGTGGATTTTTTTTTTTTAGCTCTTTCATAGTGCAAAGGCTGCTTGGGATGCAGAGGGTCTTTGAGGCCACACCCAGCCAGTGCTCAGGTGCCCATGGTTAGAGGTTGCTTGGCATGAAGTGAGCCTGTAGTCAGTCAGGTTAGAGGTCAGCTGTGCTCAGAAACTCCGGGCTGAGGCTGAAATGGTGGGGGAGGTGGAAGAGGCCCAGCATGTGGCAGCTGATCTGAAGCTCTGGCACTATGGCTAATGACCCATTTCCCCTGCTGTGAGATGGAAATGATTGACAAGCACTTGACCTGTCAGGATCCAGGTGAAGCTCATGTGAAGTCCATGTTGCAGAAATTCTGAAGTACCCTGAAAGCTATTACTGCCATTTGTCAAGTCTGAGAGCAGGCTTCTGTTCATGGTTTACAAACCTGGCCGAGGATTGGTGAAACTTTTGAGAAATTACAGAGTCCCAAGTCCATTCCTGACTGATAGCATCAGAATTTCTGCGAGGGGACCTAAACTCTGGTTTTTGTTTTGTGTTGCTGGTGTGGAAGGTTGGACTCAAAGCCTTAGGCTAAGCAGATGCTCTCTCACTTGAACCACATTCCACAGCCCTTTTTGCCTTGGTTATTTTCAATCAAGGGTTTTTGTTTTATGTCTGGGCTGGCCTGGTCTATGATCCTTCTAAATATTGCTAGGGATGACAGGTGCCAACCCCTGTACCCAGTCACTGTGCTTTGGCTATAGTTTGGATAACAGGTGTGTGTACTACCATATCCAGCCTTAAGTTGAGATAGAGTGCTGTGAATTTTTATGTCCGGGCTTGGTTTTAAACCATGATCCCTTGGTTTCTGTCTCCCAAGTAGATAGGATCACAGTCTTGAACCACCTTACCTCACTTAGAACTCTATATTTTCAACAGGAAAAAACTTGAGAGTAAGTCAAATAGTTACTTCAAATCCTGGCATGGACTTTGTCCCTAAAAAGTCATGCCATTTGTCTTCATAAACAATAAGGGGACTGGAAGACATGTCAGGGAGAATGAAAATTACCTTCCCTTTATCTTTTGAGAAATTTCTGTATCAGCAGATGAAAACAGGGAGCCCCGGTATTTGGGTTGTAGGAACTCAGTGTGAACCAGAATTGTGCATCTCTTCTTTCACGTCTTCTCCCACAACCCTCAAATTTGCAGTGTTAAGCCAGACACCAGTGGATTGTATCTTAATCCTAGCTACTCAGAAGACTAAGAACTGAGTATTGAGTTTTGAAACCAGCCTCAGCAGGAAACTCTTTGAGACTATTATTTCCAATTAACTACCTAAAACTAGAAGTGGAGGTGTGGCTCAAGTGGTAGAGCACTAGCCTTGAACATAAAAGCTCAGTGCCCAGTCCCTGAGTTCAAGCCCTAGTACTAGCATGTGCATATGCTAGTACGAGCACGCACACACAGAGGGAAGATTGCAGTGTTGTTTTCCCCCATTTTTTCATTGATACATGTTTGTGAAAGCAAGCCTGAGATTTTGAGTGTCATAAATACACAGCAGATTGACAATATCCCTTTCAGGTTTTCTACTCAAAATGCATCATTAAAAATGTCTTTTCATTTTTGGAAAGAACACGATTGTAGTGTTGGCACGCACAGATCACAAACACAAAAAAAGATCTCAGTAGTACTAAAGAGATAACTGCTTCTGCCTTTCTCACACTTTCTGCATTACGCTCATTTACATGTGATTGTAGATTTCAAATGAGGGAAAGTCTCCACCTCCACATTGGCAGCCCAGATTGTTTTTGACAGTAGAATTTCATCATATATACTTACACACAAATGCTCCCTATCATGCTTAACAGCTTTCTGTGTGAGAGAGTCCTAATGAAGTGCTCCTGTTGCAGGATCTGGCCACAAATAGTTTTTTCTCTTTCTTGTTTTATTGTAAAGGTGATGTACAGAGGGGTTATAGTTACAGTTACATAAGTAAGGTAATGAGTATATTTCTTTATGAACCCCCCTCCCTCATTTTCTCCCTCTTTCCATCCCCCTGACTCTCATCCCACCAAGTTGTAAAGTTCATTTCTAACATAGTGTCTAGGGAGTATCATTGTTGCATTAGTTTACCCTTTGTCCTTTGTCTCACCATTTCTGTGATTCCCCTTCCCATCCCTGAATCAGACAAACTTATATACAATACAAATTAAAAACAGTTACAACAAGGGGTAAACCAAAGGGGGGGGGAGGAACAAAAGAAAAAAGAAATAACTGCATATAGTACACTAAGGAAAAAACCTCCACAAAAAAACCCTCTTGTTTCCATATCTTGTAGTTCATTTTGATTAGCATCATTTTTATTTTTTATTTTTACTTTTTTAAATAAGATTTTTAAATTGTGAAAATACTGTACAGAGGGGTTACAATCACATGAGCAAGGTAATGAGTACATTTCTTATCAAGCATTGTTGCCCCCTCCTTTGTTTTTCCCCTACCATCCCTTTCCTCCCATCTCCATAACTATATTACCCCCAACCTTCCGCCCACCTAAATTGTAAAGTTCATTTTTCAACATAGCGTTTTATACATCTCATTGTTGCAATGGGTCAGCCTGTATCCCTATTTAAACAATTTGCTTTTTTTTCCTTCCACTCCCCAAATTATACCAACATCAAATACAGTGAAAACAGGGGTTATACTGTGGGGGAGGGACATACAAAGCAACAAAAAAATTTACATGGTACCTTATAAATACGTTAGAAACAATAGCAACAAAGAAAAAACTACTTTTGTTCTTATCTTGTGGTTAATTTCACTTAACATCATCTTATCTGACCTTTTCTGCTTGTCTCAGATATATACTAGTTATTGTAAGTTAGGGAAACCATGGGACCTATGTTTCTTTGGGCCTGGCTTACTTCACTTAATATAATTTTTTTCCAAGTCTTTCCATTTCCTAACAAATGGGGCAATGTCATTCTTTCTGATGGAGGCATAGAATTCCATTGTGTATATATACCACATGTTCTTGATCCATTCATCTACTGAGGGACATATGGGTTGGTTCCATATCTTAGCTATGGTAAATAATGCTGCAGTAACCAGTTGTGCTGGTAGCTTTAGTATGGTCTTGTTTGTGATCATTTGGGTAAATGCCCAAAAATGGGATTGCTGGGTCATAGGGGAGCTCTATGTGGAGTCTTTTGAGGAACCTCTATACTACTTTCCAAAGTGGTTGAACAAGTTTACACTCCCACGAACAATGCAGTAGGGTTGCTGTCTGTCTACATCCCCTCCAGCATCCGTTGTTTAAATTAGAGTTCTTGATTATAGCCATTCTAACTGGGGTGAGGTGGTATAGCATCATTTTTATAGTCATAAGTATACAATTATGAAGCTATTGTGATACTCTGCTAGAACTATCCTAGACATATACTAGTTATTACAAATGAGGGAAACCAGGCAGCCTATGTTTCTTTGGGCCTGGCTTACTTCACTTAATAGGATTTTTTTCCAAGTCTTTCCATTTCCTTACAAATGGGTTTTATGTTACATTTCTGGATTGGCTCTATGTTGGTTGAATCCTCTTTAGTGCTCTCACAAGGCTAGTACTCTACCACTTGAGCCACAGCTCCACTTCTGGCTTTTAGTTAGTAAGCTGGAATTAGAGTCTTATGAACTTTCCTGCCCAGGCTAGCTTCATCCTCAGATCTCAGCTTCTGAATAGCTAGGATAACCAACATGAGCCACTGGTGCCCAGATCTACCTGTTTTTAAATGCTGGTTTTTATTTTGACCCTCTTTGATTTGGAATCAAAGTAGCAAGATCTCTGCAATCTGCACTATGATCACCTACCTGGGCCAGTCCCATCCTTCAGTCTGTTGTCAGCTATGCATTCAGTTGTAGATGAAGTACCTATCACTTTCTTCAACTGGGTTAATGTTCCAGCCTGAAAATCTAATCATGCCTGCTGCTCAGAACACAGCAGGGCCTTTCCTTCCCCTGCAAGATGAAGTCCAGCCACAGTGACATGGCATACAGAGCCCTGTAGGATGTGGCTTGTTTCACTTTCTTGGCTTGTATGGCAGAGGCCTACAGTATTCTCTGCCCACCCTTAAGCACCATCTTCAGTTGAGATTCACATGCTGTTCCCTTCACCCAACTTGCCTGCCTGGCACCCTTGTACTTCCTTCAGCCCTCAGCTTAGTCTCTGTGGCTGCCTCCTTCCACCCCTTGCCACACATTCCACCCCCCCCCCCCTTCTCAGCATTTGCTCCACCCATCATTATAGCCTTGTCACCAGTACTGAAACTCTGTTACCCTTTTCTTCTCCTTTAGATTGTAAGCTCATTAGGGATGGGAATTTTATCACTTATTTTTGTTACTCAGTGATTAGCACATGGCAAATCCTCAGTACAAACTTTTTCTGAATGAATAGAACTCTTATTTTGTTTATTCACCTATAATTAGACTACTTACAGAAAAAGTCTATTGTAAGTTGAGAGTCCATTTAGTGTAGATACAGTAATTCTCTGTTGTCTAGAACATCAAGCAATATCTTAAGTTTTCCTGCTCCAGTTGTTTGGTATATTTTTCTTTCTGAAATGTAACAGTTATAATTTCATTAGCTCAGTTATAAACTCATGAGGACATTTCTAGTTCACTATTGTATTCCCAGTGCTTAACCTGATACCCAGTAAACATGGTTGGCTGAATGTATGGGTAGAAGAATTAAAAACAGAGGACAGGTGCTAAGCACAGGTGTGACCTCTGTTCTAATTTATTTACCAATTCTGTTCACGATAACATCTGTGGCTCCGTCTGCCTCTACCATTTTGCAGTTCTAATGGCCTATATGAACCACGTCACCTGCTGTCCATCTCTTTAATAGCAGTTGTCTTAGAAGTGCCAACTGTAGGCCAGGAATCTAACACCTTGGTGCAGTGGCATGGTAGGTCCTCTGTTTCATGACCAGGAGGCCAGAGTCTCCTCATTTGTCTGCAACATCAAATCTAACTCAGTCTACATTGTGGTGTTCTGGGGAGATAAATGACTGAATAAATAACTGATAAATAACTGAATTGGCCAGTCTGACTTAGAGAGTCATGCCTCTGTCCTGAGCCTGATGTCCAACCTGAAGCAGGCTTTTTGGGGAAGCCTGCAGTACTGGCATAGAGATGAATCTTCCTTAGTCCATGTTACATCTCTCTGAGATATGTCTTGTTTCTTGGTTTCCTGGTAGGAATTAGAATGCTTTTGAGCAGAGTCTATTACAAGGAACATCAACAACAAAAGTCCATTTAAGGATCAGTTTTTCTCTTGGGCTACTAGTAAAGGAATAAAAATCAGCATAATTAATGGAGGGGAAATGGGAGCATCATTGTGTTGTAAAAGAAAAAGAAGAATCTTCAAGTGTGCATTGGAATGATGGGAGATGGAGGAAGACCTGAAAATAAGTATGACCTGGTATGACAGCCCAAGGTCTTGCTATTTGGTTCATTACATAAGGCACGGGAGATTTTTCGGACTTAAGACTTCTATTAAAACCCTGCAGTGTGGGAGCTAAAGTCTTTATTGAAAATTGAATGATTGAGCTAATACTGCTGTGTTTATTCAAGCTATTCTCAACACTCACTCTGTCCAGTGAATTCTTTTGGTGATGCTCAAAAGGCTGCAGGAAGCTCCATAGTGCCGAGCATCATTTAGCTTGTGCTGCAGGGCTACCTGAAAGCATGGGGGCCTGCAGATGCACACTCAAGACCTGAGTGTCTGAATGGAAAGGCCGAGAAGCTGTGCGTGAGAGTGTTGTCCCATGTAATGGACCATGAAAAATGAAGCCCACTCCAATAATGAGATCATGGGGGAGCCATCACTGGGCAAGGGAACAGCACCTAGGGCACAGAAAAATGCTGGAAGAGCACCATGGAAGGCAGGAAAGGGCAAGGGCTTGGGTCTAGCTCCGTGTGCAAGGCCATGGTCATTTTCTTGACTCTGATATTTAGGGAAAACAGGGGAAATCTTAATTGTCTGTAGAAGGTTATGCATGTTTTCCCTTTCTTCTGCCTCATCAGCAACATAAAGGATTAAAAAATGAGGGAGATTATGAGGGCTATGGGGGAAACCGCACACACTTGGGCTGATAAGTGATTATTGTTTAAGCATGCGTGAACTTAGCTTCCCTACCCCCTAGTGAAGAGGACTGGAAACAGGGTCTGCAGGAGAGGCAAGCAGATCAGACCCAAGATGAAGGAGCACCGAGGAGGGAAGGAAGAGAATGGCAACAGAATGTTTCTTGGATCAATTATGTGGTTCATTAATTTTGGATGTGGAGAACTGTGGTTTAAGGAAAAACCATGAAACTGGGGGTAGAGGTCTGGAGTTCTGTTTCTGTCACAAATTCATCGTTATCAGATTGAAACTTGTAGATAGGATTTGGATATGGGGATTATTTATTAAACAATGAGCTTGGTTCTCAAACGTGGATGTATTATAGATTTTCCCTCAATTTGAAGCAAAATTGGCAGCAGGAAAATGACCATGTGATTAACTTTTCATGATGATAAATGGACTTAATTTAATGGATTCTCTTAATTCTAATACTGGATCTGTTCTGTTTCTCTTTATGTTAAATTATTATTGTGTGTTTAGTGGGGTGGGGGGCATCCTGGGGCTTGAACTCAGGGCTTGGGTGCTGCCCCTGAGCTTTTGTGCTTAAGGATAGCTCTCTACTACCTGAGCCAGAGCTTCTGGCTTTTTGGGGGGTGATTAGTTGGAAGTAAGAGTCTCCTGGGATTCCCTACTTGGGATGACTTCAAACTGTACTACTCCTCAGACCTCAGCCTCCTGAATTAGCTGGGATTACCAGTGCCCAGCTATGTTAGCTATGTTAAATTATTTAAAGTGGTCATGAAAATCAATGGTGGTTAGGTTGTCTTCATTTGTCAATGATTATAGTTGGCAAAATAAAAAGCTGGCAACATCGATTTAGTCCTTTAAATTCTTTTTGAATTTTTAATGGGCTACAAAGTCTGTCACTGTCAGACTGAATAACCTTTGAAGTTCCTTCAGTTCTAACATTTTGGAATACTAACCTTTTCTTTCCAGTTGTGACAGTGAGGTGAGAAATTCAAGTGTCAGTTTATATTTGTGTCCTGGAACAAGCTGTGATTTTGCCCAGAAAAATGCTAGTGCCCATGCAGATGCCTCTTGGTCTTTGCCTGGAACAAAACCCAAAGCATTACTTTAAATCTTAATTTGATCAAACATTATTAGAACAGATTGCCAAGAAAAATTCTCTGTCATACATTGCTTGTGGGAATAAAAACTGGCATAATGTAGGAATAAGCAAACTCCCCTCTCTCCTTCCCTCCCTTCCTCCTTCTTTTCTTCCTTCCTTCCCTTGCTATGTTGCCGAAGCTGGCCTTGAATTCCTGAACTCAAGTGATCCTTCTGCCTCAGCCTCCCAAGTAGCTGGGATTCCAAGTGTGTGATATTACACCCAGATTTTTTTTTCTATGAAAAGCCAGAATGGAAATATTTTAAGCTTTAAGGTCCATAGAAGATTTTTGTCATACGTTTTCTTCCTCCTCATACTCTTCCCCTCTCTTCTTCCTTTTTCTTGTCTTCTTTCTTTAGTCTTATTTTTTTAAATAACTAGAAATGTGAAAATCATATGGGCTCGATCTGAGCCTATATATTGTAATGATACATCTCTGGTTCAGTCTCTGGGAAGTGGGCTGACTATATCTAAGTTACAAGTACACAGTCACTACACTACAGACAGAGGAATTCTACTTATAGACATTTTTTTCATTTTTCATTTTTCATTTTTTTATTGTGATAATACAGTACAGGGGGTTTACAATTACATGGGCAAGGTAATGAGTACATTTCTTATCAAGCATTGTTTCCTCCTTTGTTTCCTCTTCCCATCCCTTCCCATCTCTTCACCCCCCCCCCCAGTTTCCCCCACCCCACCCGCGGCCAAAGTTGTAAAGTTCGTTTTTCGACATAATGTCTTCTTGTACGTCTCATTGTTGCAATGGGTCCACCTGTATCCCTATTTAAACAATGTGTTTTTTCCCTTCCCCTCCACAAATTATACCAACATCAAATACAATGAAAACAGGGGTTATACCATGGGGGAGGGACATACAAAGCAACAAAGAACTATCTTTTTTTTTTTTAATTGTGAAAATACTGTACAGAGGGGTTACAACTACGTGGGCAAGATAATGAGTACATTTCTTATCAAGCATTGTAGCCTCCTCCTTTGTTTCCCCTTCCCATCCCTTCCCATCCTCCCCCTGCCCCCCCAATTCTCCCCGCTCCCCCTTCCCCCCCAAAAGAAATATCTTATAAATATGTTAGAAACAATAGCAAGAAAGAAAAAACATTTGAGTCCTTATCTTGGGGTTCATTTAGCCTGACCGGTTTTGCTTTGCAGACATTTTTTTTTCCTACAGATACCCATGTATTTGTCCAAAATGGCCCACATACAAAGTTTCTCATGGCCACGTTGTTTAATATCGCAAACTTAAAGCAATATAAATACATCATTGATAAAATATGGCTAAATAATAGAATATACATAAGTTAACATATATGGAATATCCATATAATAGAATTTTGGCATAGTCTTTTAAAAGCTCTCCATAGATTAATGCTTGACCTACAACATTAAGAGTGGGAAGAACATGGGCTAGATTTGTAGCTCATTGGTAGAGCTCTTGCCTGGCATGCTTGTAGCCCTGGGTTCCATCTCTAGCACTGGGGAAATAAAAGGGGGAAAAGCATGATGCAAAGCAATGTTCTCAGTAGCTACCACTTAGTGAAGTTTATATATGAATGCTTGCACACATGTAATTGTGCTTTTTGTCTACATAGGTAGATAAAAAGCACAATTACATGCGTGTAAGCATCTAGTAACTCTGTTACTGAAGACAGCAATTGAGTAGCTCATAGATAGGAATGATGATGACATTTCTTTTTACTTTATATTATGGTATAGCTTATGAATTTAGTGCCAGGAACATGTATCATCTATTCAGAATATAAATTGAATTTTAAAAAGAAGAACCCCAATAGAGAAGTAATGGTAGATCTGAGTGTGAGAAAATTCCACGAAGCAATTTCCTGAACTAGATCTGAATCATTCTTGAATCACAGGTGAACTGGCATGACCCTGAAAAATGTGCATATTTGGCTTCCCTTCGCACAAAGCTATTTGTACAGTGTAATGATTCTTTGTCAGTTTTTGGTCCGATATCTAAGGTGGCGGAAAATTCATTTCAGGAGGTTAGGTTCCAGGGTACACTGTTGGCGGTGCTCCTTCTGATTTTCAAAAGTGTGAGAGATGGCCCCACTACCAGTTGACCTGAAAACTAAATATATATGAAGAGTTTCATTTGATGAGATCCTTCTTGGGGCAGTGTTGCTGTTGGAGATTCATGCAGACCCATCCAGTTCCCGGTTTTATCAGTATCCTAAGAGGTGTAAGGCCTGCTTGAGGCCTGGCTGCTCCTGATGGCTCAGACTTGCCTCACTTGGCCTGATGCATGTCTCTAGAAGCCATTGCTTTGTATAGTACCAGCCTTTATTTATATACCAGATAGAGATGGGAACACTGTTTCCCAGCAGTTACTTGTCCCTGCTCCTACCCCACCATACTTCTGTGGTTTGCTACAGTATCTGTGATCTCCCCATCCCCCCAGAGTGTCCTGTTACCAGAGAGATTCTGAATAGGCAAAAACTTGAGCATATCCTGCTCCTTGCCTAGATCCACAGGCTCAGCCACCTTCTTGGGTCTCTGAGACCTCTAAAGGGTGAGGCATTTATTGCCTCAGCAGCAATGCATGTTATGGAAGAAAGATGATCTGTGGTCGAGATGTAGAGGAAGGACACACAGTTACTGGCAGATGGATTGTGAGCTATTAAAGGAGAAACACATGCGGTGTGGTGTGTTCTGTGAACAGCTAGGTCCCTACCTCCCCATGTATCCAGATCTCTCAGAAGAAGCAATCTGTGTCCTCCCTCTTTGAGTCTGGCCTGAGCTTGTCACTGTGGCTTTGGCTAGGAGGATGTAGTAGTATGCATGCTAGTGAATGTATGCCTGTTCTGAGTCTGGGCCTCATGAGGCACTGTGCTTTCCTGCTTGCTCTCTTGCCTGGCTACCATGAGAATATCTCACAACAGAGCTATCTTTCCTGCCAGTGACTTCAGCCATTGCTGGGAAGAGACTCCACTCTAAACACGTGGTAATGCATAGACTGAACAACTGAACAGAGTGTGTCTCTGCCAACCATCGTGTGTGTGTGTGTGTGTGTGTGTGTGTGTGTGTGTGTGTGTGTTTGAGAAAGTGACTAGTGTTTTATACTCTTTGAATCAAGAATTTCAGTTCTAGACATTGATTTGAAAGACATAATCACAGAACTAAAGATAGCTTGCTGTGCTCAGATGAGCAGTATTACATACATAATAAAAAGTCCATTAGTCATGTAGTTATAGAAACTACAGAACACACAACAAGTCTTAAATGATTAAATATGCATAATAAACAGAATATTAGGAAACCATTAAAATTATGTTTTCAGAGACTAATGGCATAAGAAAAACTACTGGATACTTAGTGGGGAAGAAAAAATGTAAGATACACACTGAAATGGATCTGGAAAGGATTATGTCAGGCTTAAGGCTTCCTTCCTTCCTTTTTTCCTCTTCCTCTTCCTGATCCTCTTTCTCTTTTTTCTTTTCTCCTCTCATCCCTCCTTTCTTTCCTCTGTCCCTTCTTTCCTCCCTCCCTCCCACTCTCCCTTTCTTCTTCTTCTTCTTCTTTTTTTTTTTTTTATCAGTCGTGGGGCTTGAACTCTGGGCTTGGGCTCTGTCCCTGTGCTCTTCAGCTCAAGGCGAGTGCTCTACCGCTTGAGCCACAGTGCCACTTCCAGTTTTCTAGTGGTTTTACTGGAGATAAGAGTCTTTCCTGCCTGGGCTGGCTTTGAACTGTTATCCTCCGATCTCAGCCTCCTGAGTAGCTAGGATTATAGGCATGAGCCACCAGCGCCCAGCTTCCCTTTCTTCTTTTCTATATGAATACCAGGGCTAGAACACAAGGTCTGGTTCTTTTTCTGCTTTATTTATGCACAGCTGGCATTCTACCAGGTGAACCATGCCTTGACTTAGCTTTTTGCTGATTTTAGTTTTAAGAGTCTCTTGGATTTGTCTGCCTGGGCAAATTTCAAATCCTTATCTTCAGATCTTAGCCTCCTGAGATTGCCACTAGTGCCCAGCTCTTGGATGTTTTTTCTTGGAGTGATAGTTGATAAATTGTGCTGATTCCCCCCTTTTCTTTGTTTTCCAAATAAGAAGGCCATACTTTAAAGATCAGAAAAAAAAGATCATTAAACATCTCACACTTCATTTATATCAGGCAGATTTTGCTGTGTAACAAGTTGTACTAAAATGTGGCATCTTAACCATTTTGCTCCTGATTCTGGCTAGTGAGCAATGGGTGTGGCTGCAGCTTCTCCTTGTGTCTGTGTTACCAGCTAGAAGGCTGGGGTCTGGCAGGAGGTTAGCCGAAGTGCTTGGTACCACTTGAGCCACAGTGTCACTTCTGCCTTTTTCCGAGTAGTTTGTTGGAGATTAAAATTTTCCTGGCCTTTCCTGCTCAGGCTGGCTTCAAACAGTGATCCTCAGATCTCAGCTTCCTAAGTAGCTAGGGTTATAGGCATGAGCCACCAGCGCCTGGCCGAAGTGTTTATCTTTTTGTCACATATTTTCTCATTCGAATATCCTAGCTCTGGCTAGTTCTCATGACTGTAGAGTAGTTCCGAGAGCTACTGGGTTGAAAACTGGAGTGCTTAAATTTCATCACACTCTGTTGGCTAAAGCAATTCCCATGGCCAGCCCAACTCAAAGATTTGCAGAAAGAAGCCACATACTGAATAAAGAATGTAGATAAGAGGGAGAGGAGTGGATAAATTGGGGCCATTTAGTAAGCCATCTGCTAGTGCATCTTCAAAATAAAGAAAACAACAACAGCAGCAAAAGGCCTCCGTCAAAAATGACAGAAATAAACTATGAAGTAAATGGCAGCGGTCTAGGCGATGGGAAACCTTGCAATAAATGTTTCCTTTCAGGCTATGGAGAAGAGTCAATCTTTTCTCTGCATTCATGGCTGGTTGAGAGTTTAGTGACAGCTTGTCTCTTGAGGTAGCAGTAAGCGTTTAATCAAACTGGTTTAGAAAGAGAAGGCGGGAGGGGAAGGGGAGCAAGCTCTGGGTAAATGAATTAATACTGATGCACTGTCAGGATTTGGCCTTTGGGTATGTTGGTAACTCATCCTGTGCAGGGCAGCTCACCCTCGCAATGAGGACCCAGCCAGGCGCCTGTTCCAGGCGGGTCGGAACCTGGCCATGCTCAGCCCCTCCAGCTTCCAGCCAGCTCCAAGTCGGGTAGCACTAGAGATTTGGTGTGTGAAACCTCTTTAAAATGACCCACCCCATTCATTCTTGAGGGGGCAATCATCATGGCAGCGCTATTCATGGGCAAACAGCTATAATTGAGAAGTGCTTCTCATCTGGGGATGTTTGGGCACCCTTACTGGCTTTATGGGTGACCTGAAGCCTGAAGCCTGAAGCCTTAGGATATGTATCTTCCTCCTAAGGCATCTTTTTTTTTTTTTTGCTTCGCTTTTTGTTTTGAAGTAATTTTAGACTTGCATGAGAGTCATATATTAGGGTTTCTCCAGAGAGACGAAACCAATAGGATCTATAAGAGGAAATTTATCAGGAGAATTGGCTCACATTGTCATGGAGATGGAAAGTTTCATGATTTGCAAAGCCAGAGAAACTAGTATAGCATGGCTCGGTTGTAGTCTGGATGCTTCAGTACCAGAGAAGTTAGTGTGGCAGCCTTCAGTCTAAAGCCAAAGGCCCAGGAGTCCCCTTCCCCCTGGGTGGGTGGGATCATGTGAGCCCCAGAGTACACAGGCTACAGAACCTGAGGAAAAGGATGAAGGGGTCTGTGGAAGGGCGGACCCTCCTTCTTCACTGGCCCTCCAAGGTGTCCCTCAAGCTAGCTGAGCTTGGTGGGTGGAGCACCAGGCCTTGCGTAGCCTGCCTAAGCCTTGCCTCTGTCCATGCCCAAGGATCCCTTTCCATCCTTTTATCTTTTGCTTTTTACTTTTGGTACTTGATCTTTCTTCAAAGCCAAAGGGGAGAAACCTAGCTGTGGATGAACTTTTTTCTGGGATTCTCGTTTCTTCTTCTTTCAAGGCTAACCTCCTTTATTCAAACTAGGGTCTGTTGCAGTCAGTCACCTGGCTTTCCTTTTGAAAAGGATTCCTCTTTTCCATACCCCAACCTGCCCTGATGCTCTCAGGCATTGCCCAAAACACATTTGTTGGGTGGTTTGAGGCTCCCAACTCCTAGTCTCCAGAACAAGGAGCCTTTCTTCCCTTTGGCTGTTAGAGAGGGCATAGGCCTTGCTTCTTGGCATTCACCCCCCTCCCCATTGCCAATGTTCTAGAGGAGTCCTTTAGTCATTTGAGACCAGGTTGATATCAGATTCTTCTTTTAAAAGTAACCTTTAAAACCCACATTTGTTTTGATTTTTCTAAAGCAATTCATGTCTGCATAAAAATAAAGAAAAATAGCAGGCAGTTAAGGTCAGCCATGATTCCACCTCATAGGGAATGACTGTTATTACTTCGTGTATTTTCTTTCACAATATGTACATATATGTAATTATGATTATTTGACATAATTGGAGTTAGTCTGTATCAGTATTTGATCACGTTTCTGCTTTGTTTCCATTTCCCCCTAACCACTGTTAACATGACATTTTGCGTTTGTGTTGCCTCCCTCCCTCCTTCCCCTTCCTCTCTTTCTCCCTTCCTCCTTCCTCCCTCTTCTCCCCCACTTCTCATTGTTTGTTTGTCCTTCTGTGGTACAGGCTCCCATACTTGTTAGGCAAACTCTTTGCTACTTGAGCCCATGCCCCCAGTCCTTCCTGTTTTTAGTTTGTTTTTCAGAAAGTCTTATGCTAACTTTACCTGGGCTAACCTCAGACTGCCATCTTCCTTCCTCTGCTTCCTGAGAAGCTGGGATTACAAATTTGTACTACCATGCCTGGTCCAATGTCTTTAATTTTTTTTTTGAGGTTTAATAATGCTGTGCTTATTTAACCAAACCCACTTCCCACTTTGTTTCATGGGCATTTTGACTTGTTCACTCTCCTTCCACGCCTGTTTCATGATGATGCTCAGTTACATAGGAGCTCTGTTTATGACACGTCCCTCCCTTACAGTACTCTCTCAGGGTGGCTCTGTTATTAGCTCCTTGTAATTATGACAAAACCAAGATCCTGATTGTTCTCTGGTCCCATATCTAGTAAAGCACAAAACTGGATTTGGGCCATGGTTGTTGCCTTAGAATCCAGATTTTCTTCCCTTGGAATTGCCTTGTGTCTGTCTGCTGGGAGGATGTGCTCTTCCATGGCAGCTTGCGCTCTAGAACAACAGTGTTGCCCAATTTCTGTGGATCCAGCTGGGTGTTAGTCTTGGCTGGCCACTGGCCTGTTTGGCGACCTGTGGTAAGTAATATCACCTAGCTGGGCCTCTGTAAGTCTTCTCATTCTCAAGTTCTGTGGCTTTCTAACAGAAAATCTAGAACAGAGGCTGCATTGAGAGACAAGCCTAGGATGGCAGCTGTATTATTGTCCGCTCACCGTTCAGTGGCACTCAGACTGGCCCTGACAGACCTTTCAGCCTAGAAGTTGCTTTTTTCCTTATGCTGCTCAGGCATGGCTGGAAGGGCCCAGGAGAAAACCCCACAGAAGCTGTGAGGTTAGCTTGAGTGTGAAGTCAGAGCTGGCCCCATGACAGGTAAGTCCCTAGACATATTCCCCTTGGATGCTTTGAGGGCTTAGGGCTTTTGTGGTTCACCAGAAAACGTGGGCACCACAAGGCTGGTGTTCCCCTGCTGCTTGCTGAAGAGCCTCTTCCAAGATGCTCTTTGTGGTGTGTGGCTGGATGGACATGCCAGAACAGTGGGCTCGATAGCTGCCGTTGAGTGTGGTTGGCTAGTGGACTGGGCCAGTCAAGCCACAGGTGACCACTAGGCCTCCCCTGATGTCAGTGATGAAGTATGCCTGGCACCACTCACATTTTCCAGGGACTTGTCCTTCTACCCCCTGCTCAGTGCAAGAAAAAGGAGAACTAGATGTTTGCCCTTCAGAGCAGGGAGCTCACCCCCACAGTTTCTCTTCCCTTTTCACATAGACTTTACAACAACTAAAAGAGGGGTTTTTGAGTGTGGCTGGGTTTCAGCTGCTACCAAGGAAGCAGCCAGTGTGTACCAGTGGCCCTCGCTGGCCTCCGGGTGATGGCCGTGTGCTGGTCGGGGCTGTGCCAGCTGCTCCTGCACATGGCTTCATTGTTTCTTACGCCCTTCTCTCCTGTTTGCAGTGTCTCTGAGGAGAGGCTGACATGTTCTTCTCTGCCCTGTTCTCTTAGAAACGAGCAACAGGAATGCACCTATTTCTGTTTCTTTCTATTGTTGATCCAGAAAATACCTCCTTTGAGCCTGAGGAGAGTAGAGCTCTTGTTCCATCTGGAGAAATGATTTGTGGGACTTTATGGCAACACTTTAGTCCTCAAAATAATAAATGAGGGTTGTAGTGAAACTCAGTTGTGTCTGGGTAGTGGATTTAATTGGGTTCAGAAGTATTGAAGCACTAAATGTGTCAGGATCATGGTCATGGTGGTAGTGATGGTGATGTATAGACAAAAAAAATAATAACATTCCAATTGCTGAGTATTTGTGCTATCCTAGATATCATGGTGTGTATTAATTTGGTTTATGTAGCATGCTCAGGTCACCTAGTAAGCAGGAGAGCTGGGTTTTCAATGAGGGTAGCATCCAAACTCCCTACCTTTAACCTATAGGTAAAATACCTCCAGAGCCATATAGAGCCTGGAGTACTTACAGCTTCAAACTTGACATATCTGAAAAAATTAATTTTTTGAAAATATCACTATGTAGCCCAGACTGGCTTGAAACTTACAATTCTCCTATCTTAACTTTTCAGTCCTGGGATTGTAGCAAGCTTTACTATGCCCCGCTCTGAACAAACTCTGTTTTGTTTTGTGATAAAGTCTCATGATGTTCTCCTCTTAAACTTGTCCTGTAGGCCAGGCTGACCTCCAGGTCAAGATTTTCCTTTTCTCAGCCTCCAGAGCACTAGAATTATAGTTATCTGTCACCATGACTGGCAACAAATTGTATTTAAGAAATAAAATTGAAGCAAAAAGTAATCCTTTCTCTCTGTCATGTCTTTGGGCTAAATGAGTTATGCAGTGAATCTGACTAAAATTCTACCCTCTAAATTGGGTCTACAGTTTCTTGGGTTTCAGGGCTTTTTAGAAAAAGAACCTTAATGAGGTATGGTTTATATAACACAAATAAGATCCATTGTAAAATCTGAGTTGTTGTTGTTGTTGTTGTTAAATTGAATTTGCAACCATCCCCAGAAGCCACATTTAAAGAATTGCATTCTTGCTGGCAGTTACCTGTTACCCACTAGCGTCAGTGTGTGCCCATCCCAACCCCCACCAAGATCTTAAAGGTTCACCACTCATCTTGCAGGATGAGCTGGGGAGAGCTTCGCACTACACTCTTGTCTGCTCATCTAATGGCTCTCAACCTCTCATAGGTTTACAGATTGTCAATGATAGAAGGCTCTTAAAGCTTTGAAGTACATCTTTTTGCTGCCAGAGGATTCCTTAGATTGCTCTCATGGTAGGTAAGAGCCACACTACGTGTTGGCTCCCACACATCATTTAAAATACGAGACAATTATTTCATAGCTAGGCACTGGTGGCTCACACCTATAATCCTAACAATTCAGGAGACTGAGACCTGAGACTCACAATTCAAATCTAACCTGGGAAGACAAATTCATGTGACTCTTATCTCCAACTAACCAGCAAAATGCCAGAACTAGAGGTGTGGCTCTAGTAATAAGAGTGCCAGCTTTGAGCTAAAACACTGAGCAAGGAAATGAGGCCCTGAGTTCAAGCCCAATACAAGCATGCACACACACACACACACACACACACACACACACACACACACACACACACACACACACACAATTTCATATATGAAGTCTAACTTAGCTTTGCCTATAATTTTCACCTTTTGGTGATACCAAATGCTTACCACCACTCTTTATTTGTAGTTTCTCAAATATTTAAACTTTCATGTCTACAAATCCCTTCCTATGTTCAAACTGTTCATGTATTTAATTTGGATTCCAGATGTCTAGTCAGCCTGACCGTTTCTTACTGGATATAACTTAGGTTGTCTATGTCTTTTGTGCCCAAAGCCAGCCTCCATGTCAGACATGTTGTGGCTGGTTGTGTTTGTTGCGTCAAGGACTATCTGGTGGTATTAATTATTAAGTAACTGTCTTGTGCTGCTTGTACTTGTTGAGTTTTCACTTGACCAAAATTCCATATTTTTTCCTCCTTGATATTGATCAAGTCAGTTCTCTATCATCTCCTCTTAAATAATTGCCTACTTGAACAGAAATGCAGGGATATGCACTTATTATTGCTTGTCGTTAATGATAAAAGAATAACTCACATCTTTTGAGACTTTACTATGCTTTTCTTGTTGGGCTTTGCCCAGAATTTTGTCTTTGGGATGATTTTGAATCTTATTTCTTCTCTTTTCTTTGCCTTCCTCTCTATTGCATATTTAGTTCCTACTCACCCAGCGCTCTTCTCTACCCTTATATATTTGGCTCATAATGATGGTGGTTGTGTGGGAGGCAGATACACTAGCAAAGGGGTTAAAGCTATTCAGCTTTCTGCCTGTATGCCCACATAGTCCTCAGTCTTCCTGGTCCTGGGGTAGCACAGCTTATTTTTACACGTTTCTGTTGTTTGTGATCAAGTCACATTTTCCAAATCATTGCCCCATCTGCTTGCATAGTGATGATTATGAAGTACTTAGATCCACTTAGGAAAAATGACAAAGAATTAAAACAAAATAGAGATAAACAAAGATAGGAAGGTGGGTTTTTTCCCATTAAAAATATCTATGCAAATGCAGGTGCAGTGATGCACACCATAGTCCAACTACTTAGGAGGCTGTGGCAGGAAGTTTGCTTGACCTAGTTCAGGACCAGACTGGGCAACATAGCAAGACCTCATCTCAAAGGAAAAAAAATTATATTTAACTGCCTCAACTCTAATGTTTCTTTCCAATCTGCAGTCTGCATGGTTATTTCCAAGTTACCCAGGCCCTTTCTGTGATGTGGATTTTGATCTCTTTTAACTGCTTCTCACCAGAAAGTGAGATGTTTTCTTCAAGATGAAATTACATTTTTCTGAGGGGAAAAGAAAGGTTGTTTGCTGGAGAACTTGATTTGACTCAGAGAAGAACAGATTGAAAACCGAAGAATATATTTGCAAATCATATGGTCATATATCTAGCAAAGAACTTGAATCCAAGACATAGAAAAGACAGCCCGAGTAGAAATGGGTAAAGGGTTTGAGAAGGGATTTCTTCAAAGACAATGCAAATGAAAGCCTCAGAAAATCCCACTTCATACTCACATGAGTGATTAACATAAAAGAGAGACAAAAGCAAGTGATGACACAGTGAATGGGGACGTGAAAGCTGCTACTGCTTTGGAAACCAGTTTGGCATAGCCTCAGGATACTAAGCATGGAATGACCCAGCTCTCCACTCCCAGCTATAGAACCAAGAGCATGGAAAAATAGTCGAACGAAAGCATGCACAGTTATTTGTCTTTTTATTATTGTGTTTGTATACTGGATATATGATTTCCATTACATGCCATGGATTGTAGATTTGTGTGTGTATGTGTGCATGGGTGTGTATGTTATAAGGTGAATCATCCCAGAAGCCACATTTTGAAATATAGAATATTGGAGTCTCTGTTATACAGTTAGCAGGCTGCAGGCCACCTGTTATTACAAAGGCCTGCAGCCCCCAAATACCGTAACACATCTAGGAAACATGCTAAAGAGGAAAGAAAGAGCAAAAACAATACCAACAAGCCAATTCAGTTCTGTTGGAGAGCTGAATTGGGATGCTATGATGACTGGAGATGAGCCAAGACACAGGACACGATCATGGAGACACGTGGCATTCTGGTGGCTAGGCTGGTCAGGGCCTACATAGGGCCTGAGTAGGGGGTGGGTCCACAGGAAATTCCCAGTCCCAGGCACTGGACTGACACATTCAGCCAAGTGCCCTGACTTCATGGTTCTGAGCACGCCCATCACCTGGGAGCAGGTGATGGGTGGGAATGTTTCCTTCCTCCAGCAAGAAGACAAGATACCATACCCTACCATTCAACCATGTGGCCAATATGGCATCAGTCAGACCTGACCTCCTTACTTCATGTGTATTTGCTTGTTCTGGGGCTTGAACTTATGTCTTGGGCTCTGTCCCTGAGCTTTTCTTGCACTCAAAGCTAGCACTCTGCCACTTTGAGCTACACCTCTACTTCAGTCTTTTTTGGTAGTTACTTGGAGATAAGAGTCTCATGGACTTTCTTGTCTGGGATGGCTTTGAACAACAGTCATCAGATCTCAACCTCTGAGGATTATAGGCATTAGCCATTGGTGCCTGGCTATGGATTGTATTTTTGAGAGAGAAGGGAACTGTTAGGTAGTTGGGAGTAAAAAGTGGTGGTCCTAACACATACCTGATAACATGTGGCCCATCATAGCATTTCTTGTTCCCATAGTGCCTTGGGCTCCTGCTCCAAGGCTTCTTTCTGCTCCAACTCTTCTTCCCATAATGCCCTGGGTGCCCATTCAACCAATGGAAAGAGCCAGAACTGGGCATACCTAAGCCATTAAGCAATCAGTGAAAAGCCAAGAGGAGCAGAAATGGCTGTATTTCTATACTGTCCCAGAGAACAAGGCTCTACTTGCTTATGTATCATTTTCATTTTGTTGATGTCCTTTGCAGAAAAGCTTTTAATTGCGATGAAGTTCAGTTTATCTATTTTCTCTTATAGATTGTGATTTTTGAAGGATTGACTCCCACCTTATTCCCCCAAGTCAAGTAAAACACCAGGTACTGCTCACCTGACCGAAGGCAGGCCACTCCCACTAGGGCTCAGTGGAAAGTCCTCATTACCCCAGGCGGGACATTCCACTCTGGACTTTACTGAAAGTACCCATCCCTAGCCCCCAAGTAACTACAGCCTGAGTTTTGCTCCTTTGCTTCCTTGTGAAGACCTATATAAGCCAGACCCCAAATCCAGTCTCTTGAACAACCTCCATACTTGTGGGAAGCTCTGTATCACTTGCTGGCAATAAACAGTCCTAGCCTGTTGAAGATCAGGTCTGGTCTATTCCTTTTCCATTCTCCTCCATTTTCTTAACAATTTTGGTTCTGTTTCATTTTGTTTTTTGTTTTTTTGTTGTTGGTGGTGGTGGTGGAGGGTTGTGGGGCTTGAACTCAAGGCCTGGGCACTATCTCTGAGTTCTTTTGCCTAGGTCTAGCACTCTTGAAGCCACTGCTCTCCTTCCAGTTTTCTGGTGGTTAGTTGGAGATAAAAGTCTCACAGACTTTTCTGCCTGGGCTGGCTTTGAACTGCAATCCTCAGATCTCAGCCTCTGCTAGGATTACAGTTATGAGCCACCAGCACCCAGCTAGTTCTGTGTATTTTTGAGATGATAAAACTATTAAATATATTTTATTCTGGGCTAGTTGGTTGCTGAAATATGCAAGAGGAGCCTGCTATAATTGAATAATTAATGTAACCTTGATATTGAAGAATAATAAGCCCATAGGGTATTGATAGTTTTTCTTGTTTCTCTTTGAAGCTCCCTCTCCTTTCCTAGCACTTACCGTAACCTTATGTGTATAACACGTACTCAAAAAGTACTTATTAGTGAGAACTATTCTTAAGCAACAAGCAAGGTGTGGTAGCATTCATCTGTAGTCCCAGCTAGTAGGGGGTAAGTTAGGAGAAACATGGACTGAAGCTGACTTCAGACAAAAGCCCAGGATTCTTTCTGAAAATTAATTGATGCAAAAAGGCTGGAGGTGTGGTAGAGCACCTGTCCAATGAATCCAAGCCCCACTGCAGCCAAAACAATGTAATAACAACAACAACACAGTAGTAGTAGTTATTGTAGTAATCATTGTAATAAAACCTAAGGAAGGTTGCCTAAAGAAGGGTTGTTTTCGCTAAAGGCTCAGTCTTAATTTTGGTCTGGGCTCTGTGTGTGTGTGTGTGTGTGTGTGTGTGTGTGTGTGTGTGTGTGTGTGTGTGTGTGTGTGTGTGTGTGTGTGTGTGTGTGTGTGTGTGAGCGCGCATGCGCATGCAAGAGAGAGAGAGAGAGAGCGAGAGAGAGAGCATTCTTTGGCTCAGGGCCTTATGCCCTCACTTAGTTTTCTTGCTCATGGCTGACACTCTGCTACTTGAGCTGCACCTACAGCCTTTGTTCAGGCTCTGAAGACAGATCTGAATTCAAATCCTAGCTTCACTAACTGTGTGGTCATTCTTAAGCTACTTAACCTCTTTAAGCCTCAGTTTCCACATCTGTAACAAGAGATAATAATGTTTATTTTGGAGAACCATTGCAAAGATTGCATATAAAACCCTTCACATAGATAGAGGTTCCACAGTAGCAGTTACTGTTTATATGTATGAATGGATCTGTATTCTAGTTTCTCCATTTGGTAAAATGTGAGTGCTGCTAGTCTTGAGCCACTTCAGCTGTGGGCATTAAGAACAATGGGTAAGAAGGCATGTTTTGTCCCTTTCCCTTGCTAAGTAGAAGAGTCTATTTTTTTTGGAACCTCAGGAGTGCCTTCCTTGGTCCCTAATCAACTCTGTCCTAATGGGACTCATGCAGACAAGATTTGGAGTACACAGGCTAGTTGCTGCCGTACTTTGTGCAGTAGCCACTAGCCATTTTGAAAATTAAAACATAGAAGGTTTTTGATTGTGCTCATTACGTTTTAGTGACCAGATGGCGGATAGCTGGTGTATTAGACAGTGTGTTGCAGAATACTGTCATCATTACAGCTCCGGTAGAAGGGTTGGGACATTGTAAATGAGTTCGTTAGCCACTCAAGCCAAATTGCCCCACCCCAGCACTTCTCTTGCCTGCCTTGAGGATTACTCAGTCCCAGGTTACTCGCAAGGAATTGCACAACGTGGGGTGGTTTTATTCTGTGTTACTGTTGGTTTTTCCCAAAGTCCAGCTTCTTCCTGCTGATGCTGCTTAGTGAGTTTGGTCACTTGGGAGTCTAAAAGGGGCCCCTAGGAGCAGTTACAGTTGTGGGGAGTCAAGATGCTTTCCTGAATCCTTAACATTCTGGGTGATCTGGTGCTAGAACAAAAGAAACCAACATTACTAACAGACATGGAAGATTCTGGAAAATTTTCCAGTTACAGATTATGTTCTAAAGATTGGAGTCTTTGTAATTAACAAGAATCCTTGCCACCCCCTGATGCTTTTTTTTTTGTCTGACCCCATTAATCTGGAATCAATTCCTGATGACTTTGGACATGGTCTAATTAAATTGTAATTTACCAGCAGTCTTTTAATTGACTTATAAAACAGGAGGTATGTTAAACTCCTCTTGTGGACAGGACGGCTCGAATGTCTTTGCCTCTCTTTTTCCTATCCTCCCCATCTTCTGAAATCTGCTGTGAACCATTTTATGACTTCTTGGGTGTGGTTCCTGGATGTGGGACGTCGTACTTGGCCCTTGACATACCTCTTCAGGGAAGTAGGCCTTGAATCAGGGATGAATGAGGGTGCGTAGACGTACACATTCATTTCTGTCTGCTGTTATCTAAGTGCTGAAGGGGCCAGGCCTGGCAAATGAGTCACAGTCATGCTTAGGTGGGACGAAGGTAATGATTTAGAGTATTTCAGTTAGTTCCCAAACTAAGCAGATTCTAGTAGATGTTGTTTGGCAAAGTGAGTCTTTGGATAAGTCAAGTTTGCAAACAGTGGGTTAAGTACAACTGTACAGGCCCTTGCAGGGGCTCAGGGAGTTCAATAGGTGAGAGGATATCATGTCTTTCCTAAGGAGAAGTAGAGCATGTTTCCAAGATTTACCTGATGGCAACATCCCGTGGCTGGCCAGCCTGCAAGACAGCCATTTGGGGATTGCTTCACAGGGGGCCTGGTGAGCTGAGACAGGAAGACACCCACTGTCATAAATACTTCTGCTTTTTGTTTTTCAGGGTTTTTTTCTAAATAATTATTTTTAACCCAACCAGTTATTTGAAACTCTCAGACACTCAGGAGCTCTAATCAAACCAAAGGCCTGGAGATTAGGAACATTATCTGGGGAGATTAGGAACATTATCTGGGGAGATTAGGGATATTATCTGGCCTGAAGAGAAGGTGAAAATTATTATTATTTTTAAAAGGAATCTATTGGTGAAGTTTTTTTTTTTTTGCCAGTCGTGGGGCCCGAACTCTGGGCCTGGGCACTGTCCCTCAGCTCTTCAGCTCAAGGCTAGTGCTCTACCACTTGAGCCACAGCGCCACTTCCAGCTTTTTTCTGCTTATGTGGTGCTGAGGAATTGAACCCAGGGCCTCATGCATGCAAGGCAAGCACTCTATCACTGAGCCACCTTCCCAGCCCCTATTGGTGAAGTTATTGAATAATCAGTTCTTTCCGAGATACATTTAGCGTCTGCTTCATATGTAAATATGTACATATATGTATATATCTGCTTCAAGGGAATATTGTTTTCTAGAAAAGAAACAGTTGATAGGCTGAGAATTCACTGATGGCTCTTAGCAGGCATCTAAAGCTCTCAGCACAAGTTTTGCTGTCAAGGGGACAGATTGTATGTACAGCCTGTTTCCATTAATTCTTTTCTAGGCAGATTAATTAAATGTACTTTTATTTTAAACTTGTTCTAATAGAATGTTAACCAAGGAAGTGTCTGATAATAGAAATAATAATAGCTAACATTTAATAATAATAGCTAACATTTCATAAGTGATGGTTCTAAGTGTTATATGTGTGTTAGCCATCTAATCCTTACAGAAAGGCATTGGGGTAGTTTTTTTTCTTTTTCCTTGCTTCCTTGCTTCCTTGCTTCCTTGCTTCCTTCCTTGCTTCCTTCCTTCTTTCCTTCCTTCCTTCCTTGCTTGCTTCCTTCCTTCCTTGCTTCCTTGCTTCCTTGCTTCCTTGCTTCCTTGCTTCCTTGCTTCCTTGCTTCCTTCCTTCCTTGCTTCCTTCCTTCCTTCCTTCCTTCCTTCCTTCCTTCCTTCCTTCCTTCCTTCCTTCCTTCCTTCCTCCCCTCCTTCCTTCCTTTCTTTCTTCCTCTTTTTGTCAGTCATGGGGCTTAAACTCTGGGTCTGGATGCTGTCCCTGAGCTCCTAAGCTTAAGCCAGGCACTCTACTGCTTGAGGCATAGTGCCACTTCCAGTTTTCTAGTGGTTAATTGGAGATAAGAGTCTCACGGACTTTCCTGCCCAGGCTGGCTTTGAACTTCCATCCTCAGATCTGAGTAGCTAGGATAACAAGAGTGAGCCACGAGTGCCCAACCAGTAGCTGTTATTTTTTATTCTGGCTTAATAAATAGAAAACATAGTAGACATTTTATAACAGTGAGGCTTTGCATCAACTGTTGGTTCCTAACAGTGAGCAACAAAGCAGATTTTTCAGACCACATCTTTAATTTGGGGATTCTGCCACTTTGCCTAAAACTCCCAAAGCAGAATGCAATATATAGTTGATTTTGCAATTACTTTGTTCTCCTTTAAACATATTATTTGGTTTTAAACTTCTAATTTGCCAAAAAAAAATTTAACACAGGGTCTCACTGTGCTGCCCAGGCTGGCTTTGAACTCACTGTGTTGCCCAGGCTGGCTTTGAACTCACTCTGTAGCCTAGGCTGGCATTGGACTCACAGTCCTCCTGCCTCAGCCTCCTAAGTGCTGGGATTATAGGCATGTGACAAGATTGCTCCTAATTTGGCATTTAGGGTCAGTAGGGTCAGTAGATAGATTTATTCAACAAGCTTTTCTTAAGCCAAATTCTGGCCCCATTCTTGGGCCAGTTTGATTCTGGGGAGGGAAAGATGATGGAACCGCCGTCCCCCAGTCTCACAGAGCTGTAATCAAATGAGCAAGAGGAATAATCTTCCAGCCAGTTATCACTTCTTCAACCATGACAGGGAAAGTGGCCTCTTGCATCTTGTTTTTTACAGTTAAAGAGAAAACTTTTTGCCTGTAGGCTACAGGGGGAAAGCACACCTCTTCCGTGACTTTGAGTTGCTTTCTAGTCCTGAGATAATTTACCCAGAGCACTTCCTGAGGGCAGCAGCATGATGCTGCTCCTGGATGCAGCTTCTCCATGTTGGGGAGAGGGATGAGCACTGTGAAAGTGCTACGTGTCCCTCTGGTCACCCTAAATGCCCTCTCTAGGGCAGGATCAGAAGGACTTCTCATGCAAAGAGAGGAAAGCTGATACAAGGACACTTCTCTTGGACTGGTAATAGGGCCATGTGGAGTGTCCTTTACCATAAAGCATTTGGGTTATTGGTTTGAAATGAGTACTGGGTCAGGTGTTTACCCTGCTAGGCCTAGCCTTGAGGCCCAAACTGCCTTTGTTAAATCAGCTTTAAAGGTAAACAAAGAGAGATAGGGCAGGGGTGGGGGCAATGTTCCAGGGAAATTCTTCATAGAAAAGCTTGTTAAGTTGATAGGCCGGGCTCTGAGTGTTTCAAGAAGCCAGATCTAACTGCTCACCTGGGCTCTCAGTATAATCTGCAGGTGTCTCTTCCTTAAATCCACCTTGATGCTTGCTGTGCTACAATCATTAGATGTTCATTTGTTTGTTGGATTGTACGGTTTTCACAGTTGATGATGCTCTCTAGGTAGAATAGACAAAAGGATTGTTTCTGAGATATGTTCATTGAGGGCTCCCCATGTGCCAGGTGTTGCTCTAAGCATTTTTCATGTTGGCAAACTGCGTTTAACATGCTTCAGGGATTTACTGACTCTTTGTGGGTTTTTTTGGATGGTGCCAAGGGCTGATGTTTTTCGTGTGTGACGTTTCTAAACTTTTTTTTTTTTTTTTTGCCAACAATGTGTTTCTTATTTTGTGTGTCACTGAAGTTTCGTTCTTTTGTCTCTGTGGTCAGGTAGTGACCTTTCAAAGGTTTCCTTAAATGTCTAGGTCCTAAAAGGGGGGGGGGTGGGGGGGGAATGTGAGATTTGTTTCTTAAAATGTTCTAATAGACTCTCTCAGGAGAACTGTTGATGCACACAGGGCCAAAACCAAGGTGGGCATCTGTATTAGTTTATCAGGCACTGCCGGACCAACCAAGAGGCACATGCAACTTTTGGAAGACAAGGTCTGTCTCATTGCACACCTGGTACCAGCCAGCTGCTCCATCATGGGAGCTGCTAGCAGGTTCACATGAGCTGGTCACTCAAGAAAGATAAGTAGCCTTTCCCTTTATAAGTATTCTCTTGGTTCTATAAGCATCTTTGTAGGGCTCAGAGTTCCTACCTGGCTCATTCCAGTCACACTTAACAGCTCAAATGGTTTCTTTAATAGAGGGGTAACTGTAGATCTTTCTGCTGTACTAATATTATGTGTGACATCACTCCCAAAAGCCTGGTTTTTATTTTTTATTTATTAACTAAATATTATACATTTAAATATTATATATTTCAGTTTGTAGCAATGTAATATCTTGATAACACAAACATTTCAACATTCCCATTTCCTTATGAAAGCCTTACAATGTTATGCTTTATGTTTAACATTTAATTTTGTTTTGGCACATCCACATGTATGTGCAATCGTGATCAGACTCAATCCCTCTGTCACACGCTGATTTTTCTCCCCACTTCCCAAACCAATCTTAACAAGCTTCATTGCTTCATTGTGATACATGCACAAAAATTATTTTGATCATATTTACCCTTCTTCACTCTCACTGTTTACCCCAAGTCTCCATGTTCTGGAGAGGACTTATTTTGCACTGAGATCATTACATGATTCTTGTCTTTGATTCTGTTTATGTCCTGTGTTACCTTTATTGATTTGTGTGTGTTGGACCAAACTTCTTATCTGGAATGAAGTCAGCTTGATCAGGTGTATATTTTTTAAGTGTTTTTAAGTCTGGTTTGAAGGAAGTTTATTAGTGTCCCAGAACCTAAGTCAATGTCAAGGTTCTCACAGATGTAAAGTGATGGATCTGTGACTTACACTTAGGCTTTTTGATGCTAATGTCTGAGCACTGGTGCTATGACTTAACCTGAGATGTCTTCCTAAGGCCCACATGTTATAAAGGCTTAGTCTCTTAGTTGGGAGATGGTAGATACTACCGTAGTGGGTAGTCCTTCCGTCATTGAAGGTATGCCCTTGTAGAGAATAGTAGGACCCCACCACTTCATCTTTCCCCCTTTTTCCGAGTCACCATGAGGTGAACAGCTTTGTTCCACATTTTGCTCTCTGTAATGATGTACATCCTGCTTTGTCACAGGCCCCAAAGCAATGGGTCCAATTGACCATGGACTGAAACTTCTGAAACTGTGAATTAAAATAAACTATTTCTCTGTATATGTTGATTATCTTAGGCATTTTGTTATGGCCATGAAAAGCTGAATAACAGTCTTGGTAACATCTTTTGCCATTACAGGATCGTGGTGGGTGAAAGACAGATTTCCAACTTTCAAAAACAAAACAAATAAGACAGTGCAGATAAATAACATAATTGGCTAGTGATCATGTAAAAATGAGTTTCCTGTTGTCATTAGCATTCTGGCATGACTGCTTCCCCAACTTAAAAAGAAGAATATGCAAATGTATATGTCATCAAAGTGTTAAAAAATGATTCTCTATATGAAAATAACACACAGATTCTAATTTGAATACTTTAAAAGATGGTATTTAAACATTTCATATTTCTTCTTTGTTATTTGGGACTGTGAAGTCTAAGTGGAACACAATAGAATCCAGAAGCGATTGATGTTTTTTAGACAAGAGGAAAAGAAACTAGTGTCTGAGAGGAGCATTTCATCATTTCCTGTCTCTTACAGAGAAACAGCTGTCTATACCTTGGGATACTGAAGCTATGTAAGGGTACTTACCGATTAGTTTTCCCACCCAAAGACTGCCTATTGGGTTGCAGGCACTGATATTAGCATTGAAGAAACAGCAGTGTGAACAAGACTGACAAGGCCTTTCAGAATGGTCTAGTTGAGGAATGAAGACAATAAAGAAATACAAGAATCAAATATAAAATAAAACAGATGATGAAATTTTATGAGACAAATAAAGCAGGGGAGAGAAAAAGTGCTTCAAGGGCCAGGTTTGAAAGAATGACCAGGGCAAGGCTTTGCCACGGAGGTGATACTGGAAGAAATACTGAGGGAGATGGCAGGGTGGGGGGGGGAAGCTTTCGTACACTGGCTTTTGTTGCCAGTTGAGGGCATAGTAGGATGTGCGTTAGTTGGGTTGAGGGGGGAGGAAAGAGACTAAGTCCCTACTTACTGAAATGGCCCTCTCCTGAGGGATAGAGGAGGGGTATAGAGCTCACCTTAGGGGCCAAGACCCCCATTAGCCATCCTAATAGCAACACTGAGTAGGTAGCTGAGAGTACCAATCTGGTTCTTGGCTGGAGATACCCATGGCAGCCATCAGCATGTAGATTGCACTGAAATCTACAAAGTTGTTTGAAAGTACCAAGAGAGTACACAAGAGGCCCTGTGGCCAGTCCTGGGGTGCTTGGAAGCAGGGGAGATGAAGATGATATAGTGGCTGAAACTTGGAAGGAATAAATAGTCTATGAGGCAGAGAATCGAGTGTCAGAACACAAGTGAAAAGTAAGTTTTAAAAGGGGAGTGGAAGCTGGGTGCCAGGTTCTCATGCCTATAATCCTAGAATTCAGGATGTTGAGACCAGAAAGATCAATGTTCAAAACCAGTCTAGGCAGAAAAGTCTATAAGACTCCATCTCCAAAATAACCAGCAAAAAACCAAGACTGAGGTGTGGCTCAGGTGGTAAAGCCTTAGCCTAGCAAGCAAATTGAGCCAGCATGGGAGTTTAAATCCCAGTACTACAAGCAAAAAAAGTGTAACCAAAACTTGACTACTGGATTTATCAATGGCCACTAGAGGTCATTGGTGCAATTACATTGGAAGCTGGCTGCCAATTGATGCCATCTGTCAGGGCTTTTCTCTGCAAAGTGGACAATGTGTGCACATTGTGTACCCCGTGGCTTAGATCCAGTCTTTTTCTTACTGTGCTGTGCAAGTGGAATTATCTCCACAGCCTTGTCCTTGTGCATGCTCAGTTTTAGAGCCAGGGTGGTCTAATACAACTGCTACATCTCTCAGCTGCACAAAACAAACCCTGGGCAGGTGAAGTGATACAAGCAGATTTGTGCACAGTAGAGCCAGGATGGTAATTCCAGGATTTCTAACATCAGCTCTGCTGTTTTCTCTAGCATACCTGGCCTGGGTGCTGAAAGCCATAGAAGACCAATTATGGCCATAGAAACACTGGTTCTTTTCCTGGCTAAGTCCATCTTCTTCCTTATGACTTGTTGCATATAAATAGAACATTATGTCTCAGAACGCTTTGGAGTTCAGATCTGGGTTCGAATCTTAGTTCTCCCATTTTCAGTCTGCATGACTTTGGGTAGTCTATTTCATCTCAATGAACCTCAGTTTCTTAGTTTGAAAATGGGGTAACAGTGGTGCCCCTTCGAGCTGTGACAGTTTAACTACTGTTCATCTGCAAAGCACTGTGTACAGCCGCAGCACTTGATGGATATTCCATGCATGGTAGCTCTTATGATTATTATGGTATTGGGGCCTTGGCTCCTAACATATTGCTTTTGTTAAAACCATCTTTAAGAAGAATTTTAATTGATGCCATTGCCTGGGGTTTATTTACGTAACAGATTGAATAGAGTTATACCCACAAATATGTCAAGATCTTCCCTAAGAAGTTACCAGATGTCTTTTTCCCCTCCTAGTTGCTGCTGCTGGGGGGTTGGGAGGGGAAAAGAACCAAATAACTTAAAACAGCACACTGCAGACTCAGGGCAAATATGCAATTTGTTCCCCTTTATCAGCACTGAGAAAACAGAACTGTCAGTTTCCAATTCCCCAGCTTGCCATCACTCACACAGGGAGAGAGCAGCGGGAGGAAGCAGCCTGGACGTGCCAGGTTTACCTAAGAACTTGGGTTGGCCAGTTCAGTGCTCAGAGACCTTCACAATGCTACAGGCTACTCTGTCTTGTTTAGAACATGTCTGTGATTATTGTTAAGAATAAGGTACCTGTTTTCAAATGAACCCGCCCCAACTCAGATTGGCACACACACACACACACAACCACACCCCCCCCACACACACACCACTACCACCACCACCACCACCACCACCAACAACAACAACTTGAACCTGTCATAACAGTAGCTGAACATTTCTTGATTTCAATCTCACTGTGTGTGTGTGTGTATCACTGATCTGTTACTGTGTGTGCATGTGTTTGAGTCAGTGGTCTGTAACTACGTGTCTGTTACTTTGCTCTGTTTCTTTGTGTGGTGTGTACGTGTAGAGCAGAGCTTGGGAAAGAATAGAACAATGAGCACAAAAGAGTGAGTTATGGAGTATTTTTTAGTATTGTTTCTTTAAGCACATGGGAGCTTGAACTCATTCCATAGTGTGCTTTGCATGTTGTTTTAGGGTAGGACCTGCTGTAGTGATCAGAAAAGATAAATATGTCTCCGTGGTAGTTAATAGCATAGCTTATTCTCATTCATGCAGTCAATATTTATGGGATTTTATTTATATGTGAAATATTACGATAGGCAAGGGCCAATAAATTATATGTAATACTAAAACCTTTTAATTAGTAAATTATATATTATGTAAATAATGTGAACATTGTAAAGAATCCCACTTAACCAAAGTATAATAGAAAACATTTCCTTGCTATTCCAGACCATCCCATTACCCTGCATTTTCCCCTGCATATCAATGAATGTACAGGCATATCATTATCATCTCTTATTTATATATATATATATATATATATATATATATATATATATATATATATATATTGCTTTCAAGAGGTTCCATCTCTTGCTTTTTTCATTCAGTGATCATTCTCATTAACATGTGAGCACCACCAGATCTGCCCCACTGGTTTTATTACAGTCACAGAGCATTCCATTGTATGGATGTACCATAATTTAATTTTCCAGACTCCCAGCTTGTTTTAACAAGGAGACATTACTTCCTGCATTACAGAGTTCTCTTAATGAGAAAAACACAAAACTATGGCTGCTACCCTCAAGCTGGAACATCACAGATTTACAGTAATAGGAGAGGGGTGACTTGGTCTTTCTATGTTACAAATAGATCATTTATTTCACCTATTGCTTTTTCCTTCTTGATCCAAATAGATGAAGTTCAGCACTAAGCATGACTGCATATTCTGGATGAATGGAGGCTATGTTAGTGAGGTTTGTTCATATCACCTGTATGCCTGGCATCTAGCTTTCAGAGTGGCATTCTCAGTTAGTGCCTCTTAGGAAGACACAGTGAGTAGTTGTAGAGAAGGAAGCCGTGGTCTGTCAGCACCTAGGAACAAAGGTCACTCTCGTTCGACCAGCAAGATGGCACATTTTGTTCTGTTTGGCAGGTATTTTAAGTTGACACAATGATCAAGTCTTTAAGCTTGCATGGTTGAGACTGTGGAAGCATGTAAGCATTGGTCAGAATTGTCCTCCGAATTTTTCCAGGCTTCAGGGTCTGGCTCTGAAGACAATGGATGCACTTTGGGTAAAGGTGTCCCCTGCTCCCTATGGCAGGACTCTCCAAGTTGCACTTCAGGCTCACATGGGTTCAGCAGACAAATGGTCTTCCTTAAGGTCAGCTGACAATGTAAGTAGTTGCTCTGGAAAACGCTCAGGTTTCTTTGTCTGCCGTCAGTAGTCCTGGCTTCTGAGAGGGCCCATGGAGGCATGATACACAGCCAATGGCCTGTACAGACACTGAGATGAAGATGAAGATGATGCAGGCCATGGCCTGAGGAAGCTTGCCCGATGCGTGGTGAGAATGGCACACCAACTGCAGACAGCATGTCAGGGAATTCGCATGTTGTACCTGTTTCCCAAATGTAGAGCAGGGCTGATAACACTACTTGACTATATTATTGCGAGGAATACGTGACTCAATATGTGGAAGTTTCTCCACAGTGTCTGAGTGCTCAGTAATTGTGGTCATTTCCTTTAGCACTAAAAAATGAAAAAGGAAATGACAACCATGAGATTTTGTAGTCGCGCACTGGGCTGATAAATGTGAACCTGTGTGTGCTAAGAACTTCACGTTCAGCCCCTCACCAAATCCTCAGACTGCTCTGTGAAGTCAGATATATTAACGATGTGGAAATTAAAGGTGAGGGAGGCTGAGCATCAGGCCCCATGGCACCTAATCATGTAGTAATAGCAATCTGTATCTGACTCCTTCCTTCAAACAGTGTTTCCAAGGAAATTTAGAGGGATGGGAGTAAACCTTTGTTTTGTGGACAGAGAATGAAGCCCAGACCATTTACACAACTTCTTGTCTCAGATTTTCATAAGCAAAACCCCAGTGTTTGTAGACCTTGGTAGAGCTGACATAGCATAGTGGAATATGTCACTCCAAAAGAGAAGAGCCAGGACCCCTGCCTCAAAACAGGACAGTTTGGCAAGGAAGGTTTTTCTCAGAAGCCATGCAATACAAAATGGAATGGTAGGGCTTTCCTCTGGCAGAGAGGGGTTTGGAAGAAGGCCACTGGGTTACCTGTAGAGCCTCCATGAGGCCATAAGGTCCCCAGGTTCTGCCAGCTCTTTGGTCCATGGTCCCTCAGGTATCATCCTGTCTACAGTCCCAAAGGACTTGGGCCATGTGATATCTGTGCCAGGAAATGGGAAGAAACCTGAACTGACCTTTGCTTTCATTAGTTCCTGGAAGACCCACCCAAAGGTTTTTCTGTCTCCTTGGTTGCGTGGTTGCAAAGATGGGAGGATGGGTGGGGAAGTGTAATGTTTTCATGGGACATTAATGTCTCCAACTAAAATCAGATCGCTATGAAAAAAAAAAAAAGGAGACTAAGTAGAGAGCTAGCAGTTGTCTACCACCTCAGTGAATCTTTCCCTTTTAAGGAAAAATACTGAAATTCAGAGAAGACATGTGGCTTGCCTCAAGTTCTCCCAGATGACAGGCACATCACAGATGGGGATTTGAGAGGCTCTTTCCTAGGCTTTTCTTCATTGTACTTCTATCATTAATCTACACAAGACTTAGGCAATCATTCTCAGGCTACCATTCTGGCTTTGGAATTCTAAAGGTCTTTCTCATGAAGCAATTTTATTAAATTAGCAGGAACTGTGTATGCCTCTGGGGGAAGCAGACTATGGAAGATTTATTTTTTGCTTATTAGTCTTGTGTCCTCCAGTGTTTTCTTGATTTACTTCTTGATAACCTACCATTTTATGAATTCAATATTGCCCATCTTTTTAGTCTGTTTAGTACGTATTGATTCTTTCGTGTACATGCTGAAGATTGCCTGTGGGCATCCATTTGCTGGGAAAGAATAATCACTGTGCCAGTTAGTAAAAGTGGAAGTGGCAGCACATGAACTCTTGCCTGCATCATGGGGTGGAGTCCAGATTTGCTTCATTGTTTCAGGAAGAAAATATCATAATTACTATTGAGACCTAACATTTTCCTATTTTTAAAAATTCTCATTTACCACTCATAGGGGAAAATAGTATTTTAAAAAGAAGATTAGCTGGCCACAAAAGGCTCACACCTGTAATTGTAGTTACTCAGAAGGCTGAGATCTGAGGGTGGAAGTTTGAAGCCAGCTTGGGCAAAAGTCCATGAGACACCATCTTCAACTGACTAGCAAAATTCAGGACTGAAGATGTGGTTGAAAGTGGTAGAATACTAGCCATAAGCAAGAAAGCCAAGTGAAAGCACAGGCCTTGAGTTCAAGTCCTGGTAGTAGCACAGAAAAAAAAAAAAAGACTGAAGACTGAGAATGTAGCTCAGTAGCACAATGTTTGTCTAGTGTGTCCAAGGCCCTGGGTCTGAATTTCAGCAGTGAAAAAAAAGTCATTTACTTAACAGCTAGACCTGCCTTCAAGACCTGCCTTCATCTAATTTACCAAATGACAAGAAATACACTTAGAATTGCAAATGTAAAACAGTTTTGCTGCTCAGAGTCAGTCTTCTCAGTAAGAGGTTAGAGGCAGTGGGTACAGACTGGCCTTAAGACGCTTAAGGCACTGGGCTTTCATCAGAGGAGTAAAGGAGAATGGCATGTGAAATTTGATTGTAGACAGTCAGGATGGGGTGATGGAGGGTGTCTCAGTATTTGTAAACACCCAGACGGGGAGGCAGGTGGGTGGGGGAGAGGGAGGCAGGGAAGGAATGGAGTGTGAATGTGGTACCTAGAAGGTGGCCAGTTTGGTTGGAGGACCCAGCAAAGTGGGAAGGGGCCCAGTTAAGGCTGGATGAAGAGCAGTCTCCACCTTTGAGTCCTGTAATAGGTTAACGATTTTCTATTTCATCCTAGGAAAACAGTATCTTTTGCTTCTATGTAGCTAATGGCCTTGGTGCAGGGCAACCAGAGTAAAGACAGAAATCCATTGGGAAACCATGGGGAAGACATAATTATGACTTGGACGAAGATAGTCAAGTGTGGGAAAAAAATGGTCCAAAGTAGATCAATGTTCCATGTGTTGGTGATTCATGTCTGTAATCCTAACTGCTCAAGATCCAAGGATTACACAGTTTGAAGCCATTTGAAAACTCCATGAGTCTTATATCTAATTAGCTAGAAAAAAAGCTGAAAGTGGTAGAGCACTAGCCTTGAGCAAAAAAAAAGCTAAGGGACAATTTCCAGGCCAGAGCTTAAATCTCAGAACCAGCATTAAAAAAAAAATTAAGCTGGGTGCTGGTGGCTCATACCTGTAATCCTAGCTACTCAGGAGGTTGAGATCTGAGGATCAAAGTTTGAAGCCAGCCCAGGCAGGACAATCTGTGAGTCTCTTAACTCCAATAAACTGTTCAGAAAAAAAACAGAAAAGTAGCACTGTGGCTCAAGTGATAGAGCACTAGCCTCGAGCAAAAGAAGCTCAGGGACAGAATCTGGGCCCAGAGTCCAAGCTGAAGGACCAAAAAAAAAAAAAAAAAAAGAGGATACATGCACACACATATATACATGTATATATATATATACGCGTATGTGTATGTGTGTATGCATGTGAAAGAGAGAGAGGAGAGAGAGAGAGAGAGAGAGAGCGTGCACCTGACTTGTGGTCTTCTATAGAGCAAGATTAGTCTGGGTGTTTGGAAAGGATGACCTCAGGATGGTGCTCAGGCCACAAAATCATCCGTGAGACATCTTCAGAGGAAGGGAACTGGGGTTTCTAGTGGGATCATACAGCTTGCTTGCTCCTTCAGGTACAGCCTCCCTGCTCCCCTTCTCCTCTTCCAGCTTTGATTCATTGGTCTTGGTTCTCAGAATGCATGGAATCCCTTTTACATGACAGCCATTCCAAGGCCATAGCCCTGTTAACTAGTCTTCCTTCAGGTACGCACCTCTGTTCCTCAGCTGCTCCTCATGGGACTTATTTTTGAAGCTCTTAGCCAACCTGTCAATCACTTTCCTCCACACACATTCCATTGTTCAATGTCCTTTCTAAATGTGATGGATTGCAGTTAGCTGTCACCTTGACTACAGCGCTGAAGGCCTTACAAGAAGAGGACACCAATTCCATCTTCAGTGTTTATATTTCTCATTATAAAAGGTAATATACAGTCACAGAAGAACATTGAAAAAATACAGGAAAATACTTTAAAAATTAAAATTGCTATAATGCTATTATCCAGAGGTAATCAGCTTAAATTTTGGTTAGTCTCTTCTAAATCTTTATAAGTATATATAATATATTATATATAATATATGTAGATAAGTATATCTCTTCATTATCTTAAAATTTATACAAATAAGCTTCCTTTTTCATTACTTTTTTTGTGCTGATGGCACTGGAATTTGGACCTTGTACTTGCTAAGCAAGTATTGGACTACAGGAGCCACATACCCATCCATATCTTCAGCCATTCATGACATTACAAGTTGTACTTACTGTTTTCTAGCCAGATGCAGGTGGCTCACGCCTGTAATCCTAGCTATGCAGGAGGCTGAGATCTGAGGATCATGGTTCAAAGCTAGCCCTAGCAGGAAAGTCCATGAGACTTATCTCTAATAAACCACTAGAAAACCAGAAGTGGCACTGTGGCTCAAGTGGTAGAGTGCTAACCTTGAGCTGAAGAGCACAGGGACAGCGCCCAAGCCCAGAGTTCAAGCCCCATGACTGATCAAAAAAAAAAAACAAAAAACTTATACTTGCTGTTTTCTGATGCAATGAATTGTTCTGATTTGTGTGTGTGTGTGTGTGTGTGTGTGTGTGTGTGCGCGCGCGCGCGCGCACGCGCATGCATGGTGCGTGTGTGCATGCACACATGCTGATACTGGGACTTGAACTCAGGACCTTTAGCTCTTGCTTGTCTTTAGCTGTTGCTTGCCTTTAGCTCTCCCACTTGGGCCTGGGCACAGACATATTCTGGGTTTGGGGGATATATGTTCAAGTATCCTTGGGGAAGGATCACACACTCCCTACCTCACTTCTGGCAGGCATCGGGGATCTTCCATTTCAACATCCCCTTGCCCAGTTCTGAGGATATGCTGCATGGAGATAATCCTACACACACAGAGAGCAGGTGTAGATGGAAGACCACTTATTCAAACAGCTCATGACTTTGATTGCTTGCTGGGTGCCAAGCACGAGTCAGGTTTATTTCTTGTATTTGTACCAAGTACTACAGATAATCCCAGAGTAAAGATGGTTTTGCTGTAAGTAATGGAAGAGTTGACTCAAGAGGCTTTAACTGTAGATTGTTTTGTTTTGCAAAGCTTTTCTTCTTCAAGTGTAACACACGTTCAGACATGTGCATGAATCTTTGATTCATTATCACGGTTTCTATCTCCATAACCACCATCTGGCTTGCTGATTGGACTATTATTGATGTCTCAGAAGCGAACCACCAGCCCCCTCCTGGTCAGAGCCTGCGTCTTCCCCACAGCAGTGGCCGTTCTCATTGCTGATGGTACAGTCATGTTTACCTGCTTGTAAACCTCATAGAAGTGAAATTACAGTATGCATCGTCCTTATTCATTTTTCCCCCTTTTCTTCAAGAGTTTGGTACTGAGACTGGCTCTGTAGGTAACTGTAAGTCGTACATTTTTTCTAGCTGGAGAGCATTCATATTATTTTACTACTGATGGATATTTGTGTTATTTCTGGTGTGGAGCTACTATGAATGGTGCAGTGGGAACATTTTTGGTAAAGCAAAGGATACTCATATGCTTCAGGCCCAGGAGTAGTGTTATGTAATTCTATTTTTTAGTATGTGAAACATCACTTTAAAAACAACTACTAAGCCAGGCGTTGGTGGCTCACGCCTGTAATCCTAGCTACTCAGGAAGCTGAGATCTGAGGATCGAGGTTCAAAGCCAGCCCAGGCAGGAAACTCCATGAGACCCTCCAATAAACCACGAGAAAACCGGAAGTTGTGCTGTGGCTCAAGTGGTAGAGCTCTTGCTTTGAGCTGAAGAGCTGAGGGACAGCACCCAAGCCCAGAGTTCAAGCCCTAGTACAGACAAAACAAAAACAAAAACAAAAAACAAAAAGTCTACTGTGTGTGTGTGTGCATGTGTGCGCATGAATGCATACACACATAGGAAGGTAAAGCCTTTAAAAGGAAAGATGGAGAAGAGAGAGAGAGAGGAGAGAGAGAAAGCGAGAAGCCAGAATTCTGTAGAAAGAAAGGAGACTGGGATCTCAGGTCCTATTGAAGGGGTGGGCACAGACGCTGCCATTCAGCCTGGCTGCAGCCTCTTGGAGAGATGCTCGTTCCAGTGAACGGGACATTAACTCTGTTGCTGGCAGCACCAACAGGAGCTGCCACTAAAAGAAGGAAGTTTCTCTAATTTAATTATGAATCTCAGGGAAGCATGCCATGATCCTTTCCAACCTGCTGTGCCAGGCAACAAGATGCCACCCGGATGTCTATTGAGTCTTTCAGGTACACCAAAGAGGGCAGGGCATTGAACAGTGTACCGCTTGTGGTGACCTCCATAGAGGAGTTCATTTCTAGGTACAAAGTGTGCCCATACCAAAGATTTGGGTCTAAACTCTGGTCAGTACTGCAAATCGTTTATATCTACACTTGGAAGATTTTACAAGCATGTGGCAGAGTTAGGGCAAAGGAGTCATGTCTTCCTAGGCCTTAGTACTGTCCACACCTGTTTTCCTGGCACTATGGCAAATGACACCTCCTTTGACTCCTAGAAGTATTCTGATTTGCACAATGAATTTTATGGTCACCTATTGAGCATCATGATTGAGGGCCTGCCAGTTATATGCTTTCCATTTTAAGCAATGATCTCTCTACCTTTATTTTCCATACCTAACACATGGGGTTATAGTAAAGATTAAGTGCTGTAGTGGGTTCTAGGTCCTTGGCCCTGTAGTGGCTCAGAAAAAAGGACTTTAAGACCTTCCCTGTTTTATCTTTGCTGTTGTTATCATTGTGGCTAGCTTTTCCTTCAGAGCTGATGACAGAGTGTGAATATATGAGACAACAGAATCGGAGAGCTGTATCTTTTCTCTATCTTGCCTTAAAAAGGTTTTATCTTCCTTCTTCATAGGATAGAAAGAGTAATTAACAATCCAGGGTTAAACTGCAAATACAGAAGCTGATTGCTCTTGAAATGTGAACTCACCATCAGTTGAGCAGGGCTGGATTTAAGTGCTTTGCTTTGTACTTCAGTGGGTAGTTAGGAAATCAGGAGAAAACATTCAGTATTAGTAAGGCAGCCATACCACCTGCTTTGTGCCTATGTGTAATTACAAATAGCATTCCTTTCTGCTCTCAGAAGCTTCAATTTGGGCCTTCATCCTCAGGTAAGAAGTCAGGCTAGAAAGGAAGCATATCTTTGTAAACAAGAGAAAAATAAATAACTTGAATAGATTCCTAAATGGACTATTATTATGCAGTAATGAAAATGAAGGAAGTATAATGATGTGTGTAAACATGGATAAACGCTAGGTAAATGTTAGGTAGAAAAGCAAGTTGTAGGGAAATACAAGTTACCTGTGTAATTTAATTTACATGGAATTATAGCGAATTTAAATGATTTATTGCTTTATCATATATATATATGATAAAAGTATAAGGAAAAACAAAGGAATTTCTAATTCAAAGTTCAGATTTCTGGTTATCTGAATAGTGGAAGCTGGGCTGGAATCATAGGAAGGCACTAGCTTCAAAGATGGTTTTTATTCTGTTTCTCAGAATACCCATGAGTACATGAATGTTCATCTCATTGTTCTTTTATTTAAAATGTGAATGCATGTTATGTACCTCCTTTGGGTTTCTTGGAAGATTTAACAAGGGGAAAAACATATGCAGAGAATCAAAACTAAAGGTTTTGCAGGATAGGTGTTGGATTAGAAACTTTCTCTGTGTGACTTTGAATCAGAAGAGTTGGGAACAAAGGACAGACTATTCTGGAGACAGAGAGAGAGAGAGAGAGAGAGAGAGAGAGAGAGAGAGAGAGAGAGAGAGAGAGAGAGCTTGCATTAGGAATCACAAGAAAAGGTGACAGAATAGCTCAACTAGCACAGGGACACAACCAGCATAGGGACTCCAACCCCAACCCCAACCCCAACTGAGTTGGGGTGGCAACAAAGCCAAGCTACAAGATAAATCAGGTTGCCAGACGTGACACAGATTGCTGGTTCTAGCTGAAAGATTAAGCCCTCAGTTCTCTCAAGCCTTAAATTCAGTGTGGGGATTTGAAAGGACAGTGACGACTCTTGTGTGGCCACCCAGCATTGAAAAAAAATTAATGCATTTTGTCATTCCCTGTATTGTGGAGAACTATAGCCAGGCACCATCTTGAGAGAGGGCGTCTTAATTGGGATCAGCGACTCCAGGGACCTGAAAAACCAGAAACAATCACAAGTCAGGGAGCCTGGGCACACTCCCACAGTGTGTACATGGGGAGGGCCAGACATCATAGGCCTGTGGGGGTCTAGGCTGTGAAAGTCACTGTGGTCACTGGTCCCACTCCCTAAGGAGAGATTACCAGTTCCTAGCAGCCTCTGGTACTGCTTCCCTGCTGTGTGGTTTCTGGCTAGGCTGAACTCAGAGCTTTGAGCCCTTGTGGGAGGGGATATCTAGATTTTCCTATCCTGCTTTTTTTCCTACAGGTAAGTTTACCATTAAACTCGGTAGTCAGAATTCCCGGATCCCTTGTTACCCATAGCGTGTAGAGTTCAGTGCTCTGCTTGCTGTCCCCATTCTCTGACACACTTAAGGGACATCCCTAATTGTGAATGGACATTTACTGGTCATGGGTACACTAACTAGGGGCCTATAGAGTAAATGAGACCCTGCCTAGCCCACAGGCTACAAAGGCTTATTGGGCCAGCAGTGGCTATATGTACACAGCTTCTAAACACAACCTGGAAGCAGACAACTGACTGGCCTATTCCTCAATGCCACCGCTAGTCTGAACAGTGGTTTGCTATTATAGTGGATTTTTTTTCTACTCCTCCTGACTCGTACTAGGAATTGAACCTTCAAGAGCAGGCTGCTCATTAAGACCACCTCCAAATAAAATTGGGAGAAATATTTATCCCAGTAGATACACAAATCACAGAATAAAGAATAACGGAATAAAAGGTATTGAAATTGTAGAAATGCCAAGTAATTCAAAAGTGTAGTTTTCAAAATGATTAGTGATCTCAATTTGAAGCTAGCCCATGCAGGAAAGTCTACAAGGCTCTATCTCTAAAAAAAAACTGGCAAAAAGCAGGGTTGGAGGTATGGCTCAAATGGTAGAGTGTCCGCTGAGCAAACAAGCCAAGTATGAGACCCTATGCATAAAAGAGGAAGAAAAACAGCCAGAAGAGCTCAGAAGAGAATAAGTCTCACTAGAAGTAGAATTAGGAATGAATCAAACACTATTAACCAGAAAACCTTTAAGATAAAAAGAGAGGTTAGTACAGCTCTCTCAATAATAACACCAAATGTAAACAGACTTAACTGTTCAATTAAAAGATGCAAACTGAAGCTGGGCACTAGTGGTTCACGTCTGTAATCGTAGCTACTCAGGAGGCAGAGATCTGAAGATCATGGTTCAAAACCAGCCCAGGCAGGAAAATCTGTGAGATTCTTATCTCCAGTTAGCCACTAAAAAGTCAGAAGTAGAGCTGTGGCTCAAGTGGTAGAGCACTAGCCCTGAGCAAGAGAGCTCAGAGACAGGCCCTGAATTCAAGCCCCAGAGTTGGCAAGAGAGAGAGAGAGAGAGAGAGAGAGAGAGAGAGAGAGAGAGAGAGAGAGAGAGGAGAGAGAGAGAGGAGAGAGAGAGAGAGATTGAGAGAGAGAGAGAGAGAGAGAGAGAGAGGAGAGAGAGAGAGAGGAGAGAGTGAGAGGAGGGAGGCAGGCTGGATGAATGGATTAAAATATAAGATTCGTATTTCTATCTATAATAAACTCACCTCACTGGCAAAGTCATGCACAGACTCAAGTGAAAGAATTGAAAACAATATTCAAAGCAAATAGAAGCAGAACTAACAGTACTCACATGTGACAATGCATACGTCAAGTTAAAATCATACATCAAGTATAGGAAGTCAGAAGTGGTAAAGAAAGTCACCACCTGTTAATGAAAGGAACAGCTCATCAAGAAGATATAACAATTGTAAATATAGATGCACTGAATACTGGTGCACCCAATTTCATAAAACAAACACTGCTGACACAAATGGACAGATAGTCCAGATGCAATCAAAGTGAGTGACTTCACTACTCCACTCTTACAGAGAGATCATCCAGATAAGAACTCAACAAAGAGACTTCAGTTTAACTGCACCATAGATCAAATAGACTTAGCAGACAAAAGTAATTTTCATGCTTTGTGCTAACTGGGATATATATTTTTGTATATTCAAATATCAAAAATTCATCATTTCAAAAAATACACCCAAGATGTTGGATGAAGTGTTATATACTTTTTTATGCACTCTCTTTGTTCTGGGTGGGTATTGTTCATCATTGTGGATAGGATTAGGGAGAGCATTGGCAGGCTTCCAAGCTTTGATGAGGCACTAGTAAAGTGATTTTGCTAGTTAGTTGCTTTAACTCTTTAAAATCTTGGTTGTGACAGCTGACGGGCCAGCTTTGTTCAATTGCCAGTACTGTTGCTGCTCTTGTGAATACTCCAGCACTCAAGAGCAAATGATTTTCTACTCCCTCATTGTGGCTGTGTTTTGTTGCTGACTGCTGTAAGGTAAATGCACTGTTTAGGCCAGGAAGCCCCTGCGGGCCTGCAGAAGGAGGCAGCAGTGGCTGACCTGCGGGGAGAGTAGGGAAAGGGCTGATGCCACGTGTGCTAACTGCACCTTAACCTGGGCCTGGGAGGCAAGGGCTGTATCCTGGCGGGTTACAGAACACCTCCAGCCCTTCCTAGTTGTGAGGCTTTGCTCCTGTGGCTTGGCTAATGTGATTTGCCTTGCTGGTGACCCTGTGAGAGGCTCCCCGCCTGGCGTGGTAGATGAGAACTGGCTTTTTTTTCTGTACCTGACAAAATTGGATTTACTTTTTGCAAGTGGGAGGCAAAAGATCTAAGTAGTCCCGGGTGAGATTTGCATACGTCTTCAGTCAAATTCAATCTTAGCATGGTTATGTTCAGATATATAAAATATGAGTATATAACATATATAATATAGATTATATATTGAATGCATAATATACTATATATTCACAAGATATGAAATTATATGTTATATTCACACATATATGGGTGTATGTATATGTGCACATGTACATATATGTGTGTGTATATATATAATATATACACACATATATATGTGAAGAAAGGAGGGAGACATTAAACACAAGTTTCCTGGTTCTCAGCAGAAGCCTTGTAACATGGGCAGAGTAAGGCTTTGATATGTTTATTGCCTCCCTGAGCCCTGGTCTCCTTATTAAACATTAGAAGTAGTACAGCCTGCCACTGTTATTTGACCCAACCTTACCTCTTTGGCAGAAGTCATTGAACTCTGGAAAGTTGGGTCTTGCCCCTGGCCCTAGGGACAGATGAATGAGTGCCTTCCAGTATGTGCCTGAGCTGGAAGGGGAAGTCTGCTGGGGGACCTCTGGGAAGAGAAGTTCTTTCAATGTAAGGGGGAAGAGAGGCGAGAACCCCTGTGTAGAACCCCTGCTCCCTGCTGTGCTGTTGTGATGCTTGGAGCTGTAGCAACTATTTCATAACCATGAGGGAAGAGACAAGGAGAATCACAGAGATGTCAGTTCTCTGTGCTAGCATCAATGGTTTCCCAAAGCATCCCCGGAACTGTCTACACCCAGATACCTTATGATACAAGGAAAAATGAACCCCTTATATATAAGCTTCTGTAACCAAAAGTGGATTGAGAAGTACTTAGTCCTTATTGGCCTTTTCTGAGAGCAAAGTAAATCTGTTGTGGTAGTTGTTGTGTTTACTGTGTTTAACTGTTGTCCCCAAGGTTTCTCCATGGAAGGGAAAATGTCTAGGCTGGGAGAAGACAAGAAACGTGGAAGACTGTGGTCTCTCCCTTGCTCAGTACATCCTGCCTTTTACAAGAGTGGTGGAGGTGTCTACGACAGAGGAGGGGCACTGAAGGCGGAAAGGAAGGGAGGAGGAGAAAAAGCTTGCATTCCTTGGATCAAGCGAGCAGAGTCTTCTTGTGCTTTGAACCTATTCCATTCACATCTTAATGACCTGAAATGGGTTTAGATCTCCTGGGTCCCTGGTATTTGCTTTTTGTGGGCTTAAAAACATTGTTAAGGCATACTCCCTTGAAATCTTTAATGGCTATCTCTTCAAGCTGGAGTCCAGGGAATAGTTTTTTTTTTTTTTTTTTTGATACACAAACACTTCTGGTAGAGAATTATTATAATGAGGCAAAGTCTCTATTTTCAGCTCCCAATTACCTTTCAGTCCAGTGGCTGCCATTAAGCCTGCTTGCATTGAGAGCTCTGGAAGTTGGAGAAATGAGCACATGCCCATCAAAGCATGAAAGGCCAGTGCTTTGCATAATCGTTGTGGAGCCCTTCCTGGGCTCTGGCATCTGCCGCTTTCACCCTCTGTGCCCTCGCCTGGGATCCTGCCAGGACAAGTTCTAGATACTAGTTTTAATCATTTTTAAACTCTGGTGAGAAAACTCTGTTCACCCACAGTTGCTTCCTCTTCTACATTTTGGTCTAAAGCAGAGTCTCCGAGATGCTTCTGTATTTGCAGAAATAGTAAGAGGAAAGGACACTCAGCTTGCCTGGTGTCTCTGGTAAGCAGACACTCGGGGCATCAGCATAGTTGGAGAGGAAATGAGTGCTTGCTGGTCTGACTTAGTACCCATAGAGAAACAGAGCTCTTGATCTTGAAAGAGCAGTGAAGTCATCTCTGACCTCCACCTGAGTCTGCTGGGACCAGGCAGGGAAAGAGCTGGCAGGAGAAAACAGGACAGATCAGGTGAGGGGGGTGGATGGAGTCCAGTGCTGGCTGTGCAGGCAGAGCCAGCAACAGGGCTACAAGAACAGCACAGCCTCTCAGAGCTGCTACAGGCCACGCTCGACAGGAACCCATGGAGTGGGTAAGTGTGGGGTGTGAGGAAGAGTAAGCTGGCAGAGGGACCCAAGGGGAGATGAGAGGGCAAGAATCCTCAGAAATCTGAAGAACTAGCACAACCACACTGCAGAAAACTCCTCTGGGCTCCCCCAAAGTTAGCATATAGGGAAAGGAAAGGGAGCTGTACCTCATCTATTGCTTGGTGCATCACAGGAGTTTGATTAATATTTATGGAACTAAATTGATAGATGGAGGTGCCACCAAATGATGAATCAGCAAGCTTCCTTTTATGCTGAAATAAGAATTCATTTGTATGAAAACCTTATTATCGATTGCTGGGTTGGAAATTGTTTGCATCTCATATGGTTTTCAAAACATGAAACCGTGGCAGGAAAGGAGAAGCAATATGTCCTTCCAGAGAGCAGAGAGATACTGAATTTCTGTTACTTTCCCTTTGTATTCTTATCTTGTAAAGTGATTTATGCAGGTGGAAAAAATGTATTGTCTTTACAAAGGCAGATAATTCAATGTATTGAAGGTACCCACATTAGATGTTGAAGTTTCTCTGATGGTGAATTGTAAGACCATACACTTGTAGTTTGATGATGAGGAAACATGAATAGAAAACAGCAGCCACTACTTCCAGCCACCAGAACGCTATGGGGATGGAACGTGGCGATTGAGTTTGAAGGCAGAATGTCTTGTTGAAGAGACTCAGTGACATAGGAAGCGAAGCATGTTTGTTCTGTAATGAATATAATTTTCTCTGTGGCCTTTGAATACTAAATTAAGCCCAGGAGAAGTACATGTCTTAAGAGCTTTGAGCAGTGGCTAGTTCTGATGAGCCGACTTCAGAAGAGCTAGACTGTGTGCAATTTTAATGGACTGTATCAAATAGTAGGCAATTATGTGATTTACCCTACTGCTTCCTAAAAAGAATTTGAAGTGACTTTCAACAGATATTAATAATGATGTTAATAAACATGTGTAAAATTGATGCCAGGATCTAGAAATTTTAAAATGCAGACCAGGGAAAGAGTGGCAAAATACTATCCACAAATGCTAAATTAGGCCATGATTTTACATAGAACTTCCTGGCAGCCATGACCAAAAGGGAAAAAACAATAAGATACGTAACTCACACTTTCAAGAAGGAGAGAATTTGTTTGTTCCAGATATGGCAAAGTTTTTATGAAAGATTGCATTTTTTATGTTGTTATTGTGGAGTTGATGACTCGGTTTGGAGCCTTCAGTTTGCTTTTTCCCCTGGGGTTTCTTCAGTGGTTACCTTCAGTTTCCATGTTGACAGTCACCTGTTTATTATTAGTGCTATCAAGAGTTTCAGAGAAAGGAATGGCAGTAAATCAGAATAATCAGCTTTGTAGCTGAGTTGAGTTCTGGTGAAAGTGTTATGATGTGTCACAGGAACTAAGTTTGTGCTGTGAATTAAAAATCATCATCCAGGCAACAGTGGCTCATGCCTGTTTATTTATTTTTGTCAGTCATGGGGGCTGAACTCTGGGCCTGGGCCTCAGCTCTTCAGCTCAAGGCTAGCACCCTACCACTTGAGCCACAGCACCACTTCCAGCTTTTTTCTGCTTATGTAGTGCTGAGGAATTGAACCCAGGGCCACTTGCATGTGATACAAGCACTCTACCACTGAGCCACCTTCCCAGCCCCATGCCTGTTGTTTTTTTTTGGGTCCAGTCATGGGGCTTGAACTCTTCAGCTTATGGCTAGCGCTCTACCACTTGAGCCACAGTGCCACTTCCGGCTTTTTTTCTTTTTGCTTATGTGGTGCTGAGGAATCGAACCCAGGGCCACTTGCAGTGAGGCAAGCACTCTACCACTGAGCCACCTTCCCAGCCCCATGCCTATTTTTTGTTTTTTGTTTTTTTAATCCTAGTTGCTCAGGAAGTTGAGATCTAAGAATCGTGATTTGAAGTCATCCCAGGCAGGAAGTTCCATGAGACTCTTCTTTCCAATTAACCACCCAAAAGCCAGAAGTAGAGGTGCAGCTCAAGTGATAGAGCACCAGCCTTGAGTGAAAAAGCTGAGGGACAGTGCTGAGACCCTGAGTTCAAGTCCCAGTACAGAGTACGTGCATGTGTGCACACGTGTACAAGTATGCGCAAGCACACACATACACACACAAACACACAGAAACACACAAATCTTTATCTCTAAGATACAGAATGAAGAATAACTCATAGATATTAAGACTCGGTTTGAAGTACTTTAGTGAACGGCAGGCTGGGAATTAGAGGATGGAGCCAGCAAATACTAGAAAGTGGATGTTTGTTCCTGGTCTAATTTCAGCAGCTACTGCCTAGACAGTGGGTGAGTGATAAGTTGGAAGAAAACCTGGGGATCTTTTATCTTTGTAGTTCCCAAGTCTGGGGTGCTTCAGAAGGGCCAAGGGAGGTTTTTTGTTGTTGTTGTTGTTGTTGTTGTTTAAGAAGCAAACATACTGCGAGGCCTGATCCCACACACATTGGATTAGATTCTCAGATGATGGGTGCCAGGCATGTGGTTTTTGTTGTTCTGATTTTAAGCCTTTTGGGGATTTTCAGATAATCAGTGTGGCTGTGATGTCGCACTCTTTCATCTGCAAAGGGACCAGACTGCACATACCCAGCACTCCGTGTTAGCTGCCTTTGAACACTGGTCCTCAGTACCAGAGCAGCTTCCTGAGCAGGGCTGGGGGTTCCAGGGTGGGCTTGGTGAGAAGTCAGATGTGACCTCAGAAGCCAGGTAGTTGTCTTCTAAGAAACACAGTAGCAGCCCAGAGGGACTTGAGGAAAAGCAAGAGAGGAGAAATGAAATATCCCACATCAAGCACACAAGTGGAAGAGAAAACCCCCTAGCCCATCTATATTGGCCTTTGACCTGCCCTGGGCATCACAGGTCATGTGTGACAGTAACTGTAGCATGGACATCTGAGATTTCTCAGGTGTTACAGTCTGTGCTAAACTTTATGCTAAACTCTGTGATCTATGTAGAATCGTATGAGATAGCTACTATCATTTTCATCGCCAGTGAATAAACAGGTTAATGTCAGGGCTTTTCCTTGTTTCTTTTCTTTTTTTTCCTCTCTATTTGAAATAAGGTCCAGGCTGGTCTTGAACTCACAATTATCCTATCTCTACTTCCTAAGTGCTGGAATTAAGTCTTATGCCAGCACATCCAGCCAGATTAGTCAATTTTCATGATTTACAGAGAGACACAGACTGGCAAAGGGTGGGGGCAGCTCAGAACCTCAGGACTAAACAACTGAGTTCAGTTTGAATGACATAAAATGTTACTTCTCTCTATTTTTTCGTTAAAATATTATTTTTTCCTCAAAAGCCTCAACCTACACATTTCTTTGACTGCATCCCAAATTGTATCATTGTTCTCTCTTTGGCTGGCTTTGAACCATGACACTCAGATCTCAGGCTCCTGAGTAGCTAGGATTACAGGCGTAAGCCACCACCACCCAGCTGGTGTTCACATTTTGCTGCCTTGCTTAGCCAAGAGACAGCTTGTTCTTGGCTTACTCAAACTGTTTAATATGAATACTATTTTGTGGGGTACTCACGACATTTCAGTCATCCATTCACCCCTTTGGATTATTGTGAGAAGTGGTGCTATGAATATAGCACACAAGTAAGCTCTCTTGTAAATTCCACCTACCCCCTGGGATATGTGCCAAGAGGGAAAAATCTTGATCAAATATCATCAAGATAATTAACATATTCTAAGGGACATCATCAAGAAAGTGAAAATCATGTAAATGATAATGACTTATATCCAGCACATATAAAGAGCTCTTATAACTCATCAACAAAAAGACAACTCAGGGCAAATGACCTGAGGAGATATTTTCTAAATAAAATACATATATGATCAATAAACACATGGAAAGATGCTTAGTATCATTAGGTATTATGAACATGGAAATCAGAACCACAATGAAATGGTATTCATACCCTATAATTAAAAAGACAGCCATGAGGGTGTAGAGGAATTTGGACTGTTATGAAATGCTGGTGAGAAGGTTCAATAGTGCTGCTACTTTGGAAACAGTTACGCACTTCCTCAAAATGCTAAATATAATGTCATCATGTGACCTAGAAATGCCACTCATAGTTCCATTGTGTCCCCTTCTACTCTCCCTTTATGATCCCCACACACAGGGCCTTGGGATTGAGTACCTGGCTCATTCTAGATTGTGGAATCCTGGGAGGACCAAGAACAGATTCAAAGTTCTTGCAGTGCGTCTGTCTGTGTACATGTGGAATGGTCATTCACTGATAGAGTAATTCTGGGTGGATGGACTTTAGGGGCATGAGCCAGAGAAGTGTGGCTTCTTCCATGCGGGGTTTCTGTTTGCAGTATCTAATGTCTGCTCATAGAATGTTGTACAATACAGGTACCTACATGCTCAGGAATCTGCAATGTGACAGTCAAGGTTCTCAGCCAGCCTGGACAGTAAAATCTATGAGACTCTTATCTCAAAGTAACCACTGAAAAGCTAGAAGTAAAGTTGTAGCTCAAGTGGTAGATCCTTGGCTTTTTTTGTTTGTTTGTTTTACAAAGCTCAGGGACAGTACCCAGATCCTAAATTCAAGGCTTAGTACTCTCTCTCTCTCTCTCTCCCTCCCTCCCCCCCCTCTCTCTCTCACACATACACACACACACACAGAATCATACAATCAGTTCTGCTGAGAAGTGCACACTGCCTCCTGTTGAGTCAATCATGGCATAGATTTGTAAGCATGCTACCATAGCAGAAAGTCACATGAACTAAACCTCAATAATGAAAGTGGTGTTTGGTTTTCTCTGCCTGAGATTGAATAATAATCTGTGTTAGTACAAAATCTCCCCAAGGCACCTGTGGAATGTGAGTTCTGGGCATCTTTTTAGTTTTTATTGGCAAGGTTGGTCAAAGCCATCTGTCCTGTCAGGCACTTGAGGAAGATTAATCCAGAGTCATGCACAGACTTTTACTTATTTAAAATATATATTTTATTATAGGTTATAGAGGGACATTTCAATAAATATATGTGCAAGATGTGCAATGATCAGTCAGTGTAATTCATATACCCACCACCTCGGTCATTTATCATTTCTTTGTGTTGGAAACATTCACAAATGATATAGACAATTAATTGTTGTCAATCAGTTACCCTCCTGTGCTTTAGAACATGAGAAGTGGTTCCATCTAGCTAGCTGCATCTCTGAACACATAACCATCCTCTGTCCCTAATTCCCAGCATTCTTCCTAGGACCCTTCCCCTATAATTTCCTATTCTCCATCCTTCTCTCCCACTCTCTCTCCATCCCCCCCCCCTTATATTTTGGGTTGTAATTGAGCCCAAGGCCTTGTGCTAGGAAAGCTATTAACCACTTGAGCCATAACCCCTGGCACCTTTGTTTATATTTTGGTTTTGGGATGTCTTGCTAAAATTGCCTGTTAGCAGTAAACTCATGATTATTATAGCTGGGATTACAGGTCTGTATCACTATGGCTAGTTTTAGACTCTGTCAATCACTGTTCTATTCTCTCTTTGTTTTAGAATGCCTTTTTAGCTTCCATATGTGAATATATGCAATATTAGTTCTTCTGTGTCCAATTTGTTTCTCTTCATGTAATATCTTCCAGGTCCATCCATGTTGCTATAAATTAGAGTTTAGTTTTTCTCTCTCTCTCCTCTTCCTCTTCCTCTTCTCTCTCTCTCTCTCTCTCTCTCTCTCTCTCTCTCTCTCTCTCTCTCTCTCTCGCTCGCTCTCTTGCTCTCTCGCATGTCTTTCTTTTCTTTCTTTCTTTCTTTCTTTCTTTCTTTCTTTCTTTCTTTCTTTCTTTCTTTCTTTCTTTCTTTCTTTCTTTCTTTCTTTCTTTCTTTTTCTTTCTTTTTATTTTTTGTGCTGGTCCTGGGACTTGACAGGGCCTGGCTGCTGTCCCTGAGCTTTTTTGTTTAAGGCACTTGAGCCACAGATTGACTTCTGTCTTTTGAGTGGTTAATTGGAGATAAGAGGTAAGCATCTCACAGACTTTGCTGTTGCCTGGGCTGGCCTTGAATGACAATCCTCAGATTTCAGCTTCCAAAGTAACTAGGATTACAGGCATGAGCCACTGGCACCTGGTTCAGAGTTTAGTTCTTTTCTGTGGCTGAATATCACCTCATCATACATATATTCCCATTTTCTTTGTTCATTCATATTGATGGACCAACTAGATTTATTCCATAGCTTGACAACTGTGAATATAACTTCAACAAATAGCAAAATACACAGGTTTTATAAAAACAAAGATCTGATTCTTTCCTGCCCTCTATTGTCCTGTAAGTTGATTTAAGTGGGGCACAAGGAATGTGAGTGCTTCTTCTCAAGTTCCTGTGGTTTTGTCATTTAAACCGGGGTGTGGAGGGTGTGCCATGATGAAGGAGATGGTGAGATGAATTTCAGAGATGAAGGAAGTGAGCATGTGAGTGATGTGCTATGCCCTTCTCCGTGTTCTGTGGCCAATGTTAGAGGGATGAGAAGCTAAAGGCCCACTGTGCTGATGATAGCCACCTTCTCAGACATAGCCCTGCTGGGCTGTGTCCTCTTCTCTCTGGCTGTGTTTCACTTTTTCAGGGAGGAACAACCTTGCCCTGAAAGTCAGGAGACCTGGGCTCAAAGCCTGGGCCAGCTTTTATGCAATGGCCTAGCCAGGAGCCTCCTCTCCCTAAGAAGAGGATTATTGTGCAGGAAAGTTTTGATTCATAGGATTCTGAGTTTTATTTCCTTTCAGAATAATAAAAATGGCATTGTAAATATCAAAAGAGAAGAGTGTGTCTTTAGCATTGAGAACCTTTGGCTTGCTGAGAATTGTCCTACCAACCTGTCAGAATTATGTGAGGATCCAAGGTAGCCATAATATGAATCTGAGTCTCTGAGTATTTCCTCCACTGAAATGGGGCTTGTCAGTCCTAGCCACAGCCCTTGTGAGGACTGAGTAGGATCACACATAGAGTCGTCACTTGGTAAATGGTAAAGCAATGATGCCAATGATGGTAAAATGGGGACTTGTAGCCATAAGCCCTCTTGCCCAGCCCACACTCTTACTTTACTGTAGCCTGGACATCAATTGGGCCCCCATCTTTATACCGCAGACCTCACCTCGTGCTCTCTTGCTCTTGCTCTTCACTTTTATCACTGACACTGTCTCATTCATTGCCTTGCTCTAAAAATGGCCTCTCTCATCTTTACATATCCCAGTCTTCTCATTCCTAAACATTTCTCTTCTCTGAATCTCAGCCAGGCCCAGGACAAATGTCTTTTCCTTCTGCGTTTCCTATTCCATCGTTTCTCTCTAGGAACACTTGTGATCTCCCCATGACAATGCAGTTATTACTCCCTGGAATTAAGTCCCTTTGGCTTACAATGGTCCTGCACAACTGCTACATATCAGTAATTGCTGATTTTCCACACCCAGGAGACATGCTGAAATTGAAACAAGATAGCAAGGTTGAACTTTCTTTCCCTCAAAGCTGTGTAACCTCTCAAGAAGTGAAGCTGACTTGGTCATTCACAACAGAAAAGGGCCTGGAAGAGTTACACTTTGTTTATGTAATAGGTGCTTTCTGTGCTTTGTATTCTTCCTTTCTGGTAAGAGTTAAAGTGTGGCTACCCATGCATCACACACAAGGAGTCTAACACAGATGTTAAACACTTGCCCAAGGTTGCTCATCTTGATGTAGGACTGGATGTCTCAAGACCTGTGTTCCAGTGTTTTATTCTGCTTTGTAAGGTAGATGAAGGTCAAAGATGACTAGAAAATACCACTTGGAATAAGAAATCTGACAGAGTCAGCAAGCACTGTTGGCTCATGCCTAGTTTTTTAGAAGGCTAGAATCTGGAGAATTGCAAGGGAGACCAGTCTAGGCAAGAAAAGTCTGAAAGACTCTGTCTCTAATATATCAGCCAAATGCCAGATTGGAGGCATGGCTTCAGAGGTAGAGCAACAGTCATGCAAGCTGAATGAATGTGAGGCCCTAAGTTCAACCCCCTAGACCAGAAAAAATAAAGTAAAATATACAAAAGAAATCTAAAAGAGACAATGATGATGATAATGATAATAATAATATCAACAAAAACGAAAACATGAAGCAGCAGTGTAGAAACAGCCAAAGCCTGGAGCCTAAATAAGTGGTCACATGGTAAGTGGTCACCAAGTGGGAGTGAGGTTTCATCCTGAAGTCATGAAAACAGGATGCTGAGAGTAAGTTTGAGTAATACTAAAAGTGGGAGACCACAGGGTGAGCTGGGGTTTGAATCTTGGGTCTGGCAGTTTTCAGCTATGGAACTTGGAACAGCTTTCTTAGCTGTTCCTGCCTTTGTAAAATATAGGGGTGATAATAGAACCTACCCCACTGGAGTAGTTGAGAAAAATGGAAGAAATGCTACGCATAAAAACCTAGGAGTATGTCTTGGCATAATGAGGGCTCAGTAGGTTATTGGTGGTGGTATTAAGGCAGAGGAAAGTATTGCTCAAAGAATTTCAGTCATTCCTGCTATTTGGCAAGGGGCTGAATTTGCTGGCCCAGTGTGAGTTACAGCAACCCGATGGGTTGCAGATATTGCTTTCCTAACTCCATGTAGAAATGAACAGGGACAGTAGTATGGCTCAGTGGTGTAGTTTGCCTCATAGTACACGAGCTTGGGTTCCAGCGGAAGCATCACAAACAAAACCCAAAAAACCATCCTTGTCTCCACAGAAAGTCCATCATTTGTATCTGGTAATGTGTTTGTGAAGGTGGGACTTAGAGCCAGACTTTCTTTGACTAAGAAATGGGCTTCAGACGCTAAGGGTTTCATTATTAAAAGTAAATAGTAAGATGCATGATTCTTCCTTCCAGAATCCAGCATAAATTGATTTCCAAGACAGTTTTGCAACTACAAGTCCCTCACACTGTTCAGTGTTAAGCTCTAGAGAAATAGGAATAGTTTATGAAGGTCTTCTTTTTCCTCTGCCAATAGCTTAATAAAGTTGGGCTCGCCAGCTTTTAGAAAATGCTCCAGTTATTAACTGGGTGAGGTGTGGACCTAAAGATGTCTGCTTGGCTGGCAAAGCATTAGGAGCATCAAGGAGGAGTCCTCTGATGAGATGCAGAAAATTCCCAAGTATACCGCATCTGGATAGGAATGTCAGCCTGTTTCTGCCCTGGCCATACTGACTGATTTGGTCAATAGCCTGTTCTCTTCCCTGCTGGGAATGAGAAAGCAGGGTGGTCAACTAGCTGTTGGCATTTGGCCACCAAACATGGCAAATAGAAGCTGGGTATCAGTGGCTCTGGCTTGTAATCTTGGCTCCTCAGGATGTTGAGGTCTGAGGATCATGGTTCAAAGCCAGATAAGGAAGGAAGGTCCATAATTATCTCTAATTAACCACCAAAAAGCCTGAAGTAGTGCCGTGGCTTAAGTAGTTGAGTACCAGCCTTGAGTGAGTGAAAAAGCTAAGGGACAGCACTTAAGCTCTGAGTTGCCTGCATGCATGCACGCGCGCGTGCGCGCGCGCACACACACACACACGCGCACACACACACACACATGCACACACACACAGAGGCCATGGGAAATGGCAATTCTTTCATCAGCTTTTACTTATGTGACCTTTACTGCCTATTGGTTGTCTTCTTCATGAAGTTTGGAGATCCATGCCTTTTTGGTCATGAGCTTCCTTTGCTTTGGCTTGGGATGTGATACTTGGGAAAGCCCTAGGGATGAATTCCTAGGGCTTCATCCAGAGAAGATTCCCACAAGCCTTCACACCTGCCCTGAGTCCTTCCCTAGCATGATAGTGGCATTGTGTCTTGATATTTCTAGAATTTAGAGAAGATTTTGTTGAGTAGAGGATCACTGTTATAATAGATCCTACTTTAGTGAGCGGTTATGGGTACCTGGTCCAAAGAATGCTCCATACATGGGTAACTATTAGTATTATTAATATATTCTCAACCTATATAATTTTTAGTTGCTGTCATTTTTCTCATTTGATTATTTCTCACTTTCCTGAACATCGGGACTGTCACAGGCACAGGGCTTCTAAGCTCTCACAGTGGTTGTACTGTGATAGACTGACAAATAAGCTTCCTGTGAGTAATGAATAATTTGCTGTCTGCTTTCATAGTGCCTAACACCAAATAAATGAGAATGAGCTTCTGCTGTATTAGCACATAAGCTGTCATTGGCACTTAATGCCATTAAAGTGATTAACTCTTTTCTCCAGCCCAAGGGGGCACATACTAAAAACAAAAGATCATTGGAAATTCTGTTGTATTCATTCTGCTTTCTGCTTTCTAGTGCAAGAAACCTGTGATGCTGATCTGGATTTGTTGTGGACAGATAACAGTTTTTACTTCTGTATCTTTCTAGCATATAAAGGTCACTTAAAAATCAAGAGACTAGGGCTGGGAAGGTGGCTTAGTGGTAGAGCGCTTGCGTTGCATGCTTGAGGCCCTGGGTTCAATTCCTCAGCACCACATAAGCAGGAAAAAAAAAAGCCAGAAGTGGTGCTGTGGCTCAAATGGTAGAGCACTAGCCTTGAGCTGAAGAGCTGAGGGACAGCACCCAGGCCCAGAGTTCAGCCCCACAACCAGACCCCCCCCCCAAAAAAAATCAAGAGACTAGAGCTGGGCACAGTGGCTTATACCTGTAGTCCTAGCTACTTGGAGAGCTGAGATAAGGTAGATTGTGGTTTAAGACCAGCCATTCAAAAAGTTTAAGAAAGTCTAACTCAACCAATACATGTCATAGTATATCAATACATGTCATACATAGTATACCCCAGCCTATATGAACATACTTTCCATACCATATGGAGAATATAATAGGAATATCATGGTTCAAGCTATCTTCGACAAAAAGCAACATCTGTATAAAAAACAACCAAAGCAAAATGCCTGGGGACATGGCTTAAGTGGTAGAACATCTGACTAGCAAGCATGAAGCCCTGAGTTCAAACCCCATTACTGTCAAACAAACAAACAAATGTTAGGAAATTGGGCATGATGACTCATACCTATAATAATGACTTGAGAGGCAGAGATCAGGAGGATCATGGCTTGAGGCCAACCCTGGAAGAAAGTTAGCAAGACCTCTCTCAATCTATAGGCATGGTGGCTCATGTTTGTCATTCCAGCTATTGGGCAATGTAAGTAGGAAGATTGCAATCAGAGGCCATCCCTGGGCAAAAACACAAGACCCTACTTAAAAAATAACTAAATTTAAAAAAAAGAAGAAGAAAGGTGAAATCAAGGGGTAGAATGCAAGTTTGAGGCTCTCAGTTCAAATCCCCATACCATCAAAAAAAATTAGGAGAAATGTTGCTGCGAGATCACTTCCTAATAGCTTGGAATAAAGGTGATGATCTGAGACACTTTCAATTTTGAACAGATTCACATTACTTATTGAAACTTAACATCTCAGAAAGAATTAGATATTTTTCTCTGATGTTGGAAGGCAGCATAGGAGAAAACAATGTTTGGATCTGACTTAGGTCCAAATCAGAGTTCTGAGTTGACAAGCTGTGTAGCTGCCCGGCTGTGACCCCAGCTGTTTCCTCCCTATTTGTGTCCATTTGTTTTGTTCCATGTGGATGACAATGAAGAACAATGGTATCTGTTTATTTGCCAGATCTTTAATAGTATCTGCCATATGTCAAGCAATGCTAGGAGTCAGGGCTCTACAGTAAGCAGTGCCTCATCCTATCCCTCAGGGACTCCTGAGCGCTCATAAACCTGGACCTGCACATGGGGTGACTAGGGAACAGGCCTGGCATGGTATAATTGGGTTAAGTTTCTCTGAGCACAGATTCTGGGCCAGCCACGTCCCTGGTGATAGCATCTTTCCAGTTGGTAGGTTTGGTCCAGTGTGGTGTTTGCTCTCATTTTACTTTGCTAAGGGAAATGTGGGATTTGTTCTTCTGCTGTTAAAACATTAATTAGTTATACTTGCACAGTTAAACATCATGTAAGCCCAAATGAACAATTTTAATACCTCTTCTGCTGAAGCTAAGCTAGGGGAAAGCCAGATCTGGTGAGCCAGGATGTGAATCAGATGCCCAGATGCAAAAGCAAATGGGTACACAGCAGAATTTGACTAGGGATGGAGGGAAGAGGAATTTTCCCCATGGTAAGCATAGAAGCTGCTTAGGAGAACACTAGAAACTGGAGGAAGACAGCTTGATATTGCAGTGCAAAGTCTTTCCTCAAACTCCTTCATAAAACTCACCCAACCCATTCACCCATAGTGTCAACTCACCACATACAAGTAGTAATGCAAAATAAATGTTCTCTCAAGAAATCTGTGACCTGCTGGGCACCCGTGGCTCACACCTGTAATCCTAGCTACTCAGGAGGCTGAGATCTGAGGATCACAATTCAAAGCCAGCCTGGGCAGGAAAGTCCGTGAAACTCTTGTCTCCAGTAAACCACCAGAAAACGCTGTGGCTCAAGTGGTAGAGCGCTCGCATTGAGCTGAAGAGCTGAGGGACAGCACCCAAGCCCATGACCAACAAAAAAAAAGAAAGAAAGGGAGAAAGAAAGGGAGAAAGAAAGAAAGAAAGAAAGAAAGAAAGAAAGAAAAAAGAAAGGGAGAAAGGAAAGAAAGGGAGAAAGAAAGGAAAGAGAGAAAGGAAAGAGAGAAAGAAGGAAAAAGAAAGAAAAATCTGTGACCCTATAGTAGATCTAGAGATTCTGACCAAGAGTAAGGAACTAACAAAGTTACACCATAGCCCTATAGAATTTCACTATTAGCATTTCTATTGGCAAAGGGGAAAAGAGATCTACCTTCCTAAACACAAATGCTGTGAGCATCCATCGGCGCAGTTGCTCTGGAGAACACTTTAGCAATAAAACCAGAGTCCTCTAATTGCTATCCATTTGCCAAACAATGACACGTACAGGGTACTATCTAGAAGATATAATCATGGAGATTGTATTGATGCTTTTTACGGTAGCCAAAAAAACAAAAGGAAACATGAAACATCCTCAGTATCTCTTCATTATATACAACATATCCCTGAAATGTTGCATTTTGGAAGTAGAGCTACATGATGTATGAAATGTTTGCAACACAGTTATAAATGGAAAAAATGAGGTCAAAGTCAGTAAGAAGAGAATGACTCCAATTTTGAATAGTAAAGATGTGCATAAAAGCAGTGTTCACAGTGACTATCTCGAGGTTATTTGAAACTTCTGTTCTTTTTTCCCCCCTACAATGAAAATGTGTTTCCTTTTTAGTTAGAAAAGCCACCTTTTCACAAGAGTCATGATGTGAGTTCTGTCTGGTGAAGGGCTGAAGCGTGGAGGCTAGTGTTCAGGAGAAGGCTCAGCCAGGACAAGGCTGTCCTTCGAACTTCACACATGCCGTGGTCACTGAACACTTACCATGGCCACAGTCCAAGCTGGGGGCTAGAGATCCAGGAAGGAGCTTTAGCTCCACAGACAAAGATTATGTTTTCGTGGAGCATTATGACAAGCTTTATAGCCAGGAAAGACGAGCAAGGGGAATTTAGGATTATCACAAGTGTTCTGAAGACCTTTAAACAAGGCATCTTTCATAGAGAATGGACTTGAGGGAAACAGGGTGGTCAGAGATAAGGACCTCCAAGTTGAAATCCACAGAAACAACATGCAGATCAACAAAAAGCCCAACACCTGAGTCATCTCTAGAGTGGAACCGGGTTTGATGATAATGCTTTTAATCCTGCTTCTTGGAAGATGGGGGTCAGGAGGATAATGGTTTGAAGCCAGTGTAGGCAAAAGCTAGTGAAAGAAACCCTGCCTTAAAAACAAGCTGGGCATGGTTGCTCAGGTCTGTGGTCACAGCTACTTAGAGGGTGAGGTAGGAGGATCATGTTTGAAGACTTGGCTTTTTGTAGAAGAAAGAAAAGAAGCAAACATGTTGAAAGTCTAAGGAGCATGGGCTCCATCATCAAAGAAACTGGCAAGAACTGGATCATACAAGGCTGTGCAGACCATATCAGGACATTATATTTTTATTGTAATCTGAAACAATTGGAAGAGTGACATGATCTGGTTTCTTTGGTTTCCAAGCCGAAAGGAGGAGGCTGCTTTTCCTCTCCTGGTCCTGCGCTGCCTCTTTGTTTGGTAACTTGAGCCACATTTATTTCCTTCAGTCCCCTGAAGAAGCCATTCTCCCTAAACTAGACTTACCCTAGCCTGGAATGCCCCATAATGCAACCCTCGAATCCATTACCACCTCCCACCTTTCACCTGGCAAGTCATCTTCCTTCAGAGGTCAGCATGACTGTTGTAGCTGCTGCAGCTCTACCCTGGCACCCTTCTCTAGAAAGTGTCCATGCCAAACTGCCCATCATACCAGTATGTTTCCTGATAGCACTTACCAAAGTTGGACATAGATGACAGTGTTTGTCTGTAGGGATAGGCACACATGTACATATGCATTGTATGTATATGGTATGCACACACAGGCACATATACATATACATCACACAAACATAATGTGTATGACCATTTGGTGAACGTGTTTAGACATTTGAATGTATTTGACACGTGCCCGGTGCAAGAGTTAATGTGGCTATGGTATACATTTTTCAGGTTTGTTACAAATAGTACTCTGACAGAATAGGTGCCCAGCAAATTGTCTAAGAGGAGCAATGAAGTAAAAAGCATTTCAGATAGCACAGTGTCTTGCTTTGTGTGACTCTTAAGACTGAGCTATGAGCCACCAGAAACAATTTCAGATGCAGCCTTGATCTAGCATTCGATCATATTGTATCCCTTTGTGTGAAAGTAATGTTGTTTTCAGTTTGTTTCCAATTCTTCTAATTTTTGTCAAAGAGAAAAACTTTGGTTTATTTACTGTTTTAACACTTGCAAGTCTACCTGGTTCTCGCCTATGTGTGTGTGTGTGTGTGTGTGTGTGTGTATGTGTGTGTGTCTAGAGCAATCAGAAACTTCTCAGTTCTCAACAAGTAACACTGTAGCTGAAATTTAATAACATACTTTCTTTTTATTTTACTTATTTGTGGCAAATGATACTGATTTTTCCTTTAAGGAAGTGATTCTAAACTTTCTTTGAAGATAAAACTATGTAAGTTTACTTAATAAAAATAATAACATAGTTATGATACGGTGGCAATACAGACTAAATTTAATAATTATGAGTAAAATCTTATTTGTCTCCTGTGCGAATAGAAATACAAACAGAAAATCCCACTCTGTATGTACATGTGTGTATGTGTGAGAGAGAATGTATGTATGTGTATATGTGTGCTCAACTTCTGATCTAAATGGAGTTTTAACATCCATCCTGTTAAAAGATTTGTTTATTGTTTACTGTTTATTTCAGGTAGGAATTCCAAGTACCAATACTGATAATGAAAGAGAACGTATAAATAAAAATGAAATTAGATATAATCAATGTTTTGGGGGTGTCTTTGGTGGCAACAGCAGGGTTTGAATTGGGGGCCTCACATTTGCTAGGCAGATACTCTGTCACATGATCCATACGCCTTAGTTTTTTTCTCTCTCTCTCTTTAGTCATTTTTTAAAGGGGTTTGAAGTTTTTGCCTGAGCTGGCCTTGGACAAGGATTCTCCTATTCTGTGTCATCAGTTCTTTTACTTCACCTTGGAAGTCATTACCTTGGTGACATTGTTACTTTTGTTAGCTTTATCTGCCATCATCTGAGCCAGCTGGTGATCTATGGCTCATGTGTCTTTGTGTGTTGTGTTTCCAAAGCATCAGATTCTGTTGACCTTTACATGTGGGCCACATAGTCCAAGGTCAATGCCCTTAATTCAGCAAATATTCAGTAGATATTTGTGGGCACCTGTGGTTTGTCAGACATACTATACCGATAGAGTGTGTCCATGTCTACTCATGAGTGCAGCTCATGATGACACCAGAATCATGTAAGTTAAACCAAAAGAGATGCTGTAAGAAAAAGCAATAAATATCACAGAGGAAGAAACATTTAATTCTGCTGGAGACCTTAACGAATGCCCTATTGATGATGCAGTCCCTCGGGGCCTAGAGAGGATGGCACACATTGTAGGGGAGAATGCTCAGGCTGAGATACTTTGCTGGGGGAGTGGTCCTTTGTGGATAATGTGTCAAAAGGATTTCTTCACACTTTGTGTGCAAAAAATGCTGCCCCACAACATGGTGGTATGTGAGTGCCACAGCGCAGTGGGAGGAGCCAGGAGGACTCTTCTAAGAGTTTAGACTTTCACACGACCAATGTCTTTGTTAAAACAGTAAAGTCCCTTTTCTGGGCACCAGTGCCTCACACCTGAAATCCCTACTTAGAAGGCTGAGACCTGAGGATTATGGTTCGAAGCCAGCCAAGGCAGAAAAGTCCATGAGATTCTTATCTTCAATTAACCAGCAAAAGGCCAGAAATGGAGCTGTAGCTCAAGTAGTAGAGCACCAGCCTTGAGCAAAAAAAAAAAAAAAAAAAAAAAAAAAAGGCAAGCATGTGTGCAAGATTCTGAGTTTAAGACTCAGAACAGGCACGTACACATACACACACACACACAAACACACATACACACACACATAGAGTAAAGTCTCAGCAGATATTAACGTTGACAAACCTTTTGAAAAATGACCAAATATATACTATTACATATGGTAGGGAATATGATTTCCTTCAAGACTCAAGACCATAGTCAACCACTGAAAGTCAGCATTCTTTCTAGGACCTAGTAAAGAAAGAGAGCTTCTTACTTTAAAGGATGTTTTCAATTGCACAAGGTGATCTGCTCCCAGTCCCAGATCAGAAAAAAACAACTGACAACCCAAAAGCAAGTCTCTGAACCACCTTCCCTGCTATGACTCGGTCAGCATCGAAGGATGAAAGTCTGACTCCTTTGCTAGCAGATAGATGGTGATGGTGCTGTCTGTCTGTCTGTTTGATTTCTTGTTACCTATTCATTGTTTTGAAATTAAATATACTATATATTCCTTCTAGAAAAAAGTTAGAGAAACAGAGGCAAGCACAAGGGGTAAAGAGATGGAAGGGCACATCAGCCCAGCTGGGGTAGAGAATCCTGCTGGAGTACGCACCGCTGACCTGAGCCAGCTCAGTAGTAGCTCCTAATTATTAAGTTGGTTTTGACAGCTAGCAGTGTCTCAAATGATAACGGAACAGTGGAGGTGAGGACCAAATGAGAAAGGGAAACATTCTCAAGCCAAATCCTGCCACATGCATGAGCAAGCAGGCCCAGCCTGTGTTGTGAACATCCAGCTCCTCTGCCAGCACTTGGCATGAGAGGCTCCCTTGAGCACGGGAAGCGGAGGTAGAACCTGGGCACTCAGCTGGCCTCCTGACGTGGCTCAGGCCAGAGTCCTGTGCCTTCTAGAGGAGCAGTCAGGCACTAGTCTGAACTCCCCACTAGATGGCGATGAACTCACTACCAGCCTAGCCAGAGATGATGCCTAGGTGTACAGTCCTCTACATTTACACAATATGAAAAAACTTAGAATTTCTGAATTAATTTTCTGGATGAAGACAACCAGAGAGATAATTTAACCACCAGCGGGATACTTTCTTAGCAGAATTATCTCATTTCCTTGTCTAGTACTGATTAGATTAACAGGAAGATTACTATGTCTTCAGTTTATGGGTTGACATGATTTGTAGAGCTCATACAAGGAAGAGTTCCTCCTCCCTCTGGATCATCAATGTTTTAGAATTCAACATACAGATCCTAGACCAAAATAGACATTTGGAGAGAGTTTCTTTTTTCTTTTTTTGCCAGTTCTGGGGCTTGAACTCAAGGCCCGGGCACTGTCCCTGACCTTCTTTTGAAGGCTAGCACTCTACCACTTGAGTCCCAGTGCCACTTCTGACTTTTTCTGTGTATGTGGTGCTGAGGAATCTAACCCAGGGCTTCATGCCTGCAAGGTGAGCATTCCACTACTGAACCACATTCCTTGCCCCTGGGAGAGCATTTTCTAAGTTGTTTAGTTGGATGAAAGAGGACCAGCTTCCAAATATGAGTGACTGTACTCCATGTTCATCTGTTGTATGATGCCCTAAATCACTGATAAAAAAAAAAGTCTTTGGAAAGAATTACTGTAAATTCATAGTGAAGTACAAATGGCTTACATTAGATCTTTCTGAGAGGAGGATTGGGCTCTAGATGGGGATAGAGTAAGCAAGCCCTACCAGAAGGAAAGAAGAGAGAAGCTGGGACATAGGGCAGCAGAATGAATGAAGGTTTGCTTCCAGGGTCATTGGTCCTGGGCTGTCTTTGTAATGGAACCATTTGTGAGTAAACTGGTATTTCAATTACTTCCTTATCCACATATATAGTACATATATAGTAGCCACAGTCTTTGAACAACACACACTCTAGTTCTTCAGATGCTGTGTTCTGCTCTGGAGCATCCCTGGTTCACTTTCTCTGCAGGGTCCTTGTTTCTGAGCTCTGTCCTTCAAGACTCAAGCTTTCCCTGCTGATGGGCACTGTTCTCTTTGTATTCCAGTCTTCACTCATCCAAGCTGAAACCACACGTTCCTGCTGCTTTCTCCTCAAAGTATTCCTGAAGCCCTGTCTCCTGGACTCTCCTTCCCCATCATGAATCCATGTAGGGCCCAACTGTTTGTCTTTGTTGTGCTGGGGTTTGAATTCAAGGCCCGTACTTTCTAGCCCAGTGCTCTACCACAGAAGCCACAGCCCCCAGCCCTTTTGCTTTTTAGTTAGCTTTTCAGATAGTCTCACTTATTTTGACCCTCCTCTTACCCCACCTTGAACTGATTTCCTGTCTCTACTTCTAAGTAGCTGGCGTACATGCTATAGCTGTAACTTAACTATTCGTAAACTCTTCTTCTAAAAGACCATTTATTTTAAGAGGAATATACTATCTGTATAAGTCCTTCTTCCTTAACCCACCAGTTCTAATGTACCTTAATGTTTATTGTTTATTTCTTCTCCCTTCCTCTTTCTCTCCCTCCCTTCTTCTCTTCCTTCCCTCCCTCTTTCCTTCCTTTCTGGTAATGCAGTTGAACTCAGGGTCTCATGCCTTTGCTTAGCATATTCTGTTCACCACTGGCACTCTACTACTTGAATCATAACTCTGTTTCCTCTATTTTTATATAACCATTTTTGTGTATCAAAATATATTAAAAATCTACAAAAATAAGATCATATGTAACTTAGCCTTTTCCCATTTCTTGTTGTTATTATAAAGGTGATGTACAGAAGGGTTACAGTTACATAAGTCAAGTAAAAAGTACATTTCCTTTTGGATAGTAACAGCATTTACACTTAATACATCATATGTAAATTTTATTTCATTCTTTTTAATGGATTTATTGTTCTGGAGTATGGCTACATGGTAATTTATTTGAACAGTTCTGTTGATCAGCAAGTGGGTTATTTCCTACTACTGTATTATTAAACACAGTGATAAACATCTTTTTTGTTGTTGTTGTTGGTTATGGAGCTTGAACTCTGGGCCTGGGTGCTGTCCCTCAGCTCTTCAGCTCAAGGCTAGCGTTCTACCACTTGAGCCACAGCACCACTTTCGGTTTTCTGGTGGTTTATTGGAGATAAGAGTTTCATGGACTTTCTTGCCCTGGCTGGCTTTGAACAGCAATCCTCAGATCTCAGCCTCCTGAGTACAGGATTACAGGTGTAAGCCACCGGTGCTCGGCTCAAACATCTTTTTATTTAGACCTCTGTGTCTGTTTCCTGACATTGCTCTCAGCTAAAATACTTTAAGAAAATGCCTGGGTCAAGACGTGTGCAGTATTTGGAGTATTGATTAGTGTTGCAGATCCTGTGTTAACTTACACAACCATCTGTAGACTTGTTCTGTGTTCAAATCCCAGTCTAAGTAGCACTTTCTCCAGGAGACCTGGCTGCCAGCTCTTACTGGTGTGGAGCATCCTCTTTCCCCCCACAGATACTTGCTATAGAATCTGTGTCTTCCCACTGGGCTCTGACCTCTTTATTTTTTCTATACATTTTTTCCTGATTCATAAGTTACATGTGTTTGCTCTAACAGTCCACATCCTAGGAATATCAGCCCTAAGGAAATGCCTGTTTGATGGTTCTTGCCTTGTCTGCTGTGTGGCACCTTGCATCAGCATCCATTGCTCACACACACATTCATCACACCCCAGCCTGGACTCCCAGAGAGCAAGGGGCATGGCTTTTCAGCTTTGTGGCCCACTGCCTTCTTTGGTACTGGCAAATGGTCTATCACCAGTGTTTGTCACCTGAATGAAGAGAGAAGTTAGGCTCTCCTCAGAAACAAGCACTTGTAATCAATACTGGTGGGAGCTAGGGCTTGAGAGCTTTTCTGCTTAGCTTCCTTCCTAAGAGATGGCTTGCATAGTCTCTCCCCCATCCCAGGCCCTCCACAGAAACTAAGGCTGATGAGCAGGGACCTCTTCTAGATGATTTGGTTTCATAGCTGTTAGGAGCTATTTAGTGCCTCTAACAAAGCAAATACAGGAGCCTGGGAAGCATTATTAGCTAAGAGAGATTGGTTTGCTGATGTGATTTGTTGCTAGGTATGTTTATTATCCACCTGCTCTGGGCTCCTGAAGTCAATATCCTTTGCATTTGCTGAGCCAGGCAATCTGGTAAAAGCAGAGGTAAAATCAGTCCTGTTCACATGCCTGGATCTAATAGCAGCAACAGTAATAGCTACAGTCTAGTGAGTACCTATCATGTTTGGGATGTTTTACATGCCATTTAACCTCATAAAAACTCTGGGAGGAAAATGCTAGTTTCCTGTAGGGTCCAGATGAAATTGAACTCCAGGGAGATCAACTTCTCAAGATCACACAGCTGCTCAGTGGTGGTGCCTAGCTGTGAAGCTATATCCTGCTGGATACATGTGATCATTATTAAAGATTTCCTTCTTTGTTGCCTAGAACCCCAACTAGATCATCTGAAGGAAAAGTTTGGGCTTCCTTCTCGTCTTCAGTGAAATATGGTTGAAGTCCTTAAGCAAATATCTCCTGTTTGTGAACTTTAATCTCCTCTTCTAAATTCATAGCCTCTTGGGAAAGAAAGGAATCAGGGTTGTGCTCTTCTGGGGAGGAGCAAGAAGAGACAGATGACTTTTCAATCATTCTTACTTCCCGTTGCAATACAATGATTTCCATATTTCACAGAGGAAGTTAAAGGTCTGGTGTTGTTCTGAATCTATATGGATACCAAGCTAGAATTTAATAGAAGTCAACATCAAAGGTATATTAGAAATTAAAATGAGAAACATGGGGTAATTTAGTCCATGGACCCAAGAAGGACATGCACAACACAACTGCCCAGAGCTAACCTATCTAAGAGGCTAAAGCAATGTTGTAGGTTCCATGATTATTGTTGTTGTTATATTCACCCTATTCAAACATTTGTCATTTTATTTACTACCCACAGAAAAGGTGATAGAGGTTCATAATTACCATTTTAATCTACACATGGTTGTACAAGAAGGTTACATTTTAATATGTCCATTCATGTTTACATCTTGATCAGTCACCTGTTTCATGTGTGTGTTGCATTTTCTAGATCCATTTATCTATTGTAGGCATCTGTTTCTATAACTTGGCTATTGAATCACCCAATTTTTCCTCTTAGGAAATTCTTTGTCTATTATCTTGTATTGCCTAACATAGTAAAAGAATTGTCTTCAGGAAGACATGATAATGCAGATGAGTAAAGATTATCGCAACTTCATAATCATTTCAGGTCAGCTTTTTTACTACATGACTTGGATACCTGTAAGGAAAAATTTCTGTTTTCAGATCATCTGAGTTTCAGAATTGCAAATAATGAGTTGTCAATCTGCAATTTTCTGTGTTCTTGTCCTGGCAAATATTTAACTGTAGGCTATCAAAAATATGTGTCTGAGAGAGGACTTTCCTGCTCTTTATTGAAAGCCAGATAAATTTTGTTTCCATGGAGGGCCCTGCTTTCTTATATTTAGGGGCTGCTTGACATCATTTCTAAGTGAAACTCTTCAGTAGCTTGCTCGAAGCATGACAATCTCTGGAGTTGGGACATTCTCTCAGTTTCTAACCTTCACGCCAGCAAATTCCTTCTACCACCTCTCTCTCCTTTCCTAAGTGGATGTGGACTGCATCTTATCTCCATTATTGTCTCTGTGGGGATTCTCACAGCTCCTACCATTCAGCAGGCTTCCTTCCTGGACCCTGCACACTCCATAAGCTTTTTTTCTTAGTTTTGAGAGCATTCACCATGGAAACTATTTGGCTCATCTCATCCATTCTCAGGTGGTCACAGGCTAGTCCCACGCTGTGCCACATTGAACCACACAATCTGGCTCACAGGTTTGCTTTTCGAGTCTTCCTTGTGTATTTGATATGTAGGATGATCAATCATTTCTGCTTAGGGTGTGTTTCCCCCACACATGTGGTGACCAAGGTGCTGTCTCTCATTCTGCTTAGTGTGAGACATACTCACTTTCCACACCCAGGATGAGGTTTCACTTGGAGATTAGGGCAAGCCATAGCCAGATGGTTTTACCCACTCTTGTTCCTGCTCCATCTTAGGCTCTTGGTTAGCATCTCCGGTTTGTAGAGCACATCAGGCTGTGAATGTCCTCAGGGACTATTTATGCTGCAGTCTGTCCACTGCTGCTGGCTGCAGTTTGACAGTCACCTCACCTTCTCCCTAGGCCTGATTCATCAGAGTGTAGTATTTACGCTGTATGGTTCTTACTTGGGCCAAGTCTTCAATCAGCCCTGTGACTTAAGTTGCCTAGGAAACAATCTCTACTGAGACCTCAAGATTTACAACCTGTTCCCAGGCTGCAAGCTTTTCTCTGGAATTCTTGCTGACACAGTTTACTCCCATAAACTCTTAACCCCATGGGGGATGTACATCTTTGCACTTCTCTGCACAGATCACCTTCCTGAATATAAGGTCTAAAAGAGGGGTTCTAAAAGAGGGGTTCAGGGGCTTGCAGACTTCTAAAAATTGCACGCACTCTTTTGTGTAGGTGTATGTGGGGGCATCTTTAGGAGGAGAGGCTTGTGTGAATTCAGACTAATATTCTGAAGCAGCACAGCCCTTGAATCTCAGAAAGAACAATATTGGCATTTGTCCCATTCATTTACAACAAGGACACAGTAAGAAAATAGATATAAATTAATTGTCCAGTACCATGTCCATGGGCAATCTGCAGATGTTAGCTATTGTCATTTGCCTGATTCTGTGAGCCTCATAAGATTATGATGGCAGGATTGCCCTTTCATACTGAGAATTAAATAGCCGATACCTAATCTGCAGTTATTAACAGCATTTTTGGCCACTTAGACTATAGCATGATTCTTCCCAATATACCTCATATGATCATCATGGCAAACTTGTTAGTGAATGAAGGAACAAGTGTTACTCTCCCCTTTTCTAGGCAAGGAATCTGTGGCTCAAGAGAGACCAAGACCATCAAGACCATGTAACTATCAGAAAAAAGGATCCTACTTTTAGTCTGGTGGACAGACTGCTCCCAAGGTGAGCAGTTACCCTGCGGACTGTCATGAGAGACACTGCTTTCCTTTTTCTGTCAGTGGCACTTTACTGATGTGAGGACAGGGCAAGCGTTGAGGACTCATTACTACTGGGCAGGGAAGGCACAATCGCCATTGACTGCAGTGGCACAGGTGCCACGCCATCTCACCTGTAAGGAGATTCGGGAACCAGTCTGCAGTGGAGGAAGGGATGATGGAGTGGGCTAGTACTTCCACAGCCAGCCTTCCTTTTCTGTACACTCTCTCATCAGAAGAGAGCCATTGCTTTGAAGTACAGTAGGTTATAGCCACCTTGGAGGATCAGGGTGGACTTCTGAGAACAAGCGATACCAAGTTTGATCTAGACATAGACCAGGCAAAGAAGTGAGCAGCATGAGCACATTGCACCTGGGCACAGTGGCTCATACTTGTAACCTTACCTCTGTGGGAGGCATAGGAAGGGGGATCGTGGACTAAGGCTGACCCTCCAAAAAGCACAAGACCCTATCTGAAAAATGATTCAAGTTAAAAGGGTTGGAGGCATAGTTCAAGTAGTAAAGTATCTAGCAATGTGAGGCTTGAGTTCAGTTTTTCATACTGCCAAAAAAGGAAGGAAGGAAGGAAGGAAGGAAGGAAGGAAGGAAGGAAGGAAGGAAGGAAGGAAGGGAGGAAGGAAGGGAGGAAGGAAGGGAGGGAGGGAGGGAGGGAGGGAGGGAGGAAGGAAGGAAGGAAGGAAGGAAGGAAGGAAGGGAGAGAGGGAGGGAGGGAGGAAGGGAGGGAGGGAGGGAGGGAGGGAGGGAGGGAGGAAAAGGAAGAGCATTGCATATCGAGAGACCAGCAAGTGCTAATACCTAAAGAACTCAGGGTTCAGGTGCCTAGTGACCAAGGGAATGATCACAAACTTGAGATCAAAGGGAATTTTCTTTAATCTTTGAAAAGAGAGACAGATTTGTAAAAGAAAAGGAAGAGAACAGACTAGAAAGATAACAGAATTTGTTGGCAAACTTTCAAATTATGCATCCATTTAATTCTCAGGGAGTCTCACAACATGGGAATGTGTCTTCCATGCTAAATGAGGATGGATGTATATTAAATTGACAGTAGACCAATATGCTAGTTTGTAAAGTGAATCTGCAAAGAATAATTACTTACAACTCATTGTGGAAAATATCAAATAATTTTTGTCTTAAGGTGGTAGATTTTTTTAATTGTATGTGGGGGATGGTGGTTCTGGGACTTGACTTCAGGACCTAGGTACTATCCTTTAGCTTTTTTACTCAATGCTGGTGGTCTACCAGTTGAGCCATACCTCCACTTCTGGCTTTTTCAACATAAGAATCTCACGGACTTTGATGCCCAAGCTAGTTTTGAACCTTGATCTTCAAGTCTCATCCTCCTGAATAGATAGGATTACAGGCATGATCCACTAATGCCTGCAAGGTGATAGATTTTAAAGCTGCTTTTTATGCATCATTTTGTGTTAGTTGTCAGGATGCTGACATTCCAGGAGTCCTCCAGCCTTTTTAGTTCCAATTCGTTAATTCCTTAGTTCATTTCACGCTTGCCTGTTGCAGGCGCTGGGCTTGAGCAAGTGTGAGTTACATCTGTGTGTGAACAATTCACTCTCAGAGCTCAGGTCTGCCTCTCCAGACACCCCTCAGCTAGGCCCCCACACAGGTACCCCTAGTCAGTGTTGCCCTATTGTCCAGGGGAGGAAAAGGCAATGCCAGGCTCCTTCTAGAATCTTGAAAGGAACTTAAGTAACCAGAGAGGTGACCGGGGAAATAACTGGATGTCAGATAGAAGTTGTCCATTTGACCCTGCTTATTACTGCTTGGTGTCTGGTGCTTCAGGACAATTGCCTGGTCTCCTCTAGGCTTTCGACAGGGATCAAAGACTTTGTTTGTTCTCTGTGTGTTTTTAAGCAGTACTGTTGGAAATCTTTCTGTTCTTGCAGGTCAATGAGAAAAAAAGCAGCATGCTGCCATTCGACCAGGCATCAATGAGCAACCTTTACCAGCAGCTCTCTTATCTTCCTGCTGTTGCTCTGTGTGTGTGTGGTGTGTTTGATGTGTTTCTTCTGAAGTCTGTCTCAGGACACAGGGACACGTAAAGATTGTGTTTAAGATATGACGTCTGATACTCTCTTTAAGGTGCCCCAGTACATTTTATAGCAAGTATGAGGAAATAGAAAATAATAAAGGAATGGTTAAATACATGAGGTTCATTTACTATTTCTTTTACCTTGTTTGTTTAAATAAATCCTAAGGAAAAAAATGTTCTAACTGGGCATAATGGGTTATGGCTGTAATGGGAGATGGAGGCAGGAAAATCTCAACTTTGGGGCCAGCTTGAGCAAAGTTAGCAAGACCCTGTCTTTAAAACAAAACACAAAAGGGCTGGAATCATGGCTCAAGTGGCAGAGTGCTTGCCTAACAAGTGCAATGTCCTCTATTCAGTCCTCAAAGAACATACACACACACACACACACACACACACACACACACACACACACACACACACACACACACACACACACACACACACACACTTGGAAAGCTGATATGAACAAAACACCAGCAATATGTGTAAAAAGCCTTGTGTGCTCATAATGCACTCATCTCTGTGGGGAGAACCAGCCCTAGATCCCATTGCCTGGCTAGGCCCTACATGTACTTTGTCAGCAGCTGTGGACATTGGCTTCTCCACCACTCTCTGCCCTGTTGTTTCTATAAGGTTCAGCCTAAAAGAGACGGCCACATGTTTCAGGCAGAAAAGTTTGTTGGAGGGAGAGCATACCGATGGCCTGCACACTATGGAGGCATGCAGAGGGTACAAGTGATGCAGGGGAAGGGAAAGGGAAGGGAAAGGAAGAAAGGGGCAAGGGAAAGGCTGAGAGGGAGCCAGGGGCAAAACAAGAGGCAGAACTAATGATGGAGACTGATATATAGGGAGAGGGTGGGAAGGAGTGTGGCCATAGGGAAAACCTCAGAGCCCGGGGGGGCCCCCACTCCCCCCAGGTGCACCAGTTACCTGGGTTACATATGCTTGCTTCTAGGGTAAGGGCCACTTGAGCACCATGGAAGAACAATGGGGAAGGGGATGTTTTTCATAGACTGACCTAACAATTTCAAGCCCTAAAATCATGTTATTTCAACATCATGGCTCCTCTTGCCATGAACATCTCTGTGTATACACAGAAGTTAGTTGATGAGCAACTTGTACAATGGCTGAGTGCTGTTCTAGATGCTGAGGGTCCAGTGGTGAGTTTCTGCTTGGGGACACTGGTGACGAGAACTTTAAAGGTATCAATGAGAAAGACCAGAAAGTCACACGGATGATATAGGCACGAGAGCCACATTAGGTGGGGGTGACTGCCGAAGAACCTTCTAAGGAGACTGTTGGAACAGGGTCAGAAAAGATGAGTCTGCACATGACATTAAAGAGCAACAGCCTTCCAAACCCGGCACTGCAGTGACCAGAAGCAATCTTAGCAAGGTGTACACCCAGAAGGTAAACACTCGCCAGCTGGAGGTGGTCCTTTGAGCTCCATGTTTGGTGACTTTCCATGTTTTCTTTACTTCCTGTTTTCTAACCCCTTTAAAATCGATTTCCGCAGAGATCAGCTGGTCGCCCTGGGTTCCATTTCCGCTTGGTTGTCTTTGCAGCTCCTTGCTGAGCTCCCACAGATGTGTTGCACTGACTTTACACTGGGGTGTCTTCTGCGGAAGCCAGCCTCGCAGCAAGGGCAGATTTGCATGGATTAGCATAGAGCTCCCAACCAAGCCATGTTTTCATTGCTCTGGAAATGAATCATAAGTCTGAAGTCAGCTGTCAGCCCCGGAAAAGCCACATCCAGATCTTTATAGGTCAAGCCAGAGATGTTTGGTTCTGAAAGGAACCTTAGAAATGGAGTCATGAAGTATTGTGTTTGACCTATCTCATGGTTGAATTTAAAACATGTTATTCCTGTGTGAGGAGAGAATGAGGGAATACAAATTCGGGCTGGTTTGAAAAATATGCAAGTGCTTTGAATAAGAAATTCTATTTTCCATTTTAAGAAAATAGTTGTAGGTATGTACAAATATTCTGTCTTGAAAAACTTTAATCCTGGCTCTTTTTTGTTGGTGGTGGTGGTGATTGTGGGGCTTGAATTCAGGACTTGGGTGCTGTCCCTGAGCTTTTTTGCTCAAGCTAGCACTCTACCACTTTGAGCCACAGCTCCACTTCTGGCTTCTGGTGGTTAATTGGAAATAAGAGTCTCATGGACTTTTTTTTTTACCTGGGCTTGCTTCAAACCAAGATCCTCAGATGTTAGCTTCCTGTGTAGCTAGGATTACAGGCATGAGCCACCAGTGCCTGGCTTCATCTAGTCTTGATAAGAGTTCAGTGGGAAGTGATTTAATGTTGAACGATAGAAAATTGATGCAATGAATTCTGGTATACCGCTGGAAGAATATAACATAAACATTTAAAATTATACTGTAGAAGAGTAGATTTCATGGCATGAAATGCTACTTAGTTATATTTTATTTCAAGAATACATTTGGCTGCAACTAATAAGAATTATTTATAGTGACTAAAATAAGTAAAGATCTTCTGTTTTCACATAACAAGATAGATATAGGCTTCTGGGATCAGTTCAGTTGATTCATTTGTACCAAAATAAAAATTTCTGCCTTTCTTGTGAATGATATGATTTGTAAGAATTAAGTAACATGACAGGAATACTCCAAAATTTTATTTCTGAATGACTCCTTTTCTTATTTTACATGTTTTACACAATCAAGTAAAAATGACTCTGTAATTCCCTGTTGGCTACTTTAAAAATCCTGAAGCTGTAGGTAATGGGATTATAGGATTGTTCCCCCCCCTTTTTTTTACAATGACAGTATTTTGTATAATGAGCAGCTATCCATTTAATACAAAATTATAACCCCTGCTTTCACTGTATTTGATGTTGGTATAATTTGTGGAGGGGAAGGGAAAAAAACAAATTGTCTAAATAGGGATACGAGTGGACCCATTGCAACAATGAGATGTACAAGTTGTTATGTTAGATGCAGAATTCTGCCAGGCCCCTGGCGTCCCAGGTCCCAGGACAGGAATATCCTGTATACACTTTTTAAAAGTGCCATCGCTCTAGGATTGTCATCAAGTTGAACATGGGCTTTTGACTTTTCTAGCCTCCTTCAGCACTATGTGTGGTGTTCCCCAACAGGTGATAGCTAGGAAGTTTTTTCTTCCATTCTGATTTTTGATACATACACTCCTACATATCGATTGCAGATCAGTCAGTCACTCGCTAATCTGTTATGAAGCAAACATTTACTGTCAGCACTGTGTCATTGGGGATACAAAGGTAAACAGGAGAGAATCGACAGAGTCCTTGACTTAAAGCATCTGCATAGACTCTGGAAGGAGACCAGTAAACAGTTAACGGGAGAGATGGGTGCCGTGATTTACCACTCGCAGTATGCCAATGATGATGAGATGCAGAAGGCATTTTCAAGGTAATCAAACTCCTAAAGCATTATGTCATGGGGCCATTCGTTCTTTCTGAAATAGTCTTCTGAGCCTTTTATCACCAGAACCTTGGCTGCCATGACTGATGGAAGATGTTGACCACCTACAGGTATCTGTCCGCTTAACTCCCTAGGAGTCCTGCTATTCCGTGCCTCAGCACTAATAGCTTCAGGAATCTCAATTACCTGAGCCCATTTTTGTTTAATAGGAGGAAATCACAAACATATAACCCAAGCTCTCCTAATTGCCTTCTTATTATGAGATTACTCTCGCTCTTCTTCAAGCTTAGGAGTATCTAGAAATATCACTGACAGACTTTATAGATTCTATGAACTACCCGTAATTATTGAATATACTTTCTACATAATTTGCCTTCCTGTCAACTAAAGTCCCATTTCATGTCTAACCACCCTTGGTTTTGAGGGAACATACTGACATTTTGTTGATGTAGTATGATTATTTCTTTATGTTTCCATTGATTGATGAGGATCTTAATTCTCTTAAGATTAATGGGTATGGGCTGGGAAGGTGACTCAGTGATAGAGTGCTTGCCTTGTATGCATGAAGTCCTGGGTTCGATTACTCAGCACCACATAAGCAGAAAAAGCTGGAAGTGGTGCTGTGGCTCAAGTGGTAGAGTACTCGCAGTGAGCTGAAGAGCTGAGGGATAACGCCCAGGCCCAGAGTTCAGGTCCCACGACCAACAGAAAAAAAGAAAGAAAGAAAAAAAAAGATTAATGGGTACAATTGATATCCAGTCAATTAGTTTTGGTTTAGTCCAGAAGAGAATAATAAATTTAGTCATGACCCTATTATTCTTAGCTTTCCTCCCTACTACCATCATACCTTGACTCTCTCATCTAGACATCTCTTCACAAAAATTGGGGCCTTATGAACACAGATCTGATTCTATAGGGCCAGCTTGACTAGCATTCTCCATAATTTGTGTGTGGGGCGGGGAGTTGGGGGTTGTGGATGCATGCATGTGTGCCAATTTAGGGCCTCACGCTCTGTTGGCTTTTTCAATACTCTACCACTTGAGCCATATCTCCACCTCTAGTTTTGGTTTGGTTTGGTTTTTTGCTGGTTAATTGGAGATAAGTTTCATGGGCTTTTATGCCCAGACTGACTTTGAACAACAATCCCTAGATCTTAGCTTCCAGAGTAGTATAACATTTTTCTGAATTGCTATTACTTTCTTCTTATTTGATCTCATAGTACAGTCTGGAATATAGAAGGAACACTTTATTTGGCCCTTTAAGGTGGGATTTGGGATACTTCTAGTTAGAAGTCACTTCAGGAAGAAATTTGAAAAGGACATAGTGTTGAGGGGGTCCAGCTCAAAGATGGAACTGAAGATGTTTTTCAAACAAAGGGGAATAATTTCATCCTTTCCCAAGACAGATTTGAGTGCCATGGGGTATGAATGGTTTTTGCTTTTTTTTTTTTTTTCCTCCTGGAAAAGAGATATTCCTGAAAAGAGAGTTAAGAAAGCTTATGTTTTGTTTTGTTTTTTGGGGGGGTGGGGTGGGTGGGGGGGTCCAGTCGTGGGGCCTGTACTCTGGGCCTGGGCGTTGTCCCTCAGCTCTTCAGCTCAAGGCTAGCACTCTACCACTTGAGCCAGAGCACCACTTCTGGCTTTTTTCTTTTTGCTTATGTTGTGCTGAGGAATCGAACCCAGGTCCTCAGGCATGCAAGGCATGAGCTCTACCACTGAGCCACCTTCCCAGCCCAAGCTTACATTTTTGTATTTCCCAAACTTTCATCAACACTCCACTCCCCTCCTCACATTATATTCCCAGTCTTTTCTCTAGAGCCTTGGACTTTCTAGAATTTTTAGTTAACCTAAACTCTAGATCATTCAGCTTTGTGTCAAAGGTGAATTCATTTTTTTCCCCTGATTTTTAATTCTAAAGCATCAGCCTTTTTTTCCCTGTTACTTTTTAAAGTTGTTGTTTTTTTTTGTACTTGTTCTGGGGCTTGAACTCAGGGCCTGAGCATTGTCCCTGAGCTTTTTTGCTGAAGGTTAGCACTCTACCACTTGAGCCACAGCTCTGCTTCCAGCTTTTTGCTGGTTAATTGGAGATGAGAGTCTCATAGATAGACCTTACTGCCCAGGCTAGCTTTGTACCATGATCTTCAGATCTCAGCCTCCTGAGTAGCTAAGGTTACAGATGTGAGCCACTGGTAGTGGGAAAATTTACTTTTTAATCCCATTTTGGAGCAGATTTTAAATTTGGAGGCGAAAGTAGGTAACTCTGAGGAAATATTCTGGAAACTGGTTCAGTATCCTTGTTAGGATATGAGGAACACAAAGCCAACTGGGTTTAAAAGTGTTAATAAATAAAGCTCAGTTCTAGTGGCTCATGCCTGTAATCCTATCTACTCAGGAAGCTGAGATCTGAGGATCATGGTTGGTGGACAATCTGGGCAGAGAAGTCCATGACACTTTTACCTCTGATTAATCACAAGAAAAGCTAGAAGTGGATCTGTGGCTCAAGTGGTAGAGCACCATCCTGAGCCAAAGAAATTCAGTGATAGCACCCAGGCTCTGAATTCAGGTCCCAAGACTGGCATACACAATAACATAAAGTTAGTAAATAGAGATTTCATAGAAATTTTAGTAACCCTGGAGATTTTTTTTTAAGAATTCAAGTTGCAGATTATACTTGGCCAGTGGAGATAAATTGAAACAGCATAGGAGCTGCATATATTGTGTTTGGAATTGCGAATCCAAACAAGTAAGAGATAGCTGCATCTGTTTAAATGTGTTCTACCTGAGTGAGCCAGACCCACTACTCCCTGGGGATGTTTAGGTGAAGTCACTGGCACTGCCTTAGAGAGCAGAAGCAGAAATGCCAGGAAACGTCTGGCTCTGTGCTTTGCACTTGCCAGGGTACAGCTTTCCAGTCTTCTGTTCTTCCCTGCGGGGTCTTTTCATCCTCATGCCAAGTCCCACTGCCAAACGCTCCACAGCTCCTGCAGCGCCCTTCTCGTGTGGCTCTTCCCAGTTTTCACTGGCTTTCCTCCCTCTATTTTGTAACGAGCTTTCTACAGGTGAGAAGAGCGGAGTGTATGGAATCAGGCTGGGTCTAATCTTGGCAAGATTAGGTACTGTAATCTTGGCACATTTATAATGGACTTAAGACTTTGCTCTCTCCCTTTTGCCCAGTTGAATGAAGCTGCATGGTTTAGATCAAAACCCGGGGCCTGGGTTCCTCTCTCCAAGTCTTCCCACCCCACTCACTTCTTTCACCGCACTCCAAGGTCCAGCTAACTCACCCTCAGCTTCTGCCTTACACCACACTTTTGCTCAGCTAAAGCACTGTCAATCATTAAGACTCAGTTCAGCCAGTGAAGCCAGAACAAAAGTATATACACAAGATTCAAGAAAGAATGCATAAAATGAATCAGAAACTGGGGAAGGCAAAGGGACTTGTAGGAAAATGGCACAAGAAACCTTTCTGGAGCAATGAAAATGTTCTCATCTTGTTTTTGGCGATGACTATACAAATGTATGTTGTTAGAATTTATCAAATAGAATCCTTAGCATCTGTGCATTTGTTTATATTAGTATGTTAAAAAAAAAGCATTGAGATTTGTTGAATTGAAACTTCTTTGTAAAATGACTTAAAGATATTAAAAAGAAAACAAACAGCTGGTACCTCATGCTTGTAATCACACCCAGTCAGGATGCTGAGATCTGAGGATTGTGGTTCAAAGCCAGGAAAGTCTATGAGACTCATATCCAATTAAGCACCAAAGGCCAGAAGGGGAGCTGTGGCTCAAGAGGTAGAGAGCTAGCCTTAAGCACACATACTCAGAAATAGCACCCAGGCTCTGAATTCAAGCCCCATGACCAGATCACACCATAGAAATAATATAAATAAGTAAACAAACAAATAATAGCTAGATGGGTGGGAAGGTGGCTTCCCAGGCTGCCTTTAGCCTCTCTTTAGGGTCCCCCGCTCTCCCTGCACTCTCCCTCGCCTCTCACTTAGCACATTATGTCCTCCATGGATCTTTTTAATGTGTTTTGTGCTGCACTAGCCTGTGAACTTCTGTCATTGCCCAAACATTTGTTATCTGTGTGACCATAGGAACTCTGCTCAATCGGAACATGGCTCTGTCTTAGTTTCCTCATCTGTAAGTGAAGAAAGTAAAGTGTCTCTTACAGGTTATTGTAATGATAAGATGAAAATATGAATGTAAAGGACCCAATACATCACATGTGTTCAGTAACTGTTAGTGCTGTAATGGGACAGAAAATTTACTCACAAATACACTCAGAGTTGCCATTGTGCTTATTGTTTCTATAGCTAACTCAGTCTACTTGAGCCCCTATTTCTAAGCGGGGAAGCAGAGAAAAATCGAATTTGATTGCAATATAACTCTGTCCAACACAACCACTTATGTAGCCTCTAGTCTAACACATATACCCGCTTATAAATTATTTTTGTAGGTATTAATGAGAATAAAATTCATGCTACTTAGTTCCTTTAGGTTTACTAAGAGCTCTCTGCATGCTGAACATTAGTTTAGAAGATAACGCACAGTTTTAATCATTTCTAATTCTAGAAAAAGAAATAAACCTAAAGAAACCCTGTAGTCTTTTGGCAATTTCCAAATAGGTGTTTAGCATCAACCATTACCATGTAGGGAAATAAGTGAATGAACTTTTGATCTGAGAATGAAAAGTGAGATCTTCCTTCTGGTGCTCTATCATAGAGTCAGCTTGAGAGCTAGGTCCTCAGACAGGACAGAAATGGATGACTCAGGAACTTCCACTGCATCTACCTGCTACCTATTCCAGTGGGATCTACATAAATTGTGCAGATTTAATAACCCATGCTGGCAATGACTTTGACTTCTTTGAGTTGGCTTCTGATAAGAAATATAGTCTATTGTTACCAGGAATGGAAAATAATGAAAAGTTAAGGTCTTATTGCCAGCCATCTCTATACTGCACCCAAGAAAGGCAAACGTGCACTTGGCCCTAAGTCCCAGTCTCCCTGAGGTTACATCCTTCTTGTCTGCTCCCTCCTGCACATTGGCTGTTTCCCGTTCAGATGACTAATCCACAGTGAAAGGGCTCAGGCCACACTTTGGGGCTAAGAAAGACCATTTTTGGGGTGGAGATCTGTGCTCCTGTGACTGTACAGGTTTGAAAGCAGCCTCTGTGGAGTGTGTGAGGGCCAGCTTGGCCTGGTATCTCATGTGATATGTCATCCGTGGAAATCTGAGTCTTATGTCGTTTTACTAAGTCATGTACTCGAGGCTTAGCCTCAGCTTCTTGGGCCTTCAAAACAAGACCCATAGTTTCTGCCTTCCCTAACTCATAAGCACATAATGGTTAAAACACACAAAGAGCTGCACATGGTACTGCACGCCTGTCATCCCAGTACTGGAGAGGCTGAGGCAGGGAGGATTGAGAGTTGGAGGCCAGCCTAAACTGTATAAAAAGACTCATGGCAACAACAACAAAACAAAAAAGAAAATGAAGGGCACACAAACATGTCAGTTGTTAGACTCTAGGGAGAATTCAAATAATATAATTTCTTGGAAAGACAAAGGCAAAGCCCAAGAAAATATGCACCAGGATATGGGTACTTGAAAGGTTTGTGGGGGGGTCAAGAGGGTGAGGGGGGAATGCAGTCAAGAATGTTGCATATACTACAAAATTAAGAAAAGTAAAGGAAGGGGAGTGAGAATGTTCAAAGGGAGGTGATACTGATCAAGATACATTGTATTCATAAACTGTTTTGCTAAGTGGAAGCTCCTCTGTACAGCTATTTAAAGATAACTTTTTAAAAAGAAGTAAGATAACTTTAAAGCATTGTTGAGCAAAGGAATAAAAGAAAGTAAGACGTAAGTTGTTGTCCAAAGACCAAATTCAGTCTGATCTCATCACATAAGATACCTAGAGTAACATCATTCATAGAGACTGGAGTGAAGTGGTCATTGCGGGGCTGGAGAGGGAGGGGAGGGCAGTTCTTGGCTAATGGGCTGGAGTTTCACTTGGGACTAATTAGGAAGATCTGGGGATGGGGCAGTGCTGATGGCTACCCACCCGTATGAATGTAGCTAGGCCAGTGAAGTATACATTTAAAAAAAGTTAAAATGATAAACTTGAGATTGTGTGTACTTTATTATCAGTTGCTTTTAAAAGGAAGTTGTTTTAGTGTCCTCACTCACTGAGTTGTCCTAAGCTAGCCCTGAATATCAGCACATACCCTCCTCTTCCTCCCCACTGTGGTTATGGCACTTTGCTTGAGAATCAGCCTCGCTCTGTCTCATGGCTTCTTTCTCTACATGTGCTAGTTGGATGGTCTTGCTTGAGGTTATTGAGGCTGCAGTGAGTCCTGGGTCTTCCCAGGCTTTGTACCAGGCGGAGGATACACCAGGAAAAGCAATTGTAGAAGACGTGAGAGATGCAGACAAATCAGCAGGCATTTCAGTAGTGTGGGAAGGATGAGGGGGATGCTGGGGTCTGCAGGAGGGCAGGAAGGACACTGGCAGTGGTCCCTTTTGCTGGCAGCTGTCCCCACCCTTTTACTGCCATTTTTCCCTTGCCGCCTGTGTTTGCTGATGCTTTTCTTTCAGCTAGAGTGCACTCTTCCCTTTCTTTCCTTGAGAAAGCCTCCTAATCCTTAAAGTGCCAGCGCCGATGCCACCTCCTTTCTGGAAACGTTGCTTCAACCCAGCCCAAATTAATCTCCCTTCCTCCTGAGCTCCCAACGCCACCTCTTATATCTCCATTTAGCACATATTTCATCCTGTCAGGTACCGCAGCCTTTTATACTTCTGCCTTGCCTGTTGGATATATTTTTGGGATTTTTATAGTTCTAAGTAAGACATACCAACTGGAACCAGCCATAGCATTAAAAAAAAATCATTTAGTCGAATGAAAGATGCCTTCCCTAGACCAAGGCTGCTCCTGATTCCCAGGTCTACTTCTCTCTCCACCGTGAGGATTTTACTTCTGTGTTTCCCCCTACTCTTTTTCCCATAGAGAGCAATTTTCCATTGCTACAAAAAAAATGCCTGAGAACATCAGCTTGTAAGGAAAAGGTTTTATTGTGGCTCACAGTCCACGTCAGTTGGTTCTTTTGTTTGGGGGCTTGTGGTGAAGCAGCACATGACCGTGGGAGCTTGCGACTCACCACATCATCAAGAGACAAGAGTAGAGGGAAGGTGCCAGGATCCCCAGGGCACACCCACAGATCTGACTTCCTTCTCTAGATAGACCCTACATCCTAAAGGCTCCACCCATTCCCAACCATGCCACAGGCTGATGGCCAAGCCTTTAGTGTGTGTGAATCCATATCCAAATATAACATGCAAGTATGATGACACTCCATAAATCTCAGGTCTGGCTCACCTCTGCTTTTCAGGAGCTCAGCCCTGGGATGGTTTTTATATTGCCTAAGTCAGTTTTTGGCTAATTAACTGTGGCCAAGGGAGCAGGATCTTGTGTATATACTGGGTAAACCGATACCTAGGTTTACTAGGAAGAACGGGCAGCCATTCTGTGTTCACAGCTCTTCTCCCCTGCTTCCCACCCTGCTCCTCCCCTGCCCCCTCTGTGGCCTTCTTTCTATTTCTTTGTTTTCTGGCATCCAGCCCTGCTTTTTGCTTTTGCTGATTGGGGGATGGAGTCTCATGACCCCCCCCCCCCCCACACACACACACAACAGCCTGGCTTCAAACTATAATCCTCTGAATCTAAGCTTCCTGAGAAGTTAAGATGACAGACATGAGCCACTGGCTCTTGTATGTACACATTGTTTTTTAAGATAGGATCTTGATTCCTGCTTGGGTGTGATCCACATATGTGAGGCTTCCAGGTAGCTAGGATGACAGGTACTCACTACCCCATGTACTCTTCATTGTGAAGATGACTTTCAAACTTTCTTCTGCTTAGGCCTATCTTGAACCACAGTCTCAATAATCTCAGCCCTCCCAAAGCTAGGATATATGATTTCCCCTTGAAAACAATAATGTTTTATATTTGCAAATTAAGCCACAACATAAGAGTAAAAAGTATAAAGTATTTCTCTGTGTATGTGTATATGTGGGTGTCCTGGGTCTTGAACTCAGGACCTGGGCTCTGTCCCTGAGCTTTTGTGTTCAAGATTAGCACTCTACTGTTTGAATCAGTACTCTACCTCTGGCTTTTTGCTGGTTAACTAGAGATAAGTCTCGTGGACTGCCTGGGCTGGCTTTGAACTGTAATCCTCAGATCTCAACCTCTTGAATGGTTAGAATTATAGGAGTGAGCCACCAGCACCCAGCTTAGAGTACTTGTTAAACTACAAAAAAGGGAAAGGAGAGATCAGTAGGTTGAGGAAAAAAATGTATCTTTTTAGAACCTCTCTTTCTTCTTTTGTGATAGTTCTAGGGCTTAATCTCAGGACCTTGTGCTCTTGCTCAGCCTTTTCATTCATGGCTGGTGCTCTACCACTTGAGCCATGATTCTAGTCCTGTATGGCATCTCTTTAAAAATTTGGGTTTTTTTTTGAGGGGAGAGGGTTGATATGAAACTCAAACCCAAGACCTTAAGGTTGCTGAGCAGGAACTTTATTACTGAAATATACCCCAGCATTATTATATATAAAAAGCAGATGTTGAGTCCTAGAACAGAAATGACCCTGTATTAAAGTTAGTTACATAGACTTCTATGAAAATTATAGAAGTCAGATCTGTAGTCTGATTGGAAATTTCTTTCATTCAGGTGGGTCCAGAAGCAGCGGAACTGTTTGTGTAGTGCATAATCCTTCTCCGCACAGATGAACTTCCTGTCTTCTCATAGGTTTTGTCCAGGTGACTGGAATATAGCTTACTTGGGGGTTGGCAAACAACATGGGCAAGCCATGTCAGAACAATTCACGATTTGGTGGGTACAGAAGGATTTGGGGAGCTTCTGTAAAACAACACCCTTCCCTCCACCCCCCCCCCCCCCCGACCACCATCCTGAGCTGCTGCTCTGAGATGATCCAGTCCTCATTCCACTCCATGACTGATTCCTTCCTGGTACTCACACGAATTGCCAAGAATTCTCAGTCTCTGGCTACAGTTACCCAAGAGTCAAACTTTTAAGTATAATCTTCTCTTTTGGATACTCTATCATAAATATGTGGTTACAAATATTATTAAAAAATCAAAGAGCAGTGATTTAAACAAATTACATGATACATTGGCAACTTCAGCTTTCATTCAGCTACTCCACCTGCTGGCGCCTTTTTTTTTTATGTCAGTTGTGGGGCTTGAACTTGGCCTGGGCACTGTTCCTGAGCCACTTTGTGCTCAAAGCTAGTGCTCTACCACTTGAGCCACAGTGCCACTTCAAGCTTTGGAGTGGTTTATTGGAGATCAAGAGTCTCATGGGAACTTTTTTGCCCAGGCTGGCTTCAAACCGCAGTCCTCATATCTTAGCCTCCTGAGTAGCTAGGATTACAGGAGTGAGCCCAGCTCCTGTTGGCTTTTGATGTCATGGTGACATCAAAAGTCTAGTCTTCAGGTCTACATGGATGAGGAGAAGAAAGATCCAGAAAGAATTCTCTTTATCTCAGAGAAATTAGAAACTTTCCTTAGGTTATTCCAGAACCATGATGCATAACAACTGTGACTTCAAGAGAAGCAGACAAAAACAATGTTTAGCAGGGCATATTGATGTCCTTAACAGAACTGGAGTGATGTTAATGAGGAAGGAAGGTGTGAATGTTAGTGCACCCCCAGCCACCAGGCCCTGTCATCTTTACACCAAATGTGCCTCTATTGTGTACTTGCTGAAATCCTCTCAGGGCCCCATTTTTCTCTCGTGAAATTCAAGTATAATCTATTTTTTCACAATGTGTTTTCTGCAGAGTGCAGAAAGCTTAAAATGGGCAGAAAGGTAATGGTTGGACTATTTTCTGAAAGTCACATTCGGCATTGGTTTCTCTGTTATTCGGCAATATCTAAGCAGACATCCGTAGTATGTATGCATGCAAATCATGTTAATCTTCTGTTCATTGTAACAGCGTGGATGGCCCTTGTTGACATGGGAACGTTAGAATGACTCCATGGTGTGCATGCACGTGGACACTTAATTCCTATCCATAGTGCTTCTGTCAGCGATTCTTCACAGTCACTCCACTTGATGATTTGAATTTGTTGGAATTAAACTTGAACAGCTCATAAATAGTATAATTATTTTTTGTTCCACTTCAGTTCCAATTACTAATTAATATAAACCTGCTGCTCTGTATTCTCTCTGTTGCCCTTAGAATCCCTGGATCATAACTCATACTGTTACTTTACTTTCGTGTGACAATATGGCCTGAGAGGATGTGAACTGTATCTGTCTTGTTCACAGTCTGCTTTGCAGAGTACCTGGCCCATAGTAGGTCCACAGTGAGCCTTGGCTGAATAATTTAATCCTAACAGTACTCCATTACTTAGCAGCAGCAGAGGCAGTCCAGCTGGCCTACTGTTCCCATGTGCTAGCCAATGTTTTATGTGAAGAGAAAGATAGAAAATATAGGCTGCCCACTAGACTATATCAGGCTGCGTTTGGATACTTAGGCTCTCCAATATTCCCCATTTTCTCTGAACTACATTCACATCACACAGTCCAGACACAGAAAAGAGATTGCCAGTGATTTCAGGTTCCAAGTGTCAAGGGCTTGTTACTATGGCCCTGCCATGGGTCAGAAGGCTGCCCTGGCACCAGCCATCTGTCAGCTGGAGGGTGGGCGCATCGTGATGCGTTAAGATAGGGTAGAGGCAGTGTTGTTTAGCTGTCTCAAACCCATCTCTCCATGGGTATACCATTCACACTGGCATTTGGTTTGTTCAGTAATCACTGAATTCCAGCTGTAGTCATTTCTCCAGTTCCAAACTTTACTATTTGACTTTCTAGGGTTCATTTCTTATGTGTGCCTCAGTTTCCTTATCTGGAATCACCTTGATAACACCTCATTTGCAGGATTGTTTGGAGAACTGAGATTTCATATATATGTATTATATGTGTCAATGCATCATATATATTAAGGTTATATATATATATATATATATATATATATATATATATATATATATGGAGAGACTATATACTATGATCCATAATAAGATGTGTATAAACTTGCACCAGTATGTGAAATGTTGCAATTAATGAAGCATCAGGTGTTACAAGTTGCACAGTCCCTTTCCCCGCATTTCTGATACCCAATAGCTCTTAAAAACTAGTGTTGCTTCTTAACTTGGACAGAAATACTGATCTGATTTGAACTAAATGATTTTCAGAGCCTGACCTGAAGGTTTGTGAGGTGCTAGCAGGCCTTATTTAGCTCCTCACACTTTGCTGTTACACTCTGCTGAAGAATGTTCACACTCTGCTGAAGAAATGTCAGTGTGGCAGGCTATATAGGGTGTTACCCCAGCCCCCCTGACAGTATTACATAACATTATCACTTACCAATGGAAAATTCTACAGCCCCAGGTTTCAGCTGAGGCTTGGGGCTCTGTGTTTCTCTTTCCAGCATTCTGCTCTTCCAGGCACCATCTTGAATAACATAATACAGTCTCTACCTCTGGGTGCTCTCAGAATAGAGTGGATCAAGGGACCTCAGTCCCAGGGGGAAACACTCAGGACAGCCCTTCATTCACAGCAGAATGGGAAAGCATCTAAAAGTGGGTGTCCAAGACTGCAGAATCCACTGCTTCCTACATCCAGCCCAGCATATGGGACTGAGGATTTAGGATGGGTAAACTAAGCCTTATGGTTTATTCACTGAAATGGAACTGTGGGCCTCTGTAGAAGGCATTAGCAACCACTAATAAAGTAATTGCACATGGAAGGGGGCTTTTCTGGATGTTGTGGCAGTTCAGAAGAGGGAACTAACACTGTCCCTGTGGTCAGAGGTCAGAGGCAATCATGATGCTCAACCTATACCTAAATGGAAATCCGATGCAGGAATGGAGGAGGGAGCCAAGTGAAGAGCAGCAGCAAACCCATGATCAGTAGAGGAGGGTGCATGTGAAGGGCCAGAAGGATAGAGAAAGCTTGCCCACTTTTCAAAGAAGAAGAGTGTGCCAGAGAAAGTCAGCAGAGAGAATAGTGAGAGAAGAGGGGACCATAAACCTGAGACCTTTTTGAGTACAGGCATGGTCTGGTGTCTTAGCTGTACACAGTCTTGGTATGAATAACACTGTCTTTCACTTTCAAAAGTATATATGTTTATAGGCCAGTTTAGGGAAAAAAAACTTTTCCTTAGGGAGCTGAGAAGTCATTGACAATGCACATTGGAAAAATGCTATGTGAAATGTGCAGTGATTTAGGTCTTTTGTTGTTATTGTTTAAACTTACACATCTACCAATTGAGCCACAGCTTCCAGCTTTTTGGTGGTTAATTGGGCATAAGAGTCTCACAGACCTTTCTGTCCAGGCTGGCTTTGAACCACAGTCCTCAGATCTCAGCATCCTGAGTAACTAGGATTACAGCATGAGCCACCAGTGCCTGATGGTAATTTGGGTCTTTTGTCTCTGCCAATCCTTCTATGGGTCTCAGGGTTACTGGGAAAATCTCTGAGGGGCATTTGCTATTATAGCACAGCAGAATTATTTGTGAGTCTCTGCACCATGTACATACAAATCCAGCCAGTGTCAGATGCTGCTGCAGAATGACAATGTCCCCTCAGCTGAACTCTGGGGAATTCCTGTGTTGTCTGGAACTACCCTCAGAAACAATTATAGGTTTGTCTTAGAAAAGTCAGGAAGGGTGGTGGCCTGTTCTTTCCTTTCTGTGTGTGTGTGTGTGTGTGTGTGTGTGTGTGCACGCCCCCACGTGAAAGCCTAGGCTTGGCTGACTTTCATGATTTTATTTTCTTTCTTTGCTGGTCAGATCTGGCAGTTGGCAGATACTTACTTATCAGTCTCATGCTTTCTGCCAAGAAAAGACAAGAGAGAATTCAGAAAACCTTGAGATTTGTGGTTTACATTTTGTGTTGGATGCGTTTGGTGCTTGGGAGCCCCAGTGTTTCCCCTTTAGGAATCCCTTTCCTCTGGCTTCTGGTTTCTGTCACATTTTGAGCCCTCCTGTCTGCTGCTGGGGAGTGGAAGATAAAAGCTGCGTGACAGCTGGTAATCCCCCTCTGGCCCCACAGCGGGATGTAGTTTACAGAAGCTTAGCAATAAGAAGCAGATTAGTCCTTCATGATAAGAAGGAATCAGAACTTTTCAAAGCGGCTGAAAAGGCTTCCATGTGGGGGAGTGTTTGCCTAGGACGGGGCTCTTACAAATGGAGCAGTAGTGGGCAGGAGGAAGTTAATGGAGCCCCATGAAGTTGGGCTGCTGAGACCCCTGGGCTAGCTCCTATGTGGGAAATTCATTGCAGTCTGGTGAAGCAGGAAATGGCAGTCCCAGAAAGAGAGGGTGTGATTTATCTCTTATGGATATCAGGGGCAGACTTGTATAAATACTACATAGAACACACATCTAGGTGCACATGCATGTGTGTGTGTATGCACACACACAGTATTAGTATGTCAGTTTGTTAACTTGCTCTCAATACTTACCATTCTTTCTCTGAAGATCAGATAACATATCATTCAAAAGTCTGTTAGGTTTTGTACTGAAAAAAACAATCACCTCTAGTCTAGTGTGTACTCCATGAAGTTAGGCCCTGCAGGTGACCCTGTAGGAATGTTGGGAAACATACATGCACAAGAAGCCACTTGGAAGCTAATATGTCATTTCAGAGGTCTCTATAGAAGTTCCTCAAAGTACACACGCACTGTAATAAGGTCTTTGTTCCTCCTTCCCTCTTTCCTTCTTTCCTCTTTGTCTTCCTTCCCTTTCTTTTCTTTTTCCTCTCTTCCTCCCTCCTTTCCTTCCTTCTTCCTTCCTTCCTTCTTTCTTTCCTTCCTCCCTTCCCTTCCTCCTTCCCTTACTCCCTCATTCCTTCCCTCCCTCTCTCCCTTCCTTCCTTCCTTCCTTTCTTCCTTCCTTCCTTCCTTCCTTCTTTCATTCCTTCTTTTCTTTTTTTTTATATGATACTAGAGATTTAACTCAGGGTCTAGCTCCTTTTTCTTCCTTTCCCTTTCCTCTGCCCTCTGTACCTCTTTTCTCTGCTTTTATTTTATTTTTTTTTGTGCTGAGACTAAACTCAGGGCCTAGCTCTGTCACTTGAGCAATGCTTCCAACCTTTAGAAGCCATATCTCCTCAATTTTTTGGTCTTTATTTTGTTTTCTCTTGAAATATAATCTTGCTTACTGCTGAGGCTGATTTTGAATTTTGATCTGCCTATCTTTGCCTCCCAAGTAGCTGGCATTATAGGCGTGCACTACCACACCTGGCACTTCAGTAATCATTTTAAATGTATTTAAAGGGATGGAAGGAATAAGAAGAAGATGGTCCTCATCTTTTCTGCCAGTGTTCTGAGAAATTAACTCTGACCACTTAGGTGTGTCAGCAAGACAAAGCCTTGGAGATGTACTCATCTATTATCCCTACCCACTCTGCCACACTGAACTAAGTCTAAATCAGAGGAGAGCCTATTCTGGGGGCAGGGGGGAAGGCAAGTATTTCCATTCAAGGAGGCAGAAGAGAGGCAAAGCTTGAAGAAATGGGCTTGTAGAATTGAGTTGATTGACTAAAATTCATGTTATTCAAGGACATCTCCAGATGGCATTATTGCTAAAAGCATAATATAAATGCTAATAGTGGTCCCAGCAGAGAAACATCATTGCCTTTGCTAACAAGAGGGAGCACACTTTGCCTTCTGGGTAAGACCCAAGACGTTCGTAGAGCAGGGCTATCCACATATCCACAGTGCAAACAGAGACAGCACGGTGTAGTGACACCTCTAACTCCTGCCCTCACCCTGAGGGAACTCTACCTCCCTGGTTTGTCCCTTGGACTTCCGAGTCCAGTGGGTCTTGACCTGGACATTTGATGCCATGTTTATCTGGAGATATGACTGCCATGTACTTGCCATTTAACAGGTGGGGTTTGAGCCCCACTCCTGACCCTTTCCTTCATATTCAGTTTTCTCAGGTGGGATTTGGGCCCACTCCTGGACACTTTCCTTCATATTCAGTTTTGGCTTGTTCCTGTTTATAGCCTGTCCCAGTAGTGACAGATTTTAGTGATGCTGACCCTCACAAAATGACACAGGAAATAACTATTAAGTATGGATGGAAACTTAGCCTTAATTCTATTTAGTATTTTGCTGTTTGTCCTGAAAGCTAAGTGCATGAGTCTCTCTCTCTCTCTCTCTCTCTCTCTCTTACACACACACACACACACACACACACACCACACACGCACGCGCACACACACACCACACACACACAGGCGCGCGCTACACACACACACACACACACACACACACACACACACACACACACACACATACGGTTTGTCGGAATGTCTTTTTCCGCTTTGGCACCACTTTGTAGCTGTGTGATGCAGACATTGTGGCTTAATCAGGGACCAGCTAGTTCTCATGTAACTGGAATGTGAGTCACTTTTCTGTTACTGTAGAAAAATACTTGAGATAATCAACTTAATTTGATTCATGGTTTGGAAGTTTCTGTCCATGATCACCTGGCCTCATGGCTTTTAGGCTAGTGAAGAGATTAACACATCATAGCAGCAGCCAATGGGGCCAGCTACTCATCTCCTGGAAGCCAGGAAGCAGAGAGGAAAGGGAGGGACTAGAACTAGAGTCCCAACAACCCTTTGAAGGGATTGGGTCTAGAATGAGAGTGAGATTTACTTCTTTATGATTTGTCTTGATAATGCTGGAATGTCTTACCGTAAGTATATGTTTTATTATTGCAATAAAATAAGTGTGTCCTATGCCAAACTTTAAAGTTTAATGCAGTCCCATTTATCAAGTCTTCTTTTGATTTGCTGTGCTTCTTGATCCTTACTCACAAAGTTCTTTGCTGTGCCAAGGAGTCCTGATCTTTTTCCCACCTTTCCTGTAATAGTCTCATGGTTTCAGGTCTTATCTTGAGGACTTTGATCCATTTTGATTTGATCCTGGTGCAAGGTGATGTAAGGATCTAGTTTCCATTTTCTGCATGTAGATTTTGAGTTTTGCTAGTACTGGTTTTTGAAAAGGCTGTCTTTCTTCCAGCATGTGTTTGTGGCTCCAGCATTGAATATTAGATGACTATACATGTGTGGTTTATTTCTGGGTCTCATTCTATTCCACTGGTCCTCAGGCCTGTTTGTGTGCCAGTCCCAAGCTGTTTGCATTACTATAGATTTGCAGGAGAGAGAGACACAGACAGACAGACAGACTGAGACAGAGACAGAGAGACAGAGACAGAGAGAGAGTGCTCCAATAGTGTAGTTCCTTAGAAAGGCAAAGTCAAAGCCCAACAAAATAAGCATCAGGAAATGATTACTTGCAAGGAGTAGAGTGGGACCAAGGGAAGAAGAGTAGACAAATGAAGAGAAGGGGGAGAGAATACAGTCAAGAATTCAAGGTATATATTACAAAATAAAGTAAGGGAAGAGGTGAGATGGATGACAATGTTGAAAGGGGTGACATTGATCAAGACACACTCTATTCATACTGCTTTCTTAAATGGCAATTCATTTGTACAACTACTTAAAGATAATAAAAATAAAATAATAATGTATAAAAATAAGCATCAATGGCTCATTCCTATAATCCCTAACTACTTGAGAGGCTGAGAACAAGAGGATCATAATTCAAAGCCAACTCAGGCAGAAAGGTTTATGACACCCATAGCTGGGCACAGTGGCATATACTTGTAATCCCAAGTTATGTGAGAGGCTGAGATTAGAAAGAACACTGTTTCAGGCCAGCAGTGATAGGAAGCATAAGTAGGAGGATCTTGGCTCAAGCACACACAGAATGTGAGACCCTGTCCTAAAAATAACCAGTGTAAAGCAGGTCTGGAGGCATGGCTCAATAGTATTACACCAGCTTAGCAATTAAAAGGTACTGAGTTCAAAGCCGGGCGTCGGTGTCTCACGCCTGTAATCCTAGCTACTCAGGAGGCTGAGATCTGAGGATCATGGTTCAAAGCCAGCCTGGGCAGGAAAGTCCTTGAGACTCTTATCTCCAATAAACCACCAATAAACTGGAAGTGGCACTGTGGCTCAAGTGGCAGAGTGCTAGCCTTGAGCTGAATTGCTGAGGGACAGTGCCCAGGCCCAGAGTTCAAGCCCCACGACTGACAAAAAAAAAAAAAAGGTACTGAGTTCAAACTTCACTACTCTACCATACACAAAAACGAACTATTACAGCCAGGCACCAGTGGTGCACATCTGTAATCCTAGATACTTAACAGGCTGAGATCTGAGAATCAGGGCTCAAAACCAGTCAGGGCAGCAAAGTCCATAAGACTCTTGTTTCCAATTAAGCACTAAAAAAGCTTGAAGTTGAACTGTGGCTGAAGTGATAAGAGCACTATTCTTGAGGGAAAAAAGTTCAGGGACAACACGCAGACCCTGAGTTCAAGCCCCAACAACAACAACAACGAAAGAAAAAACTAATAGAGGAATTGGTAGCAGGGTTTTATGACTCAGTGCACAAAGAGAATGAACTAGAAGAAAGAACTGGATGATTTTGAAATAGGAAGGTTGAACTACTGGGACATGATTGCCTTTTTTGAGCTAACCCATTGCTGTTCTATAGTGATCAATTCAAGGCTTTGTCTCAGGCTCTAGAGCCATAAGCGACTCCCAGCAGCACAGGGCTCTGCAGGCCGTTAAATCTATAGTTTCTTGGTATTTTGTTTTGTTTTGTTTTGTTTTTTTACAGTACAGTTAACAAGACAAATGTGGAATCTTCCTTTGCAATTCATGAATGGACAGGAGAACATAGGTAAACAAGGTAACAGCAGATAGCAGTAACAGTGAAAGGGTTGTTGGTGCTCTGAGGAATGGGCCAGTTGTGTGGACCTAGAGGAAGGAACTCCAGGGTGAGGAAACACACAGAAGGCCAGTGTGGAAGGAAGGGATAAGGGAGGGAAGAGGATGAGAGAGACAAGGCTGGGCCTTTTAGGGCTCACTGAGTTGGTTTTAGTGCTGCTGTGTACATTTCAATTTTGAAATAGATTTATTAACCCCACCCCATAGTCTGTCATGTTTCTGGAACTGTGAACCTTACCTTCAGTGAAAGAAATGTTGTGGGTATGATCAGGTGAAGAATCTTGAGATAGGGAGGTGACAAAGGTGGACCCAATGCCATTCTAGACTCTCTTATAAGAGATAGGCAAGGGGATCAGTCAGAGAAGTCAAGGAAGGATCCACAGACAGAGAATGCAGGCAGAAGCCAAAAAAGGCAAGGAAACAGATTCTGCTGAGGCCTTAACTTATCTTAGTTAAGTGGTAATTTATTAGCAGAAATTGGAAACAAATGTAGGTTTCTAACCCTAAAAGTTGCGGGTGGCTACTGGAGGGTTTTAGCAAGGAGCAATGGGATCAAACTTAGTTTTTAAAGGGCCAAGATGCTAGGAGGGGAGGAAGATCAATGGAGAGGCGGCAGATGGAGAGCAATGTACAGATTTCAGAAATAGTAAGATTGGCTGATGGCTTGTGAGGACATGAAAAGAGAGATCAAGGTGATACTAGATTTAAAGAATCTGAGACATTTATCCAAGTAATGGGAAGAATGGAAAAGAAAGAGGGTCAGGAGGAAATTCTGTTTGAGGTATTATAAGTTCTGATGCTTGTTGGACTTTGTGTTAATCAAGCAGATAAATGTATCAGCCCAGTTCTGAAGTAGAGAGGATCTTCAGTGCTCTCCCTGGCAGGGTCCTCCCTCCCCCAGAACCTCTGGTGCTCCTGTCAAAGACCCTCCACCTGGTTGACTACACTACATCTATGTAACACTTCATGTTCTCATTTCTCATCAGCCCCCAGCAGGGGCTGAAGAAGCAATTAGCTGAGTCTCAAATGAGGCCTACTGTGTTTGATAACTAAAGAGTGATAAAGGAAACCATGTAGATTAATTTGTGCCCCAAATGTGTTCAGTAATTTAGTGCTTTTTCAGAGAGCTAAATGGATTCTGTGAATTTTAATTGATGTTTAACTTTTAATTGTGTTCATGTGGGGTGGCCAGTTGGAAATATGCCTAACACAACTGATGAGTACACACACATTTGTATTCAGCTTCTCTTCCAAGGGCCAGCCAGGGAAAGGCCCAGAGCCAGAAAAGAAGAGCTACAGGGAGAGGGAAAAGCCAAAACACGTGGGCTTGGGGGAATCTGAGCAGTTATCAATCTTGTGTCTTCTGTTCATACTAAATAAATGTAGGTTTACTATTATTTCCTGTCATTTGGGTTTGGGTTTTTTTTTTAATAAAAGAGTGGACAGAATTCTAATGGGCAAGGCTTTTTGGTTCAGATTGTTAGGCCGGCAAATGTTTACCGAACATCTATTCTCTGTGAAGTATTTTGCTAAGCACTGAAGGGGAGGGTTTGGGAGTAGGGAGGGAGCTGCAGTAATTAAGATGCTTTTTGGCCCACTCATTGGCTTAAGCAACAAGGAAAAGTGTGGTCTTACTATAAAGTGGGGCTCCAGGCACAGTAGGCAAGCAGCTGCAATCTGTGTGGCTCTTCCAGATCTGCCCTCTGGTGTTTGATGGCTCCGTCTGGAGCTCTAGAGCAAGATGGCCGCTGTCATTCCTGCTATCACTTTCAGATTTGAAAGCATCCAAAGGGGAAAAGGAGGATTGGCTCTTCCTCATGTGATTTACATGAGAGGTAATCTTTCCCAGAAGCCCTAGGAGGTTTTGTTTATACACTAGTCATCAGGATTGGGTCCCATGTCCATTCACACACCAGTAATCAGCAGAGGAAATGAAATTACTGCCATTGCTTTGGACTAACTATTAGCAAACTGCAGCTGACTTCTTGTTTTCCTAAAGTTTTTTTATTAACAAGTTTTTTTTTTATTGTGAAAACACCATACAGAGGGGTTGCAATTACATGGGGAAGGTAATGAGTACATTTCTTATCAAGCATTGTTGCCTCTTCCTTTGTTTCCCCTTCCCATCCCTGCCCTCCCATCTCCCGCACCCCCCCCCCCCCAGCCAAAGTTGTAAGGTTCATTTTTGGATATAACGTCTTTTACATCTCATTGTTGCAATGGGTCCATCTGTATCCCTATTTAAACAATTTGCTTTTCCCCTCCCCAAATTATACCAACATCAAATACAGTGAAAACAGGGGTTATACTGTGGGGGAGGGACATACAAAGCAACAAAGAAATCATCTTATAAATATGTTAGAAACAATAGCAAGAAAGAAAAAACATTGGAGTCCTTATCTTGGGGTTCATTTCACCTAACATCAACTTATTTGACCTTTTCTGCTTGTCTCAGACATATACTAGTTATTGCAAATAAGGGAAACTATGGGACCTATGTTTCTTTGGGCCTGGCTTACTTCACTTCATATAATTTTTTCCAAGTCTTTCCATTTCCTAACAAATGGGGCAATGTCATTCTTTCTGATGGTGGCATAGAATTCCATTGTGTATATATACCACAGTTTCTTGATCCATTCATCTACTGAGGGACATATGGGTTGGTTCCATATCTTAGCTATGGTAAATAATGCTGCAATAAACATAGTTGTGCTGGTAGCTTTAGTATGGTCTTGTTTGTGAACATTTGGGTAAATGCCCAAAAGTGGGATTGCTGGGTCATAGGGGAGCTCTATGTGGAGTCTTTTGAGGAACCTCCATACTACTTTCCAAAGTGGTTGAACAAGTTTACACTCCCACCAGCAATGCAGTAGGGTTCTCTTCTGTCCACATCCCCTCCAGCATCTGTTCTTATTAGATTTCTTGATTCTAGCCATTCTAACTGGAGTGAGGTGGTATTTCACTGTTATTTTGATTTGCATTTCTTTTATGACTAGGGAGATTGAGCATTTCTTCATGTGTCTATTGGCCATCCTTCTTTCCTTTTAAGAGAAGTTTCTCTATAAGTCTTTAGCCCACTTATTTATTGGGCAGTTGTTTCTGACAAGATGCAAACATAAAAGGGATCCAAATAGGGAAAGATGAAATAAAACTCTTTGTTTTCATAAAGGTTTATTGGCACCAACTACACCCATTGTTTACATAATGTCTGTGGCTGCTTTTGTACTTCTGTAGCAGAGTTCAATAGATGTGATACAAACATCACCCCATAAAACCTAACTTATTTATTGCCTACCTCTTTATGGACAATGATCCTTGGCTTAGGCTATTCATCTGGGATATATTGAAAGCAACCACTTGAGACCCAAAAGAGATACAGGGTCTGATACAGTTTCTTAGAGAAGTGATATTTTAATACATTAAACTCTTTACAAATGCGGCTTGCAGCTTAATGCTGAAATGAAAGATGTTCTATAAATACTTACAATTAAAACTAAATTTCCTTTCACTCAAAGTAGGAGAAAAGAAAGAAAGGAAATCTCTCTACCCTCTTATCAAAATATGTTCCACAGAAATGAACATGAAGCAGATAAACCTCAGGACATGAAAGTTTTTTTGCTTTTGGGTTTTTTTTTTGGCTCTACCACTTTGAGCCACAGTGGCACTTCTGATGGTTAATTGGAGATAAGTCTCACAGACTTTCCTGCATTGGCTGGCTTTGAACTGCGATCCTCATGCAATCCTCAGATCTCAGCCTCTTAAATTGTTAGGATTTCAGGCATGAGCCACTGGCATCTGGCTTGCATTTTTAAATTTTAGAAAAATATACCAGTAGTATGCAAGTTAAGAAACTGCTCAGTAGTCAAAAGAAGTGATTTTATCTTCCTATTTTCCTTCATAGCAATTGATCTACCAAAAACAGTAGAGGAACCAATGTTTATTTGTTTAACTCTCTCTTTTCTGTTACAGTAGAGTCCTGCTGTGTTGCCTGGGCTGGTCTTGAACTTGAGTCCCTCTGGTCTCAGTCTCCCAAGTAGCTGCGATGATAGGCCTACGTCACCACACCCAACTAATGATGAAAAGATTGATAGGCAGCACAGGAAGTCTTACAGAATTAAACTATTAAGTGTCTTGAGTGGGTATACAATTTTCCAGTGAGATAAAATTTCATAGCAGTGAACACATACATACCAGTGCAAGTAAAGCTGAGGAATTTGAGTAAACCTAGCCAGAGGCTGCCTCCATACTGAGCCTCTGCTTAAGAAAGACAGCCCAATATAGCAGGTAAACAGACTTGAAAGTCAAATTTAGCAGTGTATTTTGAAACAAATAACTGACTCAACAGGGAGACACAGCAGCTAAACTCCAGCCACTCACATTCTGTCAGCTGATCCGATCATGCCCACAGAAAACCAGTGTCAAGCTGTCAGCAAGCATCTCAAATTTCTGTAAGTAATCTCAGCCCACCCTAGGAAACAGAGTTCTCTGAACCTCTTCTGGTTCTCAGTGCTGCAGATTTATGAATCATTCGTTGCCCACTTAAACTCACGTCAGTCTGTCTAAAGGTTTTTTTTTCCTTTTGCATAAACTCAGTTCTAGCTAGGTGTGGTGATGTCGGCCTATAATTCCAGCCCTTGGGAGGTTAAGGTTGGAAGATCACACGTTCTAGTCCATTAATTAATTAATTAAGACATTGGAAATTTAAGCACTAAATACTATATTCAAATGACTGAAGTCCTGTTGTTGACACTTTTATACATAGCAGTCATATTACTTTCATGTTTTTAAGAAGCCCTTGTCCTTTAACAATACATATTGGAATACTTAGAATGAAATATGATGTCTGGATTCTCTACAAAGTAGTAGAGGAGACAGGAAGTGAGTGGGAAGATAGAGGAAACAAAATTGGTTATGCACTGACAATTACTGAAGCTACCCAAGGCATACAAAGAGTTCACTAAGCGGTTTACTTTTTCTGTAGTAAAAAGTTAAAGACTCCTTCTCACTTTCCAGTATTAACCATTTGATATATACTTCCAAAATCTTCTCAGTGTGTAAATAACTGCAGAGAGAAAGGAGGCAGCAGGGATAATTTTGAGTTGGCTTCATTTAATTAAATGGAAATATACAGAACTTTAACTAAATGGAAATATGTGTCGAACTTTCTTTTGTGAGATGTTTAATGTTTCCTCGATATTTTACTGTTTAATTTTATATTGGAGCAGTTGATTTTCTTTCTCACAAGAGAACCAGATCTTTTACTTCTATAATAGTATAGCCTTTGCACTCTGGGAGATATTTTAGGCTTTTTAGCTGAATACCTGTACTTAACACCTAGTGTTTCTGCAGATTGTGGCTAGAGCTTTCGTTGCAAATCTTGGGCATTTTCTGCTCGTCTGAATATGATTCTTTTCTGACCCGTGTGATCCCCTCTCTAGTGAAGCATGGGCTTCTCATAGTCTGTGTTCTGTTTCTATAATAGAATACCACAGATGAAATCATGTATTGTTTAAAACTTTTTCCTAACTGGGTATGGTGGCAGCATGCTTACAGTCCCAGCACTCCAAGAGCTGAGGTAGGAGGATCATGAGTTTAAGACTATCTGGATAGAGTCTCAAAAAATAAGAATATAAAATTGAGAGTGGTTTATTTGTTGTTGTTTTTTAATGGAGTGGATGAATAGGTGACCATTCCTGGCTCCAGGCCGGTGCTTTGTATTTTCATGCTGGGAAATGGATACAATTTACTTTTAATGTATTTTCCAATATGTGCTTTTATTCATTTTCCTCTTATCCCCATGAGGTGGGGGAAACAATCACAGTTCAGAATCCTTTCTTTTTTCTTCCTAACTCTTATAGTATACAATAAATGTCATACATTTCATGACTTATTTCCAAAGTGCTTTAAAATATTGAAGTCCTTATTTAAAATTCTCTGCTGTAATATTCTTGGAACTTTCACTCTGTGCCAGATTGAGTATCAGACACAAAGGAGTGGGAAATGCAAGGTGGTCAGCTTCCACATTGTTGTGCTGGTTAGGGAAGAGGGATTTAAGGCTATAATAGAAAACCCACTTGTTAAATGATATAGATAGATAGATAGATAGATAGATAGATAGATAGATAGATAGATAGATAGATAGATAGATAGATAGATAGAAGTATAGACATAGGTTCAAGTATAGATTGATAGAGATGTATATGTGTATGTGTATATCTCCAGTGCCATTTACTGATGAATTGTCAGGTACTAAGTGCCTTTCTATACTTCTTTTTCAAATCAAGTTATTAGTCCCCATCTTAAGAAATCAAAGCATAGAGAGATTAAATTCCTTGCTCAAAAATAACACTAACAGTGGTATGATTTATATTTAAATAAGCACAGAATTTATGTTTATTATGTAATTATGAAAGGGAACCCATGTGCTCATTGATGTATTGTATGTGTGGCTTCTAGTTTTAAGGGGGGAAAAATGTAAGCCAAATACTGGTGGCTCATGACTGTAATCCTAGCTAATGAAAAAGACTGAGATCCAAGAATCATGGTTCTAAGCTAACCTGGGCAGGAAAGTCTGTGAGATTCTTATCTCAAGTTAGCCAGCAAAAAGCTGGAAGTGGAGCTGTGGCTTACATGCTAGAGCACCAGTGCATAGTAAAAATGCTAAGGGATAGTGCCCAGATCCTCAGTTCAAGCCCTAGTACCCATAAAAAAAAAAAAGGAAAGGGGAGAGAGTATGAGAGCGAGAAAGAGGAAGAGAAAGAAAGGAAAGAAGGAAGGAAGGAAGGAAGGAAGGAAAGAAGGAAAAGGAAGGAGATTGTCAACTGTCAGTATCTGCAGAGTCTGAACATGTTGGGGGTGGGGGTTATTGCAGCTGGCTATTCACTGCATCTGTGCCGCTGTGACAAATACCTTAGATTGGGTAATTTACAAGTGATAGCAATTTATCTCTGGAGTCTGGGAAGTCTAAGGTCAAGGTGCTGGCAAATCTTGTGTCTGGAGATGGCCATTCTTCATTCCAGTGTCCCTCAGAGCATCCTCACAGGGCATGAGGGCCAAAGGGGTAAGAACTGAACTTAAATCCTGGAAGGACAAAAGGACCAGGCAGCTTTCTGAAGTCTGATTTATCAGATCACCAGTCCTGTCTACTTAGAGCTCTTGTGACTCAGACACATTGTTGAGAACCATACTTTTTAATACTGTGAGGATTTAATACTATTGAGGATTAACTTCCAACATGAGAGACACTAATATCCTATAACAGGGTCAGAACTAATACCCAGATGGAAAGAAAGTGGATCAATTTTTACAGTCTGCTAATACTGGTAGTACTTTAAAAGCAATATTAGAATGAATCGTACTCTCTGTTCCTTTGCATTAGTTGTGGCAACATTAAACTCTCTGAGCTATTATTTTTGCTAAATCATGTTATGAATTCAGTTATTCATCCTGCAGTTTAGAGTGTGTTTCTCCATGTGCATATATGTTCACACATGTTATGCATTTACACATGCTCTATTGAAACTATTAAAACCACAATATTCTGCTAGATTCTGCTCTCTATAATATATACTCAGTGATTCTAAATTCTTTTCATCTGGGAATCAAGTCTGAAGCTAAGAGCTACATGTTATTACAAGTAGGCTGTGCTACCCTCAAACTCTCAGTCCCAGATTCCCTTTACTCTGTCATTTCATTATTAACAATGATGAAAGCTGTCAGTCACTGGATGATGAGTGTGCTGAGCATTGTACTAAACATCTTACCTGCATGATCTTCTTTCATCCTCCAAAGAACACTTGAGCTGTTTGAATCACACAGATGAAGAAGTGAAAGTTGAGCAGGGATTAGCAAAGGGCTAGAGAGCTCATCACATCAATGACACATGGATGTGAACCCAGTTCTGCTTGCCTCAGAATAGACAGAATAGCGTGGAGAGAGAAGGAAGATGCTGAGTGTCATGAGTGTCCATTTGGTGGCAGATTTGTATGTAGAAGAGTTCATAAAGGTATACAGGAGGCTGGGGGAATAGTTCAGAGACTGGGCATTTGCCTAGCATGAATGAAGTTCTGGATTTCATCCTCAGCACAGAAAGGAAGGAAAAGGAAAGGAAGGAAGGAAGAAAGGAAGGAAGGCAGGGAGGGATGGAGGGAGGGAGGGATAAAAAGAAAGAATGAGAGAAAGGAAGAAAGAAAAAAGAAAGCGAGAAAGGCAGGAAGGAAGGGAAAGGAAAGGAAGGAAGGAAAAGAGAGAGAGGTAGGAAAGAGAGGAAGAAATCAAGGACATAATAATAAACATTAGTAGCTATAGCTTCTAAGGTAGTGAATATTTGTCTAGCCCACATACAAAGCTGATGTGAGGATTAAATGAAGTAATAGAAATGGGAGGGTTGAGTGTGCAGTAAACAGCCACTGCTCTTACTTGCCCCACTTTCCAATGGGCTTGTAATAGGATCCTTTAAAATGAGTTAAGTTAGTCCTGTTTCTGACTTTATTCGTTTATGCAATCAGCTTCTATTGGATGCCTGTCGATTCCTCAGCACTGATATTGCTCCTAGCATTGAGGCAGTGACTCAGATGTGGCCTCAGACCGTCCTGGACATCCATTGTTAGGACGGCTGCCAACCCCATGCTCACTGACCACATGTAAAGCGGACAAGGTCAAATCCTCTCTGTGGCTTCCCACACTGATCTGCTTAGAGACATGTGTGGGCAAATGGCATATCTGGCTTCTGTTGTGGCTTTGTGTGGTCCTGTGGGATAAGTGAGCGTCAGGAGGGCCCCTGAGTACAGCACAGGTAAAGTGCTTTCCCCAGCCACCGTGGTGCACAGCATCCAGTCACCCTTTTGGGGGTTGCTTTTTGGTCTGTCCAAACTTAGACTCCTAGGAAGATGGTTCAAGCTGGAACTATCCAGGTCATTTTTAAAAGTCTTTTTGAATAAAAAGAACTATCCTTTCCTCTCAGCTTAGCAGTAAAGCATCATGAATCATTGACTCTGGTGCATTTTGAATACATTTAAATACATTGTCTACATTGAATACATTGTCCACAAAATTTCACAGTTGACTTAAAAATTTAAACTGAACACACACTCCATTCTTCAGGCAGCTGTGATGGTGACAAAGTTGCTCAGTTCAGTAAGTATTCACTAAGTATTTCCTGGAATACATATTGTGAATGATCAAAACATATTCCAACTAGCCTGTGATACTCAAAAGAATATCACTTGGAGGTCCATCAGATGCCACCAAAGCTTTATGTCCCCTTCAAACAAAACAACAAGAAGAAAGAGCCAGTCTTCTTTATTCATTCATTCAGCCAATTTTTATTGAAAACCTACCAGATCCCTAGGCATTGATGCTGCTGCAAGAGGTAACAATGGGTCCAGTGCTGAAAGTTCCCTGCAGAAAGATAGATCCCATCCATCTCCCTCCCCTGGGAAGGGTGGTCGGGTGCTGACTCTGAGGCCTGGAAAGGAACAAGTTGTGAACTTTGTGTTCATTAGGGAAAGCATCCAAAGCAACTCTGGGACTTCTCTCATTGTACTCATGAACAGCTCTTCCTGTCACCTCAACATACACACACATCAGTTTTAGAAGACAACTCACTAATGATGCTTGCAATCTATAAAGCAGATAACGGGAATAGGAATGGCTTTGCTGGGCAAAAGGAGGAAGGGAATGAGGATCTAAAACCAAAAAGTTGACATCAGAGTTCGTCTAAAACCTCACTCAGGCTGGTCACTAGTGGTTCATACCTGTAATCCTAGCTACAGGAGCCTCAGAAGTAGAGGGTCACCATTTGGAACCAGTCCTGGTAGGGAAGTCCATGGGACTCCAGCAAGACAGAAGAAGTGAGATAGATTGAAATACACTGCAAACAAGTGTAGAAATGTGACAGTGAAATCTCCCTCTGTACAACTAAAATAAGATAGTAATGATAAATAATAAAAACCATAAAACCAGCAAAAAGCTTGGCCCAGGGCATGGTCTGTGAGTAGAGAACCACTTATGAGCAGGCAAATCAAGCAAGAGCTCTAGGTTCTGAGTTCAGATCCTAGTACTAGCAAAAACAAAACAACAACAAAAATCCCTCAGTTGAATCAGTGCGATCTTGGTGAATTATAACTGGTAGAAAGCAACAGCAGCAGCATGCTGAGACTGCATATTTCAAAGCAGTAAAATGATAGTGGACTCAAATGCCACGCCACGAACCACCCCCACAGCAGCTGTCAGTGTGTGGGTGGTCTTGGCTGTGAGTGTCTCGGGTCACACTGTCACGTTCCTGTTTGCTGTTTCACCATCAGCAAGTACACAGGGGCCACTGTGCATCACCTGCACTCAGGCACAGCCCCTCTGACCCTCAGAACATCAGGAGAGATAGAGCTTAAGAGCCAACACATAGTCTTACACACTGTTTACTTACACTGTACTCAGCATTAACTATGTCCAGCCATATTGGTTGGGGTGAGCATATGAAATGATCTTCAGAAACTAAAGTTTGTTTTGAAGGAGGACTTGGTAATTCTACCTACACCAGAGCAGGCCAGGGGCCCTGGTGGTATATTGCCCAGTGACAGTAGGAGTTGACAGGATTGTTTGACAGGCAGGGAGCTAGGGCCCACCCTTTAACAGGACAGATGTTCCTAGGTGGACTTGGAAACCATGGTTCACTTCCACTCCTCAGCAAAACAGTTTCTATTCCTGCTGCTGCTTCTGCTGGCTGACCATGTTCAGAGGGTTCAGTGATTTATCAACAGTTGTGAATGGCTATGATGTGCTCAGCTCCCGGTCTAATTACAGAAGAGTGGCCTGATGGTTGCCCAGGCTTTAGACCTCTTGTTTGAGATATACAATCTCATTTTCTATAGGACATGTGTTCTAAAAATGAAAAAAAAATGAAGAAAAAATTTTGGACCTTCCAAGTTATTAAATATGTAACAGAACAGTAGTTACAAAGTTTATATGTCTTTCTCTCCCTCTCTTTTTCTCTCTCTTTCTCTCTCTCTCTCTCTCTCTCTCTCTCTCTCTCTCTCTCTCTCTCTCTCTCTCTCTCTCTCTCTCTCTCTCTCTCTGTATAGATAGATAGATATAGATATATAGATATATATGGACACACACACACATATCTCCTAATCCCAATCCTCTTCCATTCCCAGAAATAACTGCTATCAACCTGTGGTCCATTTTTATCAGGTATTAAAATGCATATATATAATATATGATAATGTATCCATCTATACACATACGTCTACTTCATTCTTGACACAAATGGTAACACACTGTACACATACCTTGCTTTTTAAAAAATCTTACCTTAGGTCTTGTTCCAGGACAGCAAATGCAGAACTGCCATGATCTTTCTCAATAGCTGCTGAATGGGCATTGCATTGCTGAGATGGCTCACCATATAGTTAAACAGGCTTTTACTACGCCCATTTCAGTTGTACAGCTTTTGCCATCTCAACAAGAGTTGACTGACTGTATGTCCTTCCAAAAGTCTGGATATGTCTGCTAGTATGTAGGATCAGTTTTCAGAAATAGAATTCCTCAATCAGGTAGTACATTTTTCCGTATTTTTATTAGCATACATTAGTTAAACAAAGGGAGGGTTAATAATTGTGACATTTCCACACATATGTACAATGTAATCCAATGAGAATCTCACCTTCTCTACACTCTCCCTTACTCTTCACGCTCTTCCTCAATTTCATCAAGTTTCACTGTTCTGTTTCTGTATATTCAAACAAATGATTTGACCATATTCATCTCATTTATGCTCTTCATTATCCCACACCCCTCCACTATTGCCCTCCCCATTCTTTTTTTATTATTAATAGCCATGCTATATTGCTCTTCTAATTTAGTTCATTATACCTCCTCAGAAGCGATCCCACACCCCTCCACTATTGCCCTCCCCATTCTTTTTTTTATTATTAATAGCCATGCTATATTGCTCTTCTAATTTAGTTCATTATACCTCCTCAGAAGCGTGTCTCTGATGTCCTCTCGGCTGCGCCCATCCCTTCTTGGGCCTTAGCAGAATCTGTCTGTTTTTTGGTCTGGAGATGAGCATAAGTATTTTCAGAATTCGCCCCTGGGGTATTAGCTGTCTTTCAATTGCAAACCACAGATAATCTACCCCAAACTGACTTAAGCAAAAAAAAAAAAAAGTAAAAAATCTACTGGCCCATACAATAAAAATCCAGAAACAAAATGTGTTATAGACATGGCTGAATGGCTGCCATGTTGTATAGCTTCAGGGGGTAAATTCACATGATATTAGAAAACAAGTGAATGGTACTTCCTAGAGTCCCCCCGCCCCCATCAAGGACATAACTTAGGCTATGAAGACTCTGCCTAAAAGAATGAGAGCAGGGAAGATTTATATATTTGCTTTTAATTCTCCTTTGAAACTCTAAGGGGACCTTAAAATTAATTATCTGTTACAAAATAATAGAAGTGTAAACTATTAATCTGTGTACTGTCTTCCAAGTAGTTCTCTCCACATTCAATGAAATGATTTGGAACCAAAAAGAAAAAAGACTGCCTGTCACTCAGTCCTGCTTCCCTGGGAGTTTGTCATTGTCAGACAGGCCTCCCATTCTCTGGAGATACAGCACAGGTCTTACAATGGCTCCTCACTCTCTGGCTTGGTTAGATGCCCATCCTTAACCCAATGATCACTCCTAAGAACCTTTTTGGGTTGTCTGTCACCCATTTTCTATCAGATACTATCCTTCCCCTACCCCAGCTCTTGGGTCACATGGTTCTAGAGCCCTAACTCCCTCCAGAGGAGAACATGCTACCCAAGTTGGCCCATCAGCACCTGCCCTGCCACAGGCCCAGGCCAGTCTGCTTCTCAGCCACCACCATCTGACCTCTAACCTCTCCATAGACTAGATGGTGCTTCTAAAACTCAGAATATGCATGTGCATTTGAAATACCTGGGAATCCTGGGAGAAGTGGGACCCAATGTTCTTCATGTGTAACAAGCTCTTGGAGGTGTGTTATTGTGACAGGCCTGAGGGCTGCCGTCTGAGGCCAGGGAAGCAGCATGGATCCAGAGAAATGTCTAAGTTCCTCCTCGTCTAATAATTGTGAGATTTCATGGCAAATAGAGGAGAATAGGAAAAAGAGCAAAATCTCTCCATGCGGGCAGGAAGTTCCAGTCTGTCTCCATTCCACATAACAAAGAGAAGTCACATTTTTAATGATTACGTTGGTCAAAAACACGAGTGTTATTAAAACATTCAGTTTAGAAGTTCTATTTCCTGCCTTGGTTGGTTGTGGGTGGAGAAATTCTGAGCTGATTTTTCCAAAAGAATCACTCATTTTTGGCAAGAAAGAAATTCACTTTTTCTTTTCTTTCTTTTTCTTTTTTCTTTTCTTTTTCTTTTTCTTTTTTTTTTTTTTTTTTTTTTTTTTTGCCGGTCCTGGGTCTTGAACTCTGGGCCTGGGCACTGTCCCTGAGCCTCTTTGTGCTCAACGCTAGCGCTCTACCACTTGAGCCACAGCACTGCTTGTAAATAGTTTATTGGCAATAAGAGGCTCACTGACTTTTCTGCCCAGGCTGGCTTTGAACAGTGATCCTCAGATCTCAGCTTCCTGAGTAGCTAGGATTATAGGCATGAGCCACCAGCACCTGCTTAGATAGTCACTTTCTCTTTGAGGGAACTAAGAGCTCCCTGTTGTCTTGATGAGAATAAAACAAAAGCAAAAACAAAGAAACTGCTTGTACCAAGCAAAGATCTTTGGCTGAGGACCCAGACTGTCCTTGGCAGACACTAGACTTTATGTTTCTTTATGTCTCTAGTTATCCCATCATATAGTTAGGTGGCCTGGTGGCAGAATCTGAGGACAATACATTATTTTCTTGAGAATAATGAAATCATTCCTTCTATTCTGACTAATTCCTGTGTAGGTTTTCTTTTTAAATAAATTCTCTTCTCATCATCTCTCAGAACCAATATCTCAGTCTAGGACTAACTTGAATAGCATTACAGGTTTTCTTTTCTCTCTCTTATTCAGATCAGGTTCTGAAGGGACAGCCCCAAGCCCCAGCACCATTTATTGAATCAGAGAAATGATTTCTTTTGCAAAGCAATTTCATGCCTTGTTATCTTCAATATATCTCTAAAATTCAAGGTTAGATGGCATTACTCAAAAGGCTCTATTCATTCCAGAGATGGAGAAGTGGAAGTTTCGTAAAGGGGCTCAGGAAGCTCAGGCCATTGTCTATTTGATACCTTCATGCTTTCAGGAGTATTTGGCATTGTGTAGGAATTTGTTTTAAAACTATGACTCCTGCCAGGAAACTGTGGCCTCAGACAACAATTGTCCATTATATACATAGGTAGTAATAAGTCAAAAATGCACTGCCATTGAGAGTTTAGCTCTTTTGTGGGAAAATAACAACAAGACAGCTAGCTGGACTTTCTTGGCCTCTCTTCATACATCTAGATACTCATTCTATATTTCAGGTATCGCTTTTATCAGAAGTCTACAGAATTCTACAGGATCTTCATCCTGTACTGTATTTTCTTCTAACTAAACTCTAAGTGAAGCTAGTCCTATTAGTAGGCTTGGAAACAGCTATAAGACTTAATAATTAAGAAAAAGGAGAGGAACCAGAAACTAGGTATAACCTTCTAAGCCATGCCCCCCAGTGGGCTGCTCCCTCCAGCTAAGCCCTATCTCCTAAAGTTTCTACCACCTCCCCAAATAGCATCCCACATATACCATGGGGGACATTTCAGTTTCAAGAGTTTGTTTTTGCCTTTTTTTCTTTCATAGGGCTTGAACTCTGGGCCTGGGCACTATCCCTCAACTCTTCAGCCCCAGGCAAGTACTCTACCACTTGAGCCATAGCGCCAGTTCCAGTTTTCTGAGCAGTTTATTGGAGATAAGAGTCTCACGGAGTTTCCTGCTGGGGCTGGCAGGATCTCAGCCTTCTGAGTAGCTAGGATTACAGTTGTGAGCCACCGACACCTGGCTCATGTTTTTTGCTTTTTTTGAAACAGGTATCTCAGGCTGACTTGGAACTCATGATCCTCTCGCCTATATGATAAGATTATAGACATCTGCCACTATGCCCAGCTGAAATTTTTCTGAGTGTTTCTTTGGTTTATCTGCTATGTAGCATGTATTGCACTTCATTTTTTCTTTTTTCATTTAGGGATCATATATATATATATATATACACATATATATTATTGTAAAGATACTGTATAGAGGGGTTACAGTTACATGAGTAAGGTAACGAGAATACTTCTTATCAAGCATTGTTACCTGCTCCTTTGTTTTTCCCTACCATCCCTTCCTGCCCCATCTCCCCAACTCTTCCCCCACCCCCAAGTTGTAAAGTTCATTTTCAACATAGTGTCTTGTACATCTCATTGTTAGTGAGTCAACTTGTATCCTTATTTCAGCATTTTGTTATTTCCCTTCCCCTCCCCAAATAAGAAAAATGTACAAGATGCAGGGTACTGGAATCAAATACAGTGAAAACAGGTTATGCCATGGGGAAGAACATACAAAAGAAACAAAAAACTCACATAGTATATTATAAGTACATTAAAAAAACAACAGCAACTTAGCTGGGTGCCAGTGGCTCACGCCTGTAATCCTAGCTACTCAGGAGGCTGAGATCTGAGGATCACGGTTCAAAGCCAGCCCGGGCAGAAGTCCATGAGACTTTGATCTCCAATAAACCACTAGAAAACTGGAAGTGGCGCTGTGGCTCAAGAGGTAGGGTGCTCGCCTTGAGCTGAAGAGCTGGGGGACAGCGCCCGGCCCAGAGTTCAAGCCCCACGACCGACCAAAAAAACAGCAACAAAGATAATACCTCTTGTGTCCCTATCTTGGGTTCATTTCCCTTAGCATCATCTTATATGGTCATATGTACATAACTTTTGACCTTTTCTGTTTGTCCTAATACTAGATCCATTGCAAATAGGGAAGCCATGGGACCTATGTTTCTTTGGGCCTGGCTTACTTCACTTAATATAATTTTTTCCAAGTCTTTCCATTTCCTAATAAATGGGGTGGTGTCATTCTTTCTGATGGAGGCATAGAATTCCATTTTGTGTGTGTGTGTATGTGTGTGTGTACACCACATTTTCTTGATCCATTCATCTACTGAGGGACATCTGGGTTGGTTCCATATCTTAGCTTTGGTAAATAATGCCGCAATAAACATAATTGTGCTGGTAGCTTTAGTATGGCCTTGTTTGTGATTGTTTGGGTAAATGACCAAAAGTAGGATTGCTGGATCATATGGGAGCTCTATGTGGAGTCTTTTGAGGAACCTCCATACTGCTTTCCGAAGTGGTTGAACAAGTTTACACTCCCACCAACAATATAGTAGGGTTCCCTTTTGGCCACATCCCCTCCAGCATCTGTTGTTATTAGATTTCTTGATTCTAGCCATTCTAACTGGGGTGAGGTGGAATCTCAATGTTGTTTTGATTTTCATTTCTTTTATGGCTAGAGAGTTTGTGCATTTCTTCATGTGTCTATTGGCCAGTCATATTTTCTCTCCAGAGAAGTCTTTAAGTCGTGTGTGTGTGTGTGTGTGTGTGTGTGTGTGTGTGTGTGTGTGTGTGAACACACTGTACAGAGGGGTTACAATTACATGGGCAGGATAATGCGTACATTTCTTATCAAGCATTGCAGCCTCCTCCTTTGTTTACCCTTCACATCTCTTCCCAGCCTCCTCCCCCGCCCAATCCTCCCCACCTCCCACCCCCCACACACACACCAACGGTTGTAAAGTTCGTTTTCGACATGACAACTTGTACTTCTCATTGTTGCAACAGGTCCACCTGTATCCTTAAACGACTTGTTTTTCCCCATCTCCTCTACAAGTTATACTGACATCAAATATAGTGAAAGCAGGGGTTATACTGTGGGGGAGGGACATACAAAGCAACAGAGATAGTCCACATGTTAATGGGGTGGTTGTAGCTTTGAGGATTTGTTTTTGGGAGACTTAATTTTTTGAACTCTAAGTATATTTCATTTTTTATTTTTTGTGTCAGTTATGGGGCCTAAACTTGGGGCCTGGGCACTGTCCCTCAGCTCTTCAGCTCAAATACCACTTGAGCCACAGCACCACTCTGGCTTTTTCTGCCAATGTGGTACTGAGGAATCGAACCCAGGGCCTCATGCATGCAAGGCAAGCACTCCACCACTTAGCCACCATCCCAGCCCTTCTAAGTATATTTTAGATATGAAACCCTTGTCTGTTGTATGGCTAGTGAGGGCATTCAATTTTTTTGTTTGTTTTGGACTTCCCCATACTTGATATCGTCATCATCATTATCATCATCATCATCATCATCATCATGATGTAATTGTATAAAGTGGTTTTAATTCAAAATCATCAGTTTATAAGTACAATGCATCTTGATCCATGCCATCTCTTCCAGCATTCTTCCTCATTTTTCCCATCCCTACTCATACCCTCAGGTTGTGTTATTCCATTTCCACACATGTACATTGAATGCAATGACTGTATTTGCCCGCTCTCCCTCTTTCCATTCATCTCACCCCCACCCCTGTCCTGTACCTCAGCCCAGTGAGCCATGTTTCTGCTTCCTGGTATTCATTTTTTAAGTGTTGTCAGTTGTTCAGAAGACTTATACCATTGCAGTCCTGCCCTGAGTATACAATACTTTAGCTAGTTTGCTTGTGTATACATACATATGAACCTGTACATGTTTTCATATATGAGCGTAATTTAGATCTAACTCCCATATATGTGAGAAAACATGCATCAGTTGTCTCTCTGAGTCTGACTTTCTTCACTCCTTTATTCCTTTTTATTGACAAATAGTGTCCCATTCTACATGTAGACTATTTATCATCTGGCAAATGTTGTTTCTACTTGTTGACTATTATGAATGAAACCACTATGAGTATATACACATGAAAGATAAGATCCATGAGAGCTAAAAGGTAACATCTTCTTATAAATACTGAGCCTCCAGAAATACTGTTGTCTCCATATTTTCCTGTTGAGATTTAATCCATTGCCAATGTTGGAATTACTTAAGCACTTAAGAAGTAGGACATCAAGGTCTGTCCCAGCTCTTTTGTCCTTTAACTCATGGATGTTAGAGATGCCCTTTGATGATGCCCAAGCTGACTAGTCAGGGATCCATAGGTTACACCCATAGGTTACACCCTTGAAGTTAGATTAAGTGAGAGGGGGCATTTGTTATAGCAAGGGATCAGCTCCAACCATTAGTGATGCAAATAGCCAGAGGCAGCAGATTGGGGGATTTGTCATGTGGTTAAATGGTATTCTCTAACAATTCTTTATTGAGCACCTGCTGTATTTTAAGGCATGATGGTACGCTCTGGGTATACAATGATGGATCCACCATACCTAACTCTGACTTCATGGAGGTAACTTAAGAAGCCATTTAAATTCTCTGGACTTTACTTGAAAAAATAAAGCTAACTCTTAATCTTGAAGCATAGCTGTAATAATCAGGCACATTTTTTAAAGTATGAAGTGTTAACAATAGAGTTTTTAAAGATCAATATGCTTATACAGCCTCTATCCTTATACTTTTTTGGTGTCTACTCAGGGCTTAAGTGCTATGCCTTAGCTTTTTTTTTTTTTAACTCTAAGTTAGCACTGTACTAGCGGAACCATAACTTTACTTCCAGCTTTTGTTGTTGTTAATTGGAGGAAAGAGTATCTTGGATTTGTCTATATTGCCTGGCTTTGAACAATAATCCTCAGATCTTAGCCTCCTTAGTAGTTAGGATTAGGAGTGAGATACTGATACCCAGCTTACCCTTGAACAGTCTAAGATCAACTGTTTTGCCTCTCCTAGGCTTCTATGAAGTTATCCTGAGATGGTTCTCTCTTGACCCTTTACCTTGTATTTTTGTGACAGTTGCATTTTCCTCTTCAAAGGTGATCCCATTTTCTTGATTCTTCAACAATGCCAGCTTCTTTTCTGCTTTGCAAACTATGTTTTAAAGAGAAGCCTAGCAAGAAATTCCATAGCTGTTTGATGGAAAAGAGAAAAGTGACCATCCATTAAAGAAACGGGAAAAAAAAATCCTGTGTTAAATACACAACCCAAATCAGACACTTAAAATAGCATTCCAGAATACAGTTATCATGGGACATCTCTGTCATTTACTGGAGTTAGAAACAAACAGAGAACAATTTTGGGGTTGGGCATGTGGCCAGCCTTGTCGTTTGTGGATAGGAATGACAAGGAGCAGGCTGGGAGGTGTCTCTGAGTACAGTGAAATAACGGAGACTGGGAATGCTCAGGCACGGATTCTGAGAGTACCTTAGCTCTACAAGGAAGGCCTAAGTTCTTGCTTTAAAAAGCCCTAGCCTGTTCCATCTCCCGGCGTACTGTGTTTTTGTCTTATAGTTCATTAAACAAATTTTATGTGTGATCTGTTGAGGGAGTCCCTTCTCCCTGCTTTATTCTCCCCTCCCCCCTTTCCCTTTCCTTCCCTTTCTTTTCCTTTCCTTTCCTTTCTTGGAAGTACTGAGATTTGAACTCAAGGCCTGTGCTTGCTGGGTAGACATTCTACTATTTGAGTTATGTCCCCACACCATTTTTTTTTTAAACCACTGAGACATATCCCCAGACGTTTTAGTTACTGGGGGGAGGTGGTGGTGAAGGTCATATTTTTTGCTCAAGAATGCTCTGGTCTGCAATATTCCTACTGTAGTCTGAGCCCCTAAAGGGAACTTTGAGGAGCCAGGTAGTGGTAGCTGATGCCTATAATACTAGCTACTTAGAAGGCTGACATCTAAGGATCATGGTTTGAAGCTATCTAGGGAAGGAAAGTTTGTAAGCCCCTTAACTCCAATTAACCACCAAAAATCTGGAAGTAGAGTTGTGGCTCAAGTAGTAGAGTGTTAGCCTTGCAAATAATTAAGTAAATAAAACAAAACAAAACAAAAAAAACCCCAAGGACAATGCCCAGGCCCTGAGGTCAAGCCCAAAGACTGGCACAGAAATAAATAAGAAAGAAAGAACTTTTTGTTGTTCTTGTTGTTGGTTGTGAGGCTTGAATTGTGGGCCTGGGCGCTGTCCCTCAGCTCTTCAGCTCAACACTAGCGCTCTTCCTCTTGAGCCACAGCATCACTTCTGATTTTCTGAGTGGTTTATTGGAGATAAGAGTGTCACAGACTTTCCTGACTGGGTTGGCTTTGAACCACGATCCTCAGATACCAGCCTCCTGAGTAGCTAGGATTTACAGGTGTGAGCCACCAGCGTCCAGCTTTTTGTTTGTTTTTTGAGGTAAGATCTTGCTCTGCTGCTCAGGCTAATCTCAAACTCTTGATTCTCCTGCCTCCAACCTCCCAAGTGGTGGATTACAGATATGCACCACCACACTGGGCTCTAAAGGGTGCAAGAGTAAATACAGTGCTTTAAAGTTTGTGGGCCATGTAGTCTCTGTTGTCACTCCTTAACTTAGCTAAAGTTTCATGAAAGCAGCTATACGTACTACATCCACTGCGAATGTAGCTTTGCTAAGTAAATGCAATCTATGCACACTGAAATTTTAATCACATGCAGGTTGTATGTGTTATTAAATACATTTTAATTTATTTGTATATTTATTTATTGCTGGTTCTAGGGCTTGAACTCAGGGCCTTACCTCTCAATTTGACTTTATCTGCTCATGGCTGCCATGACTCATATTTCTAGTTCTGTCTTTTTGCTTGCTAATTGCAGAGTCTTAGATTTGTCTGCCCAGGCTGGCTCCAAACAGATTTTCAGATCTCAGCCTTTTGATTAGTTAGGATCATTGGCCTGGGCTACCATCACCCAGCTTTTCTTTCTCCTCATTTTAAACCATTTGACGATATAAAAATCATGCATAGCTTATTAGTGTTATAATGAAAAAGGTGATGAGCTGAATTTGGCCCACAGACCATCATAGCTGCTGACCCCTGGGGAAGGGGAAGGGGAATCAGAACTTGGACTGAGAAGCCAAGTTCCAATTTCAGCTTTTTGGCATTTGAGTCCTGAGATCGTCATTGAGCTTCTTATCTCAGTTTTGCCATCAGAAAAGTGAGAATGGAAAGTGTGGAGAAAGGAACGCTAGAGGGAAGAGACCTAGAAAGCACTATTTCAGCCACAATCCAGGTTAATAGCATCCATGGTGGGTCAGTATGGGAGTGTAAGAAGGAATATCTGGCCTTTTGAATTCCTGAGCGATTGGAGGAGAGCAGACATCTTGTGTTATCCATCTTAAGCCCTGCTCAGCCATTCCTGACTTTATGCTAATGAGGGGACTCAGGTGGCCCCTGGGTAGCCTCAGTCATATGATCAGAGCTTCCACTTCCTGCATGGTTGAAATCCTCTTATCACCCTTGTGATAAGTCCACAGGGACAGAAGCTCCTGTACTGGGTACCCTTCTGGACCTCACCTTGTGTACTTTGTCACCTGGCTGCTCACTTGTATCCTTAGTGCTGTGAGCCATTCTAGCATGATCAAGCCTGAAAGGGGGAGGGGGAGTGTCCCCTGGGAGCATCTTGATTTACAGCCTGTCAGTGAGAAATATAGGAGGCCCAGAACATCTGAAGGCCTGTGGGATGTTACCCTGTGGAGAGTGTACTGAATTTCAAAAGGGAATTGATCTATAGGACTCTTGACTGGTGGTTAGAAGTGGAGGATTGGTGGGTGAGAAGAATCATTCACATATTTGGTGAATAACAGCTGAGCATGTACCCTTGACAAGATACGATGGAAATGGCCTTTCTTGTCTGTGGCTACCCTCCAAGCACCATGATGCCAGACTAGACATAAGAAAAACATCAGGAAATACCTAGGGGTGAGCTACAGACCAGCTGACCAGTATTTCTCAAAACTGACAAGGCCATTAAGAACAAGGAAAGTCTGGGAAACTGTCCAGGCCAGAGAATTCTTAGGGGATACAACAATTTAATATACTGGGATATTCTGATGATGGGATCTTGGGACAGAAAAGAGACATCAGGGGAGGATGAGGAAGCCTGCATAAAAGTCTGGAATTTAGTTGATAATATATCAGTGTGGGTTATCTGCTGTGTTAACTAAGCATAGTTAACATTGTGTGTTCAGGGAGTGGGAGCCTCAATTACCAGATCAGAATTCTGTATATCTTTGCAACTTTGCTACAAATTTTAAAAGTATTCTGAAGTTAAGATGATATTTAAGGGGCTGGGAAGGTGGCTCAGTGGTAGAGCGCTTGCCTTGCATGCCTGAGGCTCTGGATTCGATTCCTCAGCACCATATAAGCAAAAAGAAAAAAAAAAAGCCAGAAGTGGTGCTGTGGCTCAACTGGTAGAGCGCTGGCCTTGCGCTGAAGAGCTGAGGGACAGCGCCCAGGCCCAGCGTTCAGGCCCCACGACCGGACCCAAAAAAAAAAAAAAAAAGATGATATTTAAAAGCTGAGAAAGAAAACTGTCTTGGATTTGTAGACTGATCAGGCATAGAAAGCAAGATAGGAGAATGGATTATGTCAGTCTTCGGCCTGGGTACTTGGAAAGGCAGCCAACCAGTAGACAAAGGTAATGAATATGAGAGGCTTACATTAGGAAATCATGAGCTTGAGCTATCAGAGAAAGAATATGAAATGTTATATTATATCAAGAATATGAAATTACATTTATCATTTAAAGAGATAAAATACCCAGAAAGGGCTTCTGGATTATAGACATTTTGTGTTTATGTGTACTGGTACTAGAGCTTGAACTCAGGGCCTCACAGTCTTGCTTGCTATTTTGTTTTGTTTTTACTTAACACTGGCACTTGAACTATACTTCACTTGCAGTTTTTTACTGTTAAATTGGACATGAGACTCTAAAGGGCCTACCTACAGATACTTTGTTTAAAATGTTTTCCCTGTAGTATGTGGCATTTAAATTCTAATTTGAGGAAGAAAAAAAATGAATGGGATTAGATGATAGTTATTGAACTTTATGTGAATAGCTACCTCCTGCTCTTGTCCCTAGGCCTCTGTGTGGGTATGTTTAGCGTATGATGGCCCATGGCTTGCTGGGAATACTGTCTGCCCTTCTTCATGTCCTCAAGGGCTTAGCACTGTGCCACCAAGTGAGAAAGTATTTGTATGACCGAGCAGTCAGAGCCAGCCTTCTCTCTTCAGCATAATCTCTAGTTACTTTGACCCAAGTCACATCCAAGAGCTGGTTTTATTTACTTCAGACACAAAGTAAGAGCTGGTTTTGAGTCTTTCCTTTTTCTTCCACCCCTATTTATATTTTATACCCAGAACTGCTTCAAAAGCACTCATAAGCCAGGCACTGGTGGTGGCTCACACTTGTAATCCTAGCTACTCAGGAGGCTCAGATCTGATGATTGCTATTTGAAGCCAGCCCAGGCAGGAAATTCTGTGAGACTCTTACCTCCACTTCATTACCAAAAACTCTGTAAGTAGAGCTGTGGCTCAAGAAGTAGAGTGCCAACCTTGAACAAAAAGCAAAGGGATAGCACCCAGGCCCTGAGTTCAAGCCCTAGAACCTGCACTGAGAGAGAGAGACGGGGCGGGGGGGGGGGGGGACACTGTATTTAGGAATCCAAAGTGAAAAATAAAAGATTTCCTGGATGGAGGCACTCACTTTCTTCATTTTGATTTCATTAAACTACATTCTGGCTTTTCCTAAGCGCACATAACATTACCTAGCTCTGTCCTGTGAGCCCTAGAAAGTGCTCTGTACTTACATGGACAAGGTGGCTCTTTCTTCAAGATAGTGATGACATATAAAGTCATCAAGACCCCAAGGTCACACTTTCATCTTTCACACATGAATGGAATGATTCAGGATCATCACTTTCAACAGAAAACCAGTATGGCCAGGTGGTTTGTAGCCAGCAGGAATGAAGGTGGAGAAGAATGGGTTTCAGTCAGTGACCCACAAGATCCTTAAGTCAATGAAGCTTCATTAACCAGATACAGCAGTGCAGTGGTAGGTGCAGTGATAGGAAGAGGTTTATTGGTCGCTGCTCTTTGCCAGGCATAAAGCTTAAATGACTTCTGTGCTCGGCCTCATTTAGGAAGCTACAGATGTAATATAATGTTCAGACCCTTCAATCTAAATATCTCCAAATAAATCCATCTTCTTCCTGATGTTGCTCTTACCATCTGCCTCTCAGGGCAACCATCCCTAAATCTGTCAGTTGCCCAATTAGCTGCTAATGATCCCAGATTCTCCCTCCTCCTACCACTGCAAGTATTCACTTAGTTAGAGCTTCAAGCACCTTCTGTGGCCAATTGAGGAGAGCTTGTGATGGTTTGAAAGAGTCTAACAAATGCCCTGGATTTCAGACAGGATTGTGAGTAGGACTTAACTGCTACTGATTTATATCTCTCTGTCTATTTCCAAAAAGAGTTCGAAGTATTCAGCACTTCATGCTAAGTCATATATCATAAGAAGGAGAAGGCTGAGGAGCTCCACAGAGAAGTACTATGTATATATGAAAGCAAGACAAGAGCTGAGGGTATGGCTCAGTGGTAGAGGGCTTGCCCAGCATGTGCAAGGCTCTTGGTTTGATCCCTGGCACTGTGTGCTCATCTCACACACACACACACACACACACACACACACACACACACACACACACACAGGCAGACCAGAAAAGAGAGAGAAAGAGAGATGAAAGAAGGGAGTGAAAGAAGAATAGAGGGAGGATAAAGATTGAGTAGAGGGAGGGAGAGAGGGAGACAGGAAAGGAGAGACAGACAGACAGACAGAAACATCTGGGAATACTGTGGTGAACAAAGTGAAATTCCTGATCTTTGAAGCATATATAGTCTGACTTTATCCCCTTTGTCTGAATTAATATTTTCTTCCAAGGGGAGCAAGTTAGCATCACCTCACAAGTCAGATCTGATTTATTGCTAGTGTCTGCTGAAGGTAGTATGTGAGGAAGCTTTATGAGAGTCAGCTAGGAATAAAGCCTGCATCTGTCACTTATCTGGGAGAAGAGCGTGATAGCACATGTGTTCCATCTATACTGACAGCACTGATTGTGAATTGAGGCACTTGGGAGGCAACTGAGGCTGAGTGTGACTTGGTACAATGGTGTCACACAGGATTCAGATTGCCCCCTTGCCTCTCATGATGTATGTAGCTCATAGGGCCTCAGTGTATTTGTCTTTAAATGAGAATGATGACATTTGATTGAGATTATTATAAGGGTTATTTAGTCCTCTATTGGCCATCACCAACATCATTAGTATAATAACTAACATTCATTGAATATGTATCATATTGTCTTTACATTATTTCATTTTTTTTTGTTGGTCATGAACTCTGGGGCTGGGTGCTGCCCCTCAGCTCTTCAGCTCAAGGCTAGCGCTCTACCACTTGAGCCACAGTGCTACTTCTGGTTTTCTGAGTGGTTATTGGAGATAAGAGTCATAGACTTCCCTGCTCAGGTTGGCTTTGAACTGTAATCCTCAGATCTCAGCCTCCTGAATAGCTAGGATTATAGGCGTGAGCCAACGGCTCCTGGCTCACTATTTTTTAAAATAATTATTTCATTGGTTGTTGGATAAGCTATAGTTGGCTCCACTTTAGAAGGCAGGCCCCACTGTTTCCACTTACAGACCAAACCCTAAGTTTTCCCGGCATGTGACGTATGTGAAAGTGAAAGTCCTGTGCGTACCAGCCTGGCACAAAATGGCTGCTCACTATGTGCTCTTTGCCTCTCCATCACTACCCCCACCCTCTGCTGCCCCACTATTTGGCCCCAATATTGAAGAGTCCCCCAGCTCTCTGTGAATTTGTTTATGAGTCGGTAGGGAAAAGCCCATTCATTCCTTTCTCCTTCTTTAGGCCTTCCAAAACTAGATGGAGGCCTTACAATACTTCTGACAGTCATCTTCTTGTTTACCATTAATGTATTAGCGTGGGCCTTGGATAAGACCATAGTATGAACAAGAACCCATGCAGGCAAAAAATAGTCTTTCAAATCAAATAATTTGGAGAGAATTAATAAAAAGAATTCTTTCCAAAGGTGGAGAGAAAAATTCAAGAAACACCACAGGTTGGTGAGGCAAAGATATGTTATAGCCTTATTGGGACCTGGAGAGGGAGAGGTTGTGTGGAGGGGGCTGCCTGAGTGATCTGTGGCAACCATTTAAAGGAGGAAGTCAGTGACACAAGGAAAGTCAATGGTGAATGACACAAGGAGAACCAATACCCCAAGCCTTACTCTCGTCTCCCTTCGCCCTGCTGCTGATCCCCAGAGATGAGCTCAATTGTGTATGTCAGGCTCCCAGAGAAGGTCCACTGGATATCTCAGAGCAGATAGAAGATACTCAGCACAGCTTTCTCCTTGCTCATGCCCAGGAAATGGTGGGACAGATTGCAAGTTCCGTTTCTCATAGTTCCTGGCATTTGTGCAGATTCAAACATCCTTGGCTCCAGCTGTTAAGCAGATGGCGAGATCTTCCAGGTAGACAGTTACAAATTACTTTTTACAAGTGTGCATTTGGAAGAAGTTGCTGGCAAAGGTATAGTTGGAGAACCGAGAATTGGAGTTAATCCACCTACATTTTATATAGCCTTTGAGATGGTTTCACCATCTCATTAACCATAATCCTTAACCAGAAGCTCAGTTTATTTGTTTAAAAGCATGTATTTTGGAGCTTTCTCATGGAGATGAGAAGTCATATTAATGCTGAGTATCTTAAGTGTTACTCATAAAACATAAGGTCTCCTTAGCTTTCAGATCCAAGTACCTATGTCTAGCATTTTGTATACTCCCATGTCATGTAATACTCTAAGGGTTATTCAGCATATCAGTGGCTGTGTGGAATTACTGAAATTCACATGTATTGAGTGGGGACATAAATTGGCTTGGCAATTTTGAAAAACAAGAAGTTCCTACTAAAGTATATATACCCTCCCATGAACAGCTATTCTGTTATTCTTTTAATTTTGCCTTCTGGAAATTGTTCATGACCAGAGGTATTTTAGATTTGTGAACTTTTGGGGGGATGACTTGGGAGTATTTGCATAAACATAGTGAGATATTTGGGGATGAGATCCAAGTTTAAAAATGAAATCTATTTCTATTTCATTGATACCTTTTTCACACAGCCTGAAAGTTATTTTTTCAGTACTTTTAGTGTGGCTGCAGGTATGGAATTTTTTTTTTTTTTATGGTGCTCTGCCACTTGACCATTCCTCCAGTCCATTTTTTATTTTTATTTTTTTGAGATAGGGTCCGTCCCACTTTTTCCTTAACTTGTCTTGGACTGAGATCCTCCTATTTATGTTTCTCACTAAAGCTGGGCTGCTAGGTGTGCACTATTTCTCCTAGCTATTGAGTAAGATTAGCTCTCACAAACTTTTTACCTAAGCTGGCCTCAAACTGTGATGTTTATGATCTCTGCCTCTGGAGAGGCATCGATTACAGGTATGAACCATCCTGACTTGGAGGTGTGCAATTTTTCTCCTTAGAATGCTATGATGGCACACAAAGGTTTCATATTGTGGAGCTTTTTGAATTTTGAATGTTAGATCATAGATGCTCAACTTGAACTAGACATATATTCACCTAAGAAAAATAAATTCATTTCCCCCAAAAACAACATGCACATCTATATTGCTATTTATAGCTATAGCAGCATATTTCTTTTTCTTTTTTTTTCTTTCTTTGCACCAATACTCAGGGCTTTGTGCTCTTCCTTAGCTTTTTTATTTTTATTTATTTTTGCTCAAGGCTGGTGCTCTATTACTTGAGCCAGCCACAGCTCTACTTCCAGCTTTTTCATGGTTAATTAGAGATAAGAGACTCATGAATTTGTTTATTTGGACTGGCTTAGTACCTCAATCCTCAGATCTCAGCTCCTTGAGTAGCTAGGATTAAAGGCATGAGCCACCAGCACCTGACAGAGTATCGTTATTGTTTTTTTGTTTTTGTTTTTGTTTTGTTTTTTTGCTGGTCCTGGGGCTTGAACTCAAGGCCTGGGCTCTGTCTCTGAGCCTCTCTGTGCTCAAGGCTAGTGCTGTACTACTTGAGCCACATTACCACTTCAGGCTTTTGTTAAGTAGTTTGTTGGAGATAAGAGTCTCATGGACGTTCCTTCCTGGGCTGCCTTTGAACCGGGATCCTCAGATCTTAGCCTTCTGTGTAGCTAGGATTATAGACGTGAGCCAACAATGCCTGGCCTTTAATAGCCCTAAACTAATAACTCAAATGAGCATCATCAGGGGACTGAGTAGAATAAAATTATGGTACCTTCATGCAGTGAAATACTCCAAAGCAATATAAACAATGAACTAATTAAAAATAATGGACTAATGAAGCATGCAGAAACATGGATGAATTTCAAAGATTTTATGTTGAGCAAAGAATCACACACTGAATAAAGAAAAAAAAAACTGAAGTTTGGGAAGAGGTTAAGCTAATTAATGGTTATAGAAAGAAGTAAAAAAAATTACCCCTGGTGCTAGAGCAGGATTGAGGAAGTATTGGTTTGGAGATGGAAATGTTTTGCATTTTGATATGAGTGATATTACAGATGTGTACCTAGATGAAAATTCATCAGATTGTATACTTCAGAATATGTACTTCATCTACTTCTTATACTTTGAACCTCAATAAAACTGTTCCTTTGGAAGTTTATCAAATGCTATACCAAACTCTAGCAGATGTAGCAATGATGCTACCAGGAGAACATAAAAAAGTATATCCATGATGTAGACATATAATCTGCCTGGAGTTTGGCAATGTACATAATAAAATACCTTAGTGATAGGCACATCTCTTTTTTTTCTTTTTCCCTTCCCTCACTTCCTTCCTTCCTTTCTTTCTTCCTTCCTTCCTTCCATTTTTCTTTCTTCCTTCCTTCCTTCCATTTTTCTTTCTTTCTTTCTTTCTTTCTTTCTTTCTTTCTTTCTTTCTTTCTTTCTTTCTTTCTTTCTTTCTTTCTTTCTTTCTTTCTTTCTTTCTTCTTTCTTTCTTTCTTTCCTTTTTTCTTTTTTGGTCGGCTTGAACTCTGGGTCTGGGCACTGTCCCTCAGCTCTTCAGCTCAAGGCCAGTGCTCTACCACTTGAGCCACAGCACCACTTCTGGTTTTCTGAGTGGTTTATTGGAGATAAGAGTCTCTTGGACTTTCTTGCCCAGGCTGGCTTTGAACCATGATCCTCAGATCTCAGCCTCCTGAGTAGCTAGGATTACAGGCGTGAGCCACTGGCACTTGGCTAGGCACATCTCTTGACCTAGCAATATTCTGTAGAACTTTCTAAGAATGTGTGTACACATTTAGCCATAAGGAAGCTTATTTCAATTCTCTTCATAATGTTGAATATTTTAAGAAAAGCCCAATGTTTGTTTACAGAATTAAGTAGTTCTGGAATAATTTGGACATAAATAAAACCATGGTTAGAGAAGATACTATTTGTATTCCCATGTATTTCTATTGAGGAAGCAAGACAAACTAAGGCTATAGAAAATTGTATTGATTTTTATTTTTGTGTTGCTGATGGGGTTTGAACTCATGGCCTGGACACCATCCCTACACTCTTTTGCTCAAGATTAGCACTCTACCATTTTGAGCCACAGCTCTATTTCCAGTTTTTGAGTGGTTAATCAAGATAAGAGTCTCATGGACTTTTCTGCCCAGGCTGGCTTCAAACTGGGATCCTCAGATCTCAACCTCCTAAGTAGCTAGGATTACAGGCGTGAGTCACTGGTGCCTAGCTGTATGATTTTTTTTTTGGTGGGGAATATTCTTTTTATTTGTCATAAGATCATCCATAAGTGGAAAAATGCTAACCCATGGAGGTGGTCAAATAATTCAAATTAAGTCCTTCTGCTGGTTCCATTGCCAGCTAAATTTGATACCAAGGAAACCTACAGTCTACCAGGCTGTCACTAGGATGGCTGGGTTGGCAACTGAATACCAGTTGCTATGTGATATTGTTTTTGGTTTTTGTTTTTGTAGTACTGGGGACTTTAGACAGGGCATTGTACATGGTTAGTGAGTGCCTTACCACTAAGCTATAGTCCCAGCAAATTGTGTTAGTTGACTCAAAAGGTAGCTCAATTCATAATGAAGATATTTGAAATATGTATGCTGAATTCAATTGATAAATGTTAGTGGATATCTGATTTTCATATATTTTTGTTTGTGGAAGCAAAACATTTTAAGTTTCATATTCCCTTCTTGAAAGTCTGGTTGTTTTCATGCTTTCTAGTTTATATTATATTTGTCTAGGAATCATGTCCTTGAAATGTTATTCCCCTGCCATTTGAGCCAGTACTGGACTTCAATGCAGGGCCTTGAGCTTTTGTTTGGCTATCTTTTACTTAAAACTGGTGCTTTACCATTTGAATGATACCTACAGTTCCAGCATTTTTATGCTTAATTGCAAATATGATTGTCACAGATTTATCTGCCTGGGCTGGTTTTGAGTTTTGATTCTCAGATCTCAGCCTCCCGAGTAGCTAGAATTATAGGCATGAGCCACCAGCACCTGGCTTGCATTTTCCCCTTTGTGCATTGCTAGTTAAAGAAATTCCAGGCCTCTGAGAGAGGCCAATATGAAAATTAAGTACTCAGCTGAGAAGCAATTAAGAACAACACTGCTGAAAAAGTTGACACTATGTCCATAATAAAAATTTCTTCTTACTCCAGGCACTGGTGACGCACACCTATAATGCTAGCTACTCAGGAAGCTGAGATCTAAGGATCGCAGTTCAAAGCCAGCCTGAGCAGAAAAGTCCCCTTGAGACTCTTATTTCCAAATACTACTCAAAAACCAGAAGTGAAGATGTAATTCAAAGTGGTTGAGTGCTAATCTTGAGCAAAAGAGTGCAGGGACAGTGGCCAGGCCCTGAATTCAAGCCCTATAACTGACCAAAAAAATCTCTTCTCTATTTAGTTATTATTAAATATCCTTTTAGAAAATTAGTCACTGAGAAGCCCACTCAGAGATGCCCAGCCTTCTAAAACTTAGAGCATCTCCCATGAAAACACTTTCACAGGCTAATTAACTGTCCTGGGATAGCATTGTTCAAACTGGGAAATATAACTCCCAAAGATTATATAAAATTTGATCAGTGAGCACAGCTATTCTCTGAGAAATAAATGCATATTTTTTTATTCCAGATTCTTCTTCTGGCCAAGTCAGTGGGAAGGGGGAGGGGGATGGGGAGGGAGGGCTTGAGCAGGTGTAGAATCAAGTCAGTGACCTTGGTATGTGTAAGAGTATGTATAAGAGATTTGTGTCCTGTCATTTTTATGAGATTTTCAATAGGTAATTTTTTTTCCATTGGGGAAAAATGAGGAGTCATCTTATTTTCAAGGCTGAGCTATTTTTTTTAACTTCTCAGCTTCAATTTTTACAAAGGTAAAATAGAAATAATGTTACACATAAATCTTAGTGGTGGTCAATGGGTTAGATAGTTTCTGATAAGGTGGAAAGTGGTCAGTAATTCGTAATTATAACTTGTATTTACATATACAGATAACTCCCAGAGGTATTGTACCATATACATAAGTATATGGTACCCAATATGTACTCCTACCTGATTGCAAATTTGGCACATAATGGACACCATTGCTTTTGTTTGAAGTCTTCTTGTCTTTTAGTTTGTCTTATATGGCAAAAAAAGTCACCACTAATTAGTCACCACTATGTTTTTTCTAGACCACACCATTCAGAGGTTTCAGTAGACTTACAAATATTTTTCTAGTAAAATGAAACATAATAATTACCAATCGAATGCCTTCCAAACCTTGTTTTTCATTTAAAGGGGTTCTGAATTTCTAGCTTATTCACTCACTCCTCCACTGCATGAATGCTTGCTGACTGGAAGACCTGAGCTGTGCTCTATGCTAAGTGCAGGGGCATAGGAAGCAAGCAAGAAGCATCCTCTGAGCTCACTCCTGGCAATTCTGTTCATGTTACTTCTGTTCTGTTGCTCTACCACACAGTCCCCCATTTCTTATAAACTAGGCTTGCCACTTGCCTCAGTGGGTTTCTCCACTTTCCCAGCAAAGAGGTTTTCTGCCTCCATGATCTTCCTGGCCTTTCAGATAGGTCAGTGGTTACAGACCATAAACAACAACAACTGGAATCTTCTCTCCAGGAACTCCATTCCAGTGGATTTATTGTTGTACAGAATCTTGGCTGAAAGGTTTGTGGAAAAAGGTCCCATAAACAAATACCAGGTTATCTCAGGCAAGTGCACATGATATAATGGCATCCTTTCTCATCACCAAGATGTAAAAAGGAAACCATGTGAAATGTGTCAGCCACTATTGGCATGAACCAGGCAGGGGAGGGTGAGAGGGGCTAGTCCAGAATATCTTTGGATTCTTGAAAAAGCAAGGATTATGCAATGATAAAAAGCAAAAGTAAACACTAAAACTGAGAATGAAGCATGAGCACAGAAAGGGGAAATCCTCCTATGGAAACAAGCTTTTTCCACAGGAGATAAACAAGAGCCTGCCAGCCTGGAGTAATAAATGGAGGCTGAAAGTCTGCACAGTGCCTCCTGGTCCACATTTCTCTGCTAAAACACAATGTTTTTAAATGGAAATGAATACTTGGCAGCCCAGGGATTGACGTGGTAGCTGACGCAGTCTCCATTGTAAGGTGGGCACAGAATGTGAAGATGGTTTGGGGAGTGGGTTAAGGAGAGGGTAAAGAGTACCAAATGACAAAACTGCAAGCAGATTCTGGGAAGTCTAGTGCAAAGGTAGAAGCAGTTTGCCTTGGGGACCTATTCCTGTGTTAATCATTCATCAAAGTGGCATTTGTTAAGTATTCACTCTATCTTATATCGAGCTTGGTTCTGGGGCTCAAGGGGGCTGGGGTAGAGAAGAAGCCAGGAGCCATTGAGCCCCATCATTTGCCAGATAGTTTGCATGAAATCTGTAAGAACTCTGATACTGTGTCCCAACAGGGGATAACACGAAGGAGGTTCCTCTGTCTCCAGCGCTCCTTGCTTCCCCATTGTTTTGGAATCTCCATCCTGTTGTGATTTTGTGTTCCTTTTAATCATGGCTAAGACCTTTATTCCTGTTGTGAAACGCCTCTCCTTTGATCTTTGAAAAAGCTGCTTTGGGACACTATGTTCTTACTCAGAACACCGTATTCTCAGGTGAAATGACCAATCTTGACTCTTCCTGGCTTCCATCTTCTCCCCTCAGCTACTCTTGGGGGGGCGTAGTCAAACTCTGAATCCTTGTTTCTGATGCCAGATCCTCATTCTGAAATTGCCCCTCCCAAGATCTCTTCCATTTCTTTGAGACAGGCACCCAGCCTCCTCCCTCCAAACCAATCTTAGTACACACCAAAATGAATACCAGGAAGGAGACAGTGAATGGTTGACAGCACTCCATGTTCTTGACGTTTCTAATTCTCAACTCAAATTGACTTGAAAGATAAAATGTGTGTGTGTGTGTGTGTGTGTGTGTGTGTGTGTGTGTGTGTGTGTGTGTTTATAGTACTATATGGTACAATGAAGGCTGTGTATTTTGTGTTTGATTCAGAGAACTTTAGTGCAGAGGCCATAGAAGAACCATAAATGGGCACAATTATGGAAACTAAAATGATGTAACAATGTTTGTACCTGAGATTTTTGTGTGTGTGGTACTATGGTTTGAACTCAGGGTCTTGCTCTTCCTAAGCATGCATTCTATTACTTGAGCCACACAAATAATGTAGGTAATAGTGAGTCTTGGTCTAAAATCTTCAAAGATGGGATTGGAGGCATGGGTCAGGTGGTAGAGTGCCAGCCAATGAGTGAAAGCATCAGATACTGAGTTCAAATTGTGATCTCAGACCAAAAAAAAGCCTACAAAGAATGAGGGAAAGTGTCAGATGGGGGTTCTACTGATGACCTCACAGGAAGGGTACTTGTGCTGTAGTGTGATGATGACAGTGCTTCACAGCTGGTGGGTGGAGGGAGGAAGGAATACCATAGACATGGAGGAGCCAAGGCCCAACGATGGTACCTAGGGCCATGGCACAAAAGGAGTAAGAGAGAAACAGCAAAGAAAGTATGGTCCATGGGGGACACCCAGGCTTCAGTTAGAATAAGAAAGTAAAAAAAAAAAATGCTAGATGTGATGATCTAAAGAGGATGTTGCTGATGACTGTGGTTTCTAAGAGCAGAGTGGAAGAGATTGGGGCTTTGAGCTGTTCAGAATGAAATGGGGACTGGATTGTGGTGATGATGTGAGTTTGCCTGCGTCCTTGGAGATTCTGAGCCTGTAGTGGCCAACCTTAAGAGGGATAAAGGCCAGGATAGGATTGATCGTTTGATTTTTAGAGGCAGTGAATATATGTGTTTGGGGAGCATCCTAGAAAAAAGATCTTACCAGAATGTCTTAGAACTTTATCTCCTTCCCAAATTACAGTCGTACATAATGGATAGTTAGAACAGGAAACAAAAAATCACCCAAGTTCTTGAAGTTTATCAAAATGATAGAAATATGGATAGTTTTTCTCCTTCTTCTGTGTTTTACCTTTAGAATATTTCCAAGGAGGCTGCCAATGAACTCAGTTTTAAAACTTGTACCACTTCCTCTTGTCATTCGGATAAAACTCAGTGTGTTTTAATTGAGGTCAAACTACTTTTCCTAGAGTTTGCTGAGGAAAAAACACATTAAACACAATGACCCCAACTACTACCCCTGTTAATGTTTCCTGTGGTGTTCTTGGGGTGTTTTCACAGGATATCCCAGAAAAGCAAAGCTAATGCCTTTCTGCCCTTGAGTACAGTTTAGTACAGTGTATCCTGTACACGTTGGCTTATGTTTTTCTGTCCAGATCCAAACGTCTCAGGCTTTTCCAGGAAGTGTTCTTCCAAAAATGTCTGGAGCCTGTACAGAGAGTTTATATGTGCCCAGATCCACAGTTTGTAACTAGTAACAGCTAGCAAGTTGGTCTTTATGTTTTCACTATGTCCTCTGCGGCCTTAGGACTGCTAGAAAGCAAATTATTCTCAATTTCCAGTTTGGTTATCAAATCTATTTATTTTTTTATTAGGCAAGTACAGTTACTCCTGTACTCATCATCTACCCTTATTCCCAGAAGCACATTTTGGAAATCAACCTCCAGGACCCACAGAGGTTTTGGCAAAAGGCTCTACAAAGATGTTTGCATAAATATTTGTACAACTCAACAATCTGATCAGATGTAGCAGCAGACACCTGTAATGGCAGCACTCAAAGGACTGAGGCAGGAGCACCATGAGTTTGAGGAAAACCTAGGCTGTACAGAGAGATCCTATCTCAATAATCAATAATAATAATAGTGATAAATAGTAAGTCACCAATCTGTTACCAACTTAATCTGCTAACAATATGGAATAATGTGAAATTCTATAGCATGTCCTGCTTTAGATAGAGCACCATCTTACCTTACCTGACAGCTACTGGATGGAATATAATAGAGAAGACAAAAATGCTTGATCAGAGCTCATTCCTTGAATGAATGCACCAATGAATGTTTGGTGAATATTACAAAGACCCCTTTAACCTTTGAGCATTTCAGGATCCTGATCCATCTGGGATCCGAGTATTAAGTCCTGTAGGAAAAAAAAAACTACTTAGAACTAACTGTGCAGAAAATAAAATTCTTAGATATATCTAATAGTAAGTATCTTTATGAACTTGGGTAATTACTCAGCCTCCCTAAGCCTCAGTTTTATCATCTGCAATAGGAGAACATTGGATTAACACTGAAGGGATATTTAGAGTATAGCAGAATTGTAGGAATGTTTCCAGTGTTTTTCTAAAGAAAGCAGGGCTTCTAAGTCCTAGCTCATTTCCTGTCCCATTACACTTAGGCCCCTAACAGATAAAAAAAGTCAATGACTCCAACTGTCAAAGTCATTTCAACAGAGTGAGGACTTTGGAAGCTGATCTGCACATGCTCATCTCCATTATCATCCTGACTCATGCTGACCGAGCCTTCGTTGGGGACTTTTGGATGGTTGAATATACTAAACTCTGTGAATATACTGAAAAGCACTGAATTGTTCATTTTTGTTAGACAAGCTGTGTGGCATGAGTTATATTTCAAAAAAGTGAGGTCAGAATTCTTTTGTTTGTAGATGATTAAAAACCAACTCAAACCAACTCAAGCAAGAACATTAACATCCCATGGCACTGCAAACTCCCACACTAGCTGTCCAGGTATGATGACTACATCCTGGTATTACCCAGTGGTATGCAACCCACTTGTTATGTCTCCATCACTCAGCTGCTGCTCTTGTACAGTGGGCCTGCTTTCAGGAAGGCTTTTCCATTCCATGAATGGCCTCAGGTGGTGTTCACTTTCATTGTTACCAGCTTACCACCTTTGGCAGAAAGCATCTCTTTCCTAGTAGTTCCATAAGAAACCTGGAACTGAGTGTCACAGGCTTGGTCACTACCTAATAATAACAGTAAACACTCACATAACACTCATTGTGTGCCAACTCTATGCTTAAACATCCCCAAATATGATACCATTTTTCCCCTTGATTTTTAAAAGTACTAGCTTTAAGTAGTTATACAAAGGAGTTTCAATTCAACAACCAGTTTAGAAGCACAATACATCTTGATAAGTATCACCCCTTCCTTCGTTCTCCCCCATTTTTCCCAACATACTTCGTGTTTTAAGCTGCAGAAATTTGAGGAAAACAGCAGGAGCAGGAAAAGCAGGCTGTCCTTCCCTCTGCTCTTCTGCCCTGAAGCAGGTCACAAGCTTCTCATGTGAAAAGTGACCAAGCCACTCTCTAACCAAAGGAAAGGAACATCCTTATCACTGAAGACAAAGGAACACAGAAAAGACTTCAAACAGGCCTTGCTGCATTCCCCAAGTTATCTATGCTTACCTCATACCCTTTGCCTCTGTTAAATTTCTGCACAGCTACTTATTCTTCATCAAACCATTTTAAAAAAAAACTCAGGCCTGATTGTGACCTGATCATTGCTTAGGCAACATGTACTTCTATTAGTCAAGAATTCCCTAGTCAAGAAGCCTAAGAAGAGTAAAAGATGTTCTCTATCAACACCATTTATAGATTAAAAAAAAAAGAAGAAGAAGCACCCAGAAATTAAGTGATGTGCCCAGAGAAATGCAGTAGGGGCAGAACTCCTGAGATTTCACTTGAGTAGCCTTCTTTATGGTCTTGGTCTTAAATGCTGTTCTGTTTGTGGTGCCTGGAGCCAAGAGAAAGGAATATTGAGAGGAGCCAGTCCTGTGTTTGCAGCTTGTTCTATTTTCAGTCCCTGGGTTCTCTATACCCTTGAGAATGGTGAAGAGAGATGTGCATATACCTATGTGTGCATAATCAATGTTAAAAAAATACCTCATCTGTACAGTATCTTTATGATAAAATAAAAAATTTTTTAAAGTACCTCATGTGGCTCACACCTGTAATCCTAGCTACTCAGGAGGCTGAGATCTGAGGATCACGGTTCAAAGCCAGCCTGGGCAGGAAAATCCATGAGACTCTTATCTCCAATAAGCCACCAGAAAACCGGAAGTGGTGCTGTGGCTCAAGTGGTAGAGCACTAGCCTTGAGCTGAAGAGCTAAGGGAGAGCACCCAGAGTTCAAGCCCCATGACTGACAAAAAAACAAACCTCATTTTGTATAATATTGACATAAAATGTATGCCAGATTTCTCTGGAAGACTTTATATATTATTGAATCTTAGGAAGCAGGTTTGTGATTGCCTTCAGCCACAGCATGTAGGTGTTTCTCCATAAAAGCCTGATCATAGACACTTGGAAAAGATTTCTCAAGAGTTTGTCAGTAAGATCAGGATATTTGGCCCCAAATCAGCAGGATCATGTTAAGATCCTGTTCTGTTTTAAGATTATACTAATATACAGCTGAGCGGAGGGACTAGAGGGTCAACATTCAGTGCTTCAATAGAAACAAAAGTAAAGAGAAATTTCTCCCTAGAAGAAATCATAACTGACACTCCCATTATTGTAGAATCCAAAGATGGAGCTTACTATGAACCTTAATTTCAAATAAGAAGACACAGATTTGGAGAAGTGAAAGTTTTTGAATCTTTTTCTGGTGACAGAAATCAACTTTGATGAGGGAAGTATTCCTAAGGTATCAATTATGTGTTTGTCAGAGTGTGGTTCATAGGACCACTGACAGCAGATTCACCCATGATGATCATTATCTATGTAATCCCATGTGGTAGGCCCGAGAACCTGAATTTATTTAAAAATCAAGGGATTTTTAAGTGACTGGTAGAAATTGCCTAGGTTCTAAGAAGAATTAGGACCTTGGAGGTCTTAAGTTGAATCAAAGGCAACATTCATAGAAGGCCATTTCTATTGGAAAGGGAAAGAGAGGGACCTTAATATCTCAGAGCTCACCACATTTGCAGCAGCTTTATTAGGTGGTTACTCTAGTATTTATATTTGCTCTCTGTGTGTGTGTATGTGTATGTGCATGTACATACAAGCATGTGTGTTTGTACTAGGAATTAAACTCAAGGCCTCTTGATTTCACTTGGCTTTTTTGCTCAAGGCTGGCTCTCTACCACTTAAACCATGTTTTCACTTCTTCCTTTTTGCTGGCTAATTGGAGGCAAGAGTATCATGGATTTGTCTGCTCCCACTGGCTTTGAACTATGTTCCTCAGCTCTCAGCCTCCTGAGTAGCTAGGGTTGCAGACATGAGCCAGCAGAGCCCAGCTTGTCTGTTCATCCTTATTTCAGACTTATTAGTATCTATATTCACTGCTAGCTCTGTAGAGCAGAAAAAATAGCACTATAATAAGCACTTGAAAAGAATTTTTCAGCTTAACAACTTGCTTCCAGAAACAATAAACCATGACGAGCCAACAGCAACAACAGTAACAATAATAGTAATTATTAAGTAGCAAGAGCTAGCCTTTATTGAGTGCTCTGTATGAAGCATATTGCTGGCATTCTCTCCGCATCATCCTGTTGACTGGCTACATGCTAATACTATATCCACTTTCTGACAAAAAGATTGAGGAACAGACATTAAGTACTTTGTTCCAGGTCACAAAACTTAGAGCACAGTGGAGACTTACACAGGCCAAGTCCATTTAGCACGAGGGCCCATTTGATTTCAACCTTTGAGCTTTGTTGTCTTATTCTGTCTGTAAGAGTATATCATTCCCCAGGAGATTCAAAACAAAAAGTCTAAAGAAACATTAGCTGTAGCAATATACATTTATTATATATAGAAGGAAGAGCTCCAGGACTCTGCCATCCTAAGAGATGCTGAGCCAGGCTTTGATGAGTCAGGAACCTCTCACCAAAACAAGGAAACAGTGGTGCCTGTGTTCTGTGTCTCCATTAATGCATCTAGAAAGTGTCATGGGTGAGATTTCTCCTACTTCCTGGGGCTTGGATCCTTGATGTTTGTAAGGCCAGTTTAATTGCTGCTCTTGACCTGACCCTGAAAGCCTATTTTCTGGATTAAGAGGAGAGAAAGACAGCATGCCTGGAAAACTCTGCCACATCAGAGCATTTTTGTTCAAACTCAAGCGTCCAACTTAGGCTAGGCTGTCAATTAATATAACAGGATGTTCAAAGGTGCATGTGCTCAGAAGTGCAGAACGGATGAAACACATAAATCCTTATAATACAAGGCAATGAGTAGGATTTGGGAGTCTGGAGTCAAAGTGCCTGGCCCAAACCCAATGCCAGTAGCCACCCTTGCCTGGGCTCAATTTTCCCAGGTATCAAAACATAATAATTTCATGTTCTCATAGAATATCATGGAGACAAAATGGAATTAAATGTATAAAATATTGCACAGGATTCCAATCCCATAGTATGCACTCTCAATCAGAAACTCCTATACTTGGGGCTGGGAAGGTGGCTCAGTGGTAGAGCGCTTGCCTTGCATGCAGGAGGCCCTGGGTTCGATTCCTCAGCACCACATAAGCAAAAAGAAAAAACCCGGAAGTAGTGCTGTGCCTCAAGTGGTAGAGCGCTAGCCTTGAGCTGAAGAGCTCAGGGACAGCGCCCAGGCCCAGAGTTCAGGCCCCACGACCGGACCCCCTCCCCCCCCAAAAAAGAAAGAAACTCCTATACTTAATTAACTGTGTTTTAAACAATATGTTCTTTGTTGAAATAAGGAAAATACTACTTGCAACAATCAAGGAAGATGGATTGATGTGGACCCAAATAGAAGAACTTCAGCCTGGTGCTGGTGGCTCATGTCTGTAATCATAGCTACTCAGGAGGCTGAGATCTGAGGACTGTGGTTTGAAGCCAGCCAACATAAGAAAGTTCATGAGACAATTATCTCCAATTAACCAGCAAAATGACAAAAGTGAAGCTGTAGTTGAAGTGGTAGAGTGTTAGCCTTCAGCACAAAAGCTTAGGGACAGTGCCCTGGCCCTGAGTTCAAGCCCTAAGACTCCATCAAAAAAAGAAAGAGAGAGACAGAGAGAGAGAGACAGACAGAGAGAGAGAGAGAGAGGAGAGAGGAAGGGAGGGAGGGAGGGAGGGAGGAAGGAAGGAAGGAAGGAAGGAAGGAAGGAAGGAAGGAAGGAAGGAAGGAAGGACATTTGTGGACGAGATTATTCTATCCAGCAGGGATCGATAGAGAAGCATTAGGCCTGGAGAGGCAGGTAGAGGTAGGGAATGGTGAGCAATGCAGCATGGCAAAGTTGGGGGTTGAGAAAGGGTGAAAGAGCTCCCAAGGAAGTGGGAAAGTCTAGATAGAGGGAGTTGTGGAAGGTCTCAGATGATGATCATAGTAATCCATAATCCACTAGTCCACACTTAGGTCTAGATGCTGAATATCCACATAAGAAAACCCACCCTCTTATTTTGCATTTATAATACTTGTGTTCCTAGCCAGGGCTGTCTTGGAGACAAGAAGAATTCCCTGGAGTTTTAGGAAACTGACAGTGCTGGTTTGGAAGTGACCGTCATTAGGAAGTCCAAGAACCCAGGCCCACACCCTGGGGATGGAGAGGGTGAGAAGAAGAAAAGGAAGACAGCCAGTCTTGTGGAGAGATACAGCAGGGTGCCCCGTATGACTGTGCTGATCTAGTCATTTCAGCTGTAATCTGCTTGGAAGTGGAATTAGTTTGTCCCACCCAGAGACTCCTGGAGCCCAGTGTGTTATATAAGCAAAGCATCTAATATATTTGGTCTCTGTAACCCTTAACGCCCCATCTCCACCCCCATTTGTCATTTCCCAAATTTGTAGTGGGCAGCCAGGACTTAACTGTTTCACAATTAGAGGATTGAAATGTCATCCCCTAATGCTTCCCTTTTGCCTTTGTCCCTCTAGCTGGAGAAGGCAATCTCCATGTTTCCATAAGGAATGGATTGGGAGGAGACATGTATAGTCTTGTCCTCTATCCTTAAGGCCAGGTGTGGGAAGCATCTAAGGGAGAGTCTTGAGGCTCAGCTGATGTGTAATTAGACTGGCTGTACTGGTTTTTCTTTGGTTAGTAAATGCATGGGCCAGAAACACCTCTGCAGCAAGACATGCATCCAGAATTGGTACATTGGTACATTGGTACATTGTTAGATACAGAGCAAACTGGAAACATTTTACTCTGAGTATTTTCAGAGAGCAGACATGGCCAGTTGCTTAGGCCTAGGTTAGCCTGATTCACGGTAAGTCTGCTTCAACATGAACAGTTGTAGTAAAGACAAATATGCAGGTCTCTGTAAACATAGGTTGTTTTTGTTTTTGCTTTTGAGACAGGGTCTTGCTTAAAATCCCCGGGCTGGTCCCAGACTTTGAATCCTCCTGCTTCAGCCTCCCTAGGCTGGTATTATAGGCACCTAACATGGGTTACAAGGTCATTAATTTTGTTCTTAAATCTTGAATCAATTGCTGAATGTTTGTGTGTGTGTCTAAGCAGGCTTCTAGGGTGTGCCCAGTGTGTCTTTTAAGGCTTAGTCACAGTGAACACTTGAAACACCTTGCATTCAGATAAAACACTCTGGCTGCTTCCACATCATCTGATTCTGCCCAGGCCAAAAAAGGCATTATCACCCTGATTTATGAAGAAGGAGCAATGTGCAGGCAATGCCATCTATCTATATAGTTTCTGAGAATGGATGGCTCATCATGTTGTTACTGAATAGTATGGCTTGATCAATTTTCCCCTTTCCCTTCTTCCCTCCCCTTCTCCTTCCCTTCTTCACCCTCTTCCCCTTCCCTCTCCCTCCCTTACTCTTCTTCCCCCATCCTCCCCTCCTCTCTTCTCCCTTTCCTTCTTTCTTTCTTTTTGTTTTTAAGATGGAGTCTTGCTAATGTAACCCAGGTTGGCCTTGAACTGGTGATCTTCCTGCCTCAGCCTTCCCAGTGCTGGGATTACAAGTTTAGTCCACCTTTGCCTGGCTTGTCATTAAGTCTTCTAAAGCCTCATTTTTTTTTCAGATTCTCCAAGAAACTGGAGTAGGTCATTTTTTTGTTTCCTTGTTCTGTTGGCCCAATTAATGCACCTTCTCTTCTATAGATTTCTTTATCCACGGGGATGTGAAAAACACATTTTATACATAGCCAAGAGGTTCCCCCCCCAAAAAAAGCAGAACAAATGAGCAAAATCCAAATTTCTCTGAAGTAGGAAGTAAGGAAAATAGTTATTTATGCTCTGGACAAAACATGACACCCAATGCTCTGAAAGGATCATGGAATTTTCAGAAAATCAAATTGATTGTTTTATTCTCATCTAAAATAAAACTTTCCTTAAACACAACATCCCCCCTTACCCCCCCCCCCGCCTTTAACTTGAGCCCCTATTCCTCTTCTTCTTTCACCAGCAAGCGTGGAATGAGTTGGCTTGTTCCGTCTTGTTTGCTCTCCTCCCCTTCTTTCTCTGCTTTTCTAGTCTGAAAGTTTCTGTTGCCAGTGGAAAGTTTCTAGGACACAATTTACTTTCTTTAGCAGGTTTTGATATACATTGTAACCTTGGGAAAGTTACTTCTCTAAATTGTTTGTAAAGAGAGGGCAGACATGCCTTCCTCCTGGGATTGCAGCAAGGTCTGGGTGAGCTGGGAGGTGAGGGAGCAAGGGGCCTGCCACAGTGATTGATTAGCAGCTGGGAAATGCTAGTCACTGCCTTACTCACACATCCGGCTCCTGCTTTCCCTGACACTAAATTTTCTCATTTTCCTCATAAAGTCCTAGAAAGCAGTGAAAGTGGGTTGGGTGAGTGCTACAGTTTAGGATAAGGGAAGTTCCCACTGATTGGCTGGGATACAAACCATATACAAACCATAGATCTGGGGAATCCTTCCCAACTCCTAAATCTAGTAAATTCTCCCTGTCAGGTGCCCACTGCATACCCTCTGTTTCCTTCCTTAGTCTAAGCCATACTGCATTTGTTTGGTGACTATTTGCTTCCCAGCCAGGCTCTACTGGTGGTCTTTTTCAGCTGCAGTCTCTGTATCTTGGCCCAAACCTGACCAGAGGCCCTCAGTAACTATGAGCAGGCTGATATTTGGGTTTTGATGTAAATGATCAGGTGTTTCCTTTAGTATTTTCCAAGTGAAGACAAAAACTGCTATTTTCTCATTGATTGGGTGATCCATTTTTATCAACAGGGTGAAGGAAGAGTAAATGTCTGATGTACCACTCAGAAACAATAAGAAGACAGACACTGGTGGTTCACACCTGTCATCCTAGCTAGTCAGGAGGCTGAAATCTAAGGATCTCCGTTTGAAGCCAGCCCCAGCAGAAAAGTCTGTGACACTTATCTCCAATTAACCACCAGAAAGCCAGAAGTGGCACTATGGATCAAAGTGGTAGAGCATTAGCCTTGAACAGGGACAGTGCCCAGGCCTCAAGTTCAAACCCCACAACCTACAAAAAAGAAAAGAAAAAAGAAAGAAAGAAAAATAGTGTTTAAAACAGTGCAGCTAGCTGCCAACTGTGCACAGGTATCAGAAATGCTTCACTAGGTATTTCTAGTACCTTCAGCTGCCTATGCAGGTCTGTGTGGCTTCTCCATCTTGGCAGGTTATTCCTGTCCTTGCTAGCAAAGCCTTTACCTTTCCCCACTTGGCTTCCTTCTCTCCTTTCTCTGCAAGTCCTTTTTAGGCTAGGTCTGGAGCTAGAGTTGTGGAAAAGCAGTTTTAACAGATAACCTTTTGGATCTTCTCTGTGGCTCAACCACCACCTTAGCTTTATCTTCCTTAACATCATCTTCTGCCTTTCTCTTCCACATGATGGCCATGGCAGCAAAACATGGGGTGTGGTAGCACATGACTTGGATAAATCCAGGGTCATTGTCACCTCTTCTTCACACTGCTGTTATATTGACCTTTTTTATTATCCAGTCCTGAGGCTTGAACTCAGGGCTTGGATGCCATCCCTGAACTTTTTTGCTATGGCTGCCATACTACCACTCAAGCCACAGCTCCACTTCTGGCATTTTGGTGGTTAATTAGAGATAAAACTCTCATGGACTTTCTTGCCCAAATTGGCTTCAAACTGTGATCCTCAGATCTCAGCCTCCTGAGTGGCTAGGATTACAGGAGTGAGCCACCAGGACCTGGCCTAGAAAGGCCTTTTGTGACCATCATTTCCCTTGGTATTGTCTCACTCATGAAGCAATAACTTCATGAACCCTACAAAATAGGGTTCCTCTCTGAGTCAGGGATAGTAAAGTTAGAAAGTACACCCAATCCCCTCCCCCCAAAATCTTAGACTAAGGTCACCACCTGAAGACTCATTTTGTCATCTGAAGTTGCAAATGTACTATGTGGAGTTGGTCACAGTGCTACTGTCTACTTTGGCATTTTGCACAGTAACACCCATGATGTGAAGGACAGGTTTCTAATTTCCATTGCAGCAGAATGCCCTTGAGCCTGGGTAGATTCTTTTCCTTTAGAAAAGACATATCTCAAGCTTATCAACTTCCTTTTTAAAGACATGGCTCCTTTCCTTCAAAGGAAGTGTGTGTTTCTGTCGGGATACAAATGGGATTTAAAATGCTGAAGGAAGTAGATTTGATTTACTGAATATACTCTTGGCACCTGAGAGAGGCTGAGATTAAAGAAGAATAATAACTGGGCTTGCCGGTAAAGCAGTCTGAATTACCAAACTGCAGCAAGGTTATTGTGCCTGGAACATTTTTGTTCTCCTCTCAAAAACATCACCTAATTAGAGACATAATGAGAGAAAACAGAAAAAGCCCATTCATTCCCTTCCCAATTTTCATTCTACTAAGGATGACCCGAGAGCAGATGTGGATTTTTTTCTCAGTGATTGAAAAGAAAAGCAAGCATTATTAAGGGAAAACAGCTTTAATCTTAGACTGAAATTGCACATTAAATGTAAGCAGAGTACAGAAAGTCTCCTCAGGAGTGTTACCTGCTGTCGCCTTTGGAAAACTAGTGGTTTTTGCCACTGGCTTCTAGAGTGGCAATAGCTCACACCCTGTAAGTTGTGTGAGCAGCAGTAGGTCAGGCCCTTGCCCATGTGCTCAATTTGCACTTATTTCAGAGTACTGAAGGGGACTCTTGTGTTCACAGTACTCTGGGTCAGTCAGGAAGTGCTGAGCCTTAGATCCCGTTAGCTCTGTAGTTGGACTGCCTTTAGTAGTTCTGGACAAACAAATCACCAAACTATTTCAAACTATTTATTTTCTCTGCCAACTAAAATTATTTCTAAGGAGTTACTTCACACAAGTCAAGCACTAGCACCTCAGTTTGATGAAATATGTCCCAATTAATGTTTCATCGTTAATTGTGGGAGCCTCCATACCCAAGTATACTGGTTGTAACATACATTTTTGCTTTCTTGTATATGTTTCTTTTTCTTTTACCTTGGAAGTGTTAGAAGATAATGAGATGTCTTTTCTTTCCTTTGTGTGTGTGTGTGTGTGTGTGTGTGTGTGTGTGTGTGTGTGTGTGTGTGTGTGTGTGTGTGTGTGTGTGTGTGAGAGAGAGAGAGAGAGAGAGAGAGAGAGAGAGAGATAGAGAGATAGAGAGAGTGAGTTTGTATGCTGGTGTCCTGGGGCTTGAACTAAGGACCTAGGCACTGTCCCTGAGCTTCTTTTGCTCAAGGCTAACACTCTGTCACTTGAGCCACAGATCAACTTCTGACTTTTTTAGGGTAGTTTATCGGAGAAAAGACCCTCACAGACTTTCCTGCCTAAGCTGGCTCCAAAGTACAATCTTCAAATCTCAGCCTCATTAGTAGCTAGAATTATAGGCGTGAGCCATTGATCCCAGGCTGGGTATATTTTCTGATGTCAGGTGGGCTTGAATTTGAATCAGGTCCTGGCTGATACCCATATGGTTTTCTGTGTGTCATCACTAACACAAATATGTAGCTTAGTAAATTTCTTATTCTGATAAGATGTTCTGAAGACCAGGACATTACCATTCTCATTTAATTAACTACATTCAAAATAAAAAGACCCAAAAGATTAGGGGATTTCTCATCACTGGTTAATCGAGGTCAAACAGCCAGGAATTCGCTTGATTTGTACCTAATTATATAGTAATTCATACTTTGTTAATTAAATGTTAGTTATGCTGTCAAAACAGGAACCAGTAACAATCCACAGACTGAATTGTAGGAAGTAAACCTAAGGTTTTTCAGAAGCTTCTGGATCTAATGTAGTATAATGCCTTTATAAATACATTGTAAACTCTGTTAGCATATGTTAACTGTACAAAAGAATGGATTACATTATGGTATTTTTGTACATGTCAGGTTTGACTTGGCTCTGTTTATTAGAAAGTGTAGGGACATGGAAAAGGCTTGGTCTGTGGTGTTCAGCAGGCTTGGGTTTCAATCAGTTACTTCAAGTGACTGGCAAGTTTCTTAACCTCCTTCAATCTCAGCCTCACCATCCTCAGCCTGGAACAAGGATGCTGCTGCAGGTGTGTGTTTATAAAAGTTCACAGACACAGAGAGCCAGACCTGACTACCCAGCAGCTAACCACAGCAACTGCAACTTTTCTGTCTTCTCCCTCTCCTCCTAACTTATCCACTGTTGCTACTTGGGAGAAACTCATTTCACACATCTATGCTTGGTTTTCTGCACCTGAAAAAAAATCACACATTCCTTCTCAAAATCTCCTTAATTCTGGGCATATATTTTTCTAGCATATATATTATATCTTATGCAATTTATATATGTATTAAACATGACTTCTTGAAAACATATTAGTATCAAATTCAGAAGTATGACTGACATATAAAGGAAGATATACCCACCATGAGCTGTGTCTATTCTTTATGCTAAAGGTTAACTTCTGAGAACACATTAAGTGATAAATTCAATAAAAGCATGAATGATTCTTTGCATTCACCTTAAAAAGAGCAGTGGAAATCCATATCCTACATTCTTGAAACGGGTAAGTGGCAGGATGTAAATATTTATTGGAATAGGAGGAGCTCTGCTTTGTCTACTGGTGGGTGGAAACACATGTATGGATCATTGTTTGCACTAAGCATTTAATAATCCCATCTGTTGGCAATGCATATATGGAGATACTGTGAAATTGCCATAAACCACCTAGGAATTGGCAGGATATGATCCTGGAGAGATTCCAAACTCTGAAATAGACCAAGAAATCCAATCTAAGTCAATACATAATTATAAAATCCTATCTTTGGCCGCAGCTTCTTCAATCTATTTCTTTAGGCATGCTATAGACTTGTAAGTCCAGGATCTGACACTGTCAGATCCTTCGCTCACCTGAAAATTTCCACAGACAAAACCAGAACTTTCTCTTGTCTGGCTGATAATTCCATGTCTCCCAAGCCTCGTTAGGTAGATTATAATTCATTAAAAAGTGAATCACTAGATCTAATAAAAGCTTAATTCTGCTAGGCACTGGTAGTTCATGCCTGTAATCCTATCTACTCAGGAGGCTGAGATATGAGAATCATGATTCAAGGCCAGCCTAGGCAAGAAAGTTTGTGACACTTTTGCCTCCAATTAACCACCAAAAAGCAAGAGATAGAGCTCTATGGCTCAAGAGGCAGAGTGCTGGCCTTGAGCAAAAGAGCTCAGAGACAGTGTCCAAACCCTATATTCAAGCCCCAGGACTAGCAGACACACCAAAAAAGCTTAATACTACCTTTTCCTTCCTCTTACCCCTTTTGCAAACCAGAAATCCATTTGGTAGGTCCAGGCTTAGTTTTCCATTCATAGCAGTACCATTACAGTTCTTTTGCACCTACCAGTAGTATATGTGTTTGTTTTGACTGAACTTCTTTCTTCAGAGATGCCCATTTACTGCCTCCCTCCACCTTATTTTGTTTTTTTGTTTGTTTTTTTGGTCAGTACTGGGGCTTGAACTCATAGCCTGGGTGCTGTCCATGAGCTCTTTTGCTCAAGATTAGTGCTCCACCACTTTGAGCCACAGCACCACTTCTGAGTTTCTGGTGGTTAATTGAAGGTAAGAGTCTCATGGATTTTCCCTCCTGGGCTGGCTCTGACCCTCGATCCTCAGATCTCAGCTTCCCGAGTAGCTAAGATTTACAGGCTCTCCATCTCTTTTGTTCTTCTGTTCCCACTCTCCTTTTTTGTCCCTTTGTCAGAGACTGCATGCCTATATTACACAGACAGATGGCACACTAAAAGCTGTACCTACTCCAAAGGAGAAAAGACTGGAGGTTCAGGAAGAGCTGTCAAAGACATTTAATGGATCATTACCTCTTAAGTTATCTCTTCTGATGAAATTCTTTATGTAACTCTCTCTCTATGTAAAATTTAAGTAGGAGTTTAAAAGAATACCTATTTTACAATGAGCAGTTTTCAACCAAAGAAATGAGGGTTTTATCTTTCCAAGGCCATGGAGTGTGTGATCACATCCCTGTCCCTTCCCTGCTGTCTCGCAACATAGCTGGTGACACATAACAGCAATAAATCATCACAGAAATGGTGTTAAAGACTTTATTGTATGTACCTAAACTTCACACATTGTATCCCTAACCTCCAACACCTCAAATGTGAGGTAATTAACTTAAATAATGTTGGTAGATTGGACCCTAATCTTGCATAACTGGTGTCTTTATGCAAAATGGAAACCCAGATAGATACACTGGGAGACACAAGGGGTTGGCGGGGGGAGGGAATGGGATATTGGGGGGGGCGGTACCTGTGTGATGAGATGACTGTATGAGGACACAGCCAGGAGACTGCCATCTGTAAGCAGCTGAGAGGCCTTGGGAAGACCAACCCTGCTGTCACCTTGAGCTAACCTAGACCCCAGAACTGATTATTTTGTTATGGAAGCCCAAGCTGACTATGACAGCTAGGCATAGTACCAGGTCTGTGTGAGCAAACCACCATAGGATCTTCATAGAAGGAGATCTAGTAAACAGGGTAAAAGAATTGTCAAGCATGAAGAGAATTCAGTGGAGATGACTTGGAATCTGTGTGAGATGTACATACTTGAAGCCAGCCTTTGCTAGTATGAAAGGTTGATATGGGCTCAGGCAACCCTGCAGCATGCAGGGAAATAGCTGACTCTGACCACAGCTGGGTGAGGTTATGCAGAGAGTAATCCACTGCAGCTGGGTAGGGAGTGGAGATAAAACAGAGCTGGGCTCAGTGAACAGCAACCCAGATGGAGGTGTAGAGGAAGAGGCTGTGAACTACAAGGGACAGTCACTGTTCTGGAACTGTGGTTTCACCTCCACATAGCTACTTACAAAGGAAGTCATTTAAAGTGCTTTGCCCAGTCTCCCTCCATGGCTTCTAACTCAGTTCTCAAAGTTTAACCTTTGCAAAGCAGTAAATGACCTCTGCTCTACTCAATATAGTAAGAAAGGAAAAATGTCATAATTTACAGACTCTATTGTATAAAATATCTTCCTAATAAATTCTTAAAAGCCATTGTTTTCATGCCTTTTTTATTTATTCCTATTTGTGTCTATTGATTGGGTAGAAATAATGGATTAGTAATATAGCATTGAGGTATAACAGTTCATTTGCAATTCTCAATGGGTTCTCAATAATATAAAATGTGACAAACAGGTTTTTTAGTGGCACCTGATTTTCTAAAAAAAAATATTTTTGTATGCAGCGATCTACTACAGCATTATTTTTCTCCATTACCTCACCAATAGTTCCCATTGCCCTTTGAGTCTAAGGATACTCTTTGCTATATACTGTACTTCTGAGTCTATTCAGAACTGCTTCTTCATTGAGCCATGTCCCTGTTCCTAGTCATGTGACCTTGACTGCACCTGGTGATAAAATAGCACTCTTATAAAGAGGGTGCCCTGCATCTGCTGTCTCACACACTTTCCTTCAACTTGTCTTTTTGCTTCCATCTATTTTTTAAATAAGCCAGCCAGCGTTTAGGAAAGGCCCTTTGACTGAGTTCTGGTTCATCTATTGCATCCCAGTAGACTTTTTCTATGAGGGAAAATTGACATCTGTTTGATACTGTGTCTTTCTCTCTGTGAGTACAAAATACCTCAATATTAGTTTTAGGCTTTCTTTTATAGAAAGTTGAATGTTTAAAACACACCAGTATATACAATATTCAAATCCTCAAACATTTATAGAAGGATTTTCATTGCAAGAAGTATGTTGGGGAGTGATAGATTTTTTAATGGACAAGTGAATCTTCTACTAAAAAAAAATCACCATCTACACAGTGTCTTTAATATAAACCAGACCGTGCTAATAGTTAACAGAATAGTTGTACATAATATGCTACCAGGAAAGGGAGATGAATTTTGACCTATAAAATCACTTGGAGAAAGAATTATATGTAATGCTAGCTTTAGTATGCCTATAATTTATAATACATTGGTTTCAGAGTTTAATATAATGGGATGTGGAGAATACTTCTGAGCCTATGTGTTTTCATATTTTGATAACTAAATCAAAGTGTTTATTGTTTATATTGTGGCACAGTAAATATGGAAATATAATTAACCTAAATGAAGAATATGAAATTCTGCAAAATTCAAAACTTTTTGAGCACTAATATGATAACACAGTGAGAAACTCAACACCTGGCTTATCATGATAGGTTGCAATCAAAATACAGGTGCATTAAAAATATTGCACAAAATTGCCGACAGGATGTGTCTGTGAAATAGGTGGATTTCATGTTTAGACTTGACTCACTTCCCTAAGATTTCTCATTCCAAATTCTGAAAGAATGTGTTTTCAAAGCATTTTGGATAAAAGATACTCAACCTGTTTTAAGGAGATATTTTTCTTTTCTTTGGGTATAAGTCTGCAAGGCATTATTTAAATTTTAATTAATTAAAATTAAGTAAATATTTAAAACTCAGCTTCTTAGTCACAGTAGCATATCTCAAGTGCTCAGTGGATGTGGGTTTCTTGTCTACCATGTTGGATAGTGTAGCTTTGGACAACTATTGATTGCATAATTAATTTTGATATCTAAGTAAGGGAAATATTTAAACACAACAGTTTAAATGTGTTTCCAAACCTAGATCTTGTGAATAATGTGTATTCTGATTGGTAATCTCTATTCTAAAAATAGATGATATCTAATAGATCCTGGTCTTTTGGGGTTAAAGAGAGTATGATTCTGTTTGTGAAGAGATTAGATGGAAACAATGAAGAATGACATGTTTTCCAGAGGAAAGGTTTGCAATTGTGAGTGTCAGGAGGCATCAGTGGAATTTGCGGACTTCTGCTTCATTGGGTGGAGGAAAAATTCAAAGCTGAGCTATGTAAACTGGAGACCTCTTCTTGGATTGTTTGTTCATTTTTCTTCCTATGTCAAGTTCCTTTCAGCAATTTAAAGGGATTTTTTTTTTGCTGTTGTTGTTTTTAACTCCAAATAACCAAATCTAATTAATGTTGTGAAAACCTACATGTTGTATTCTTGGTAACTTCTGATAATTCGTGTGTGTGTGTGTGTGTGTGTGTGTGTGTGTGTGTGTGTGTGTGTGTGTGTGTGTGTGTTTCACTTTGGGAAACTTGAAATGCAAAAGCAAAAGTCTAGAAGTACTGGGAAATGATAGGAAACATTTACAAGGACTCTTCAGCTAAAGGATTAAAGTCATTAATTGTATTTTAATTTTAAACACTATTAAAGAGCTTAGAATGTGGAACTCATCTTGGGGAGTTATTAGGAATAAATGTTCCTTAAACTATTGTGAAGGAACAAGGACAGGTCACACAGTGTAGGGACATGTCAAATGCATACAAATTTAATGTTTTGTGAGAGGAGCCCTGACAGTGGCTTCCTGAAACATACTCTCAGTTGTGCCAGCATAGACTTTTGGTTTAGAGTCAGTATTTGGGGTTATAATTATCCATATTCTCCAGGTGAGGAAACAGGCCTCAAAAGACTTAACTGGGCACCAGTGGCTTACACCTGTAATCTTAACTACTCAGGAGGCTGAGCTCTCTGGATCTTGTTTTTAAGCCAACCTGAGCAGGAAAGTCCATGATACTCTTATCTCCACATAATCACCAAAAAAGCCAGAAGTGGAACTGTAGGTCAAGTGGTAGAGCTCCAGCCTTGAGCTAAAGGATAGTACCCAGGGCCTTAATGAAGTTCTAGTAATTGAATAGGAAAAAAAGTCTAAATACATTTTCCAAAGATATACATCTAATAAATAAGATTCAGACTATGGAGTTAGATGGACCTGAAAGTTCAATTGTACTTCAGTCAAAACACTTCCTCTGTTCAGGGGCTCTGGTTGCTACTCACTTGCTACTCAGTACAGTGGGAATGTGAGGCACTTCCATCCAGAGACATTTGGCAAAGATTGGCAGGAACTCAGAGTAGTTGGTGTCTAAGTGCCTGGTGCAGATGAGTAGACAACAACTGTTGTCATTTTCTGGCTTTGGGCTGAGTACTATAGAGAGGCTGTAGGAAGACAAAAGAACTAGAAAAGGCATTCTTCTTATTCTATAGTAGCAAAATATTTTGGACCTCTCTTGACCATTTTTTTGTAAATGGACATTGGGTTGTTATTTTGCACTGGGCATTTTGTTAGTCCTCTAGTAGCAGTCATAATTAGGTTTGATTACATAACAGAAAAAAATTCTACTTTGTAAAATGAGTTAAGACAATAGGTTCCCAGTTCACATTTTCATGCAGGAAATTTTTTTTTTTCATTTTTGGCAACAGTTGACTGACCTTAATTGGGAAATGACTGTGTGACATTTATCCATTCTGTTGTTGATGACAGTGGGTTGTTTCCAGATGGGGACTGTGACATTCTTGTATGAATGTCCTGGTTGGCATGTGTCCATAGGAGGTACAGTGAGGAGTGGAGGGGTGGGTGGGAGGTCCCTGCTGCCCACACTAAGAGTCATAATGCTTTTCAATGTTGGCCTCTGGCAGGGTTATCCTGGCCTTTGTATTTGTGTGAGTGTGTGTGCAGGTACTGGGGCTTGAACTCAGGGCCTAATCACTATCCCTTAGCTTTTTCACTCAAGGATAGAACTCTACCACTTGAGCCACAGCTCCATCTGCAGCTTTTTGGTACTTAATTGAATATAAGAATCTAGGTTTTCCTAGGCTGGCTTCTAGGCTTTCCTAACCAGGCTGACTTCAAACTGCAGTCCTCAGATTTCAGCTTCCTAAGTAGCTAGGATTACAGGCATGAACCACTGGTTCCTGGTTGACTTTTCCTTTTTCTTAAAAAAATATATTATATATAGTTGTATATATATTATATATATAGTAAAGGTGATATACAGAGGGGTTGTAGTTATGTAAGTTAAATAATGAGTACATTTCTTTCTGAACTGCTGACTTTTTGTTATTATATTTTTATAAAAATATCATATTAGTGTTTCCTCATATGATTACATATTCTTCCTAAGCACCATTTGTATAACTATGTTATATTTTATGTGCGGTTGTATCACTATTTACATAATCAATCCTTTGTTTTTCATAAATGATAAATCTTTGCATTGTCTCAACCTTTTTCTGAGACACTGGTGTAGGTCTCAATACTTTTCATGTATTGTCTTATTTTGGATAGATTTGTAATAGTTGAATTACTTGATCAAAGTACACAAAACAAAAGCAACTTTCCTCCGTAGAAGTATTGCCTGAGACTGGAAAGGGAGGGGGCCCACCCTCCTCACTGTGGTAGCTCCTATGCTCTGAGATGATAGCAACAGTATGGGCAGAGGTGGAAGGCTGAGGGCTCCGTGGGGGCCAGCCAGCTCAGCACTCAGCCACAGGCTCCTGCCTTCCACCTCATTCCATTAACAATTGTAAAGATGAAGTATGCCATTGACATGCATTCTCCTTAGAAGAGTACTTCCAGGGTGGCAGAAGAAATTCTTGAAGTCTCACTCTAGAGAGCCAGCGGTATCCTAAGGATAGGCTTGAAGGTTGTTTTGTTTTCCACAGATATTTATGGAGTTCATATTTTGTATGCCTTCCTATATATCATTTTATCTTTAATAATGGTGTGAGTTGGGTGCTATTGCCATACCCAGCTTACAGATGCTAGAGTTAAGACTTGGCAGCACCAAGATGAGAATCCAGATGGTCTGTCTCTGGAGGACCATTCTGCCTCCCAGAACAGCACCAGATCATTTATAACTGGGTGTTACAGTGATCTCAGGAACAGATACTGTCAGAATTTGGGAATGATTGGGATGAGCACAGACTCAAGTGGACACAAACCCCTAGGATCATAACCCCAGTTCCAAACTTTAACTAGAATATTCTGTGCCTAATGCAGGGGAAAGTGTTTTTCTCTGATTCTGTTTTCTAACATTATTGTGAACTTCTGAGAAACTACAATAGTAAGTGGCCAAGAGATACAGTAACTTTCTTTCTAAAAGGCAAAGTCAAGAGGTTAGAAGTAACAGCACAATTATGCCCAATAGTGTGTGGATAGAAAATAAAGACACAGCTGGGTGGGGGTGGCTCACACCTGTAATTCTAGCCACTCAGGAGGCTAAGATCTAAGGATCCCAGTTCAAAGCCAGCCCAGACAGGAAAGTCCAAGACACTCATCTCCAATTCACCACCAGAAAACCGGAAGTGGTGCTATGGCTCAAAGTGGTAGAGTGCTAGCCTTGAGCAAAAGAGCTCAGGGACAGTGGCCAGGCCCTGAGTTCAAGCCCTACAACCAACAACAATAACAACAAAAAGAAAAGACTCAAGAGTCAGCCCAGTGTGCAACAGTCTCCTCCCCACCCCCACCAAAAAAACCCACAAAACAGTAGAGCAGGTGCATCAATGAAATTCTCAAATCAACTTGATGATATAATTTTGTGTGTGTGTTTGTGTGTGTGTGTGTTGGGGGTGATCCTGGGTGCTTGAACTCAAGGCCTGGGGAGCTGTCCCTGAGCTTCTATTGCTCAAGGCTAGCACTCTTCCACTTGAGCCATAGCACCACTTCCAGCTTTTTCTAATTTAGTTTATTGGATAAGAGCCTCAGGGACTTTTCTGCTAGGCTGGCTTCAAACTGCAATCCTCAGATATTAGCCTCCTGAGTAGCCAAGATTATTGGAATGAGCCACCAGCACCCAGTGGCGATGTAAATTTTTACCAAACAACTCAGCACCTAAGGAATCATTTTGAAGTTGAGTCAAATCTGTGAACTTGAATATCTGCTTTCAACCAAGTCAGGACTTAATTATCAGTAATTGGCTCAACAGAATAATTGCTTTGTGTCTGGTGTTGCGCTCAGCATTGGTGGGTCAGAGTAAAGGATAATTATCTTGGACTCAAGTTTTCATTATTGGCTTAGGTTGAGACAAAGCTTATGTGTGGCCAGGCACAGATGTCCACAGTCACCCTAATGAACATTATCCAGGACTTCCTTTTGCCCTCAGTTTCTCCAGCACACCCACTTCTCTGGGGTGGCAAGAACTTAGTTCTAAGTATGGCCAAGTTCTCCAGAGAAATATTCACACACCAGCCGTTTCTACTGACTGTGTTGCTCCCTTCCCTTCTTCTCTAAACCCAAGCAAAAATAACCACAGTCATGACTTAGTTTAAAATATTAGTTCAATTAGTTCAACTTGTGTGTGTGTGTGTGTGTGTATGTGTGTGTGTGTGGGTGTGTGTGGGTGTGTGCCTTTCCTGTGGCTTGATCTCAGGGCCTGCGTACTGTTCTTAAGCGTTTTTGTTCAAGGCTAGTACCACTTGAGTCATGGTTCCAATTCCAGCTTTTTGGTAGCTAATTGGAGATAAGAGTCTCATGGTGGACTTTCCTGCCTGGGCTGGCTTTGAAACATAATCCTCAGATCTAAACTTCCTGAGTAGCTAGGGTTACAGGCATGAGTCACCAACTGGTTGTGTTGCTCTCCTCCCTCCCTAAACCCATAGTATTTTTTCTGCACAAAGGACCACAATTACATTTAGTTTAAAATACATCGTAGCTGAAGTTTTTATTTTGGGATTATTGTAGGTTGAGGTGAAGCTGTAAAGAATAATATAGAAAACTCACACATACCATTTACCTGGTTTCTGTCAATGGTAGTCTCTTAAAATTTTTTTAGTATAAATAGTATAATATAGTATAAATACTATTTTAATATTCATACAATCAATCATTTATTCAGAGTTCCCCCAACTTTGTTTATGTAGATGCTCTTCTACTTACGATGAGCTATGTGCCCTAAACCGCAATATAAGTCTAATATTTAAGGCCACGTATGTGGATTCAAACCTGTAATATCGCTAACTCAGAAGGCAGGGTTGGGATTTTGAGTTCAAGGCTGGCCTAGGCAAAGGCATAGACAAAACTCTGTCTCAAAATCAAACTAAAAACAAGAAAGTTGGGGCTGGAAGTTGGCTCAGTGGTAGAGTGCTTGCCTCACATGCATGAGGCCCTGGGTTCGATTCCTTAGCACCAAATAAGTAGAAAAAAGCCAGAAATGGCACTGTGGCTCAAGTGGTAGGGTGCCAGCCTTGAGCTGAAGAGCTAAGGGACTGTGCCCAGGCCCAGAGTTCAGCCCTCAGGACAAGAAGAAGAGGAAGAAGAAGAAGGAGAAGGAGAAAGAGAAGGAGAAGGAGAAGAGAAGGAGAAGAGGAAGGAGGAGGAGGAGGAGGAGGAGGAGGAGGAGGAGGAGGAGGAGGAGGAGGAGGAGGAGGAGGAGGAGGAGGAAGAGGAAGAAGAAGAAGAGGAAGAGGCAAGCATGAAGTCCTGGGTTCAATCCCCAATACTACAAAAAAGATGTGTTCAAATACACCTAACTTACTGACCATCATAATAACATATTGTAAAGTCTGGGTTATGGCATAGCAGTGTGGCTAACAAGGAACTATAGCTCTCTATCTCTGCCCAGTACAAAAAGAGACTAAGATGGTGGCTCACTCCTGTAATCCTTAGTCAGGAGGCTGAGATCTGAGGATTGAAGCCAGGTGGGACAAGAAACTCCATGAGAGTTTTATCTCCAAGTAACCAGTGGTAGAGCAGTAACCTTGAGCAGAAAAGGTCAGGGAGAGTGTCCAGACCCTGAGTTCAAGCCCCATGACTGAAAAAAATGAGAGAGAGACAGAGAGAGACAGAGAGAGAGAGAATATCTAAGTGTGTATTATTAACCTGATAAAAGATCAAAATTCAAATCACAGTGTCTGCTGAAGATCTATTGTTTTATGAAGTTGAAAACTCATAAAGTTGAACCATGGTCAGTCAGGACCAGCTGTACACATCTCTGTGTGTGCATGTGTGTATTTCATTCTCTGCCACTCCCCATGTATAGAATGCTTCCATTACCACAGCCACCTTCCTTGGTGTTACAGGAACCTCCTGCCTGCAGCCCCTCCTTTGCCCACCTGCATCTGCCCCCTCCGGATCCTAGCCACTGGCAATTACTCCTCTCTTCCCCATGCTACATTAAAGAAGTCATGCTGTATGTATATAACCTTTGGTGTGGGCTCTATTGGCTCAGCATAATTCTCTGGACATGCTTCTAAGTTGATGCATATGAATAGTTGTTTGTTTTTTTTTAACTTCCATGGCTGGGAAGTTGGTTCAACTTCAGGGATACTGGGCTGCTTCCAGCATTTGCTGTTATGAATAAAGCTGCTGTGAACATTTATGCATAGGGTTCTGTGTATGTTTCCACTTCCAGAGGCTAGATGCTGGGTCAGATGCCACACTGCTGTCCACCAAGCAGGCTAAACTACTGTATACTTGCACCGGTAATGGATGAATTGTATACTTTCATCACATCCCTATCAGCATTTAGTGTTGTAACTCTTTTATTTTAGCGGTTCTGGTAAGTGCAGAGTGATATCTCTGTGTGGTTTTACTTTGCATTTCCCTTGTGGCTGAGGACATGGGATATATTACCATGTGTTTATTGGCCATTCATGTGTCTTTAATCAAAGGTCTGTTCCAATTAAAAATCCAGTTTTTATTGGATTATAAATATTTTTACAATTGAATTTTGAGAATTCTTGATTTTTGTATGTTGGTTGGTTTTGTTTTTGAGACAGGTATTGCTATGTAGCTAGGCTGTCCTCCGGTTTACCATTCACTTGCCTCTGTTTCTCCGATGCTGGGATTATAGCATCATGCCACTGTCCCTGACAAAGCTCAAGCATCTCCTTCTCTTTCTCCCTTCTGTCTTCTCCTCTCCCTTTTCTCCTCTCTCTCTTCTTTCCCTTTCCCCCACTCCCCCACTTGGTGTGTCTACTCTGCAAGCATTCTACACCCTGGCCTCAATAATTCTCAATATAATATAACACAAATCCTTTTCGGGTAATATTTTCTGCATCTTGTCTTTTCAGTCTTTTAACAAGCCTTTTTTTATATATAAAGAAAGGGGGGTTTTAATTTTGATGAGGGAAAATACATTTTTGCACTTCTCAATGTAGCTTTGAGTCTGCAGGGAACATGAATGTTTGAAAGTAGTTCCTGGAATCTTCCTAGGCTGTCTGTGTAATCCTTTTTGATAGTCATTACTCTTTAACAAAATCAGGGCTAGGAAGGTAGCTCAGTGGTAGAGCGCTTGCTTTGCATGCATGAGGCCTTGGGTTCAATTCTGCAGCACCACATAAGCAGGAAAAAAAAAAAAAAGAAGTCAGAAGTGGTACTGTGGCCCAAGTGGTAGAGCTCTATTCTTGAGCTGAAGAGCTGAGGGACAGCACCCAGGCCCAGAGTTCAGGCCCCACAACCAGACCCCCCCCAAAAAAAAATCAATAATATGAAATGGTTGCATTTTCTAAGAAAAGGAGTAGTCAAAGGAAAGTTCACAAGCCTACTGAGTTTCATTTGAGTGAGTCTGTCTACTTTCTTTTTTTTTTATTTTAATCAAAACCACACCAAGTGGAAGTTGGAGGTTTCTATGCCAGATCATCGCTACCACTAAATAAATATTAATTATTTCCTTAGATTCATGTGATATAGGGAATGTTCAAAATTAAATGCAAGTGTTAAGACTGGCCATTTGCAGTTGGCTCTAAGCCAGGTGGTTTTAGAGCTTATTATTTGCAATAGGCCTGGAAGCTTCTAGTTTGCAATGCAGGCACTTTAAAATTTTGCTATCAGATATCAGCTATATCTGATCAGCATGCTTCACTTGAAGCTAGTAAAATAAATTTTAAAAAGCAGATTATTCTTTTTTTTTTGTGGCAGGTCCAAGGGCTTGAACTCAGGGCTTGGGTGCTTACCCTCAGCTTCTTTTGCTCAAGGTGAGCACTCTATCACTTGAGCCATAGCACCACTTCTGGCTTTTTCTGAGTAGTTTATTATAGATAAAAGTCTCACAGACTTTTCTGCCCAAGATGGCTTTGAACCGTGATCTTCAGATCTCAGCTTCCTGAGTAGCTAGGGTTATAGGTGTGAGCCACCAGTACCTGGCTCAGATTTATATAGTCTCTGTCTCTGTCTCTGTCTGTCTGTCTGTCTGTCTGTCTGTCTCTGTCTCTCTCTCTCTCTCTGTCCTTAGATACTTAAGGGGGAGGGAATAATCTTATTTTTTTTTGTTTTATGAATCCTTTGCCCATGTACCTTCCATGTACTGTTGAAATGGAACATGGAAAGAAATAATCATTTTCCTTTAGAAATGATTTTCATTAACAAAATCAGAGTTTCTTCTGACTCCTTTCTTCTAGCTCCTGTGAGGACATGATAAGCTGGGACCTGAATGAGATGAGGGGCATGAGTCTGCTTCCTTCCTTTGTCCTATGACTGTGTCAAGGAAATGGCTATCTTGGCATGAAGGTGGATTTTAGGGATGTCTCTTCAGGATGTCTTACTCATTATATTCCTAGCATCAAGAACAGAGTGTGTCATATCAAAGGTGCTCAATAAATAACTGGAGAATTCTCAAACTTCAATACCTCCTCAACATCTGAAATTCAATAACATTCATCATCTAGCAAATTGTTATCATTATGAATTATTCATTCCACCCCAGTAAGGGCAAAAACTATATCTTGCTTACATCTTAGTCATTTTTTTTAAAAAGACTAGTGTCTAGGAAAGGAGTAGATACTAGTAAATGTTGAATTGATTGATTCACACATTGACTGAGCAAGTATGTCTCAAATGCCATGTTGAGAATTATCAGGAATATACATACTTACCTAGAAGCTGAGACTTTTTTTCCCTCAGGTAACCTAAAATATTCAAATAATACATGAATGTAAATTTTATAGTTTAACTGAGTAGAATAGATAATAATATAACTGTTCAAAAGAGGTCATCTAGAATGACCAGGAAGGCGCTGGTTAGTAGCCTCAGAACATTTCATGCCCCTGATAGAATTCTGTGCTGTTCATACTCCCTATCCGTGTTGTCCAGACTTCTGGCCTTCTCTCTCAGTCCCTCTATCTCTACCTCTCTGTTTCTCTCTCTGTCTATTTCCTCTCCCCCTTCTTCTCTCTCCTCCTCCTATTTCTCTTTGCTTTCTGCCTCCTTCCTCACTTCCCTTTCTCTCTCTGGCAGTACTATAGTTTGAATTCAGGACCTCCAGCTTGCCAGGCAGATATGCTACCACTTGAGCCAGGCTCCCAGCACATTTTTGCTTTAATTTGTTTTTGTTTATCATGGGGCTTGAACTCTGGGCCTGAGTGTTGTCCCTCAGCTCTTCAGCTCAAGGTGAGCGCTCTACCACTTGAGCCACAGCACCATTTCTGGTTTTCTGGTGGTTTATTGGCAATAAGAATTTCACAGCCTTTCCTGCCCAGGCTGACTTTGAGCTGCAATCCTTAGATCTCAGCCTCCTAAGTAGCTAGGATTATAGGCATGAGCTACTGGTGCCTGGCTACTTCAATTATTTTTGCCTGGGCCTCAGACTATGCTGCTTACTGCTTCCAGCTCCTGTACAGCTAGTATCACAGGTCTGTGTCACCCACCACTTTCAGCTTATTGGTTGAGATAGAGTCTTGCTAACTTCTTGCCCATTCTGAGCCCCCTACTGAGATCTTTTCAATCTTTGCCTCCCAAGTATCTTGCCTACTTTTGAAATGCCATCCTTTTCTTGTCTTCTTTCTGCCTGAGCCTAGCATTACATGTTGTACTGGCCAGGATTTTTGGGTCACAGGAGAGAAACACTCTAAGTGGTCTAAACAAAAGAGGACCACACTGTTTGATATCACTGAAAAGAGGGTATATTCAGGGCTGGGAAGGTGGCTCAATGGTAGAGCTCTTGCCTTGCATGCCTGAGGCCCTGGGTTCGATTCCTCAGCACCACATAAGCAAAAAGGAAAAAGCCGGAAGTGATGCTGTGGCTCAAGTGGTAGAGTGCTAGCCTTGAGCTGAAGAGCTAAGGGACAGTGCCCAGGCCCAGAATTCAGGCCCCATGACCGGACCAAAAAAAAAAAAAAAAAAAAGAGCGTGTATTCACAACCAGACCATAGCTAGTAGTAGATCCACTGCAAGATGGGGGCTGGCAATCTCTCCAACCTATATGACATAGCATGCTTGACCTCTCTTAGCAGTAGAGTGAGAGGGAATTGGTATTTCCCTCTGATGGAGAAAGAGGCCCCTTGGAAGATAAGTGACTAAAAATATTTAATTTAAAATATATAACAAGCCAGGCATTTGTGGCTCATGCCTGTAATCCTTGCTAATCAAGAGGCTGAAATCTGAGCATTGTAGTTCAAAGCCAGCTTGAGTAGAAGAATCTGAGAAACTCTTAATCTCCAATTAACAAAAAGCCAAAAATGGAGATGTGGCTCAATTGGTAGAGTACTAGTCTTGAGCAAAAGAGCCAAGTGAGAGCAAAGGCCCTGAGTTCAATCTCCAGTACACTGACATATATGTATTATGTATTCATACACACATACACATATACACATACATGCACCTGTGTGTGTGTGTGTGTATGTGTATATATATACCAGGACAGAGGCCTGGCTGGGTCCAGCCATTCCAGCCATCCCCATTCCTATTGATTCTGACATAAACGAAGCTATCTTGGACACTCCCATCTCAGCATTGCCAGTGTGAGAGAAAGGTCACTTTCTGGGAGGGTTACCATGAGCATTCATTTGCCATGAGCAAATGAATATTGGTTACTGTTGTAAGTCAATCCATTATAGAGTAGTTTGTCATGTAGAGATAGGGAAGAGAGAGCAGGATCTAGTGAGCAAACAATACAGCAAGGAACTCTGCTTCATTTCATGGCTCTGCTTTCCCAGAGATACTTCTTTGTGTTGTAGCAAGGAAGTCCACCATGGCAATAGGCTTACTGCTCTTCCCCAGCAACCAAAGTCTCAGGGTGATGCTGATTGGCTCTGACTAGGTCACATGCCTGCCTCTGCACAAGTCACAGTGACTCTTGATTGGCCATGGGTGGCTCATGTGCCTCTCCCTGGAGAGGGAAGCCAGAGACTAAACCACCAAGTTAAAAGTAGAGCTGAAGGTCCCAACTGGTGTGCACTACAGAAGGCAGGTGTAATTCTGCTTGTTTTATCATTCTAAACTTTAAGCCTGTTCCACTTCTTCCGTGCTTAGCCTATGCTGCCTTGTGCTCTTACTCTTTGGAAGTGCATTCTTATTTCACAACCCTAGGCGTGAACCTCTGTATTTCTTATTGTTACTTTTGTTACTTTAAGTGTTATTTTACTGTTTTTTTTTTTTTCCAGAGTGAGGCAGTTGGAGATCCATCAGAGGCCCAGAATCCTTATATTGGGATAAATTTGCTATTCTCTCTCAACCCCCCACCCCCACACCTCTCCTCCCTCTCTCTTTCCCTCTCCCTATCTCCCTCCTCCTCTCTGCTCTCCTCTCCCCCTCTTTCGCACCTCTTTCTCTCTACTTAAACAAAATCCAGGGTACTGGTGTTCCCTCTGAAGGAAGGAAAGTCTATTTTCCCCCTTGGGTTCCCCTTCCCAAAAGGAAAGCCAGCTGCTATGGGTACTACTTGTTTTCTTTCATTTCTGGGGAGCTTGCTCTTGTGCTATTTAATTTGTACATTTAAATTTTATTTTGTCTGAGTGCCCAGCAGAGCAGCTTTTGGGCATCAAGCTGATGAAATAAAGTTAAATGATCTAAAAAAGAACATCCCTGTTCATTGAAATTTAAGTGAGCCTGATAAGGCTCTAATTAATCTTGGTCACTGAGGGTCAACATTCCAGGATAATGTTCCTTAGACCATAGTAGGAATGCAAAGTAGATGCCTGGTGGAGCATTGACCAAGCTCTATCCCTATCTTCTTGATTTCTCAGAGACCTCACATAGGACAGGCTCTTTAAATGTATCCACACATGCAGCTTATTCTCTCTCTCTCTCTCTCTCTCTCTCTCTCTCTCTCTCTCTCTCTCTCTCTCTCTCTCTCTCTCTCTCTCTCTCACTGTACTTCTTAGAGCACTAAGTAGCTAAATACAAAACAGTGGGGATCACATACAAATGGGGGGAACTCAGAAATGGACTCTTAAATATTGTCAAAATAGATCTTGGAAGATTCAGTTAGTGTAATGATTAAACAATAACCAGCTTTATTTTTACAAAAGCACTAATATACTTATTTATTTGAGTGACTTGAATTCTAAGATGAAGGATAAAACCATCCCATCTATTGTTTTTAAATTTGTTAATGATTCTGTAAGAATATATTCTTGTATGTATGTGAATAACTATACCCTATATACCATCCATCATTTTTGCTCACACCAGGGTTTGAACTCAGGGCTCCATGCTTGCTTGGTTGTTTGTGTGACTTAGGCTCTATCACCTGAGCAATGCTTCTAGCTCGGCTCTTTGTTGGTTATTCTTGGCAATAGGGTCTTGGGGACTTTTCTGTGCAAACTGGCTCAAAATCATGTTCTTCCAATATCAGCCTTCTAAATAGCTAGGATTACAGGTATGAGCCTGTGACCTGATTTATATCTTTATTAGTATTTTTTTTGTAATCTTTCATTCTCTCTCTTCTTCTTTTATATACTTTGAACTAGGGTATTGCTATGGAGCTCACGCTGTCCTCAAATTCAGAATCCTCCTTTCTCAGCCTCCTAAATGCAAGGATTACAGGGCTGGGAAGATGGCTCAGTGGTAGAGCGCTTGCCTTGCATGCCTGAGGCCCTGGGTTGTTCAATTCCTCAGCACCACATAAGCAAAAAGAAAAAAGCTGGAAGTGGCACTGTGGCTCAAGTGGTAGAGCGCTAGCCTTGAGCTGAAGAGCTGAGGGACAGCGCCCAGGCCCAGAGTTCAGGCCCCACGACCGGACCCCCCCCCAAAAAAAAACTAAATGCTAGGGTTACAGTCATGCATCACCACACCAGGCTAATCTCTCTCTCTCTCTTTATCTCTCTCTCTCTCTTTCCATGTACATATATATATATATATATATATATATATATATACATATATATATATATATGAAGAGAGTCATACTGCAGGTAATTTTCTGTGGTTTGCTTATTTTTCTCAGTTTGTGAAATTCCACATCCTAATTTTTTAGCTGAATTTCAGTCTGTGACTTTTCTTTTTCACTTTATTTCTAGTCATACAGAAGGTGAAAATTTTTAGTGTTATCCAACCTTTATAGGTTACAGTTTATGCTTTCTGCGACCTGCTTTTTATGACTTAAGGTCAAAATGATCTTCCAGTTTCTTGACAATTTAAATTGTGCTTTTCATTACATCTTTAATCTATCTTAAGTAGTTTATATTGTAAGTATATTTGCATATATTGTAAGTATAAAGGGAAATGATGCCACTCCTTTGATCAAAACTGTTTTTGAACCAGCCAAACCCCGCTCCCACTGCTACATCCTGCCTGAACAGACCAGGTTTTCAGAACTTCTGTTCAGAAAAATGGTATCTAATTGCTCACCAATCAAGCCTTTTTTTTGCAGATTCCAAACTCCTGTGGGTTGAGCGCATTCACTGGGAAATAGAGAATACGAAAATGAAAAGCCATGTCCGGACTTTCAAGTAGCTTACAACTCGGTGAGTCAGCTATGCAAAATTAAAACACACAACCCAGTGGGATCTTAGTGGAAGTGTGCTCAGAGGAATCATAAGGAGGGAACAAACAGCCTGTTTTCTGTTTTCCCTTCTCTGGGCCCTGGTCCACGGTCTGGTTTCATGGTTGCTGCCCAGTCAGTAAGCGCCTATTGAATGGGGAGAGAGCCTAAAATTTTGGAAGCACTTCAGACAAGAGTCAACTTCTTGCTCTCAAAACCATCTTGTACCATAAGCGTCCAAAGAAGCCAATAAACCCATGTTAACCGTCGCTCATCTGTGGAGAGAGGGGGCCGCGTGGGGGGAGGATGGGGCGGGACCAAGTCTCCACCAAAGTGGGAGGAGCAGTGGGAGGCAACCGGAGAAATTGCCCAGGCTGGATCGGGCGCCCAGCGGGGCCCAGGAGGCGGGGCCGGGGCGGGGCCATGGGGGCAGCCTGATGGGGGCGGGGCCTCAGCTCTCGGCCCGCCTCCTCCTCCCCACCCTAGCCCCACCCCTAACCCCGGCAGGCGGCATTGGCGGCGGCGCAGGGCGGCCGCGCGGGTGTCGGCAACAGCTGCAGCCGCCCGCGCCGCCCCCTCACCCCCTCAGCCCCCTCGGCTGCGGCTCCCGGGGTGAGCCCGAGCACTGCCGCGCGGCAGCCCCGGGAGACCGCGAAGTTCCCAACCCGAGCGCCGACATGCCGGGCAGCGACACGGCGCTCACCGTGGACCGGACTTACTCGGACCCCGGCCGGCAACACCGCTGCAAGCGCCGGGTGAGGGGCGCGGGGCTGGGGGGCGGAGGGGGCGCCGGGCGGGAGAGGACCGGGCCTCTACTAACTCTCACCCACCTGAGCAGCCTGCGTCTCCGGCTGCGGGGGTCCACGCGTGCGTGTCCCACGCTGACCCGCCCGCATGGGCTGAGGAGCGGGGCGTCGGAGCCCAGCCTGCATCCCCGAGCCCCGGACACCGCCGCCGGGGTGGGCAGCAGAGCCGAGCCCGACCAGCAGTGCCTCCGGGCCCTGCCTGGGCTGCACACCCGGGGGCTCCCCGACGGCGGGCGCTCCGCCGCCCTCCCTGCCCGGGGCGCCCCCCGTGGGGGGCCGGGACGCCGAGAGGACCCCGCCGCGCGCGGCCTGGGGCGCTCGGGCTCTGGCTCCCGGGCACCGACACCCTCCCCGGGTTGCCCGGGCTGTGCCGCCCGCCTCCCACACACACACCCTGGGGCCGGTGGCCCGGCGGTGGCCGAGCCCGCTCTCCCGGAGCGCTGCCCAGAGAGGAAAGTCCGAGTTCGCGCCGCCGCTCCGGAGTTTGCAGCCGCACGGAGCTGGCGCCCTCGCCATTGTTGGCAGTCTAATTTGCTGTTGCTGATTTTGGCTGTGGGCGAAATTAGCTCTTCTGAGCAAGCTCGGCGGAGATGAACCCCAATGAGGGCTCGGGTCTGAAGCCCGGAGGCTGCAGCCCCACGCTCCCCTCTCTGCCAACACCCCCCCCCCCCTCGGAGAAGCCTTGCCCCCCCTGAGATACTTTTCATCTAATCGCGGCGAGGCTCCACTCCAGACTCCAGACTCCCTCCCCTCTCCTCCGGGAGATGTGCCATTTAACACAGTACCTCCTCCTCCCTGGCATCTATGGGTTCTGGTAGGAGATACCTGAAGTTGTTCTTGGAGCCACCAACTCCTCAGTTGTCTAACAACTGGGTATTTCGGTATCGGTTTCCATGTACAGAGTTCACGGGGCAGAGTGGGCTCTTTCTGGCCTGCTCCCTCCAAAATCCAGAGGCCACCCAGATAGAGAAAGCCGCTTATGCAGGATCTGCGTGTTCAGTCATCATTGAAAGTAGGAATTACTTGCTCCAGAAGTAATGAGCCCTGGTATGTTTGTCCATTTTCCCTTGAATACCTGTTAATTTAAGAGAATGAGTTAAGTTTGTACAAATATGTTTGGTGGAATATTTCCAGCAACCCACTCCTCCCCATTGGCCACTTAATGCACCTTTATTCCCTTTAAAAAGTTTCATAACAGTGTTATGAAAGGGAACATTAAACATAAACATTAACACCATCCTATAGTTAGAAAACTTTATTCACATAGCTAACTGCAAGAGAGGTCTTTTTCTAATGCCACTTGTAATTGGGAAAGAGTCTATAAAGTGAATGTTGCAGTTGACAGAAGAGATTTCAAGAAGACAGAAGTGCAGGCCTGGTTCTCTTGTTACAGCCATGGTGATCTTCATGTAAACAAGGCCAGTGAGCTTCGAGGGGGTGCTTGGCTCACTGTGAGCTCATTTAAGCTGTTGACTAAACTCAAAGGGAACTTTGCAAAACTCATTGTTCCTTACCTCCGAAGCAGACCTCTGTGCCTCACTACTGAGATGCAAATCACTACAGCAGCAGGGGGCTGAACTGCAGACTTAATTCATCTTTGCTATATCTGCCATTGCTCCAGTTCCACACCTGTCTTCACCATCTTACATGAATGGACTTTATTTGTTAAAATTCTGTTTAGGCTGTTAAAACTGCTACATGGTTTTGTCAGCAGGAAGAAAACTGATTCCTAGGTAGACCATGTAATACTAAGTTAGACGTTATATGTATCGATTATTCTGTGTGTGTACATGTATGCACATATATACTTGGTGCATGTGTGTTAGTATTGGAGCTGGAGCTCAGGGCTTCATGCTCTTGCTTGGCTTTTTTGTGCAAGGCTGGTGTTCTACCACTTGAGCCACAGCTTCACTTCTGTTTTGTTATTGTTGTTTGTTTTTTGTTTTGCTGGTTAATATTGTATATCAGAGTCTCAGGGACTTTCATGCTTCAAACCACTACCCTCAGCTCCCTGAATAGCTAGAATTACAGGCATGAACCACTAACACCTGGCTGTACCCATTATTTAAAGTGAGCCTGTGAGGCAAGAGCTAGTAAAAAAAGGAGGAGGGGTTGGAACTTCAGGAGATCCTGACCACAGGTTCTACCACTGATGTTGGATTTGTTGAGATCCCAGTTTAGATATCTTGACTTAGGATTTTTATTGTTGAAACAGCCAGGGATCAAAAGAACTAGTGAAATCTTGGCAAACTTATAAAACTTTTTTCAAGGGGGCTGATGGGATTTTGAGCCTGTCCTTAAGGCTGCAAGAAGTCTGCTGTAATGAAGGAAAAGCAAAAGCAATTTTTCTGTGCAGAAAGTGTTCATCCCATTGGATGATTCTAGCTCCTGTGTTGTGAAACTCAATTAAATGCAGCCATAAAGACATTTTCCTTTTTTTTTTTATTGTGAAAATACTGTACAGAGGGGTTACAATTACATAGGCAAGATAATGAGTACATTTCTTATCAAGCATTGTAGCCTCCTCCTTTGTTTCCCCTTCCCATCCCTTGCCATCCTCCTCCCACCCCCCCGACATTTTCCTCTTATACCCAGAAACATGGGAAGTAAAAGGAAAACCTAAAATGATACTAACTTCTTCTTCTTCTTTTTTGCTGTCATCCTCTCCTTGGGAACAAACTAGTAGGTAATTTTTTAAGGAACCCTCATAGTCTAATTTGGTGAATGGAAATTCCCCTAAAAATACTACAGACAAATGCTGGGCCCCAGTGGCTCACGCCTGTAATCCTAGCTACTCAGGAGGCTGAAATCTGAGGATCACGGTTCCAAGCCAGCCTGTGCAGGAAAGTCCGTGAGACTCTTATCTCCAATAAACCACTAGAAAACTGGAAGTGATGCTGTGGCTCAAGTGGTAGAGTGCTCACCTTGAGCTGAAGAGTGCAGGGACAGCGCCCAAGCCCAGAGTTCAAGCCCCATGACCGACCAAAAAAAAAAAAAAAAAACAACTACAGACAAGTAGGGTACGTGGGAAGATGTGATTAGCCTTCCAGACATATGCAGTTCCTCCCGGGAAGGGGGTGTGTCTGTGCATGTTCGTGGTTACCAAATGGTCTTTTTTTTCTCTCTTTTTTAAAGTTTAACAAGGATTTAATATATTAATAATATTATATAATAATATTTAATTTTAAAAAGAGAACCTCTTTCTGCTTCCCATGCAGAAAGGGAGCTAAAGACTTAATTTTTTAAAATTCAAAATTGATGCCTTGTTGTGCTAACAAAATGCACATCTCTCTTACCCAGCTTGTTTAGGCCGTTGAGACTGGAATAATAATGAGGCAGTGCACTATATTAACATTTCAAAAGTCTATTCTGCAGCCAGGTGGACTAACCTAGATTACCCCCAACCCTCCACCCCAAGCAAAAATGTAACAGACCTAATGAATTCTGTGGTTGTCTCTAAGCTCCGAGTCAGGATCATTCACATTTTTAAACTTCATCTTGTAAGACTCAACTGATGTTTATTAACTTGACACACATAGTATCCCTGTACTTTAAAAGAAAGAGCCACACAATTAGAGGCTTAGAGTCTTTTTTTTCATGCCCTACATAGTTAAAGCCTATCATAGTTAAAGTCTGCTTTCAATACAATACCTAGGCTTTGTCAGTCAGTTATGTGTGACTTAAGTGTTTGCTAGTTGACTCTCATTTTAAATGTTCCCATTTAAAGCACCTGATTTAATGTAGACACATAATTGTTTCTATAAACAAGTATGTTCTATAAAACTGGGGCTCCAATGTCAGACTGACCTGGATGGTATTCTGGCTCTGTGTATTTTCCAACTAGGTGACTACCAGGAGAGAGTCCAAAATAACCTGAACTTCCAGGAGGTGATGTTTAGTCTATTCTTTAGAAAGTGATGAAGAGTTTTAAATAAGAGTGTAAAACAAACATGAAAGATTATGTGGACTCAAGTGTTGTCTATTTCAATCTGTATGTAAAGCAGGTCATTTTTTTCCCTCCCATTTTTCTCTCCCTTACCTCTTCAAGCCATCACACCACCACTTGGTCTTCCTTTGATGCTTCTCTGCAATTGATTACTTCCTTTGCATCCTCCAATCACCTCCCACCTTGGTCATCCATTTAGGACCTTCACCAATGTGTACTTTGGCAAGGGCCAAAGTATTGGCCTTATAAACCTCCTTTCATGAGGCTTATGCTAAAGGACAGGTCATGCTATAGCTCAGATTTGTTGTCATGTTGCCGTGTACTCTGTATAATTGTACATTTGCATACATTACTGTGTGTTCTACACAGGAGGGGTGTTCAAGGAACAAGTGCACTAGTGTGTATAAAGTTTTTAACTTGATACCTGGTGGCCAGTAAGAACTCAGCAGATGATCAACCTGGTTTACATATTGAATTTTACTATAGAAGAGGAGTCTATTATCTTGAAGGCAGAAAGAATCTCTGTGGAAAACGTAGCCTTTCTAGCATTTTGTACCTTTTCCCATTACATGTTCCTCATCGCACAGCTTACCACGCAGCATATATACTGTAGTGCTGGCACTTTGAGGGCAAGAGAATTCACTGGTTCAACAAATCCTTATTGAGCATCTCCTGTGCTCAGAGACAGGAGTTTTTGATATATGTGGAGCATGAACGCTACCTGTAACCCATCTTGAAGTGCTCTGTGGATTGGCAACAGGTCCACAGTGTTCCATGAGTAATGACTTCGGGCAGGCAGGGAGAGAAGGATGCACTTCACTGCCCTGCCCTGCTCTCATTGTGGAACTTGTTGGGCAGTGAGGCAGTAAGTTGATGATTGCATACTTACTCTCCAGACAGGAAATTGGGCGAGTAGAAACAGATTTGCGTGGTGGTGACACTGACCCGGTGAAGTGGCACACTTGAGTGGTTTGTGAGCACTGTTGTAAGGAGTAATTTGTTTTGTTCTAGAGTCCATTAAAGAGACTGTGAATAATGGTGTCTCATGCCAGCTTTTTCTTCCATTCAGGATGTGTAGATTGATGGGGTGTGTGGATTTTGAGCTATGCTTTGCTGCAGGCTCTCTGCTTCTTCCGTTCAAGGAGAATGAATTGCCAGCCACCACCAGCGCACATGCCTGTCACATCCACTGTACAGCACCAACACAGCTGCTACCAAGTTGCATCTCGGGATGTATTTTGCTGCAGACCCTCTGCCTAGATTTCCACGGCTGCTGTTAGGGTTAGATACCAGCCAAGTCTCAAATGAAAATTGCCCACCTCTTGATTTAAAGAGAATCTGAAGGGTTTTGCCCTGCTGTTTCTTAATTGTGTTTTGTGTTTTCGGTGGAGGGGGTGGTGAGAGAAAAGGAAGAGAACCATGAATCACTGTACTGTGAATCAGAGTGAGGACTTTTCATTCCTTAGAAAAGGAACATCAGGACATATGATTCGTACATAATCTAGCCACTGCATCGACTTGGGAGCAGTGGGACTTAAAGAAAGCAGTGCACTTGTTGATCATTTTTGTAAGCAGGCAAAACAACTTCCGTGGAAGAGTGCAGTAACCATAGTAGCAGGTATGTACCAATTGCTTAATAAACAGGGAATTGTAAGCACCAAGTCCTTACTTCTCACAGTGGCCTGCTCATACCTCCATTTCACAAAGGAAGAGCATGAGGCCCAGGCAGGTTCGTTATTTTTCCAAGATCTATGGTTGGTAGGAAATGATGGTAAAGCTAAACTTTATCTAATGATCTCTCACTCAGACTTGCTTAACTACTCCCTATTCTGCCTTTATGGTGAGTCCTGGGCAGCAACCTGGGCACCTCAGTCTTAGTAAACTAGTTGGGAGCTTGGGGATAGGCACACACTGCTTCTACAGGCACCTGCCCAGTTGTCAGCTGCATTCTCCAAATTCTTAGGACATACACTTGGCCAGTCTTTTTGCACATAGTCATGCATTCCCAGTAAACTTCTGAATGAATGATATAGAATGTAGTGCATGCACTGTATATTACCTGGGCTATACAAATTGTGCGAGTAATTTGGGAGAAGTCAGTTATAAAGGCTGCTATGGTTGTGATTTAAGATAATTAGAAAACCATCTGTTAGCCTGGTATTTGATCTTGAGAGGGTGAGCTACTGAAGAGCATGATGGATACTACCTTGGGTGCATCATATTTGAAACTTGGCTACAAACCTGAGTCTCCTCAGTAGATCCCCATGACTGGCGTGTTTGTTCTCACCCTCTGTTCTCTTAGGCCACATAATTGGTCACCTGATGATCTTCTGGGAATTCCCTCATAACAGCAATCCACTGCTTTTTGTTGTGTCTGTCTGCAGTATACCACACTTTGGGGAAGTACACTGGAGTGTTTCAGAGTGCCAATCTGGAGTGAGGGGGTGTCTCTGTCTTGACATTTTACCCATTACCTACCTTTTTGTTATTGGTCATCAGGCTTGAACTCTAGGCCTGAGCTTTGTCCCTGAGCTCTGACCCTGAGCTCGTCAGCTCAAGGCTAGCAGTCTACCACTTGAGCCACAGCACTACTTCGGGTTTTCTGGTGGTTTATTGGAGATAAGAGTCTCACGGACTTTTCTGCCCAGGCTGGCTTTGAACCACCACGATCCTCAGATCTTGGCCTCCTGAGAAGCTAGGATTACAAGCGTGAGCCACTGGCACCCAGCCCAAATTACTTTTTAGGTAACTTTCCTCTTTGCCCTTTCAAGACATGTGATGTTGCCTTTGAAGAACTGTTAAGTAATGTTGTATGCACAAGTACTGTTCAGTGACACCACCTGGTAAATGCTCAGCTTATGCTAAGGTAGATGAATAGGTTTACAATGCATAACAGCAGTGAAGCTCTGTCACTACAGGAGCTGCCTGAGAGTGGAGACTGGAGTGTGGGGTTTGTTTTGTTTTGTTTTTCTTTTTTTGGGGGGGGGGTCCGGTTGTGGGGCCTGAACTCCAGGCCTGGGCGCTGTCCCTCAGCTCTTCAGCTCAAGGCTAGTGCTCTACCACTTGAGCCACAGCGCCACTTCTGGCTTTTTTCTTTTTGCTTATGTGGTGCTGAGGAATCAAACCCAGGGCCTCAGGCATGCAAGGCAAGCGCTCTACCACTGAGCCACCTTCCCAGTCCTTGTTTTGTTTTTCTATTGTGGGGCTTGAACTCAGGGCCCTGGTGCTGTCTCTAACCTCTTTTGCTCAAGACTAGCATGCTACCACTTTGAGCCACAGTACCACTTATGGTTTTCTGGTGGTTAATTGGAGATAAGTCTCACAGACCCTAGGCTGGCTTTGAACCATAATCCTCAAATCTAAGCCTCCTGAATAGCTAGGATTATAGGCATGAGCCTCCAGCACCCAGCTTTAAGGGTGATTTTCCATGCTGAGTTTTCTCCTGAGACCAGATCTTTTCAAGGATCGCCTCCCAGTTTGGTGTAGGTTTCTGTAGGAACCAAGACTATATGACTGGTTGTAAACTTGTATCTGCTAGACCTAAAGGCATTTGAGGATCCTAGTCCAGCTAAAAATACTACAAAGGGTGGTTTTAAAGCAACTAGGAAAAAGTGAACCACCAGCGGCCACGCTGGCACTCCCTAGGGGGTATCTTGCTTGGCCAATTTATGGCACATGCTTCTCACATCGCAGACGATTAGAAAGTTAAACTCCCTTGTTGAAATTAGAAGAAAATTTACTTATTTAGAAGAGAATTATTTATTTGATTTCTTTTTTCCCTCCCTCCCTCCTTCCCCCTTCCCTTCCTTCCCCTCCCTCCTTCCCTCCCTCCCTCCCTTCCTTCCTTCCTTTTTTCCTTCCTTCCTTTCTTCCTTCCTTCCTTCCTTCCTCCTCTCTCCTGTTCTCTTCTCTCCTGTCCTCTCCTCTCCTCTCTTTGCCTCTCCTCCTCTTCTCTCTTCTTTTTTCCTCTCCTTTCTTGATAGTACTGGGCTTTGAACTCAAGGTCTCAATTTTGCTAGGCAAGTGCCCTGCCATTGAGTCATGCCTCCACTCTTTTTTGCAATGTCTTCTGCCCAGACATGCTCCTGTCTATTTTTTACTCTTGTTGTAACTGGAATGATAAGAGCATGCCACCATTACCAGTTTCTTCAACTGACACAGAGTCTTATGGTTGTTTCTGGCCTAGAACTGTGATCCTCTCAATCTCAGCCTCCTGTGAAGCTAGGATGACAGGCACATGCCTTCACACCCATCTATGGATTGAAGAAAGATTTCTTGAACTCTTCTTTCTGGCCAAACCTTGAACTGACATCTAAAGTAGTTAGGATTACAGACATACACTATAAATGCCTAGTTCATTCATTCATTCTTTTTTTTTTTTTTTTTTGTTGGTCGTGCAGCTTGAACTCTAGGCTTGGGCACTGTCCCTGCGCTCTTCAGTTCAAGGCAAGCGCTCTACCACTTGAGCCACAGTGCCACTTCCAGTTCTGGTGCTTTATTGGAGATAAGAATTTCACGTACTTTTCTGCCCGGACTGGCTTTGAACTGTAATCCTCAGATCTCAGCCTCCTCAGTAGCTAGGATTACAGGTGTGAGCCACTGGTGCCAGGCTTCATTCATTCTTTTTTTATTTTAATGCTGGAAATTGGACCTAAGGCCTTCTGCATGCCACACACTCTACTACTGAGCTACACCTAGTTTAATTGAGTTGGAAGGAAATTTAGACATTAACTCCAGACCATTCACAGAAGAAGAAAAGTATGTCAGCAGACTATAACCAGTTAAAGAATGTAACTAATATAGACTGATAGACTGGTTGGGACCAACCATTGTCCTACCTGCTGTCTTAAAAGAGAATTCCTTAAAAAAATTGTTTTAAAGCAAATGTACATATATTCAGGAAATACATGTATTTTAAAGTACATGCATATAAGTATATGTATACAGAAATATATATGTGTGTGTGTGTGTGTGTGTGTGTGTGTTTGTGTGTGTGTGTGAGAGAGAGAGAACACATGAGCCTGAGCATATTAGAGGTTGAACACAGAATCTACCAAGTTAGTTAAATTTAGGTTTTTTTTGGTCATTCGTGGGGCTTGAACTCTGGGCTTGGGTGCTATTCCTCAGCTCTTCAGCTCAAGGCAAGCGCTCTACCGCTTGAGCCACAGCACCACTCCTGGTTTTTTAGTGGTTTATGAGATAGGAGTCTCATGGACTTTCCTGCCCAGGATAGCTTTGAACTGTGATCCTTAGATCTCAGCCTCCTGAGTAGCTAGGATTACAGGTATGAGCCACTGGCGCCCAGCCAGGTTAGCTAAATTTTATGGGAGAATCATCTCAATTAAAATAGATAAAATGAGAACTTAAAATGATTTTCAGTAGAGAACAGATGAACAGATTTAAAGTTTTGTGAATTTTCTAGGTGAAAATATATTTGATTTAGCATTAGGTCATCATCCTTGTGAGTTTGGACTGCAGAGGGGGACAATACATAAAGTTGTACAGCTGCTTTAAATTGTTACCATGTTTAAGAAAATTATCTTATTTGAGGCTTTATTAGGATCTCTATCTCTTTTTAAATCTGTGAATCCCTTGTCCTGACCTCCATCAGTTGAGGGGAAGAAGTAGGGAAGTGCACAGAGAAAGCCATAGAGCAGGTCCCATGTGTGTATGTCACTTAGAATCCACCAATCTGCTGGTACTTTTGAAGTGTCAGTTCCTTTGAGTCTCCATTGACAGAATCTTTCAGCACTTTATGTTTTCAATATACAGATTGAATATCTCTTACCCAGCATGCTTAGAGCTAGAGTATCTCTGATTTTGGATATTTTAGAGGTGATTTTGGAATATTTGCATATGCATAACAATATATTTGCGAGATGGAACTCAAGTCTAAACTTAAAATTTATTTATGTTTCCCATATTATCTAGATAGCCTGTTACCACCTACAATATATTTTGTGTGCTTGTTTTGGGGATTTAACCAACCAATCTCCTAATGTTCATTTTCCACTGATGACATCATGTTGGCATTCAGAAAGTTTTGAGATTTCAGGGGCTGAGAATGTGGCTTGGTCACATAAAAGTTATATAACATCTGTAATCCAAAAACTTGAACCGCTCTGAAATCTGAAACTTTTTTTTTTTTGACAGTCCTGGGACTTGAACTCAAGGCCTGGGCACTTTCTCTGAGCAAATTCTTTTGCTCAAGGCTAGCAGTCTACCATTTGAGCCACAGAACCACTTTTGGCTTTTTCTGTATATGTGGTACTGAGGAATCGAACCCAGGGCATCATGCATGCTAGGCAAGCACTCTACCAATTCCTCAGAACCACATATACAGAAAAAGCCAAAAGTGGTTATGTGGCTCAAGTGGTAGACTGCTAGCCTTGAGCAAAAGAATTTGCTCAGGGACAGTGCCCAGGCCTCGAGTTTAAGCCCCAGAATTGGCAAAAAAAAAAAAAAAAGTTTCAGACTTCAAAGCAGTTCAAACAATCCCTTAACCCAAAAGCTTTATCTGGTCCTTGGATAAAATTAAAGTATCATCTGCTTCATGGCTAAGGAGAAGAGAGGCAGAGTAGTATCCAGTGACCTGTTGAAAGATGCTCGTCCCAGTGCTGTGATCTAGGGGAGATATTCCATTAGACTTCTGCCATATATACTGACTTGACACCCAGCTGGGAGTGAAGTGTGAATTTAGCCACACAATACCAGGTCTTTCCTCTAGCTATTCTACAAGTCCCTCAAAGTCCATATGTTCAACATCATCTTGATGTCCTAATCCCCATTTCATCCATAACCAGTCTCCAAACCATATGCTTCTTCATTGCTACCTCCCCCACCTGATTCCTAGATTGCTTTTTCCATGGAGAGCAGCTACCTCTGCTGCCTCTGCTCCAGCATCACTCTCTCAGCAGCTCTATGGTTTTGAAGGACAAAATGAAGGATGAAGAATATGGACTTGAGTCAAACCTGAGGTCACCTCTTCCGCTTGCCAGCTGTGTGAGTAACCACAGGAAGTGGTGTTGGGAAACCTGTTACAGGTATAGCGTTGCTTGTTCTGGTGTTGAGTCACTGTGGACTACAGTTTCCCAGACTTCAGTCATTCCCACACCTCCTACACTCAGCTCAGTATCACTTGCACTATTATTTTCTTAATATTTCCAAATGAGCTCGCTCCTTAAAACTTAAACTAATTTTGAAAGTATCCTTGTCACTATTCTAGCTAAATATTGTCTGAGTTAGGGCCTATAGGCAGAGACAGTGATGACCAAGTATTGGCAAATTGCTAGGAGACTTTTAGCACCACATAAAAACTGTCTTGTACTAAATCAGCTGGATTGGGTTGAGGCTTGAAAAGGAAATAACCAACCTACTCACTATGAGCTTCTTACTATGGTTTTATCTTATACCACATAAAACTAAAGAAATTCAGAATCATTTAGGAAAATATTGATTGTAATGTAGCCTCATTCCTTCCCTAAATACCTACGTTTAGACCCATAGCTTAGAAGATATCTAGAAACAGTTTCTTTTTCATGGAGTGACCCATAGCTTAGATGATATCTAGAAACAGTTTTTTTTCATGGAGTGCTAAAATTTGAATTAACTGTTTGGCCCAACTGGAATGTCAAATTTAAATCACAACCAAACTGACCAATATATTATGGATTGCTTATTTTTTCATAATCAGAGATTTTAGTTTATTTTTACATATTTTTCATTGTAAAAATGCTGTACAGAGGGGTTACAGTTACATGAGTAAGGTAATGAGTATATTTCCTGTCGAGCATTGTTACCCCTTCCTTTGTTTTTCCCCTACCATCCCTTCCCTCACCACCTCCCAACTCCTCCCTCCTCCCCAGGTTGTAAAGTTCATTTTCAACAGTGTCTTGTACATCTTATTGTTACAATGGGTCCACCTATATCCTGATTTCAGCATTTTGTTATTTCCCTTCCCCTCCCCAAATTAGAAAAATGTATATACAAGATGCAGGGCAACAGAATCAAATACAGTGAAAATGGGTTATACAGTGGAAGAAGAAGACAGAAAAGAAACAAAAAAAAGTCACATAGTACATTATAAATATGTTAAAAACAATAGCAAGCAAGAAAAAAACCAGTTGTGTCCCTATTTTGGTGTTCATTTCGTTTAACATCATCTTATACAGTCATAAATATAGCTTTTGACCTTTTCTGCTTGTCCTAGACATATACTAGTTGTTGCTAATAAGGGAACATTACTAATAAGGGAAACCATGGGACCTATGTTTCTTTGGGCCTGGCTTACTTCACTTAATAGAATTTTTTCCAAGTCTTTTCATTTCCTAACCAATGGGGTAATGCCATTCTTACTGATGGAGGCATAGAATTCCATTGTATATATTGGATTTTTTTTAACTTACTGATTTTAACTTGTTGATTGTTTTTTTTAACTTACTGATTTTGTCTCCCTTTTGAATTGTATGTTTTCTCTAGCCTGATTTTAAAGTGCATGTGTGTATGTGTGCATACGTGTGTGCGTATACAGTCTCCGACTTGTGATATGATGACCTGAAAGTGTTCCCTTATAATCATTCTGATTTTCATAGTATTCAACAATTACTTGAGTTGTCCAATACTGTTATAAACTAGGCTTGTTTTACCTAAATGTAGGTGAACATAAGTGTTCTGGGCATGTTTAAGGTCTATGAGACTGTGACATTGTTTGGTAGGTCTGGTGGGTTAAATGCATTCTCAACTTGACATTGTTTTCAACTTACAATGGGCTTGTTGGGAAATAACCCATTACACTATAGCGTGTACATGGTTTACCTTCATGATCATGTGGCAAAAGATCAAAATTCCAAGTTCAGTGTCTACTGAACATAAATTGCCTTCACACTGTGCTAACGTCAAAATACTTTATGTCAAACCATTATAATTCAGGAACCATCTGTAATGTGTTTCTTGTCATGTACTCTGAACCTTTTGTGTTCCCAGTGAACTAGATGAAATTTAGTCTGAATGTTATTTAGGATGAACAAAAGCCCACTCGGATAGGTAGATGGCAGTCTTGTCTGGGTGGGAATCCCCAAAGAAGGTTAGAAATAAGGTGTGCTCACTGCAGGCTGTGTTCTCTATAATCTTTTGACAAGCATGAAAGAAACTGTGGCAGGCAAAGAAAGACTTTAGGTCTTTTTTTTTTTTTTTTGCCATGGGCCATTGGCTATTTATAACATCATTTGCAGGCCATACAAAATTATCAATACAGGCAGATGGGCCAAAGGCAGCTGATGAGAAGCATATGTATTTGTCCTGTCATGTGCTGAATGAGTTCGCTAGCTTTGAATGGCCTGGGAGCCGGATATTCCCCACCCCTGCAGAAAGTAGGGATTCTTTGGGAAAAACAGATATGGAGTAAAGAAGAAATCCATAATGAACATAATGAAAGCATTATTTTATGCTTGTTACAATATGAGCAGTGCTGGAACTCTATAGCTCTTTGCATAAATTTGGATGGAAGCTCTAACAACCATGTCCTTATTGAAAACCAGGCTGAAGCCTAAATATGTTTCATCCAATGTATGCAACTGTGTGTTAGGGTCAAAAGGCCCTTTTGGCTGTCTTTTTAAAGCTGTTGTGATCATTGCTGAGGTCTGAGCTTGACTTCAGATAGTCAGCAGTGTACTATTTTAATCTCATTAATTGGAACAGGTGGCCTCTGTTTGAGACTGAATCGCTAGTTGGCATAGATTTTCATTTATCTGACAATCTGAGGCCCATTCAGCAAGAGCTAGTCTTGCTATGCATGGGCATCAGGCAAAGTGCTTGAAAGCCTGGTTGACAAGCACAGAAGACTTGAAGATAATGGAAGAAATGCAATAATCATGTGTTTCTTTGATTTGGTGCCTACCTAGGGGTGGAGAGCTAGTGAAGGTATGTGGCCAGGGGTAGCAAGTCCAGGTGCTTGAGTGTGATAAGTACACATTCCTCCAATCACGAGAATGTCCTAATATGTCCTTTGAATCTGCCCTCATAAGGTGGCTTAGTTCCACAATATTTCCTGAAGTTCTTATGTTTTCCTAAGTGTCAACATATTTTCTGGCATAGGGACAGGATTGTATCCTGGGCGATTCAGTTTGTTTACCACTGTGCTCAAGTTGAGATAACCTGATACCATGAATAAAAATCTTATGAAATTAGAGATGGTTCTCAACTTAGGAACTTTTCTACCTGAGTCAATCCTTTATTTATTTATTTATTTATTTGGGTCCGGTCGAGGGGCCTGAACTCTGGGCCTGGGCGCTGTCCCTCAGCTCTTCAGCTCAAGGTTAGCACTCTACCACTTGAGCCACAGCGCCACTTCCGGCTTTTTTCTTTTTTGCTTATGTGGTGCTGAGGAATCGAACCCAGGGCCTCAGGCATGCAAGGCAAGCTCTCTACCACTGAGCCATCTTCCCAGCCCCTCAATCCTTTATTTTTATATTAAAAATATGTGTGTTAGTCAGACTTTATGTTGCTGTGACAAAATGCCTGACAGTTTTAAAAAGATGAAAGGTTTTTTGTGACTCTAGGATTCAGAGGTTTTGGTTCATAGTCCTTGGCTCTGTTGATTTTGGGCCCACAGTAAATCAGATCATCAGGTGTATGTGGCAGGGATTGTTCTCATGGCTGACAGGAAGCAGAGAGGAGACACAGGAAGGGGTCAGGGAAAGATGCAATAAGATTACTGGGATAAGTTCCTAGACACCTACTTGTCCAGTTAGACCTCACCTCTTGGAATCAATAGAACCTTCCAGAACAGCACCACCACCAGTTAAAGACCTAGTGTTCAATACATGAGACTGTGGGGGAACATTTCCGATTCAAACTGTAACAAGATGCTTTGCAAACTGTCTTGTCCATTCCTTGCTTTAACTACATCAAGAAGATAGAATCTTAGCTTCTTGCCTAATACTAGGTTCTCATCTGACCCAATCCTCAGTTTCTAGGCTGCTTTCCCAACCTGTGCTTGCAACTACCTGTCCCATCCTCTCTTGAGAGATGATTATGTGCTTTTCACCTGGGCCTGGAGCCTGGCACACAGGTGGGGCTTTGTAAATGAGTACTAGTAGCATGTTGGGGAATTACACTATGGGCTCCAAAAGCTGGAACACTTATTCTACTCTTGTTCTGTGTCAGTGCAGGGGAACTTGCCTTGTTTTGATGGATGCACAAGACTCCAGGCCATGCTTATCCTATAATTAGTTCAACCATTTCCTTATTAAAGCACATGTGTATTTCTTCTAGTCTTTAGCATTTGACACTAGTGCATTTTGCCAAATTGAATACTGTATCTACTCTGTGTCAAACACTAGGAGCTGGTCGTGCAGCACTGAGCAGACTGGTGATAGTTCATTATAACTATCAGGAATATATAAATTGCCTCGACTCACATCTCTTACACTGGACATAGTGCAGTATAGAGGCTTTTGATCCTTGTCAGTCTAAGATGAAAATGGGTAGCTCATTTCAATATTTATATGTTTCCTATTACAAATGAAGTTGATTGTGTTTAAAATTTTTTATGTTGAGATTGTTTAAGACCTATTAGAAATAGCAGAAAATGGAACAGAAATGCCTCATGCACCTCTCAACCAGTTTCTCCTGATGTTACATCTTACTGAAGTGATATGCAACAATAAGTTGATCAGATTTTCATATAGTCAAAAGTATTTGTCTGTATTTGGGAACTGTATTTATACATTATGATCATGTATCATATATATTTTATGTTACATATGTATATGTGTATATCTAATCTATCTAGAATGTGTCCAGTGATCCTCTTAATAGATTTGTAGATGTTCTTAATATATTAAACAAATTGCTTTGCACATACACTTTGTTCAGTTTTACATTCCTGACTGTATTCATTTTCTATGATAACGTAACACATTATAAACTCAACAACTTGAAAACCACACCCATTTCTTACCTCACAGTTTCCCCGGGCCAGAGTCCAAGGGCAGCTTACCCACATTCTCTATGAAGAATTTCATCAGCCAGGAATCAATGTTGGCTAAGCCTTGGATTCTTTTCCAACCTCATTGTTGGTTGATAACAGAATTAAGTTCCTTGTAGTTGAGGGCCAAAGCTGTCAGCCCTACCCCTCCAACTGGCTTCCCATTGTTTCCTGCTGTATGTCCTTTCCACAGCCTACTAATTTGTTTCTCAGGGCCCATGGGATACCAATTATTTATTGTATTTTGTCTCACTTGATAGATCCTTTCTTTAAAAGTTCACCTGGAAGAAGTCAAGCCCACCCAGCACTGCCTTTTGATTAGCTAAAGTCATCTAATTAGAGACTTTAATTAATGTTTGCAAATATCTTAATCTTTGGTATATAAGATAACCTAGTCACAGAAGTGAAATCCTATCATGTTCACTGGTCTTGCTCACACATAGGGGAGGGGTTATATCTTGGAATTCTGCCTGCCACACTGATGTAATTATGTTCTTCATGTGTACTGAGCATATAGAGCTAGCATATAGCAAGCACTGATTAAAATGTTAACCAGAATCTTCATTAAATAAATATGGATTTTTATGGCTTCTAGGTTTGTGTCATTCTCAGAACAGCCTTTGTACTTGATTCTTTTTTTAAAAAACATGCTATTGGGTACCAAGTGGCTCACATCTGTAATGCTAGCTACTTAGAAGGCTGAGATCTGGAGTATCACTATTGAAAGCCAGCTCAAGCACAGAAGTCTGTGAGATTCCAGCTCCAATTAACTGGCAAAATGCTGGATTGTAGGCATGACTCAAATGGTAGAGTACCAGCTTGAATAAACAAGTTGAGTGAATATGAGATCCTAAGTTCAAGTCCTAGAGTTAGTGTATGTGCGTGCGTGCGCACGCACACACACACACACAGAGTCCATATTCTCCTAATGTAGTTATAATTTTTGCTTTGTGTGTTTAAGTCTTTAAATCAACTAGAATTATTTTGTTCTTCAGATGTCTATATGATTAGCTTGGCAAGAGTTTCTACATGGTTACCTGTCTTTAAAAATATACTGCTTTCCATATGTATGGGGTATTATTTTCATACATTCCTACTTTTTCTGTGAGTTTAAAACTAATGAACTCAAAAAAGTTGTAATTCTGGTGCATTTATTCTGGATCTTCATCCTCCCACCTCCCTCCCCCAAGAACTTGAAATGAACATTTTTGAGAACTCTAGCCCATACACTTAGAAATTATTCAAGCAAGCATGATTCCGATATCAGGTACAGTAAGGAAAGACCAAAGACAGAGCAGAAAAAGAGGAAAGATTTTTGTATTTTTGTATGTGGTTATAAAAAAAAGTTATTATTTGCTTTTGGTAATAAAAGGTAGGTGTGTGTGTGTGTGTGTGTGTGTGTGTGTGTGTGTGTGTGTGTGTGTGTGTGTGTGTGTGTGTGTGTGTGTGTGTGTGTGTGTGTGTGTGTGTGTGTGTGTGTGTGTGTGTATGTGTATGCATCTAATTTCCTTTTAAATCTGCCCTTCAAGCCAGGCACAGGGTATGGCCCTTCAGTCTCATCTTCTACTTGTAAAGCTAAGGAGAATTAGAGGAGAGAATACTGCCCTTCTAGTTTTCAACACTAACATAGTTTGCTACATCTGTTAATATGTGGCACTTCTCTACCACTGTTGCTGCCTTAAATAATTTGTGGGACACCATCCCATCTAGGGAGACAGAGAGCAGAACTCAACTTGTTTCTACAGGTCTCAGGACTATGACCTTGTTTGCCTGGTTGTTCTGTCAGTAAACTTATTAAGGATGCATGTGCTGGATTCAGTACTGGGAACTTTAAATTGATTTTTCACGTTAGAATTGTGAATGTTGCAGGATTTCAGATTTGGAAGTAATAACTGGTTTCTTTATTTGGTTTAATTATTCTTATTTGTCTGTCACCCTTGTGTCTTGCATATAAATATCCTTAGGTATTTAGGGGTTGTTCAGTGCACCTGTGATAATTACTGAGCTGTCCACTTGCCTTCTATCTCTGCATCTGACATAGAGGAAGGTATAAACTATTGGCTATGCCCAGAAACTAATACTTACCATTTCATAACCTGACCCTAGAGAATATTAAAAGAGGTGTGAATGTGTTTTTATTGCTCCTGCTTTCATTTGGGAAAGGCACTGTGCTTGTAAAGCCTCCCGAAATTATCAAGTTATTTTTGTGTATGAAACCAGCCAAGGCCTGCCTATGTGTGGGGCAGTTTAGAAGTGCTCACTGAATTGGCATCTGTGGGTATGGGCACCAGTGTTGCAGTGGCTCATTTAAAGTCCCCCAGGGAGCAGTGAGGCTGCCGACACACTTGGAAATGCTCATCTATCTGGGTGGGTGAGTGGTGGCACCCACATCTACTGCTAACAAATTTGGCCAGCACTCTCTGGCCATTTAAAATAAGCTAATAGCTAATAAGGTTTTGAAGTGCTCAGGACTTACGTTAAGCTCTGGTTTTTGAAGAAAGACTTAAAATGAGAGTTGTTGAGCCTGGGAAGTATTTTAAGGACTGTTTGCACATTCCAGCAAACTTTTTTTTTTTTTGGCAAGTTTTATTCATATAGGAAATAGGAAATGAATGAAATAGACTTGTGTTCTTGTATCTTTCCTTAAATCCTTAGTTTAAAAATGATTAATGCCGGGCGCTGGTGGCTCACGTCTGTAATCTTAGCTACTCAGGAGGCTGAGCTCTGAGGATCATGGTTCAAAGCCACTCCAGGCAGAAAAGTTCATGAGACTCTGATCTCCAATAAACCACTAGAAAACTGGAAGTGGTGCTGTGGCTCAAGTGGTAGAGCACTGGCCTTGTGCTGAAGAATGCAGGGGCAGTGCCCAGGCCCAGAGTTCAAGCCCCAGGACCGAAAAAAAAAAAAGATTAATGTGTTTGGGATAATTTGTAATATTAACATCACTTAATAAGAACAGTCCATGTTATTGAAAGACAAAGAAACACTGAACAGAAAGACTATTTTGTGTTTTCTGATACTTTGGGAATTTCAGAAATTGTTGTTACTTTGCTAGTAGATTAATGCTTTGAACAATAGCTTTTTAGTTTATTTACACAGTGGCCTAAATGAGCCTTTTTTTTTTTTTTGTGGGTCTTGAACTCTGGGCCTGGGCACTGTCCCTGAGCTCTTCAGCTCAAGGTAAGTGCTCTACCACTTGAGCCACAGCACCACTTCTGGTTTTCTGGTGGTTAACTAGAGATAAACGTTTCATGGACTTTCCTGCCCAGGCTGGATTTGAACCACTGCGATCCTCAGATCTCAGCCTCTTGAGTAGCTAGGATTACAGGCATGAGTCACCAGTGCTTGGCTCCTGGTTTTTTGTTGTTATTGTTGTTGTTGTTTTGTTTTTAATAGCTAACTTATTAAACTGTCAGTGGAGTTTTATTTTCTTAAAATAATGAATGTGTTGACAGTTGAGTTTAATTAAGGCTGAAGTGACTGTCCTGTGGAAGTAAATGCAGTGACATTAGATTCTGAGTCCAGAATTCCAATAATAACAGGGCCCAGAGAAGTAGCAGCTGTTTCAGAGAAGGGCTAATGGCTTCAGCCTGAGGAAAAACCATGTTAAATCATTAGCCAAAAGGTTCTGATTAAATCATAAGCAGACAAATTTATTTGTAATAATGAAGTCCTCCAAACATGGAAAAATAGCATTAAAATATGATACCCATTTTCCTACTTTCTAGACATAACACATGTTAATAATCTTTTGCCTTGTTTACATCAAATTCCAGTTACTTGTTTTTAAGAAACTCCATTCCAGATGTGGCTATGTGGGTGATAGATCTTCCTGCTTCCTCTGAGGTCTCCACGGGTTTGTGCCTATACATTGGATGAATTCTTAGCAACATACTTTACATAATTGGCATCTCTTATAACTTGCTATTTTTCAGCATGGCATTTTATAATTTATCTACCTTCATTCCCATTTTTTACTGCTGTATATTATTTTAGGATATAAATGAGCCAGAGCATGTATATATGTATATAGCCAATCTTCTAATGGTGCTTAGGGAACTGATTTTGAGAAGGTCCTTGTACCCAAGGAGAGTGTCTAGGACTGACATTGCTGGAATGAAGAAAAGAATAGTTTCAACTTTACTCTGTACTCTTCAGTAGCTTTCTCAAGTAATTGTACTTTCAGTACTGATTGATGGTAGAATATGTATATAGGTATTAACAATTATTCAAAATGTATGTATCTTTTAATTTTTTTCCTGAAAGAAAATATAGTTATTCTGTGTCTGTCATTGGATAGGTTTTGTATACAGTCAAGAACTCATCTTGGAACCAGGCCTCGAGGTACATGCCTGTTAATCCCAGACACTCCCTTCTTTCCCTTTTTTCTTTCCATTCTTTGACAGTAGTGGGGTTCTGAACTCAAGGCCTCATGCTTGGTAGGCAGATAGGCACTCTACCACTTGAGCCATGATTTCAGCCCATGTTTTATGTTTTCTTTTCAGAGAGAGCCTTGTACTTTCTGTCTGGGACAGTAATTAAGACTGTGGTCCCCCTACCTATTCCTGTGACTATGATCCACCTCCCTATGCCACCTGTATTGCCAGGATTATAGATGTGACCAGTACACACAGTTTGTTATTTGAGACACAAGGTCACATAGACAGCCTGGGCATGAAAGTCTATGAGACTCTTATTTCCAGTTAGTTACCAAAAAGCTGGAAATGGAGCTTTGGCTCAAAGTGGTAGAGCACTGTACTTGAGCACAAAAGTTCAGAGACTACACCCAGGCCCTCAGTTCAAGCCCCAGAACTGGCAAAAAAAAAAAAGGAACTAGCAAATAAAATCTTGGTAAATCTGGCATGGATGGGTACGCATCTTTGTGCCTGCACTGTGCTAAAGGCTTTTTGTGGATAAAGACAATTCTGACCACATCGGAGATAATTTTGTACTCATAAATAAAGAACTAAGACTTAAGCAGGCCAAATAGTGTGTCTAGGACCATACCACTGAGTTGAAGATTGGAGCTTGAACCCAGGTTGGTGTGCATTTCCAAACCTTTACTCCTAACCTGTTGGCAGAACTGTCAGCACACCTGAAAGGGCCATGATGTTGAAACCCAAATGTAGGCCCCTGAGTACCATTGGGGTAGATGCTGGGCATTCCATTTTCTTCTTGGGGCTTTTCCATGTATAGCATTTCAATGTAGTTCAACAAGCACCAGTAAGAATTTTAAAGAATATTTATACTGTGCATGTAGCAGCCTCTAGAATTCTCTCTTGCCTTTCTTCTCAGGCAGAACTGATTGGATTCACTTTATACCATCTTGAGATGTTGGAAAGAAATGAAAGAAGGCTGGCCATCCCCAAGTTCCCCACTGTTCCGGTTGCCTCCTCATGTGCCCAGCACTGGTTTTAGTCCCTCAAGGAGCTTAGGCTGGGGAAGGCAGGCCATCCATTGATTATTGCACTTCAGTGTGACAATGTCTGTCATCGGTGGAGACCTGGCTTCACATGGGGATCTGGGAAGCCCATCCTATGTCACAATGGACCAGAAGAGGGGGCTGCCATCTGGGAATCCTTCCTGGCTTCATACTTGCCCCCCCATCATGCCAGGACTGTCTCTTGTAGTTTGTGGTACATTTGTGGGAGAGGAAGACAGAGGATGCCACTTTTTAAGGGTTTGATTATCCCTTTAATATGTATTTTGTATATGTATATCCTTGTACATAAGAAATACTAAGACCTCAGTATCTCAGATAGGTTTTCTGATTTGACTCGGATGCAAGAGGGATGCTGCAGAGAATGGGGGAATAGAGATGTTAATTGTCATGGCAACCAGCAGGTTTTTATAGTGGAACACTGCCTTTGTAACCTAAATCCGTCACCTTTTTGCTAACTACAGAAAACAGACCGATGCATCGTCAAAAAATTCTAGTACCATCTCTCAGTGCAGTTTTATTGGCATTTTGGAAACAATTTTGCTTTGATTTTAGTCCCCTCCTGGAATTTCAGAATAGAAGGCAGCACCCTGTAAGTGCCTGAGTGAGTGGCTTTTCCATTATTCTTGTTTGTCATCCTACTCTCCCCTCCCTATCTATAGGGATCTGGGATGAAGAGTTGGCAGTTTGGCAGAGTATACATTCAGGACACAAGCTCTCCTTGGAAGTGTTCCTCCCCCACCCCCACCCCCACCAAATTTTCGTGGTTTTGGTTGTTTGGCCTGACACAGTCTTGGTTCTTTTCTACCACAGCATGCCAAGATGCCTAGAATATCGCATCCCTGCCAGTGAAAGATGACTACATTAGGCAAGGTCATTCCTAATACATTGGTTGCTGTCTGAGACATCATGGGGAGCTGAACCTTTATGGTTTCCTTTGGTAGCTCTAGTGAAGTCTTACTGGGATACCAAAGCCTACTGTGAGAAAGGAGATCTTATGCAAACAGATGAAGCTCACTAGGGGAAACAGACTAGAACACCTAGAGTTGTGTTTTTATGTGTGTATGTGGGGGGTGGGGCATATATGCACTACTACTGAGCTTGAACTCAGGATCTGAGCACTGACCCTTAGCTTTTTCACTCTAGGCTGTTGTTCTACCACTTGAGCCACACCTCCACTTCCAGATTTTTGCAAGTTAATTGGAGATAAGAGTCTGACAAACTTTCTTGCCCTGACTGGCATTGAACCATGATCCTCAGATCTCAGCCTCTTGAGCAGCTAGGATTATAGGCATGAACCATAGGCACACAGCCAGAGCTGTTTTATTGATGAGCTAGAAATAAGCTGCTCTTAACATCCCCTGACATTAAGAGAATCCTAGCCTAGAGAGTCTTCTTTGCCCAGGTGCACACCTGGATGGTGCTTGTTCTGAGACTGTTGGCCCTAATTAAAAGAAAAGACAGTGATTCCGTGGATGGTGGCATTGAGGTTGGTTGTGCCTCTGTGTCCTCAGCATGTGGCATGCTCTCCTTTCATGGCATTGAACTAAAGGATGAGCTCCTTTTAACCCCTTGGCTTGGGTTGGCTTCTTGATACTCCCTATCAGCTACTTAACTCCCATCACTCTTCTTTTCCCTACTCCAAGCCCAAGAGTGTGGCACATGGAGATGTCAGCCCAGAGTCCTTTAACACAGCATGAGTGTAGATTGTGCCTGCAGTGATTCAGCTCTCGGCCTCACTGTCCACATGTTCACCAGATTGACATTATCTGCTATGTGCCTGGCATGCCAAGGACCAGGGATGATGTTGTTGGCTATGTTCTAGTAGGACAAGGCAGCAGTGCAGAACCATAGGCAAAATGCACAGTGTGTTAAATGGTGGCAAGTGCAGTATTGAAAAAACAAACAGAAAGGAGACTGGGGAGGTTAAGGTAGCAGTAGAGGACAGTTTAAGAGACTTCTGAATGGCCCTTTTAGAGCTAACATAAACCTGGGTAAGGAAGCTGTGAGCTACCTGTGGGAACTGCATTCAGGGACAGGGAATAGCCAGTACAGATGTCCCTAAAGAAGCATGCCTGCAGTATTTGGGAGCACATCAAAAGACAGGAGCCCAGGACAAGGTGAGCAGAGTCAAGTATAAAGACCTGGGGTCTGAGAAGTAGTGAGCAGGCAAGCAAGGATCTCCTTGGCTATGGATTACAGAGATTGCAGTGGGCATGGCTGGCCCAGGGAGTCCTGTGGGTTAGAAGAATAGCAGAGTGGTAAGTGGTCAGGTCATTTAAGTGCAAGCTACATTACAGCCCTCCATCAACGTGTTAAAAGCTCTGCTTGGTGAAGTTGGAACACAGCACAGTACCAGGGGCTTAAAATATAATATCCATTTCCCTACTTTCTAGACTTAACACATGTTAATAATCTTTTGCCTTGTTTACATCAGATTCCAGTTACTTGGTTTTAAGAAACTCCATTCCAGATGTGGCTATGTGGGTGATAGATCTTTCTGCTTCCTCTGAGTCTCCACAGGCATGTGTCTACATATTGGATGAGTTCTTAGCAACATACTTTACATAATTGACATTTCTTGTAACTTGCTATTTTTCAACATGGCATTTTATGATTTATCTACCTTCATTCCCATTTTTTACTGCTGTACATTGTTTCAGAGTATAAATGAGCCAGAGCATGTTTATATGTATATAGCCAATCTTCTAATGATGCTTAGGGGACTGATTTTGAGAAGGTCTTTGTAGCCAAGGAGAGTGTCTTTAGGGGAGATATCTAGGACTGATATTGCTGTTACTGAAATTTACAAGTTGCTGTGAGGTCATCTTAGCCTATTTATTTACCCAGCCCATTCGAGCTTCAGACTTTTTGTCTTAAAAATAAGCATAGTTCCTTCCTTACAAGGATGTTGGAGGTGTATGTAATGTAAGCTACACAAAAGGCCTTCCCTAGCCCGGCGCCAGTGGCTCACACCTGTAATCCTAGCTACTCAGGAGGCGGAGATCTGAGGATCGAAGTTCAAAGCCAGCCCGGACAGGACAGGAAAGTCCATGAGACTCTTATCTCCAATAAACCATTAGAAAACTGGAAGTGGCGCTGTGGCTCAAGCGGTAGAGCGCTCACCTTGAGCTGAAGAGTGCAGGGACAGCTCACAAGCCCAGAGTGCAAGCCCCACGACCAACTGAAAAAAAAAAGGCCTTCCCTGACTGCCTCTCAACTCCTAGCTGGCCTCCATGCCTTTCCACCCAACCTGTGCCCCATCTGTTGTGAGTCTTTATATCCCAGTAACTTGTTCATGGAGAGCACTGGTATCTGCAGTGTGAGGACTATAATGCAAAACAGAGAAAGAAGTGAGGGGAAGAAAAGAAGGAAGGAATGCATGAGGGACTTCATGCATAGGTATTAGGATAATATTTGAGTTCACTAACAAGACAGAAGGACTTTTCCCCCCCAAAGTGTAATGTTTAAGTACATCAAATAAGTAGGTAAGGTCTTGGCTATGGTGTTTTTTTTAAATTGAAATAATTAGGGAAGCATATACTCTTTATTTCCATATTTTAAATTTTATCTTGTCTCTGCTTTTGGCTTATAGAAAAATGTGTGTTTGAAGATGAGAATCAGTATTTTTACGTAGGTGTTCTTTCAGAGTAAAATTTGTTTTTAAAATTTTTTATTGTGATTGAGTGATTACATAAATTTCACAAATTTCCCAATATTGTGAGACAGTGAAACTTAGTTAAAGTCATAGACACATTCTAACCTGCATGAGGCAAATTGTCATTATCATGTTCTATAAAGTTTGCGACTTCTATGAGCTTTCCACATTGGATGATATGTACATTTCTTTCCTTTTGCTTAGTGTTAGCTGTTCCCTCTATCCCTCTCATTCCCTCCCTTCCATTGCTGCCCTTGAGTTGCTTACTTTGTTTTCATCAATGTCCAGTGCAGCTGATGGATCCCTCTGTTGTATGTTTTCCCTCTGTTTCTGTGTCCTCCTTCTAGTTTCCCTCAGATGTGCACATATATACCATAGATGTGGTCAGCAACATAGGGTCATTTAGTAATGATAGGACAAGATGAGTGGCGGTCCTTTGTTTCTTGAGTCCTCTTTACTTCGTCGTATCTCCTTACATTTTGTATTTAACATCCACATATCAGGAAGACCATGGGCTGTTTGTTTCTTTGCCCTTGGCTTCCCTCACTCAAAATTATTTTTTCTGGTTCCATCCATTTCCCTGCAAATGACATTATTTTGTCCTTTCTGATGGCTGCATAATATTCCATTGTATATTGGTACCACAATTTTGGATCCATTCATCTGTAGTGGAGTATTTGGGTTGTTTCCATATCTTGGCTATTGTAAACAAAGCTGCAGTGAACATGGAGGTGTATGTGTCCTTGTATCCTGATTCCTGTTGCTCAGGGTAGATACCTAGGAGTGGTATGGCTGGGTCATAGGGGAGGCCTATATTTAGCTTTCTGAAGTACCTCCAGACTTCTTTCTAAAGTGGTTGTATTAGTATACATTCCCACCAGCAGTGCAATAGGGTTCCTCTTTCTCTGCATCTCCTCCAGCATTTGTCATTGGCTGAATTTAGGATGTGGGCATTCTGACTGGGGTAAAGTGGTATCTCAGGGTTGTTTTTATTTGCATTAATTGCTGTTGTTTTTAAAAGCAGATTTCATCTACATTTTAAGGAAAAAAATTTCCTCTTTATAGTGAAAATTCCAAACAAGTGAAATCTACCTCAAATGCAAAAGTGATAACTAAACCTGCATTAACATGTTGCTGGTGGTTTAAATCACTCCTAACAAGGTGAAGACAGCAGTGACCCCTACAGTGACCTCTACCTAGTTTAAATGTTCTCATTACCTACTGGTTAATTGAAAGCCTCAGTCGTAGCCTGGTCTTTCTCCCCACAGAATTCTGTGTGATTCCTTTGTTCAGTGAGACTCTGATTCTTGTTCAAACTGCTGTGTCACTTATAGCTCAAACCATTGTTAGAGGGTTAACTTGTGTCCCCAGGAATTATATGTTGGTGCACTGATTCCCATTGTCTTATGATGCAGCCTTTTTGGGGAATACAGTCTTTTCAGTGCTAAGCAAGTTAACACAAGGTTAGAAAGAGAGATCGTAGTCTGGTATGTCCAGGGTCCTTGTGAGAGGGAGGAATGTAGAGCTAGAGACATATGTGTACATAGGGAAGACAACATGGAGACCTAGGGCTGGTTGATCTCTACCTGAAAGCTTCCTCACGCATAATATCCCTCCAAATGCGAAGTCATAGATTCTTTCCTACAAGTGGGAACAGAGCATTTGGTTCAAGCCTGAGCCTGTTCCCTTAACTAAGGTAAGGAGATGCTGACAGACAAAGTCACCTGTCCAAGGTTAAGGATCTTGCTAGTTGGTGACTGGTTGTTAACTAGGACAAGTAAAGACCAGAACATAAGACAAAGCAAAAAATAAAAGTTGTGTTTTCCTTAAAAAAAAATCTTTTTGGAGATAGAGTATACATATGATACAATGCACTTATTGACAGTGTATCATTGAACGGTCCTTAGTGTATCACAGGGTTTTTACAATCAATCTTAGAATATTTTCTCCCCAAAATGATACCCAGTAGCAATCCCCCTTCACTCTAGTCTCAAGGCCCAAGCCTAGGCAACGATAGGTGGATTTGCCTGTGTGGATTTGCCTATTCTGTGCATTTTCTGTAAATGGAGCCATATGTCATGTGATCTTTTATGTCTGCCTTCTCAGTATGTTTTTCAAGGGTCATCCATATTCTAGCATGAATCAGTATTAGCACTGTGGTTTTTTTTTTTTAATGACTGAATAATGTTTGCTTTATGGCTACACCAATTTTGGAATGGGGGGTACTTGGTATTGAATTCAGCGCCTTGCATCTACTAGGCATGCACTCTGCCACTTGAGGTACTTCTTCAGCCGCTTTTTGGCTTGGTTGTTTTTAAGGTAGGGTCTTGCCTTATACCTTAGCCAATCTGGGCTTCTATCCTCCTACTTTTGCTTTCTTTTATCACCAGAGAGGAGGGAGATGGAGTCTCAAACCTGTATGCTTGGGCTGACCTTGAATCATGACTCCCCCAGTCTCTACCTCCCCAAAAGCTACTGACTTGAGTCAATATACCTATTTTACTACATTTTGCCAGCTGATTTGGCTATTGAGAATAATGCTACTGGAGTGGGGTGTAGCTCACTTGTAGAGCACTTGTCTAGTATGGGCAAGGTCCTGGTTTTGATTCCTAGCACAGGAGAAGAAAAAAAAGTGTTGTTACAAACATTTGTGTATTTTTTGTGTGTGGTTATATCTATTTTTCTTGGGTGTGTAACTAGTAGATCTTGTTGGGTCAGTGTTTAATCTTTTGAGAAATTTCATTGTACATTTCAATATTGGTACATTTCACCAGCAACAGATATGAGGGTTCTGATTTCTCCAAATCCTCACCAACACTTTCTGTTTATCTTTTGACCACAGTTTCCTAGTGGGTATGAAGTGATTGTCATATTCATGAGATAAGTAAATAAAATATCTTTAGGTGAGGCTAATGTAATTAATAATATAACTTCAAAAATAGCATCCATGTTGAGTGCTGGTGTCTAATGCCTATGTTCCTTCCTACTTAGAAGGTTGAGATCTGAGCATTGCCGTACAAAGCCAGCCCAAGTAGGAAAGTCTATGAGACACTTATAACCAATTAACTTCCCAAAACCCAGAAGTGGAGCGTGTCTCAGTGGCAGAGTGCTAGCCTTGAGTGGAAAGAAAAAAAAAAACAAAAACAGACACACCCTGAGGTCAAGCCCCAGGCCTAGAATACACTGAAAAAAAATTAGCATTTATATTTTCCTGCTTTACATCTTGCTAGTCATTTCTTGAAACTGTTTGTCTAAGACCAGATTAGAATAGCTATTGAGAGTGTGTATGGCTTGACTTCATTCTGCTCTGAGACTTCACAAGAGAAGATACATTGAGCTTCATAGGTCTCCTCACCATGGAGAGTCTTAGGCTGGAGAGTTGGGGCAAGATAGCCTCTGGAAAGGCTGTTAAGACACATGCACAGGGAATATCTTACGATTCTCTGAAGGGGTAGCTGTTGCTGTGTAAATATAGTAGTTTGTAAGATGGGTAGAGCCAGAACCAGACACTGCCAGTAAAGATAGACTCCATGACATTTTTACAGACAAGCTTTACAGGCAGTGAATCCCCTTGTAAAGAACAATAAGCCTAACAAAATGCTCAGCATCTGGGAGCCAGAAATAATTGCTGGCTGAATGAGTGAATAGCTCTGGTTTGGGAGTCAGATACCATTGCAGCATGCATGGTAGCTTGGACAAGCTACTTAAGCTTTCTAAGCCTTGATTCCTTATGAAGGTAGTGATGGAAATGCCCAGTTGCACAGTCCTGATGATAACTTGGTAAGCACTCAACAGATGCTAATTTTCTTTCCTTAAATAGCTCTGCTATTAGTCCCAGGTAGTTTTCCCTATAGATTTAGTCCATCTCAATATGGCAGAACACAGGATTGATTGTATTGTTTAGAATATCTTTTCTTTATAGAGAAATAATGAGCCGTTGGCAAAAACTAAGTATTGGTGGAAATGAATATTGCAATTTGGTAGCTGCTGATTGACACATGTTTGCTAAACAGCTACTCAGATTTCAGAAAGCTTGCCTAGAAGGGGGAAAATGGAAGGAAATCTTAAGAACATTCTTTCTCTCACTGCCAGGTATTTATAAAAATTGTCCTTTGGAAAGTCTTATCTCAATTAAAAAATATTTGGTGAGCTTTGGCTCAATTGTTTATGTTAGACTGTATGAAAACTTAAATATCTTCGGATATTGAAGGTGCTGAATCATTTATTTTGGAGCCTTCTTGCATTGTGTGTGTGTGTGTGTGTGTGTGTGTGTGTGTGTGTGTGTGTGTGTGTGTGTGTGTGTGTGTGTGTGTGTGTGTGTGTGTGTGTGTGTGTGTGTGTGTGTGTGTGTGTGTGTGTGTGTATTTGTTAAAAAGAAAAGCTGGTCTTTTGGTCACTGAGTCTTTTTTTAGACCTGCATGGAAGTCATAGTAACAGGCTTCATGTCTGATTGGGTTCCATGGCAACCAAGGGTTGTGACTTTATTAAAGGAGCTGAGCATGCCAAGAAAGATAAAACTCAGAGCATAGAAAATGTCTGACCAGGTACACTTGTACCTTGGACCATGTGCCTTTCCCCACCCAGCTCAGTCCCCATTGCACTTCCTCAGGCTGATAATTACGGTCCTAGGGATCAGTGCTTCTGAGAAAAAAAATCTATTCTCATCTTCACTTTTATTCATTCATTCATCCTTTTTTATATCTTTATATATTAAGAAAAATCAAAACAGTAATGTTAAGAACCTAACAGAGGATTCTGATTTTTAAAGGTAGAAAAGGAACATAGCACATCCTTTGTGGAGCAGATTACAGCTGTAAATTGTAAGACCGTGTGGGAGGGCCAATTAGAGGCAATTATAACTGGATTGAGTTCTCCCTGAGTCAAAGCTTGCTGTGTGCTTTCCAAGCTGGGGTGTGGGGGCTTTTCCCACACGGGTTCCTGGTTTAGTGATGCTAGCTCAGGCCATGGGTGTGGAGTCTCTGTAGGAACCACCCTCTATTCTCTTCATACTGCCAGGGGCCCATCTGCTGCTAGAATCAAAGTGTGTGATAATTAGAGTTCTTTTGCTAAAGATACTAACACTAGACCAGAAAATGTAGGGGCGGGGCGGGGAAGGGAGGGGAGAAGGGTATGGGCATGGAATGGCCCTGTGTTCCCGCCTCACCTGGTTGTTCTTTGTGATTGGGATTATTTTATCAGGTGTGCAGGTGTGGATTTTCCCCTCTACTGATATTGAAAGTGAAAGAGCTCTGAAGGCCAGGTTACTGTTGGTTAGCTTTATCAAGTCACTTAGCCATTGAACTACTGGCACGTTTCAATACGTGCCCCGGACCAGACTTTATGAGTCACTGTAGCCTCATTACGATGAATCAGAAACTATACTGATACTTGGCCCTTATGATTGAACCTAACAAGCAGTATTGGTCTACAAAGAAAGAATTAGCTCATCATATTTCAGGTCCCCCAACAATGGTTAATCAGATGTAAATCCCCAGGGGAAATTATATAACTCCTTAGGCTTCCATTTCCTTATCTTAAAATAAGGAATTGACCTAATTGATGCATCCCAGACACTTGCCTGCTTATATGAATAACTTGGGGCAGAGGTTTAAGAGACAGAAGATTATAGAATCTGATTTACTAGGTCTGGAGTCAGGCAAGGATAGTAGGGGCTTTTACCAGTGAGTGTTTAGAAAATAATAGTCTAGGTTAGTGCTTTCTAACTTAAGTTGGATGTAAGAATAGAGTTGGAGGTGGAGAAAGGAAGCTACCTAACAGATTTCCTACTGGTCCAGTCAAGGCCTAGGTGTAAGTTAGTGGCAGCCACTATTTCAGCTCCCTTCAAGTTTTAAAGATGGCTTCTCCTACCGTCTCCCAGGAGCCAGAAGAGTCCGTTGATGTGAGGCCTACTGGCCCTTGGTGCAACCTCTAAACCCCAGGAGGGTGTGAAAAAGTCTACTTTAAAAATCTTGAAGCCATTCAGTAGTGACTACCTTGGAACACAGAATACTCACAGTGCACACTGAGTTACTTGACTGAGGAAGGGCTTGCTAAATTGTTACCACTGGTGAGGATGAGGCAATGGCAGCAACATCCGAATTACCTGGGAAACTTGTTAAAAAATACAGGCTAGACAGCACCCAAAGATGGAATACGTTCCACACAGCATCAGTGTTTTCATTACTGGTGTTTTTAATACAAAGGTTTTGCCAGGAAAGGGTTCTTTTTAAGGTTTAAGGCTTAAGGCAAATATTTAAAAACCAATCCTACCTCAATTTCCTGAGGAAAACTACCCACATGTTCATCTGAGGCGAGTAGCCAAATAGAATCACTTAGATGAGAGGAGTACGCATAACACCAAGAACCATGGCCTTAGAGAGAAACTCAATCGTCTGAGAATCTGAGTCTAATGGCTGACTGCTAAGGCAAACACATTTCAATGTGGATCTGCTCTATAAAAGTCTAGTTGTACCCAGGTTTTCTACTTCCTGTTTAACAAAGATTGAATAGTATTGCAGGTGAAATGCTGTGCATCCGTAAATTCTGAGGGTGTACTTTTTGCCTAACTGGTTTAACTTAAAAAGTGCAAGATAGGGGCTGGGAATGTGGCTCAGTGGTAGAGTGCTTGTCTAGCATGCATGAAGCCCTGGGTTCAATTCCTCAATACCACATAAACAGAAAAAGCTGAAAGTGGTGCTATGGCTCAAGTGGTAGAGCACTAGCCTTGAACATGAGAGGCCCAGAGACAGAGCCCAGGCCCTGAGTTCAAACCCCAGGACTGGCAAAAAAAAAAAAAAAAAAGCAAGATAATAAGGATGGAAAAATCTCAAATAGTTTAAGGTGAAAACTGCACCCTTTTTCCAGCTTTTTATCCTTTTACAGAGCTAGGAAGGTAACATTTCCTATTTATCATCTTAGAAATAATTTCTATACAACATATATAACCCTTGTTTATTTAGCCAGACTTTTATTGATATATGAACATTTTACCTTTGGGGGTGTTTATTCTTTGTTTTGCTTTATAATAATATATTCAAGATCTCTGAACTTTTTTTTTTTTTCTGAAACCACATATAGATTTCTCTTCCATGTAGGCATTCAAAACCAGGGCCTTGCACATGGCGGTCAAGTGCTCTACCACTTAGTTGTAACCCCAGAACCTCAAATATAGATAGATATTATTAAAAAGCAAAATTTTAGGGTCATATAAGTGGTACTTTTTAAATAAGGACACATTGTGTTCTCAACGCTTGTAACAGTTTACTGGAGAAGTTTCTTTCTGACTGCTTGCCTTGGTTGGTGACATTGTTGTAGCACACGAAGAGCTTTCTGTCCCTGTCTTCTTACTTCCCAGACTTTCTGAAGGACCTATGACTGAAAGGAATGAAATTACATTTCCTGAGGAAGATAATAATTAAAAAAAAAATCTAAAATGTTGAGAGGCCAAAGAAGACAGAGAATGACTTAGAGCAAGTAGCTAACTTCTGAATTTGTATAAAGTGCTTTAGATCACTGATCTGGAATTGGGTTCTACAGGAAGTCACATAGCCCTGGAACATCATGTGAGAGAACAGGAAGCTTTGGGTTTGGGAGAGCTGTTTCCTGGTATGACCTTTCCTTTCATGGAAACTACATAACAGTTTTAGATGACATATTATAGATATCAGATGCTGTTAAAGCACTTCCACTGTGAATCATGATGTACCTACAAGTGTATGTGTGTGGGAAAGAGAGAGTGAGTAAGGGAAGGGATGACATTGTCCAAAAAGAAATGTACTGTTTACCTGACTTGTGTAACTGTAAACCCTCTATACATCACCTTTATAATATTAATCAAAAATTAAAAATGTTTATTTTATGAGATATAAATAAGGATTCTAGGATGAGATAGCAGATCAGAAGCTTTCCCTGTGCAACTCCATGGATAGAGACAGGGTAATGAAGAACAGACCTACATACCAAAGAGAAGGGCCTCAGGAATCATGAAACTGGTGACAGAACAGCTGAAGAACATCAAATGAGGTACCTTAAAATATTTGAAAAATAAGAACAGTATAAATCCAGATTTTGTTTATGGAAAGAAATAATAAAGATCAGAGAGAAATTTAATGAGATAGAGAGAAAAAGAACAATACAAAGGATCAATGAAACACAGCTGATTCTTCTAAAAGATAATCAAGATTGGCAAACCCTTATCCAAACTAACCAAAAGAAAGATCAGACCCAAATTAATAAACTTAGAGATGAAAATAACAGATACTGCTGAAACTAAGCATCATTATGAAATATTTTGAAATTTTAAATTCTAGTAAATCTAAAAATCTATAGGGAACAAATTTATGGCATATATGACCTACCAAAATTGAACCAAGAGTATATAAATAATGTAAATAATATAAACAATGATCCATAACAAGCAATGAGATTGAAGCAGTTATAAAAAATCTCAACAAAGAATAGTCCAGGAACAGACAAGTTCACAGCCGAATTCTATCAGATCATCAAAAAAAGAAACAAAACCCCAATGTACCTTAAAATATTTATTAAAAAATAGAAAAATAGGATAGAAAGTGGGCCGAGTGCCTCCTACCTGTAATCCTAGTTACTCAGGAGGCTGAGATTTGAGGATCGTGGTTCAAAGCCAACCCAGGCAGGAAAGTGCTTGAGACTCTTATCTCCAATAAACCACTAGAAAACCGGAAGTAGCACTGTGGCTCAAGCGGTAGAGAGCTTGCCTTGAGCTGAAGAGTGCAGGGACAGCACCCAAGCCCAGAGTTCAAGTCCCATGACCGACAAAAAAAAAAAAAAAAAAAAGCTAGAAATGGACCTATGGCTCAAGTTGTGCCAGCCTTAAGCAGAGAAGTCAGGGACAGCATCCAGGCCCAGAGTTCAAGCTCCAGAACTGGCACTAAAAAAAAAATGCTTTCAAATGCATGAAACCAGTATTACCCTGATGTAATAAAACTATAGACTAATTTCTTTGATGCAAAATTCTTCAACATTTGCAAACAGAATTTAGTAACACATTAAAAAGATTACACACCACAATAAAGTTGGCTTGATTCCAGTGATGCAAGAATGGTTCAATAAATAGTACAGCATATAGAATGATGACCACTTCAATAGATTCATAACAGCATTTCTTCATGATAAAAGCCTTGAAGAACTAGAATTAGAAGACATATATCCAACATAATAAAGGCTATATATGATAAACTTGTAGTCAACCTTATGTTAAATAAGTAAGAATTCAAAAAACATTTCCTCTAAAATCAGAAACAACGAGATTCCTACTCTCTACACTTGTATTCAGATTAGTGTTTAATTTATTAGAGTAATAAGAGAAATAAAAGGGATAGAATTAGGAAAAGAAGTCAAATTATTCCTGTTTATAGATGGCATGATCCTGTACTTCGCAGAACCTAAAGACTCCACCAAAAAAATCTTTAATAAGCAAAGTAGCAGGATACAACACCAACATGTAAAATGTGAATAGTCTTTCTGTATATCAATAACAATGCTGAGAAAGAAATCAGAAAAACATTCCCATTCCTAACAACCTCAAAATGAAATCAGATACCTAGGAATAAACGTAACTAGGGAAATGAAAGAGCTTGACTATGGAAACTATAAAATACCAAAGAAATTGAAGATGACCCTAGAAGATAGAAAGACTGCCTATGTTCATGAGTTGGCAGAGTTAGTACTGTAAAAATGACTACATACATGTATAGATTCAAAGAAATCTCCACAAAAATTCTTCACGGATTTTTCACAGAAATAGAAAAAAAATCCTGTTTCCGTATGGAAGAACAAAAGACCTCAAATAGCAAAAATAGTCATGAATAAAAACACCAGTGATGGAATGCCTGACTTTTGTTGCTATGCCATTGCAACAAAATAGTATGGTACTGACACAAAAACAGATATATAGACAAGTGGAATCAAATAGATGGTCTAGAAATAACCCCACATAGCTATAGTCACCGGATTCTCTTCACACATACCAAAAACATACTGAGAAAAGCCTCTTCAACAAATAATGCTGGGAAAACTAGATAGACAAATTGCCATATTTTAATAAATCAGTTAAAAATAGACCAAAGATTTTGTTTTGTTTTTTTTCTTTTTTTCTTTTTTGTCCGGTCGTGGGGCCTGAACTCTGGGCCTGGGCACTGTCCCTCAGCACTTCAGCTCAAGGCTAGTGCTCTACCACTTGAGCCACAGCACCACTTCCGGCTTTTTTCTTTTTGCTTATGTGATGCTGAGGAATCGAACCCAGGGCCTTGAGCATGCAAGGGAAGCGCTCTACCACTGAGCCACCTTCCCAGCCCTAGACCAAAGATTTTAATGTAAGACTTGAAACTGCTGCACAAAAACATAGGGGAAAACTATAAGCTATAAGCATAGGCAGTAACTTTCTAAATAGCAAGAATTGCCTAAGAGTTGCATTAAAAAAAACAAACTGCTGCCCAGCAGCACCAGGGTGGAGAAGCAACCTACAGAAGAAAAAAATTAATTTTTTCTAGAGTTTGAACTCAGGGTTCATTAGGCAGGCGCTCTACCACTTGAGCCAGGCCTCTTCTAGCCCTTGGTGAAAAATCATTTCCAGTTACTCATCTGACAAGGAATTAATATTCACAGTACATAATTAAACACCAAAAGTCAATAATAAATGGGAAAATGAAATGAACAATCAGTTCTCAAAAGAAGTACAAATAGCCAATAAATATATGAAAAACTTGGACATTTTTAATTATCAGGGAAATGCAAATCAAAATTGCACTGAGAACCCATCTCACCCCTGTCAGAATGATAATCATTAAGAAAATAAAAAATACTGTCAAGGATTTGGTGGGAAGAGGATGGGTAGCTCTGGAACCCTCAAGCATTGTTAGAAATGAAAATTAGTATAGCTACTATGTAAATCAATATGGAGGTTCCTCAAAAAATTAAAAATAGTATCCTTTGATCTATCTAAGCCATTCCTGGGTATAGGACTTACAGGAAATCTAATATATAGTAGAGGTATGTATGCATGCCCATGTTTACTATGCACTATTCACAATAGCCATTTCATGGAATCAGCCTAGGTACCTATCAGCCAATGCGTAGATAAAGGAAATGTGATTTGTATACACAATGAGGTTTTATTCAGCTATAAGGAAGAATGCAATTGTGTCATTTGCAGGAAAATGAATGGTGTCAATGAAATAAGCCAGACTCAGAAAAAAAAAATCACGTTTTCTCTCATATGTAGAATCTAGAAAGACAAAAAAAGGTGTGCAAGTATACTATTTGGGAAGAGGAAGAGGACTAATGGGAAAGGGAGTTGGAGACAGGAAAGGGTAATGAGGAAATCAATATGACCAAAGTATATTAGATTCACATAGAAATATCTCACAATAAAACCCACTAATGTGTACAGTTAATATGTGCTAATAAAAAGTAGAACAATGAATAAAATAGTGAATTTTTAAAAGTTATAAAGAAACCAAGCCTTGCCCCCACAAAGAGCATGTATGTGTTATATACACAGTATACCACTGATTCGACATGGTTTATGGGAAAACCTATTTCATATCATTTATTTATTTAGCATTATATTTTATGCATTTATTTGAGTGGAGCCAGAGGGTAGCAGCTCTGTAGTATTAACTTCACTAGACATTCTTCTTAAATATTACAGTATAGTTCTGTACAAAGTGAACTTCTGTGGCTTTTACTGTGCTTTATTAGACTGACAGTTTTCCTTACCATACTCCCGTTGGCCTTTTCTTCCCCTGCCTCCTCCAACACAGAGTTAAATCAATACCACTAAAGCACATAGCAATTTTGAGATCTTTGCATTAGATATTTAATGTCAAGGGCAGGAAACTCCTGGTCCTCTGGACCATTCTGGCCTGAGTTTTTCATATGACTTGTGGCAATTCAAATATTTGAGAATCTGTGCATACAAGGAAGGTCAAAAGGGATTTAGAAGTGAGTGACTGACAGCAAGAAAGCTTGTAATCTGCTGCACAGGTTAAGAACTCATAATACAAAGCAGTGTATGATTGTGAAAGGGCAAGAGGAAAATATTAAATGTCTTCTGGCTGCCATGACATTAGGTCCTTTTCTGTTCTCATTAAATCCCAAGAGTAATTTCCTTAGATGAAACCAGTGTCTCAAAAAGGTTAATTTACCTACCCAGAGTTACACAACTTCCAAGAAGCAGAGCTAGTCTTGAATAGGTCTAATGGACTCTAGAAGTCCACCTCTGCCCTCTGAATAAGGGTCTGAGGGCCCTGTCACTGATGGTTCTCAGGCTCTTAGTTCAGCCCCTTTCACTCCATCTGAACACCATGGGACCCTCATTTGTTATGTAATAGCTGAATCCTCCTCTTCCCAGACACTTTTGCCTGCTTTTGGATAACCACACAGTCGCCAAAGAAAACAGAACAGATGCAGGACTTTCCTTAACTCCACCTCTTTACCCCTCAGTCAGCTGGTGCCAGGTCCTTTTGATTCCACCTCTACTCTGCAAACCCCAGATGCCATCTTCTGGAGGTAGGCTACCAGCTCTTGCCTCAGGGCTGGTAGAACAGGCTCTGGTTTGTACCACTCAGATATATTTTCCATCCTGGTTACAGATTCCAGCCTCAGTGTGATTTAAGTGGGATACTCAGTGTGTGTTCTCAGCTGGCATCTCAGCTCTTCTCCTGCTATCTATCTCTACCTTGTATCATTTCCTCCAAACTCACACCTATCCCAACTGATTCAAAACTTAGTTTACCTGGAGCACTTTCTTTTTTTTTTTTTTGGGTCCGGTCGTGGGGCCTGAACTCTGGGCCTGGGCGCTGTCCCTCAGCTCTTCAGCTCAAGGCTAGCGCTCTACCACTTGAGCCACAGCACCACTCCCGGCTTTTTTCTTTGTGCTTATGTGGTGCTGAGGAATCGAACCCAGGGCCTCCTGCATGCAAGGCAAGCGCTCTACCACTGAGCCACCTTCCCAGCCCCTGGAGCACTTTCATATAGACAAGTCTCTCCCTTTCTGCTTTAGAAAGAAACCAGCCATGTCCCTTTCCCAGTGTGCTTTCTTCACACCATGCCTGTATTTGCACTTATCACTAGCTGTTATTGTTTCTTCCTCCCTGGCCACTAAACAGGAGGGAGCTATGCCCTTTCCCTCTCCAGCTGCGCCTGACACACAGAGGCACCCAATCTTCTGTGTCGTGAAAGAAGGCACAGAGGAAAGGGTCTCCTGACTGCTCGCCATGTCCCTCCCAGCACTTAGACCACTGCCCTGCCCACTTACACAGCCTTCTTCCATGAGGCATCTCCTGAGTACAGTCCACTGCTTCCCACTTCCTATGTCCAACCTTGGTTTGATAGATGGAGACTTCCCCCCCACCCCATGGGTATACCAGGAGTACCAATTGGAAGGTCGCTTCTGGCCATCCCAGGATGGTGTGACAACAGACCTTCACGCTGGCAGGCCTCCAGGCAGAGATAGCGCCTGCTTGGCTGACAATACAAAGAACCCGTTTGTACAGCAGTGTGCTGAATGCAGTGCATTATTGCTGGCAGTTATGTTGGCCACAGTGCAGGGCGTGGAGTTTCTCTGAGACAAACACAGAAATACCCCCAAGATAATGTAGATCAGGATCTCCAAAGTCCAGTGTGAGTCATCGGTGGGTGCTGTTTAAGATAGGAGACTCTGCCTCGCATACTCAGCTGCCTCTCGGGCAGGAAGGTGAGCCAGTACTCATCCTGTTCCTCTCCTCATCTGTTGGGTGGCATTTGGTAAGTCTTCACAGCCCTCTGGCTTCAGCTAGCATGTATAAATGTGTATTGTAGAGCTTTGTGGCAATTAATATCCCAGGAAATGTTTGAAAGAAATACAAATTATTTTTGTGTTCTTACTAGTTATGTTTGTCCTTACCAAACTCCTTCCCTCATTTCTTCATGGGTTTTTAGGTGTTTAAGCTGCCTAAATGTCTAGTGAGCCACCAGATTCCTTTGTTGTTTGGTCTTGTTAGAAGTATAAAGCCAGCATGAGTGATTTAAGAGAAGGGCAAATATCTGGGTTTGATTGTGCTGGATACTGGCTGGAAAACAGCCAGGTCTCCTCCTATTTGCCCATGGGCTGTGAAATAATCCTGGTCAAACAGGCTCAGAGTTGGAATCTTAACTTTGTAGCTTTAATTTCTGCTCTTTGCACTAGTGGACTTCATCCAGCCCCCCTCTTCCCTGGAAACTTGAGCCTCTATAAAATTGTCAGCCACGGTGGGAAGAAAGCTGTGTGGGTACTGAGCTGTGGGTGGGGAGAGGAAGCAGCTGTGGGAGAAGGGTGGTGTGTCCCTGACCCAGGCTGACAGCCGAGGTAGGATGCAGGCCTCCCTGCCTGGGTGAAAGTGTTGTGTCCTGTGAAGTCCACCCTGGAGCTGCTTATCCCATTGGAAATCCATATTCAATTTGGGACTCTATGTGTATCTTATTATGAAAGACTTCTGTATTGTGCTACAATAAAGAAATCTTTCATTCTCTAGACAGTAAAATATTTGAGCAAATTTAACAAATTTTTCCCCCAGTTATTTAGGTATCCAAGGTATGTGTAGAATGCCAGGAAGGAGGGCATCTTGATAGTTATCTCTGATCTTTTGAAACCTGGGTAACTGGAGAAGAGATAGAGGTAGGCGATGAGAGGACTTGATTCCTTGAACTTAGAGGCTAAATTTCTGTGAGTTTAAAAAGAAAAATGGGAGTAACCACCTGCTCCAACAGACAGCAAAGCCTCCTATAACCTCATAGCATTGTGAATGTAGCAGTTGACAGAGCTTGACGTGCTATGCCCATTCAAGTGAAAGGAAAATTTGCTCTGCCAACTGCCAGAGCACTGGTTGTGAACAGCTTCTAGCTGCCTTATGTGATAGGTTGTTGCAAGAGATGCAGGATAGGCTTGTGGGCAGCCACTGATAGACAGGCCATTCTGGGAAGGTCCTCCCTCCTGCCCTTCCTCCTCCTCCAGCAAACTGAGGGGTAGTGAGCTGTTATACTGCCAAGGGGTTAACTGTGGCCTTAGGGTCAGCCTGGGACCACCTCCTGACACATCCTTCACATTTTAGGGAGTGACCCAGTGAAGATAAAGATGTGAGAAGACAGAACCCATTGCAAGGTGGCCTGAAGGCTTTTGTATAAGTCACAATTTAGATTTTAACATTGAGCCAAAGTATAGAGTCAGAGACTATCTTGAGATTGAAAGCTATTACTCACTCTACCACTTAAGTAGCTCACACATACATGCACTTTTAGTTTATTTTACCCTATGAAAAACCATGAAACACCCTGTGCCTAAAATTTAGAGTAAGGTGTCAAACTTGATTGTGCTACCTTCTTCCCTGACTGGGTAACCCTTTATCACAAGCTGACCTTACCCTAACAGGTCATCTCTGTTTGAAGAGTCGTATTAATCATCCCTTTGCCTTATCTTCTTACCACCTATGTGCTTATACCTCGGCAACATACTGACTACATTAGACATTTGTAAAGTTTCATTCCAAGTGTGTGTGTGGTTTTTTTGTTTTATATTTGTTGTTTTGGATTTTTGAGAACAGTGTCTTGTAGCCAAGGCTATCTGAGAACTTGCTAGGTAGCACAGACCCATGGTCATGGTTCTCTAGCCTGAACTTATCGAGCCTGAATGTGTTCTTCTTTAGTTTGCCTCTTTTGAGATTTATTCTTTTATTTTTCTATGTATGTATGTATGTATTTATTTATTTATTTATTTTTGAGTCCAGTCCTGGTCCTGAACTCTGGGCCTGGGCACTCACCCTCAGCTCTTCACCTCAAGGCTAGCACTCTACTACTTGAGCCACAGCACCACTTCCGGCTTTTTTTTTTTCGCTTATGTGGTGCTGAGGAATCAAACCCAGGGCCTCATGCATGCAAGGCAAGTGCTCTACCACTGAGCCATCTTCCCAGCCCAGATTTATTCTTTTAAATTCTCATAGTTCTAACTCATGTCATTCTACTGCACAAATATAGAATGTGCACATATATATACACACATGTGCATGTGCATAGAATATTTACATCATTCTCTTGCCCATAAATTACTCTTCCATCCTAAGAATAGGATTTGGGGGTCTCTAGGGCCTGGGTATATTCAAATGCCAGGTTTTTTTTATTTTCAGAATTAGTTATATTTAAACATTTCAAACAATATGTTATATAAATATTGCTTCATTTTAAAATACATCTTGAAAAAAAATAAAATAAGATACATCTTGAACCATCCAAAACTGATTTTGTTTAAAAAAAATCCTATTCTTTTGGGGCATCTGAAAAACTTAACTTCAACCATAAGAACATGACTTTAGTTTTATAGTTATTGTTAAAGAAACCATTTTTGAAAAGTAAAACCAAACATTAAAGCCAAGAAAGTCCCAAATGAAACAATCTAGCCCTCAGGAGCCATATGAGCTATATACAAAAGCTTTCTGGATCAACTGTCACTCTTACTCTGTCCTAAATACAGTCATCTACCACCTAACACCAGAGTATATTTAGGGGATAGGTTCTGAGAAATATTTCATTAGATGGCTTTGTCATTGTATGAGCATTATGAAGTATAGTTACACAAAACTAGGTGGTCTAGCCTTCTAACCTATGTGAACTAAACTATTACTCTCAGGCTACAAACATACCATACTGAATGTGGTAGGCATTTGAATAACATGACATTTTTGTATCTAAATGTGAAAAAGAAAAAGTACAGTAAAAATGGCTAATGTTGTACCTGTGTGGGGCTCTTGCCTGTGGGTGTGGCTTGCAGGACAGGCCTCTGTTCTAGGTAAGTCAGTGAGTGAGCTGGGAGGGCAGTTGAGGCCCAACCTGTGATGAGTAACGATTGTTGATTGTAAATACTGTGCTAGGTACAATGTGTGAACTAAGCATACTCTATAAACACTGTACTCGGTCTATCTTAAATTGGTTTAAAACTTTTTGCAGTAACAACCTTGGCTTAATATCACTTCCTATAACCTCTTTAATTTTGTAAAATGTTTTGACTTTTGTAGTAGCACTTTAAAAGACAAACATCTTGTATAGCTATGTAAAAATATTTTGAAGTTTTTCAGATTCTTTGAGCTTTCTTTTTTTGCCTGCCCTGGGGTTTGAACTCTGGGCCCAGGTACTGTGTTCAAGATTAGCACTCTACACCTTGAGCCACTGCTCCACTCCTGACTTTTTGTGGTCAGTTGGGGTCTAATGGACTTTCCTGCCTTGACTGGTTTTGAATCACAGTCCTCAGATCACAGGCTCCTGAGTAGCTAGGGTTACAGGTGTAGCCACTGGTGCCTGGCTAATCCTTTAAGTATTTTTGTGTTAAAAACCTAAAACAAACTAAAGATGCGTTAGCCTTAGTCTCCTCAGGGTCAGGCTCATCAACAAGATCTTGAGGGGCGGTAAACAACATGTGGAATTGTTATTATTTGCAGCATCTTCAGGGATGAACTGAGATGATCTCACACTTAATTTGCTTTTTATGTGCATGCCAAAGTAATGATGAAAAGCATGGTAAATATGTGAGTGAGTAGCAACCCTCCATCACCAGGTATTATGCTCACTGTGCAAGGGCCTGTGCTGTGCCTACCTATGGCTGGCACTACAAAAGCTTTGTTTATACAAGATCCCCATTAGCACAAGAGACAGTTGGTCAGGAGATGATGGGAAGTTTTCAGCTGAACTATAATCTCTAAGACTCATGCAGACATGCCAACCACTATGGTTGTTGACAGAATATGTATATGTTCACCTGTTACACATTGCATACACTGTCCTCATACACCCCTGTGGAAGTTCCCAGAGAAGTTTGTATGGGAAACATTGGATTCAAATCTTCAAATCTAGGAGAGTTGGGAAACTTTGTGCTCAGGAGGAGCATTTTGGTGGCATCGGTCCCTTGAGAAGGTAGATTTGGTGAAGAGCTCAGAAAGATATAATAATAGCATACAGTGTTTTTTATTTTAATGGTATTTATTTCCCTTGAGAGCTTCTACTTATGACTTTGATTGCAGCTTAGTGTTCTTCCTTAGAACTACCTTTAAAACACATTTTTTTCTTCCTTGGGAAATTAGATTTAAAAATCTTTTTTGTTCAGTGAGGGAATTGCTTTTCTAAAAGAAATGACATCAGGGACATCAGTTAAACTAAGTGTGTAGCTACAGAAAGTCCCACTCTCCTGATAGCCAGCTATTTTTGCCACTACTAGTAGGATCAGAGGTCCTCAGAAGGTCAAGGAAGCATCCTGTCTGCCTTAGTGCAGTTTTGCAGATCTTTGCCTATTAGTCTCCCTTTGAGGCTAGAGGCACTGGAGCTTCTGATGAAAAGCATGGGAAAAAACGGTGACTGAGCATAAACTATGTCAAAAAATAATACAAAACAAAGAATATCCCATTATACTGATTCCAAATCACCACAGGAAACTCACACCCACAATTCTGAGGCTATCCTTCTAGAAAACTGCATACAAATAGAGCCTGCATGTATACATCTATGATAGTCTTCCACCCCTACCCACTTTAAGAGCACAAATCAGCATGCACAGTGTGCCTAGCTCTGTGTCTTGCTTTTCCATCCTGGTAGTGTCCTCCCATGATTACCCATTCAGATCCATTTCCCTAGTGGTGGCTGCATCATTTACCAGGGTACTGGAATATTTTTAGGTGGCTCACTGTTGGTGGATACCTGTGCTGTTTCCAGAACTAGAAACAGATGGTGGTGGTAGCAGCAGCACTGGTGGCAGACTATTGTGTTAGTAGCCGCAAAGATGAACTGGAGAAAGAGACATCAAAATTGTAAACACTCTGCTATTTTTAAAAGCTTTTTTTTATTAATTTTAAATATTATTATACAGATGATGTACAAAGGGGTTACAGTTATGTAACATTTCTTAGAGTGGTTTGTTTTAACATCAGGCAAACAAGAATGATATGGAATCTCGAAAGACTAGAATCTTTCTTCCTTGCCTTTTTTTCTGATGATGATCATTATGGTGGAGAAGGAGATTGTGATACATAGCCAAGCATTTGAAGGAAATGTTATCTACAGCTTAGTGGCCAATGACTTGGGTAGATCCAGTTCTTTTATCTCCTGCTTCTAGTGCAGACACACTCTGTGACAACTGGACTGTTGGTTATCATTTCATCATGTATCTTAGAATACATCATCAGTTTGGACACAAAAGGTTTCCTAATGCAGAACTTGTCATTTCATTAATACTGTTTGTAAACATAGTGGATTATCCATTCCCACCCCATTATCCTTCTCTTTCTACTGGCTAGCCGATTCCTGCAGTAGAGGCTAGAATCGTTAGATTCTGCTTCGCCATCCTTGCTGTGGCTGGGGTGTGAGCATGGGACACAGGCCTGGCCCAGAGGTTCCCATGGGAGATGTGCTGAGGAGCTTCCGCAGAAGGTTCTCCTCCCTAATAAGATAGGAAAGAAGAGAAGCATCCTCACCTAGAGCTAGGAAGTATCTGTGTGGAATTCTGATTTTGCCTCCATGATAGTAACAAGCAGTTGTCTTGAGGATAATAGAGTGAAAAAATGGAAAGTACTTGGATATTTGACCTTTTTGTTTGTTTGTTTGTTTTTTGTCATCAGTCGTGGGGCCTGAACTTGGCCTGGGCGCTGTCCCTCAGCTCTTCAGCTCAAGGCACTACCACTTGAGCCATAATACCACTTCCGGCTTTTTTTTTTCTGCTTATGTGATGCTGAGGAATTGAACCCAGGGCCTCATGCATGCAAGGCAAGCACTCTACCATTGATACACCATCTCAGCCCCTGACCTTTTTTTTTAGAGGGTGGTGATACTGGTGTTGAAATTCAGGGCCTCCCATTTGCCAAGCAAGTGCTCTACCATTAAGCCACATCCACAGCCCTTTTTTGCTTTATGTTATTTTTCAAGTAGGATCTGTGTTCTTGTCTAGGGCTACTTCAGACTGTAATCCTTGTACAGCATCTTGGGAACCACAAGTACACAACTATGCCTGGCTTATTTGTTGAGGCTATGTCTAATTTTCTTTTGTCTTGAACTACAATCCTCCCAACTTTACTATCCAAGTAGCTGAGATGATAGCCGAAAGTTATCACGCCCAGCATAGATTCTGTTTATTTCTAAGCCCCAAATTAGCCCTGTTCTCTGATCTTAGTCTGCAAAATCCCAAGTGACCTTACTTTCGAATCTTCTTTCATTCAGTTACTGAAATTATCCTACCCAATATAGAATTTTACCCACAGGAAATACTATCAAAGTAGCAAAATGACACATAAAGACAGCTAAGTGCCTACTGTGTTCAAGAGACAGACAACGTGAGGCTCTGAGGTTGCCAAGAAAATAAAAAGAAAGGGATGAAGATGAGGCAAGAGGGAATTATCCCTGGAGTTCTGAGTAGAATTCAGTACTAGTTTTGAGATGACCAGATGACTGTGTGGAAGAGGTTAAGTTGAGCCTGAAGCTGAAGGAACCCTGAGAATCTAGTGTAGAGTCTGCATTCCTGGAAGCCCCATGCTCTGGAAGGAATACAAGCTGTGGCATCAGACTTAGGCTCAGACTCTCACTTGTCACTTCCTAAGTTGCAGCTTAATTTCTTTGATATATAAAGCATGTTTGCATAATTGGGGTCAAAAACTAGAGATCAATGATAATCAAACCTCTGTGCTGCTAGGTACCAAGTAAGAGGTAGAGAGAAGTGATAAGGACTGTTCACGTGTGAGGCCTCAGGAGCAAAGGTGAGGTAAGCCAGAAGTGATTGGGCCCGCGTGCTTGAGCTGGTCAGGGTTCATGGGATCAGGTCATTTGGTGTGGGGAGAGAGTACAGAATCTGGACAGAAATGGGATTGGGTAGAGACATGGAGGCCCTTGTCTTCCAGCTTGAGGAATTTCAGCCTCATCCTGTAGACAGCCTAACTGCTGAGAGGGGCAGTCTAGAGACAAAGATAAGCAAAGATTGGTATGGTGGTCCAGCTGTCAGGACAAAACAGTTGGGCCAGACAAGTGTCAGATATTCATAAGAAAGGAAGGGTCAGTATTTCTCTATCGAAAAAGAGGTTAGTGAATGTAGTAGGCAAGGGAGATGGAAACAATGGTGAGTCCTAAAGACTGAAAGGCTGTCCATGTTGTGTGTGAAATTCAGACAGATGTGTAATACCCCAAGATAATTGTGTACTGGGGTTGGGACAAGAGCAAACTGGAAAGGTTTGTTGAGATGGCTGATGCAAATCCTATATAAGTGGAAAATAGATAACTACTCAAATCTGCTCCCCAATTATGCTTGTCACTTTCATGCTATTTATGCATAAGAAGTTTAGTTCCTTTAAGAATATATGCACCATGTTAATAAAAACAAACATAACCTTGCCTCTGATTATATGTTTGAACACTTAGAGTTGAGCCCATAATATAAAGTATATCTTCATTGATGGTTGCTGGACTGCATAATTATCAGGATGAAAAACAAGTTGCTGAGCACTAGTGGCTCACATATGTAATTCTAGCCATTCAAGAGGCTGAGATCTGAGGATTGCAGTTCAAAAACCAGACCATGCAAGAAAGTCTGTGAGACTCTTAGCTCCAATTAGCCACTAAAAAGCCAGAAGTAGAAACTGTGGCTCAGGTGGTAGGGCACTACTCTTGAGAGCAAAAAAGCTCAGAGATAGTGCCTAGGCCCAAGTTCAAGCACCTGGGCTAACACAAAGAAAAAAGAAAAAGGAAAACAAGCAAGTAAAGTGTTTCTGATTTAGGGAGTGTAATAGTTACACATATATTTATAATGATCTTAATAAAATAGTCAAAACAATATGTAAAGTAACATGATCATATCAGAGGTATCAAGTACAGAAATCAAAGAAAAAAATTCTAATTGTGAAAATACTGTACAGAGGGTTTACAATTACACAGGCAAGATAATTAGTACATTTCTTATCAAGCATTGTAGCCTCCTCCTTTGTTTCCCCTTCCCATCCCTTCCCATCCTCCCTCCCCCAAACCTCCACCCCACCCCCCACACCAAAGTGTAAAGTTTGTTTTCGACATAACGACTTGTACATCTCATTGTTGCAATGGGTCCACCTGTATCCCTATTTAAACGATTTGTTTTTTCCCTTCCCCTCCACAAATTATACCGATATCAAATACAGTGAAAGCAGGGGTTATACCATGGGGGAGGGACATACAAAGCAACAAAGAAATAATCTTATAAATGTGTTAGAAACAATCGCATGAAAGAAAAAAATATTTGAATACATATCTTAGGGTTCATTTCCCTAACATCAACTTACCTGACCTTTTCTGCTTGACTCAGACATATACTAGTTATTGCAAATAAGGGAAACCATGGGACCTATGTTTCTTTGGGCCTGGCTTACTTCACTTCATATAATTTTTTCCAAGTCTTTCCATTTCCTAACAAATGGGGCAATGTCATTCTTTCTGATAGAGGCATAGAATTCCATTGTGTATATATACCACATTTTCTTGATCCATTCATCTACTGAGGGGCATCTGGGTTGGTTCCAGATCTTAGCTATGGTGAATAATGCTGCATAGTTGTGCTGATAGCTTTAGTGTGGTCTTGTTTGTGAACATTTGGGTAAAATGCCCAAAAGTGGGATTGGATTGCTGGGTTATAGGGGAGCTCTATGTGGAGTCTTTTGAGGAACCTCCATACTGCTTTCCAAAGTGGTTGAACAAATTTACACTCCCACCAACAATGCAGTAAGGTTCCCTTCTGTCCACATCCCCTCCAGCATCTGTTGTTATTAGAGTTCTTGATTATAGCCATTCTAACTGGGGTGAGGTGGTATCTCAATGTTGTTTTGATTTGCATTTCTTTTATGGCTAGGGAGGTTGAGCATTTCTTCATGTGTCTATTGGCCATCCTTCTTTCTTCTTCAGAGAAGTTTCTCTTTAAGTCTTTAGCCCACTTATTTATTGGGCAGTTGTTTCTTTGAAGATTTGTTGTTGGGGGATTTAATTTTTTGAGTTCCAAGTATATTTTAGATATGAGACCCTTGTCCGTTGTATGGCTAGTGAAGATCTTTTCCCAATTCGTAGGCTTTCTATTGATCTTGCTAGCTATGTCCTTTGCCATGCAGAAGCTCTGCACTTTCATGCAATCCTATTTGTCCAACCTTTCTTTGATTTGTTGTGTTTCTGGGTCTCTATTAAGAAAATTTTGGCCTGTGCCAAGGAGTCCTAGGGTGTCTCCTATTCCATCTTGTAATGTTTTCTGAGTGTCTGCTTTGATTCCGAGGTCTTTGATCCATTTGGAGTTGATTCTGGTACAGGGTGATATATAAGGATCTAGCTTTAGTTTTCTACAGGTAGTTAACCAATTTTGCCAGCACCATTTACTGAAGAGGCTGTCTTTCTTCCATTCTATTTTTTTAGCTCCCTTATTGAAGATTAGGTGGCTATAGATCTGTAGGTTCATTTCTGGGTTTTCAATTCTATTCCATTGGTCCTGAGGTCTGTTCTTGTGCTAGTACCAGGCTGTTTTGATTACTTTGTAGTAGAGTTTGAAATTTGGTATTGATATTCCTCCAGCACTGTTCTTTCTGTTGAAGATCGTTTTTGCTATTTGGGGTCTATTATTGTTCCATATGAATTTTTGGATTGCCTCTTCTATTTCCTTGAAGAATGAGGTTGGAATATTGATAGGTATCGCATTGAATTTGTAGATAGCCTTGGGAAGTATTGCCATTTTCACAATGTTGATCTTTCCAATCCAGGAGCACAGGAGTTTTTGCCACTTTCTAAGTTCTGTTTTGATTTCCTTTTTCAGGTTTTCAAAGTTTTCATCATAGAGGTCCTTCACTTCTTTGGTTAAGTTAATTCCTGGGTATTTTATTTTTTGTGGGGCTATTATGAATGGAGTTGCTTTCCTAATTTCAGCCACACTTTTCTCATTGTTGGCATACAGAAAAGCCATTGAGAAATCAAAGAAATTTTAGTTCAAGTTCAGGTTGGTGTCTTAGACTGAGTGAATTTTCATAGTGTTCTCAGAGGGTCTTCTAACATTTTGAAATGCTGAATAAAGTAGGTGGGCTGTGTTAAATTTATGAAGTGTACTACATTGCGGATATTCATAAGGAGTCAACAGCCCTTCAAAGGGTCAAGTTTATCATCTTGTGCAAGACAAAAGAAAAGCAAAGAGAAAAATCCCCTCCTTCATCTGACTTAGGAAAGTCTTGTACTTTACCCTTGGGGGATAAAGTTAATGTTTTCAAGTGGCAATTCTGCATACAAGCAGTTCTGTAATAAGCTCAGCAGGTGTCCCTATCAGAGTTCTCATTGTCTCTGGGGGAGTTAGGGCTCTGTGCCAGGTACAGACCCAGGATTTAGTCTATTACAATTTCCATTTTTTTTAAGCATCTGGCATTGAAACTTACCCAGACTGCCTTCTGCCCACAACACATACTTTTCTTTTCCTTTTATTAATTTAATTTGAGTTTTTATTTTTTTCCAGGCAGAAATGCAATCATGGTACCTGCTGAGAATAGATGGGTATACCATGGAGCTTTCTTACAGTCTGACAATTTTTTGTGACTATGAGAGTGAGAAGAATATACTGTGTACCCTACATTATGATATTTCTCTTTTCAGTCCATAAATAAAAACAGACGGACCAGCATCCTCTGAAGGAAGTCATCCTCAATGCTGGCCTCTGTTTTTCATCCTGGGTAAAAACATTGCACTTGGTGGTCTATTTGGATCCTGACAAAAAGCACCAAGGCTATGATAATAATTGGAATCTGTTCAGTAATTTAGGTCCCCAGAAAAAAACATGATTAGAGATAGCATAAATCACCAATCATGTCTTTATGAGGCAAGATGGCTGACTTCCACTCACATGATAGCTAATGTTCTTTTAAGCAGGAATTTAGCTAGTATTAATTTCAAATAACGTGTGTGTGTGTGTGTGTGTGTGTGTGTGTGTGTGTGTGTGTGTGTTTAGTACAAGGTCTAGCTATAAGATCCTGCATTCCAGACAGAGACCTTCTTAGTGTTAATATTCAGTGAAGTGTGAATTATAGGAATGTGTTGACCAAATTGTATGAATTCACTTAGCAAATCATTCTTCTGTGACTGCATAGCACATGAACCAAATCCCCAAATCTCTAAATACGGCTAGCACAGCAAGGGATTTTTGTAGTTAGTAAGAATTTAAACTGTCAGAGATGAGACCTGCCTCAACAACAACAACAAAAGAATGTAGGCCTGATATGGTGGATGTATTCAAGAGTCAAAGACAAGGACGATCATGGGTTAAGGCAGCCTGGGCAAAAAGTTGACAAGAAATAATTTGTATTTAAGGTAGGATTTTATGGGTGGCTTTTTTTTTTGGTGGCGGGGTGGGGGGTGGTATGGGGGGGGTAGTCCGATTATGGGGCCTGAACTCTGGGCCTGGGTGCTGTCCCTCAGCTCTTCAGCGCAAGGCTAGCGCTCTACCACTTGAACCACAGCACCACTTCTGGCTTTTTTCTTTTTGCTTATGTGGTACTGAGGAATCGAACCCAGGGCATCATGCATGCTAGGCAAGCGCTCTACCACTGAGCCACCTTCCCAGCCTATGGGTGGCTTTTTGTTGTTGTTGTTGTTGTATGTTCCATCTGTCTATTTCTCAGTACTTTACTTTCATGATCATTGTCATAGTTTCTGGAGCCTGCTGTGTACTCTGTGTTCATTAATGTTTCACACTCCTCCTTTTACATATTCTTGCCCTGCACACTCAAGGCCTTCTGCTTCATGCTCTTTTCTCGAGCCACACTTCCAGCTATTAATTGTTCTTAATTTTAGAGACCTTAAACTTTTAGTTTCCTGAACATTCTACTTACTTCATCTCCAGACACATTGTGTTCATTAGTAAGCTGTCTTGGCTGTTTTTCAAGTCTCCAAGTCCAGTTTCCCTTCCTAGAAGCCTTGTACTTAAATGCCCTACAATAGTTACTCCCTCCACACACACATTCACCTTGCCCTTTGTAGTACTTCCCACATTTCCTGTTCACACAGAGTTCAGATGTCTTCCTGAGTGGACATGGAGACAGGACTAAGCTCTCATATAGTCATCTTCTTACTCCTGGGCTTCTAGAATATACCTGGCTCTCAGAAGATGCCCCAGGGGTGGGGATGGGGGTTGGGGGGTGTGTGGGGGGGAGATGTGGGGCATGGTCTTCAAGTAGAAATTCTGAATTGTGGTGGACCTGGTTTCCCTAAATTACTCAGTTCTGCCAGCTATCATAAAAAACAATTTGGTCCAAGTAAGTGAATAAGCTGTAATTGTACTTTGAGTGTTTTTAGTTAAATCCAGTCTTTTTGAGAAACATTGGCTTTCTAAGTAACTATTATGTAATGAAACAAGGCATTAGCACTGTGTATCAACATGGTATTTAGGATTTTGCAGAACCTAAAGTGAAGTATTTTTCTGTCTAACTCTGGTGTATCCAGTAATAGCCCAGATATTAGTGCCTTGCTGTGTGCCATTCAGATTCCCACTTCTCTTCATTTGCTCCCTTGTGTTCTAAAAACAAATATAGCAAGTATTTATTAGATAGTGTAATGAAAGTTTGGGAAACTAAAATTATTAAGGAGTTAACGAAATTTTGCAGTTCAGAATTGACAAGCCAATGAAATTAAAGTTATATTCCTAGTAGAATCGAACAATATTGTATGTTAATATTTATTCACTGGGCACCTGCATGGTCATAGGCACTGTAAAGTTATTGTTTTGACAGCTCATATTTTCATTATCTATTCTTTTGTTTTATAGATTACTTTTTTGAACTGTCATTTATAGTAAAGGGCATACATCTTAAATGTAGAGTTGGGTGATTCTTACTTTCGTAATGCACAGAGCCACCACCTACTAGATCAATCTTGTATCAGCCTTTTCTTGTCTGATGCCATGATGCTCCCTGGCGCCACCTTCTGGTGAACCATTCCCCCAACCCCTGTTCCCGTGATCAGGGTAAACCAGAGTTCTTAATCACTGTAATTATTCAGCACTTGTGTGTTTGCGTATGTTCTCTTTAAGAATCATACATGTCTTTGTTGTATATTAGCAGTTCTTTGTTCCTTTCCCTTGTAGCCTATGGTTTTAGATTACTATTTGCATAGTTTTCATTATAAAGAAAGGTAGTTATTTAATTTGCAGAAATAGGTATATGCTGATAACTTAGTTTATTTAATAAGACTAGCAGAACTTGAAGTGGAAAAGGGGGTTGCCAGACCTAGCAGCAACAGGATTATTTGAGTGTTAGTGCTGCAAGGACTTTAGAGGTCTCAGTTAAGCTACCTTGTTCTCTCAAATGAGAAACAAATGAGAACCAGAGTCAACCAAAACCCAGATCCCTGTCACTCTGGTTTGGTCTTTTCCTGAAGTCACTCCTATGTCACAATTCAAGTAAAATCTTGTGGAAGACCTGGGTCAAAAGGAACACACTCTTGGGAATTTAGAAATCCATAATCCATGCTCTAGAAATTTCACTGGAACCTTCCCTCTTGGTGTCAGTTCAATAAGATGTTACTTTGTACGTGTGACTTTCTCTCTTACTGAAGCTCATCTGCAAGAGCAAGAATGGGAAATTTAACCAGGACATATGTTTATTTTTTACTTTCAAGGCATAGTTTTGAATTTTTAATGTTCTCTGATGGGCTCCTGTTAAAAGTCCAGAAGAAAACCACAAGGATTATTCTTTTGATGAGGAGTCTTCTAGAAAATTCTCTTCTGTGATCTCTGCAAGTAAAAAACTGATCATTAATCTTTACCTTCCCACTAAGGTAAAGAAGTAAGTCATAGGAAATTCATAGAAAGGATTTTGAAGGAGAGATTAGTGGATTTACAGCAGTGGAAAATTAAATCCTGTTGAACGACTAGTCAGGAAATAACCGTAGAACATTTTTCATAATGTTAGAGTCATCTTAGATTTTGTTAGAAAACAGAAACAAATGACTTACCTTTTTTCTTAATTATAAGGCTTTTATTTCCAAGCAGGATCGAAACCTATTTGTTAGTTGGTCCTGAAATAAATTTAATGACTAATAAGCCTTGTTAGATTTTCATATTAAAAAAATCCAAAGGAATATCACAGCAAATATTTGTCTACTTTAGCCAGACTCAACAATAAAAATTCTTACCTTTGCACTCTGTGTGTGTGTGTGTGTGTAGTTTGTTTCAAAATAAGTAACATACAGACATCAGGGGATGTTGCTTCTGATATGCATCTGCTAATACTTTTTAAATGACTAATTATATTTTTCAAGTATGCATTTATCCAAAATGTACATATGTATTTATTTATTTGGGAGTGTTAGGTTTGAACTCAGGGCCTCATTTACTAGTAAAGCATGATATGAGTGAACCACAACTCTAGCTCTTTCTAGCTGGTTATTTAGAGATAGGGCCTCACTCTTTACCTGTGTCTAGACCGAAATCTACCTATTTTATTCCTCTGGTCATAGCTTCAGTGACAGGATTGTGCCACCACTCCCAACTTCTTCCCTTGAAAGAGAATCTCTCCAGCTTTTCTGCCTAAACTGGCTAGGAGCCACAATCCTCCCGATCTCAGCCTCCCAAGTAGAGAGGATTACAGGTGCAGGTATGTGTATAAGACAAAATAAATATAAATAAATGCAAGCCACTTTATTTCTCTTTTTTTCTTTTGGTGGTAGTAGTACCAGGGTTTGAACTTGTGGTCTTGTACTTGCCAGGCAAATACTCTATCACTTCATCCCAGCCCCCATCTTCTATTTTTTTTAAACTTTAGATGATGTCTCAATATGATGCCCACACTGAACTTGACCTCATGAACTCAGTGATCCTTCGGCTTTAGCCTTTGGCATAACTGAGACTCTATAGTCATTATGCAAGTACACACAGCCAATGACATTCATTGATACATAGGTATCCCAAAGTTTCTAGCCATCTTTTTGCATACAGAGCTGACAATTGCTCACACTGGTTAATAGAAAAAAGATGTGATCTGCCCAGAACCAAAGAGGTCATCTTTAATGTTGCCAAAAACCAAGCCGGGCGCTGGTGGCTCACGCCTGTAATCCTAGCTACTCAGGAGGCTGAGATCTGAGGATCGCGGTTCAAAGCCAGCCCGGGCAGGAGAGACCGTGAGACTCCTATCTCCAATAAACCACCAGAAAACCGGAAGTGGCGCTGTAGCTCAAGTGGTAGAGCGCTCGCCTTGAGCTGAAGAGCTGAGGGACAGCGCCCAGGCCCAGAGTTCAAGCCCCACGGCCGACAAAAAAAAAAAAAAAAAAAAAAAAAATGTTGCCAAAAACCATCATGGCCAGAGAGTTTGTTTACTACTCATCATAGCCTGACCATGAAAGAACATGAGCCATTGTAGGCACCAGCTATCTCCATGGTCTACAAGGGTTCAGTGCCAAACCCTAGGCTTTTTGTCCTCAGGTTAGTTCCGAATCTCTGTGAAAGGGCCATTGGGAAGTTGAGGACAAGTTCAGAGCTATGAAAAAGGAAGAAAATATCTGTGAAGGGATAGGAAACTGCCCTTTCTCCCCCATCCCCCTCCACTGCATCCTCCCTCTGCTCTGCTGCATCCTCACCCCCCCCCCCCCCCCAGACCTTAAGGACCAACAGGAGAGAAGGAACCTGGTTTGCTTATTGAAAGAACTATTGTAGGTGGGGGTGGGGATGGAGGTGTAATCTGGTAAAGTGGTAACCTTAGGGGGATTGGAGAGATAGGAAAAGGTGCTGCTTTCAGGTGGGTAGACCTGAGGATAGCAAGGCTGGGTCAGTGTGGGCAAACATAGGAGATACAGCATATACAGACAGTTTTAAATAGGGATCAGAGAGAACTTAGGTAAGAAAGAAGGATATCATTGATACATGAGGTCATAGAAGTGAGTCTAATGCAAATGTACTTACATAACTATCCATAAAAACAAGCTTCCATGCCCAAACAAGAATACGCCCAGAATGTTGGCTATGAAGGCTTTTTAGAGGAAGTAGAAGGTTCTAATCATTAGATAAGCTTTTCTGATATATCTTTCCCTTGTTTGGCTTAAAGACTTGGAGGTGGGAAAGGTTAGCTTAATACCCTTTCTGTAGGGATACATTCAGTCTTAGATTTATGAGATTAGCAACATAAAATACTTACTAATGGCACTTATAATACAATAAAGGATCAGATGTTGACATTTAAAATTTTAGTCATTTGAGATGAACCATTTTAAAAATCAGGGGAATTCCAATATTAGATAAGTCTCTGTAAAGTACTGTCTTGGGCTTTGGGGTATGTGGATACCTTTTAACAGTTATCTTTACACAGAACTAGAGGGACAAAGGGTGAACAAATACAGTGGTTCTATAGACACTGTGTTGAAAATTTATGATACAACTTGTGGGTACAACTTGATGGGAGAGAAAAACTAGAAGAGAGTGAGGGAAGGGGTGACATTGTCCAAAAAGAAAAATACTCTTAGCCAGGCACTAGTGGTTCATGCCTGCAATCCTAGCTCCTCAGGTGGCTGAGATCTGGAGGGTCGCAATTCAAAGCCAGCCAGGGCAGGAAAGTCCATGAGTCTCTTACCTCCAATTAACCACCAGTAAACTAGAAGTAGCACTGTGGTTCTAAATGGTAGAGCACTATCCTTGAGCAAAAAAGCTCAGGAACAACTCCTAGGCTGTGAGTTCAAGCCCCATGGCCCACATAAAAAGAAAAATAAAAAAATGTACTCTTTACTTGACTTATATTACTGTAACCCCTCTGTATATCACCTTTTTAAATAACAATTTTAAATTATCTTTACCCTTTGGGTTCATTGAAACTTGCCCCTTCAGAAACCCTGGGTTTGAGGTTGAGACCTATTTGTCATTCATTCTCCACCCTAGCCCCCTTTCTGCTGCAGTGTACTCATAGGCAAATTTTGTGAACTAACTTGAGAATGGTGAGGAGTGAGACCCTCTTCCCTTTATCCAGCTTTAGCCATGATGGCAACATACTACCTGCCTGGAGTAAGTTAGTGTTGATAGGGGATACAACATATATACTATTGCAAGGTTCAGTTTCCAAGTACTTCGCACCAGAAGTCCCACACTGTGAGGAACAGCCCCTGCCCTCATTTTTCAGATGAAGCAGTTGAGATGTAGGGGAAGGACAAGTAAATATGGCAGAGCTAGCATTTGAACCTAGAAGGTCTGGGCCTTATACCTATACCTTAGCCACCTGGTAGCTGGCCTCTATTTAGGGCACATGGCTGAGGAATTCTAATAAATCTGGGCAGACTGGTGGCTATAGGTGTTTTAACTGGGTCCTCTGCTTGGGAAATAGGGCTAACCCAAATACAGACTGTGATTCAAAGATGTTTCATGATACAGTATTTATCATAAAAACTGCTATGCACAGTTCCTTTTATTTCTTTGTTGTTTCATTGCTCCCAGATTATAAAGTAATATGTTCCTAGAGCACTCCTTTCTGCCTCTGAAATATGAACCTTTGGTGTCTTTAATCTACCATAAGTGTGGGAGAAGGAAGTCTGCTCTTATCTGCATCTTGATAGCAGAACACTTAATGACTGTAAAACCTGCTAGGACTTTACCTGAGGAGGGAGTTCATGTACAGTCTGGCTCTGAAAATCATTAGTAGTGGTTTAAATAGAAACAACCTGCATTTTTCATTATGCAGGGTATCTAGGGATTCAAGTTAGTTTCTCTTATTATTATCAGATTGAAAACAGCTTTACTAATTGCCTGTGTCTCAAGCAAAACAGTCTGTATTTATGTATATATCTAACCAATGGTTTGGCACATGCATTATGCTCTCAGTGAAATGGTGAGATTCTTGGAGCCAGGTAAAGCTGGACTGGAGCCCAGTTCTGCCACTGATTCCATGACTCCAGACAAGGCACCTGAAGTTCTTACTATAAAATGGGCATAATAATTCCAATCTCAGGTTCATGACAAATAAAAATGTACAGGAAGCATTTAGAAAATTATTTGATGCTTATAAATCCAAGCAATTATGGTTTCCTTTTAAAAAAAAATGTGAGCTGTCTTGCCAAGATTGTATTGTTCCTTGAGCCATTCTGTTTTGGGCCTTTTTTCTTTAAATAAGTAATTGTCTTCAACTAAGGAGAGTGAAAGGATGCCTGTTTCTATAGATAGGTGTCTGGATGAATTCGTACATACATAGACAAATACAGATACCATTTTTAGTGCTGTGGATTGAATTCAGGGCTTCCCTCATGGTAAGCAAATTCTCTAGCCCTAGAACACCTAAAGTTTTGAGTTTGTATTCTATTATATTGTGATTTGCTAAGGGTCTAGAAACTACAGTTGATGATCTTTAATGGACAGTTATTCATGTTTCAAGGTTATGGTGTGATGTAGTACATTTATATATTGTATACTAATTATCTCAACACTTAGGTTATTCATCATCTGAAACACAGCATTTCTCTGTGATAAACTATATCCAAAATCCCCTCTCCTAGCTGTTTTGAATTATAGGGTATAATATTGTTGACTATAATTGACGATCACAGAAATCATGCCTGTTAAACAATCTCTCCCTTCTCCCTCCCTTCCCTGGCCTTCTGGTAACAACTATTCAGCTCTCTTGTTCTGTGAGTTTACCTTTTAAAAGAATTCCACACATAAATGAAACCAAGTGCCTGTCTTTCCATGCCTGGCTTGTTTCACTTAACGTTAAGATGTCCAGGTCCATCTGTGTTGACACATTTGATAATCTTGTTGGTAGATTGGATGAATTTTTAGTTTTCCAATATTTGTCATACAAGACTATGTTCTTCTGCTATTACAAGTAATGAATTGAGTGGAAACATATGTATGTGTACAGGGGAAATGTCACTTAGGAAGGAAGGGATCACCTGTATATTCTACATCTAGTATGTCTTCTTGTTTACCATTTTATAATTGATCATCTATATTCTGCTTGGAACAGGGGAGAGCTCTGAGATATACCAGTTTCCTGAGTATTTGACCTCTCACCTGAATGAAATGCCGTAAACAACCTGCAATCCAGTCTGTCTCGAAAGCTATTTCATATAGCCTTGGCTACAGATTCTTCTTGACCTCATTGCAAATGACTGAACAAATGTAAACATGAGGGACAACTGGCTGCTCCAGCTGGCTGTTTGTCAACCACTGATTCATTCAGCAGCACTGAGGTCCTATTGAGGAAGCAGTGTGGGACAGATACAGGTGGCTTATTAAATGATCCTTCTCTCTAAATGTTGGAAGAACAAATGTTATGCAAATACTTACACCTAGCAGAATAAGTACTGTAGAGGGGACAAATACAAATCTGGGATCCACCCCAAAGGCAGGGATCAATTCCAGCTGGGTGTGAGCTGAGCATGGGAGAGGCTTCTTGGAAAGAGACAGTGTTGAAACTGGGCTTTGAAAGGTGAAGTGAGAAGGCGGCTGGGGATTTGGGGGTAGGGAGGGAGGGGAGGCTGTGCTAGGGTCAGGAGCTACCACAGAGCACTGGAGTGTTCAGGCCTGACTGGCTCATTGGACACTGGCAAAAGGTGAAGGCTAAAAGGTAGATACTGATACAGATCTTGGCTCTATGTCTTTTTAGGATATCACTACAATTATTTGGTGCCTCCCATTTTCAGATCTGTAGGCAGACATAATGATGATACCTATCTTATGAAGATATGAGGATCAAATAGGAATGTACATCCTGCTACAGCCTTGCCCTCATGGTTATGTGTAGGTATGCTCCACATATGATAGATGGGTCAGCTATTGAGGGTGGCTAAGAGCGGGCTGGACAACCACAGAGAGCTCAGGGTAGAAGTGCTGAAGGATTCTTCAGGACAGTTGCTGGTTTCTGTGGAAACTCAGGTAAGCACAGAACCCTCCCAAGAGCTCCTAGCATCTGTGTTTGGAGGAAGGGTAAGGGAGGTGGTGGAAAGGAGACAGCAGGAGGAGGACCTTCTCCCTCCAGGGATGGCCTTTTTTTTTTTTTTTTTTTTTTTCTGCTCACTAGCTAAAGGCCTTGGAGACTTCCCTTGCCTTTCAAAGATGCCTTCCCTCCCCTCAGTTCCTGAGAGGCTCTTGGTGGAAGTAGAATGTGGTATTCCTGCTCCCCTTTCCTGGCCTAAAACCAATGGGAAGGAGAAGCATGGGAGGAAAGGTCTAGAACTCTCTGAAGACCTTAATTCAGAGCCCTGGGATCCTCATTCAACTCACTTCTTCCTTCCTTGCCATTGAGTTAGGAACTTAAAGCCTCAAAGGACACTTTGGTTGGAAAAGTAAGTCTTTTGTTGTTGCTTCTTTACAACTCAGCATCCAGGACTGGGGATGTGGCTCAGCAGCAGAGCCTTTGCCTGGCACACACATGGCCCTGGGTTCCATCTCCAGTACCTCGCATCCCCCTTCTCCCTACAAGAAGCACCCTGAGCGGCAGCCTTATTCTGAGTACCTCAGCCTAGGGATGTTGAACACTTCATGCTTCCAGGCTTGCCTGTTGTTGAAGCATGTGTGTCTTCGACTTCCTAGAAAAGCTTCTGTGGGTGTTACCCACATCTTCACTGATTTGGGGGTATTGTGGCTATTCTCCCAAAGTTGGGTGCTCAGTGTGAAATGGAAAGATTTTCATTACCTTAGCCTTTCCCTGCTGACCTTCAGAAGCATGACCTTTTATGGCCTTCTTCCCTCTTTCATTCTTAGTATGCAGTTTTTAGTATCTAGTATCTTTACCAGGATAGACTAATTTCATTAGGGATTAGTTTGTATTAGTTGAAAATGTGAGTTATAAGTGATTTTGAAGAAAAAAAATACGTATTTTCCAGGGTGTGTAACTCAAAGTAGATTGCCAGTGCCACCTGATAGAGGCGTAATGAGGAGATAATTATTTCTAATTACAGTATCAAGTGTTTTAATTGCTTGAGGATGCTTGGAGAATATATTCTTGAGGCCCTGGAACACCGCCTCCTTTCCTTCACATTCAGTCTGCAAAGTCTGTCCAGGAAGGATTGCTGCCATATACACATTCTCCAAATAAACCAAATAATCAGTTCCAACTAATCCTGGAAGCTAGAGAAGCCAGTTTCCTTTACCTGTAGGGAGAAGTACAGCTTTCGAGGCTCCAGCCTGTCCATTGTGAGTGACATAAGAAAGGAAGTGGGTGCTGGGAATGAAACCTTTATGGTCATGCTGTTGGCTCAGTTCCCTGCTGGGCATGGTGCACTTGTTTAAAGTTCATGATGTGCTCTTGTGAGACTGCAACTATCAGAGGAAATCCTCCTTGTCCAAACAAATTAAAACAAACATTGGACCAACATACTCCTAATAAAGCGTCCTTTTGGATGCCATGTGAAGAGCCTTTGGGTGGCTCCTTTCTGTGGGCAGTGGGGAAGATCTGGCTTTTTTCTTCTAGAGAGTGCAGTGTATTTCAACGTGTTGAATGTTCTGAGCAGGAGCCATGTGAATACATTGATGCGTTTTATGAACAGATGAAGAGGGGTTATTAAACATCCAGAGTTAGTTTTCTTCAGAACCAATTGTTCCCATTAGCAAGAAAACCAAAGTGTTGGATGGCTGCTAGCTTTGGTGAAGTGGTTATGGGTTCTAGCTGAGAACATTCTGCAAATGTCTTTCAAGCAGGCACAAGACAGAGACAAGGTTACTTTGTATCCTTAGGTGTTACTATAGAAAGTGATGGAAAGCTCCTGGTCTCCTAGTAAAACAGTGTAGCATGCCTCTCTCCATGAGCTCAACACAGGGAAGGGAGCCTTCCTGTCCCCCAGGCATAGCCAGGCAGCCACTGGGCCTTTTCCCAGATATCAGGCCCTCTCTTATCGGCCCCTTGACACAGCTCACTTTTCCCGTGGTCCTTTATCTTATTTTACCTTCTCATTCTCCCCCTGGTGATTGTTCCAGTAAAAGCAATAAGTCCTTAGAAAATTATTTGACCATAATCACTGTTGATATTTCAGCATATGGATCAAGCCTGAGTGGAAGGCACATGGGAGCTGAGAATAGGGAGAGTTTTCTGACAGAAGCTGTAATGCCAAGGTCGCAGGACCCCCTGCAAGAAGACCACTAAGAGTCGGACTCTACAGCTGTTTTATTTAAACGGGCTGCAGCTCAGGCATTGTCCTATACTCTGACATAGCGGAGCCCAGGAAGAGAGCCCTGAGCTAAGGATTTGCAGGTCTTATATAGGCACACAATCAACCAGGTGTTTTGATTACTACCACGTGTTGCTCTGCTAGGCAACACGTGGTGGTCACTCCCTCAAACTTTAACCTTTCAAAGCTAAATCAAGCCCCTGGTGTCCACAGAGAGCTGGCAGGCCCTGTTAGGGGCATGGCAGAACACATTTTCACATGGCCACTCTTGCATGTTTCCTAAACCTGAGTTGAGCTCCAGCAAAACTGAGTCTTAGTCATGGGCGTCAAGAAACATATATTCTTCCCAAACTTCTATGGACTCATAAAAGAGGGCAGTGAAGGATCTATGAATGCATATAAAAATCCTTGCCTGACTTACCATAAAAGTGTTTTGTTTGTTAGGGAGGCAGGCTGTAGAGACACCTGGCTTCAATTTCCATCCTTCCTCTGCTATTTGATAACTATGTGCTTCTAAGCCATTTGCTTACCTTCCTTATATCTCATTTTCTAGAGTACTAGAGTACTAGAGCCTACTATAGGGAGTATTTCACAGTTAAACTATTGCGTGTGTCATTCGTGTGACATTTTTTTTTCCCCTTCTGGGCTTGATGTAGGATACTTGTCCCTTTCTCTGAGTATGATAATGTGGAGCAAGTCACAAAGGTCTCTTCTGGGAGAAGTCTTTGGAGACTATGGACAAAACACCACCAGCATTCCAGACAATAGAGGCTCCATCACAGCCTGGTCTACCAGCTGACAAGTTGCACATTTGTTGGCCTAAGCAAAAAATAAGCCATTTTATAAGAAAGCCCCTGGGAAGCTGGGTGTTAGTGGCTCATGTCTGTAATCCTAGCTACTCAGGAGGCTGAGATCTGAGGATCACGGTTCAAAGCCAGCTCATAAAGAAAAGATCATGAGACTCTTACCTTCAGTAAACCACTCAGAAAAAGCCAAAGGTGGCATTGTGGCTCAAGTGGTAGAATGCTAGTCTTGATCATAAAGAGGCTCAGGGAGAGCACCCAGGCCCTGTGGAAGAGTACCAGCCTTAAGCAAAAAGCTAAGGGACCGTGCCAAAGCCCTGAGTTCACACACACACACACACACACACACGCACGCACGCACGCACGCACACACACACGCACGCACGCACGCACATACACACCACTGGGAACTGGGATTTGGACATTGTTACTGCAGCAAAAAGGCCTACCACATTCTGACTGTAGGAACAGCCTTAACTAGACCTGAAGAAAGAACAACTCTTGTCTTGGAAATGGAACCTGTCTGATGGATCCACCCCTTTCCTCACATTTGAGCATACTTACCTTTTTGTAGGCGGTTATTGCACCAGCCTTGTGAACTAAGCAGGCATCATTCCAATCTTTAGGGCTCACAGCATTTCCTGCTGCTTCATGTCCCCAGAGCCTCAGAGGGCTCCTGCCTTAAAGTATATCCTTCCTAGTGTATATCCTCCCAGGCATCTTAGTTCATTTTCTGTTACTCTAATAAATTGCTGAGGGCAAGTATCTTATAAAGAGGCCTGTTGGGCTCACAATTCTGGGGGCTGGAAGTCCAGGTAGCAAGATCCTTAGGTCTTATGGAGACCCGCTTCTCTTTTCATCTCCCCCCATCCCCTGCTGTGTTACAACATAGTAGAGAATCAGAAAGGGACCTACCATATGCAGAAAGGGCCTGGAGTGTAAGGTGACCTTGCTTTAAAGCAGCCTACTGTCAGGGAACTTGCCTACTTCTGTGAGAATACCATTAATCCATCTATGAGGCGAGAACCCCAGTGGCCTAATTACCCTCTGCTAGGCCCCACCTCTGAAAGGCTCTTCCACTTCACTACCAGCACAGTGGACCAAGGCTCCTCCAGCACACAAACCACTGCTTGGCTGCAAGGGGGTGGGGGGGAACCACACCATAGCACAGGAGCCTCCTCTTCTCCAGATCTGTAACTTGGTGGCTTAAGATGGCTGGCTGTTTTGGGTTTTTTTAGCTGGGGTTTTGAAGTGACTATGGAGGGTGACAGGAAGCCTGAGCAATGTGCTCTTGGTGGTGCTGGTGTCACCTAAGTGGTGCCAACATCCAGGTGGAAGGGATGTTGGGAGGTTGTGCAGCAGGCAAGGTTCACTGCAGAGCTGATGCAAGGCCCATTACTGACGTCCATCTGAACCTAAGCTTTTCCTCAGCTTCTATTCCAGAATATTGAGGTGACAGTGGCAGCGTCTGTGCTGTTGGAAGGAAACACAAGGAAAGGCATTTTGCTAATGTACTGGTGGTCTGCCTTTCATCTAAGTAATAACAGCTGGGTCATTCTGGGAGGACTGAAAGAGCCTAGCCATCATTGTGAAAAAAACAAAACAAATAAACCCACATCATCTCTCCTGCCAGAACAGTAATTCGTTTTCTTTATTTTTAAAAAGCAGAAAATACAATGGCATGACTAAAAGAATGACCCCGTATAACCCCATGGCACAAAAATAACCATTGTTAATGCTTCTGAGCTTATTTTACTTTTAGCTTTTAATTCAAATACATTTTTAAATGAAACTGGGAGGATAATGGTAAACATTTGCTGAAAGTTTCTCTGTGCCAGGAAGTCCTTACTCACTTCCACTGTATTATCTTATTCCTCATGGTGACTCTCAGAAGCATCTCTAGGTCTGTTTTCAGAAGAGGAAACTGAGGCATAGGAAGATTAAATCACTTCTACAAAGATCATACAGCTTTACAAGGGTAATAATGCAAGATGGAAGCCCAAGCAGCCTGTTTCCAGAGTTCTGCTTTATTACTCCTGAATTGTTCCAGTCTTGTCTCTTTATTCTATGTATGGGGGCCCTCACATGTGACTATGTTTTCTGAAGGACATGTAGCAGTCAATGTCAGTTCCCAGATGTCCCAATCCACATGCATGTAGACTATAGGTGATCAGTGAACCTTTGCCTCCCACCCCACCTCCTGACCCAGAAATCATGCCTTGTGCCATCTGTATTATATAGGTCAGGATCAGGGCAAGTCCAAGTTAAATGAAGCATGAAGCATGGAGGATACCCTGCTCACTTCCTAGCACATATATGCAATCTCAGTCCTTGCTTAGGGAATCTGTGGGTACCAAGTGGTATTTATCACTGGCTCTTGATTACCTGTGCAGTGGTCAGATTATAAGATGTCAAAAGATGCAGCCCCCAGATAGTTCCAATTTTTATGACCTCATCAAACATGTGCAACTGAGACTTACTGATGAGCAGTAAGAGTGATTGATTGGGACTTAAAAGGCTGTTTGTTCCCCTAACCTGGATGTTTGAAGACATGCCAAGCATTGTTATAACTTTAAAGTAAGGCAGAAGTCAGTCTGCCTCTGTGTACAGGGCTGTCCTGGACCTACAGTCTGTACAAAAAACCAGGCTTGTTGCATTTGAACAGCCCAAGTGGCTAACTGGTGTGGCACAGAATTAAAGAACAAAGAACAGGTAGTGACTTAGTGCTGCATTTGATCCGGTAAAGCACAAAATACGTCTTGCTTCAAAAAAGGTAGAGGAATTCTCCAAGAATGTCAGGCAATTTTTTCCTAATATAATCAGATCTTATCCGTGAGTTTCAAGAAGCACAAATGTGTTTGTGGAACTCACATTGTTGATTGAAAAATGACAAGTGTGTTTGTGTGGGTGAGGGCATGTGCATGCATGCAACTTGAAATCAGGATCGTGGTTTCCTGCAGGTGGGGGCAAATGTCATCTTGATGAAGGTGTTACAGTGTGTTCATTTGTAAAGTCATTGGGTTGGATGCTTATTTGCTCCTTTCTGAGTTTACTTTAAGTTCTTCTAAAGTTCTGAGTGTAATGAAGTTCAAAGATTCTTATGTGTGTTTGGGTGTCTTGTTTCATACTGATGGAAAACAGCTCTGTTTAGTTGAATCTGAAATGATGTAGAACTTATTACCTAGGTGTTGGGAAAAAAAGTTCTACCTGGGATTAGTCAGGACTGCATGGTCAGAGAACTTCTGAGAATTTCTGAGGTTATTTTATTGTAGTAACACTCATATTAAATGGCTTTAGTGTAGACTCCTCAGAATAAAGAATGATTATCATTTGAGTTCACCAACCATCTATTGACAGCTCCTGGTGAGTAAGGGAAGTGCTGGCACTTGGCTAGGTACAGCTGTGACATTGTTTATCCTTTCACCTGCAGACTACAGGTGGTTAAAGCACATAGATGAGTGATACACAGAGGTGTGTGTGGTGCCACGGGATAGGCTCACAGAGGGAAGGAGAAGCTGCTTCTTCGAAGACCAGAAATGGCTGCTTGGAAAAATGGGTTCTGAATGGGTTTCAGGAACAGGGAGATTTTAGTAAGAAGTGGATAGGTAGCATGGTATTGTGAATATCATACTTAGGAGTAAATACATAGAAGAATCAAATCCTGCGCCTATTGGGTTGTTTGGCTTACTTAGGATAAGGAGCCAGGTTGTGTGATTTTCATATGGGAGACAATAGAAAGAGAAAAACAGTCTTTACAAAGTAGACTCGCATGGCCAGATCTGATATCTCCAATAAAATCAAATCAGTCTCAGTGATTGTGTGGTTATCATCAATTACTTTATTTGCCCCAAGTCAGTGTTTTCTAGTTTTAGTGCATTCTTTGTCCCTCTTTGCAGACACCCATTCTTCAAAGGACAGTCATGGTATAGTGTTCCATTATGGCAGGAAGATTAGCATTAGAGTGACTTGAATTCAATCCTGGCTCTTTCAGTCGCTATGTGTATGTGGTGAGGATCCAACAAGACAACCTCCACAGAGCCTGGATGAAGTCTGGCTTTGTCCTCCCCTTATTGCTTACAACTTGACCAAAATGCCTAGTGCCTAGGAAAGCTATTCCATTCAGTCTTGGCATTATTTTCTTTAAAAAAAAAAAAAAGCCGCTATGGCTGCGGCGTAGTTATTTGTTTCCCTATCTAGATTCTGTTGTATTATTCAATTATTAAAGTTCATCCTGCACCATACTGTTCTGTCACATGTGTTTAATGATTCCATTAAGAAAATAATTTTCTCTTGTTGATGGATGTACCTGCTACAATTTCGCTTGCTTTTTTCTTTCTTTCTTTTTTTTCCCCTTCTGCTAGGAAACGAGTGGATTCAGGGTTGGATACGTGTCCCATAATGGTTAAGTTCACAGAGGAGCCATGGCCAGCAGCCCAGGTCCCAGGGCACTTTGGCAAAGTTGAACTAGGGACCTCATTCTGTTCTGCAGTTTCTACTCTGCAGTTCATGTTCACAATCACATCAGATGGCAAATCAGATGCACTGGTGCTCTGGTTCTCATTCTAGTTAGAAGGAGCGGGACTGGTCAATCTTCACCCTGCAAAGATAGCAGGAGTATTTATCCAGTAGAGCATGCCATGAAAAATCTGGAACTTAATGTGTGCATGCCATATGCAACAGATTCTGTCATAGTAACCATCTCATATAAACCCTTCATATTAAAAGGCTTCTCTCTGGTGTCTTCTAGGTAGAACGACATGACATGAATACCCTCAGCCTGCCCCTGAACATACGCCGAGGCGGCTCAGACACCAACCTCAACTTCGACGTACCAGATGGCATCCTGGATTTCCACAAGGTCAAACTCAATGCAGACAGCCTGAAACAAAAAATCTTGAAGGTAACAGAGCAAATCAAAATTGAGCAAACCTCCCGCGATGGGAATGTTGCCGAGTATCTGAAGCTGGTCAACAGTGCAGACAAGCAGCAGGCTGGGCGCATCAAACAGGTTTTTGAGAAGAAGAACCAGAAATCAGCCCACTCCATTGCCCAGCTGCAGAAGAAGTTAGAGCAGTACCATAGAAAGCTCAGGGAGATTGAGCAGAATGGAGCCTCCAGAAGCACAAAGGACATCTCCAAAGACCACCTCAAGGACATCCATCACTCTCTGAAAGATGCCCATGTGAAATCTCGAACTGCCCCCCACTGCCTGGAGAGTAGTAAATTGGGCATGCCAGGGGTGTCCCTCACTCCTCCTGTATTTGTCTTCAATAAATCCAGGGAGTTTGCCAATTTGATTCGGAATAAATTTGGTAGTGCTGACAACATTGCTCACTTAAAAAATTCCTTAGAAGAGTTTAGGCCCGAAGCAAGTGCCAGGGCCTATGGGGGCAGTGCTACCATTGTGAACAAACCCAAGTATGGCAGCGACGATGAGTGTTCGAGCGGCACGTCAGGCTCAGCGGATAGTAATGGCAACCAGTCCTTTGGGGCTGGTGGGGCCAACACACTGGACAGCCAGGGGAAGCTTGCCATGATCCTGGAGGAACTGAGGGAAATCAAGGACACCCAGGCCCAGCTGGCAGAGGACATTGAGGCACTGAAGGTGCAGTTTAAGAGAGAATATGGCTTCATCTCTCAGACCCTGCAAGAGGAGAGATACAGGTATGTTCTGACTATTGAGTTCTTTCAGAAGCATGAGTTACCACTTGCAGAGAGATAGAGAGATTGCCTGAAACTTATAAGCGAATTGTCTTTTTCATGAATTTCGATGTGGATCAAAAGGTATTTAGGGAACCATAGTTCTTTCCATCCTTCGTAATTCCAAGTTTCATAACATGTGGCTTACAGATGACATTCTGAGAAAGACATTAGGCCTGTGAATCTCTTCCTTTATCACTCTATGGGCTGTGACGTGTGTACATTCCCACATACTGACTCAGTAGACTTCTGTAGTAGTCTCTCTGTACTAATTCAGAGCCCTGTATTTCATTCCCCTCCATAATAACAGTCCAGTAAAAAGCTAATTCACTGTATAGCAAGGCAGGTTTTATTAAGTATGAAGTACAAGTCAGTTTGAAGTCTTTATAAATAAATAAATAAACATATACATATATATATATATTTATAGTACTTTATTTTGCTCATTAAACTTTTCACCCCAAATGAAATGCCTTGAAAAGTGATTCTTTTTTTAATGGTACCAGCGTTTGAACTCAGGGTCTAGTGCTTGCTAGGCAGGTACCCTTTGTCTGAGCCTGCTGCCAGCTCTTTTTTGCACTCATTATTTTTGAGATAGGGTCTCATTTCCTGGCCAGGTTTGTGCCTAGACCACAATTCACCTATTTTAAATTTCTCATCATAGCTAAGATGACAGGTGTACACCACCATGCCTAGCTTCTTCCATTGAGATTAAGTCTTGTAATCTTTTCTTCCCTGGCTGACTGGGACATGATCCTCTTGATATTAGCCTCTCATAAAGCTAGTATGATAAGTGTGTGCAATGGTGCCTATTAGTTAAGAAAGGGGTCTCAAACATATCTGCCAAAGCTGGTCTCAAATCATAATCTTCCCAATCTTAGTCTCCCAAGTAGCTGGGATTATAGGCATGAGCCCACCAGAACTCAGCTCAAAAGTGATTTTAAGATTATCATAGCTGGGCATGGTAGTACATACCCTAGTCCTAGAACTTGGAAAGCAGAGACAAATTTGAGGCCAGCCAGCCTATACTACATATCAAGAATCTGGTTGGGTTTTTTGTTTGTTTGTTTGTTTGTTTGTTTGTCAGTCCTGGGGCTTGAACTCAGGGCCTGGGCACTGTCCTTCAGCTCTTCAGCATAAGGTTAGCGCTCTACCACTTGAGTCACAGAACCACTTCCAGCTTTTTCTGTTTATGTGATGCTGCAGAATCAAACCCAAGGCCTCATGCATGCGAGGCAAGCACTGTACCACTGAGCCACCTTCCCAGTCCCCAAGAACCTGTTTTTTAAAAAACAAAACCAAAAGAAGGAGAAGGAGGAGAAGAAGAAGAGGAGGAGGAGGAGGAGGAGGGATGGGCTCACACCTGTAATCCTAGTGACTCAGGAAGCTGAAATCAGAGGATTGCAGTTCAAAGCCAGCCTGGGCAGTAAAATTGTGAGGCTCTTATCTCCAGTTAAACACCAAAAAGCCAGAAGTGGAGCCCATGTGGTAGAGTGCTAGCCTTATACCTTACATACAAAAGCTCAGGGATAAGCTCCTAGGCCATGAGTTCAAGCTTTAGGATACACACACACACACACACAGACAGACAGACACACACACACACACACACACACACACACACACACACACACACACGATTAAAATAAAAATGAAAATTTTATGGGCTATATCAGAAAAACTTTTAAAGTTGCTGTTTTTAAGCTGTCTTTTATGTTGCTTATAGCTTAGTAATTAAAAGGTATGAATGACCCATTAAAGGTATGAATGACCCATTAGGAGAGGATTTTCTGTCAGTTCCCTACTAAAAGATCAAAGTTTCCTAGGGAAAATGAATATGCTCACTTCTAAAATGTGTAGATAACATTGTAAATGTCTGTTAATACTACCACATTTAAATGTTAGATATAGCTTGTTTTATAATAGATAGATGACTTTACATTGTCATTTTGAAGTGATTATATATTTTTAACCTGTAGTTTATAAAAGTGTGTGTGTGTGTGTGTGTGTGTGTGTGTGTGTGTTGTTAGGGATTGAGCCAAGGCCTCATTTACACCAAGCACATGGTGTACCACTGAGCTGCATCTGGCACCCTGAAACCATGTTTTAAACCTTCCTTCTGCATCCTGGACTTCGGCAGTTCATCACCTAGGACCTGTGTTTGGAATCATAGTTTTCCAATGAAGGTCTCTGACCTTCATTGCACCCGAGTTTGAGATACAGTACTTTTTGGATCCACATTTTATTCAGAGTTACATGTTTATAGATGCATATTTTATCCATTATTCTGATTTATGTTAGTTTCGGACTGATTTTGTTTGTGTTCCCTTTGATATCACCACTTGTCTGTTACTTAAGAGCTCTAGAGGAGGTATTTTTGAAGGCACTGTACCATCCAGCCCCCTGAAGGATGCTTGCAAATAGTCCTAGAGTCAGAACTAAGCTTTTTTTTTTTTGCCTTTTCCAGGTCGAGAATATGGCTTAGTAGTAGAGTGCTTGCCTAGCATGCATAAACCCTGGGTTCTATTCCTCAGTAACACATACAGAAAAAGCCAGAAGTGGCACTGTGGCTCAAGTGGTAGACTGCTAGCCTTGAGTAAAAGCAGCTCAGGGACTGTGCTCAGGTCCTAAGCCCCAAGACTGGCAAAAACAAAACAAAACACAAAAACAATTTCACCGGATGACCAGCATCGATCAGAGACATGCCAGGCTCAAGCATTCTGTTTAAAATAGACATTACAAAGTTTGAAACAAAAGCCAAATCGTCTTCTCTGAGGGGAGCAGAGCATGAGATTAGAAATCTTTGTCTTTCTCTTGCTTTAGATTAGGACTTTGGGAAATGCCATTAGATAAGCTCTCTATAATGTATAACAAGCTTAATTGTTATTAGCAGCTTAAGTTCTGAGCATTTCACATGGGGAGGGGGGTGTACATGGGAGAACTGGCTGCAGAACAAGGCTGATGGAAATGTGGGTGTTCTCACCACCCCCGGCTTCTGCCTTGAACCCCAGGCACGCTGGGCAAAAGCAGAAGTCCCCTTGGCTATGGTGGGTTCTGGCCCTGAGCAGGGTCCTGCCCACCCTCCCATGATCAGGCAGAGGTAGAAAGCCTGCTTTGCTTTGTGTGAAACTGCAGAGATGAGGAGAGTTAAGACCCCAAAAACTGTGCCTTTCCAGAGCTGGTGTGCTCCTTGCAGCGAGGCTTGGATTTTTCTAGGGGGAGAGGACAGAGCCGGTGGGGAGGTCTGCTACACAGTGCCAGTGGCAGTAAGCCATAAAGACATCATTCTAAAAAGCACTGTTGGGAGGCTAAAATGTCAGACTCACAGTGGGCTCCGGTGTCTCTCAAGGTATGAGCGACTAGAGGACCAGCTGCATGACCTGACCGACCTCCACCAGCACGAGACGGCCAACCTGAAGCAAGAGCTGGCCAGCGCCGAGGAGAAGGTGGCCTACCAGGCCTATGAGCGCTCGCGGGACATCCAGGTGCCTCTCTTCTCATTACCCTTCATGTGGGGGGTTTTTGGGGGCTTTAACTCATCCAAAAGATGAACTGGGTGCATCTCCCAGGGCCTCAGGGATTTCTATTGATAGGCTCAGTGTTTTCCATGCAACATGAACATTTCCTCTCCCCCTGCTGGCCCCATAAACTCTTTTTTTTTTTTGGCCAGTCCTGGAGCTTGAACTCAGAGCCTGGGCACTGTCCCTGAGCTTCTTTTGCCCAGGGCTAGAACTCTACCACTTGAGCCATAGCACCACTTCCGGCTTTTTCTATTTATGTGGTACTGAGGACTCAAACCCAGGACTTCATGCTTGCTAGGCAAGCACTCTCCCACTAAGCCACATTCCCAGCACCCCATTCTCTAAGGAGAAGCCACCCTCTAGACTCTTCTCTGCCTAAATCAGTTTACAAGTATTGATTTTTGACCCTAAGCCTAGTATACCTAACTTCTAGACAATTCTAGATGCTTTCTTCCCAGGTAAGGAGTGGCTCTCCTGCCAAAGGGCTTTGAACATATGAACAAAGATCACATTCCGTGGTAGAAACACTATAAGCTACAGAAATCCAGGCCTGCAGTACTCAGCAGTCTGGGATAGGAATGGGTATCAACTCAGTGGGTTGACTTGGTTGCATTTCCAGCTGTGTGTATACCATTTGCCAGCTGCGTGTGTTCCTGAGCAAGCCTTGAATGTGTCTGTCTGGGAGGCAGTAAACTTCAGAGTTGGGAAGGGCTTCAGGCATTCCAGTGCATACGATGTGCCAGACACTAACAAAGTACTTTTCGTGTCTCCATTTTTCTTCCTTACTCCTCAACTACCTTTTTAGGCTGTGCCTCTTATTAACCATTCTTCTCAGATGTGGAGACTGAGGCAAAGAGAGGTGGTCTGAACAAGGTCTTGACAATGGTCCTTGAATAGCAAGTGGATTTGTGTCCTAGAGAAAGTAGAGTGGCTGTTACGGTTGGAAGGGAGAGGGGTCACTTGACTCTTATCAATAAAGGGCAGTTCCAGAATGTCCTAAAGTGAAACCTGTGTACTCACACACTGCACTAGTGGTGCAGACTTCTGGGCAGTACATTTATAAAAATGTACTGCTTGAGCAATGCTCAGGCTTTCTCTGTAGTTAGTGGTTATTTTCTGCAGCTCCACTAGAGCCTTTGACAGCTAGAGCCCTGCTGCACTAGGGAGAAGGTTGAACTCTGCACTTTTGCCTGCATATTGGTCAGTGTTCTGTCCTGTGTGGGGAAGCATTGCCCCCAGAAAGTGTGGCACAGAGGACACAGGGGAGAGAGGGTGATTTCTTGTCCCACTCGGGGTTAGGAGACATCATCACCCAGCAGCAGCTGCCTTGAGAAACTTGAACCACATGAAGCACAGGCCTTTATGCAACCATTCTCTTCTCCAGCAGCTCTGGAATGTCGCTGGCGTCTGATATATCATTTTCTCATAGGGGATGGTTTGTGTTAACACTGCTCTTCTCTTTTTTAAGAAACATATTTGAGCGGTGAAGAGGTCAGATAAAGGGAGAGACTTCAAAAAGGGAATTTGGACACACACAGTTCGTTTCCACATTTTTCTAATCTCACTTTTAGGTCAGCATTGCAAAATGAACTCTGTTTAGGTAACTATAGTAGTCTTTCTTGTCACACGCTGGCCCTCTGTTTGCCCCTGCAAGCTAGTGCTCTGTGCCTGAGTTTCCTCAGCTATAAAGCTGAAACTTAGTTTGCTCTACTTTGAAGGTCAAGAAGGTCAAATGGGATACTACATGTCAAGTCTTTGCTAGACACATAACATAAGCAGCCAGACAATGCATGCCAGTCATTGTATTGTTGTCAAGTAGCCACATTTCTCTCAGGTTTTTTTATTTTCTATGACAGGAATGGACTCTGTGTTCGGACAGGGAGGGGTATGTGTGTATGTGTGCCAGTACTGAACTCAGGGCCTTGTGCTCATGTTTGAATTTTTTGCTCAAGGCTGATGCTCTGCCACTTGAGTCACACCCCCACTTATGGCTTTTTGCTGGTTAATTGCTGATAAGGATCCCACAAACTTTTCTTCCCTGGCTAGCTTTGAACCACAATCATCAGATCTCAGCCCTCCTGAGTAGCTAGGATTATGGGCATGAGCCACCAACCCCAGGCTGGGATGGTGGCAGTTGCCCCCAGGGATATTAGAGCTTTGTCAGTATTTCAGGCAACTGAGATTTTTTTTATTAAAAAAACCCTAATTTGTAGTATTTAAAGACAATTCCTTCCCAGTAAGTTCAATACTGGACCAAGGAAGTGCTAAGAACTGTAGGACTTATCTCTTGGTACCATGAGCAGATTTCCCTGCCCATTACTGCCTAATTTTCTTAGATTCTTTTAATAACAACTAGTAACAGTGTTGAAAGAATTTTAAAAGCCCCTTTGTGTCTAGCCCAAGATGAATTGTGTCTAAAAGGTTGATCTTTTGTCTGGCTCTATCACTTTTTCTATGCCATCAATGTCTGAAACAGGGATGCCAGGCTTGGCACATGTCTGTGACTACAGCCAGCCAGCCCCGCTTAGAATGGGAAGATCTAAAGAAGTTTTATCCTTTTGGTTAGAAGCCGAGTGTAATGAAAGTTACTATAGTAACAGAGAACCTTGGTCTCTGGCCCATGGAGTGTATTCAACAGAAGAAAAGCAAATCAATGTTCAAGCCACGGTGCGTGCTTAAAACCTGAAAAGATAACTGTGTGTAACTGCCCAAACATATTGGCAAATGGTTTAGACAGCAGGCTGGTGACCTAGTAGGGCACTCCATCCTACCTCTGCTTAGTCCTTTTCTCTACAAACCTCAGGCTTTTCTCCCTCAAATCTCACTTCCTACTACAGGCATCCAGTCTCTTTAATCTTCAGCTATAGCATGTGGCACCTTCTAGAGAGGACAAGAAAATACGGCAGGTTAGTCCCTGTCTGCATGTAGCTGATGTAGCTCTTGCTTGGGGAGGTCAGATGGAGAGGACTTGGGTCAAGGAAGTCTTCCTTCAGGATGGGACAATTGAGGTAGGACCTGAAGTATGAAGACAGGAGGGGGAGAGGGAGAAGAGCACATTTCAGGCTCAGAGGTGAGTACATGCTGCTTCAGAAATTGGCCAAAGACAGTTTGGCCCGTTCACTGTGAAGGGACAATGGGCTACATTAGGAGAGTAAGGAGAGGGTGGATAAACCTGAACCGGGCAAGGCCTCAAAGGACAATAGGAAAGATTTGAAGGTTGAATGGAGAGGAGTCAAATGTACATCTTTCAAAGATCCCTTGGGCTTTTGTGTGGAAGATGGTTACATGGGATTGGGCAGCAACAGGGAGTGAGGGGAATTCATGTAAGGTCATGGTAGACCTGAGTGAGATGGAGACTGGGAGGGAAATGGATGAATTGAGATAGATACTGTGTGAAAGTGTGGGGCAAGGTAATCAGGTGGACAAGGCAGATGTCCAGGGGAGCTTCTAGCATGTTTTCTGAGGAAAGAGAAGGGGGGAACATGGACTACAGTGGGAAGGGGGAGGGAAGATGCATTCCATACATGTACACTTGGCTGTGTTACACTGTGGTGCTTCAGGAAGCACACGTGGAGCTACCATTGGATGTGTGAATGGGTCTCAGAAGGGACAGCTGAGCTAGAGGCCCATCAGTCATCCATGTCTTAGAAATCAGAGTCTGGACTGCAGAGATCTGTAAAGGCAGCCTGTGCTGGGCATTCACAGAGCAGGCAAAAGTGGGGCCTATTGTTGATCCTGTCCCCCTTCCCTTCTTCCCCTCACTGTGCCTTCCACACTGGTCAGTACAAACACACACACACACACACACACACACACACTCAGAGGACAACAATGGGAGACAGCAGCAGCTGCTATGGCTTCATCACAGAATCCAACCCCACGCTCTTTGCTGATTTGTCACTTTATTACAAATAGAGGCAGAGTTAAAAACAATAAAAACAACAACAACCAAACTTCTTCATCTGTGGCATGCTACAGCTGTATGCACGTGATGTTCCACCCCTGGAAAGCATGAGGATTGAAGGAGCCTTGGGATTCTCATTTTACATCTTTGTCATCTTGATTGTTGGTTTGGGGATCAAAGCTGGGGGCCTCTGTGCACATCTGGATGCCCACTCGCCTGCGGCCAGTGCACTCTGCTTTCCCCAGCCTTTGATGGTTCCTCTCCTCTTGCCCACAGGAAGCCTTGGAATCCTGCCAGACACGAATTTCTAAGCTGGAGCTGCACCAGCAGGAGCAGCAGACCCTGCAGACAGACTCAGTGAATGCCAAGGTGCTGCTGGGGAAGTGCATCAACGTGGTGCTGGCCTTCATGACCGTCATCCTGGTGTGCGTGTCCACCCTGGCCAAGTTCGTCTCTCCCATGATGAAGAGCCGTTTCCACATTCTGGGCACCTTCTGTGCTGTGACTATTCTGGCAATATTTTGTAAAAACTGGGACCATATTCTGTGTGCCATAGAAAGGGTAATTATACCGAGATGAAGCCCCAGGTTCCTGCCTTCACTTTCTGGCAAGTTTTTATTTTGAAGAACACTCTGTGCATACTACCAAATTTTTAAATGAACAGTTGTACGGACTAGAGATGACAAGAAGGCTTGGAGCTGTGTGGTGTAAATAACTACAGTTCTGTAACTCAGTGGCTGCTGCCAACTCAGTCCCTGTCCTTAGTTACCGTGAATCTGTCTGGAGCTCTCTCCAAGTTGCTCACTGCCTTAATCAGACCAGATTCCTGCCCACCTGCTGAGCCCAGCAGGATGAACTAACTCCTGTGTATCGAGCACTTGGCATAATAAGTGACACCCCTCCTCCTTCCAGGAAAGGGTGCCTCCCTCTTTCTCTTCCTTTAAGTCTCTTATCACAAGTGAGCTTCACCACGGTAAATGTTCCCCAGTGGTTGTGTTTTCCCTCTTTTAAATGGAAAGGATGTATGTGACATGAGTCCATTCTGGAAGGTGGAGAAACACTGGTGTTGGCAATGTGGACCACAAGCCTGGGGAAGTGCAGTAAATCATTTTGTGATCCGTCTTACCTGTCCATGTATACCCCAAGGCCCCACGATATGTACACCGGGCTCAGCTGTGTATGGCCTCTACAGGGAAACCTTGTGCCTGTTTATGCACAGGTTGTGTTGCACGTTAGATGGTGAGCCACTAGTATGTACAAGCCAGGCTCTCCCCTGATTTCACCTTTATGGTTAGCAAAAGCCCACTGTCACAGCGTGCAGAAAGGCTCCCACTGCCTCAGCACTTGCGGTACTGTTGCATCTTTATGCAGGATCCTGGGAGCACTGTCCAGAGATTTGTGCTGAGGCAAATCCTAGCTGTGATAATCCGGACCCCCTCTGAGAATATGATTCCCTACACTCTTGGCTCTTGAAGATCACATTGCAAAGCTTCCCCCAGGAAATGAAAACAAGCTATGCTTATGGTGCAGGACTTTTCTTAAAGAGGAACAACAGAATCACTTTAGAAAGCTAATGTGCCTTGCAGTCAGACACTGGAGGCATGAGGAAGAATGACGTTTGCTCTGATTGTATGGTAATTTGATTAGATTCAGCTAGTGGGAGACATACTTCTGGATGGAGATGGAGAGGCTCTGCTATTGGGGGGAAGAAGGGCAGCAAGAATAAAGTAAGTTCAGTCCAGTGCTAGAGTCCAGGTTTCCGTTTATCTCTTCAGATCTATGGCAAGATCCATAGCAATGGGACACATATTCTGCTACCCAGGGGAAGCATTCGAGAACTGTGTCTTTGGTCTTGTGAGGAGGCCCTTCTGTATCTGTCAAATGGTCCTTTCCTATAAGTCAGGTTCTGTGAGCACCTAACACTGAGGTGGATGGAGAAAATTGTGATGGGAACTACTGTCCCCTCCTGATCCTGTCGCCACCCCACCATTCCTGAAGGTGAAGAGATGCTTTCAACAGAAGATCCCCCAGCTCCTGGATGTGAATTAAGTGCAATATTTGCAAGTAGCTGTTCTTGGAGGAAATCTCCTGGAAAAAACAAATGTGACAGAGCTTGCCAGGGTTTGAGAGAATTTATACACATCCAGCATGGATGAATGAGACTCAGGCAACTCCAGCTTACTTCCTTTTTCTTCTTTTTAAAATGTATGATGCAGTCATTTTAATAAATTCACAACGGCCCCAACATCACATTTGTCCCAAACTAATTCCAGACTCAAGTATTTTTAGAACAATAAGCATAGTTTCATAAATCTGTGGTTATAAAGTCTTTTGGAATCAAGGACACAATGCTGCATAGCCCTGTGCCCTGTGCTGTCAGACCCCAGGCTGCTGTGCTCACCGTGACCCTCTGAATCCAGGACAGATGTGTCCTAGGTGTGTGCAGGGAGGGAGAAAGACTGATAGGCTTCCTTTTGCTTTTATAGTTGAATGGCCAACCTCCATTTTCCCTGTAGGCATCTGACTCCAGCAACTTAAACCCAAAAGTTAAGTAGAACCTTCTGGGTTTCTCTTTAGTTCTTGGGCATCTTTCCGAGGACACTTTTGGGGGAGAATGAGGCATGAGGTTCTGGAAGGACCCAAAAAGACACAAGTCCTATTCTCACACTACCACACACCATGTCATGATGCAATTTAGGAAGGCTGTGTCTGACACCTCAGACCTGTGATCGGCGTGTCTACTCCCCCAGGGAGAGAGCAGAAGAGTAGAAGAAGCAGCTCACTCCATCCCTTCCATCCCTCGGCTGGAGCTACTAACAGAACCAACTGGACACTGGCTCCTAAATCTCCCAACCTGAAACTTCCCTGAAACAATCCATATTTCCATTGGCTCATTAAATGTCAAGTAACCTTGCCTTGCTTGGCTGTGGCATATTTATTTTAGACTTGTGGAAAGTTCATGAAGCTTTTTTTTTACTTTTTAATCAGATGATATCAGAGTATAAAGAGACTTTTTATTCTCTGCAGTTAATTATTTTCTTAATGACTATACCTCCACCTGCTTGTTCTCTTCAGTGAATAAGACTAAATGAAGATTTTTACACAATTAAAAATAGTGATACAGGAAGTGGTGCTGTGGCTCAAGCGGTAGAACACTCACCTTGAGCTGAAGAGTGCAGAGACAGCTCCCAAGCTCAGAGTTCAAGCCCCACAACCAACCAAAAAAAAGAGAGAGAAATAAAAATAGTGATACAACTGTGACATACTCAGAAATTGGATGTTTGGTTGACTTTTCAGATCCTTCTCTTATACCTTCTGCTGGTAGTAAACATCTGTTCCCCTAAAGATGAGAACTAGTTGTCAGATGGGTAAGCCCCTGGTCACTCTGAAACATTATCAAGTATTATTTTTTTTTTTTTGGTCCGGTCGTGGGCCTGAACTCTGGGCCTGGGCGCTGTTCCTCAGCTCTTCAGCTCAAGGCCAGCGCTCTACCACTTGAGCCACAGCGCCACTTCCGGCTTTTTTCTTTTTGCTTATGTGGTGCTGAGGAATCGAATCCAGGGCCTCATACATGCAAGGCAAGCGCTCTACCACTGAGCCATCTTCCCAGCCCCCTCAAGTATTAGTAGTGACATATTGTCATGATTACCTTGATAGTTTGTTGGGATCAGACCAAAACTTAAAAGTACTTATCAGTGGGCTTTGAGTTGGTTATTTCATATTTTGAGTATGATTAAGCCCCAACAAAACTTCCCTTCTCCTAACCCCCTGCAAAAAGAAAAAAAATCCTCATAATCACTAAAAGCCCTCCATCAATGATGTTGGACAATGTACATGGGATTGTCTTCCCAGGCTTTTAGCACAGAACATTTGTTATAAGCGTATTAATATGAAGATGTGTGATTCAACCACGTGTTTTGCACATGTCTTTAATTTGAGGAGTATGTTTTAGAGAGACACAAAGACACAGCATTATATGGGATTCAGGACTTCTTTGGAGAGAGATGATTTTAGAAGGTTATTACATGACTAAGGAGAGCTTGGGTCTAAAAAGACAAGGAAAGGATAGGACTGGTCTATTTATAGCAAAAGTAGATCAACTTTAAAAAAAATTACTAACGGAAGTGTGATAACCTATAAGACACAAAACAACTAACATAACTTTTTGAAGTCAATACAATTCTTTGTTTATAAGGAGCTGGAAAGTAATGTACTGTGATTGGTTCAGGGAATGATTTAGGTGTTACCATTTTAATTTATTTAAAGCATGTCTGCTGTTTATCCTAAAAAGAGAAATGTTTCCACTAAACATGTTGTCTTTAAGATGAGCTTCAGCTCTGAAGTAGATGCTGGAAATGTTGATTGTGATGTCTGTTGTGGAATTTCCATTTTGTGCACTGCTTTGTGGATTCAGATCAGCCTATACTTGTAATTTCCCTGTAGCTCTTCACTCCATGGTGGTATCATTCATGATTTCAAAGCAGGTGCCATTATTTTTTTAATAAACAATGTTGCAAGCTTTGGTGTTAAATAAAGGAGTTAGATTTCTTAAATTTTCATATTTGTCGGAGACCATTTCAGTAGTGTGTGTGTGTGTGTGTGCGCGTACACGCAAGTGTATGCACATATACATATGATTCTATAAAATCAGTTTTGATGACTTCATTTTTTTAAGTCTGTGGCAAAAAAATATATGGAGATTTTTCTTAGGTCTGCTGTCCCACATACCATATGCACAGCCTCCCACAATGTCAACAACCCACTAAAGTGATACCTTTGTGGCCATTGATGAGCTGACATCAACACATCACTGTCACCCAAAGTCCATCACTTACATAGAGATTCACCCCATGTACTGTGTATCCTGTATCCTTGGACAAATGTATTAGTGTCATCACTTGTGATACAAAATGTCTATGTGCCACAATAACATCATACAGAACATTTCCACTGCCCTAAAACTCCTTGACTCTGTTTATCCTTCCTTCTCCACATAGTCAGCCTTTTTTGTTTTTTAACTTTCATATTTTATTTGTTTACATTAGTTACACAGGGAGGAATTTCATTGTTACCTTTCCTTACATTTACAATGTATTCCAATCTGTTTCTCTCTTTGTTTGTCTGTCTGTCTGTCTCCCTCTCTCTCTCTCTCTCTCTCTCTCTCACACACACACACACACACACACACACACACACACACACACACACACACACACACACACACACACATCACTCTCCCATAGTCAGCTTTGTATCCAATTTCAAGTTTCCAATTCCATAGAAAGTTGTCAGTGTGTGGTGTACAGCTCATTCCTTGAACCTAGGATCAGAGGAGATGGTGGTTCATCCACAAATAATGCTTTGAATGGTAGGAATTGCATCCTTGTGTTGTGCAGAGCGGGAGGGATGGTGAGGAGGAGCCAGAGTCTTCATGGCCTGGAATGATGGAGGACAAGAATGGTAGGGGTGATGCTTCAGTCATGCCTCCAGCCATTTTTTGCTTTATAATTTTTCAAGAAGGATCTCATGTTTTTCTCCAGAGCTAGTCTTTGACCTTGATCCTCCTTCTGGCTTCTAAAGTAGTTAGGACCACAAATGGATACTATCATACTTATTGGCTGAAATGGAGTCGTACCAACTTTGACTGGACTGACCTCAAGCCACAGTCCTCCAATCTCCACTTCCTAAGTAGCTGGGATTGGAAACATGAGCCACTGCACCTAGCTATTTTCAGATTTTGAGAGTAGCAAATGGTCTCCTAAGATAAAAGAATTATCTTGGAAATCAGGATATCCATAGTCACAGCCTGATGAAAATAAATTCTAACAGCCATTTCATAATAGTTTTCCTGAGTTTATGACTGTAAGTCTGCAGATTAGCATTACTGCCTAATAGGTATGTCTGTGAGATGTAGAAAATTGTGGGATTCATAGGACCATGGCAGTACCAAGTAGCACCCATCTGGGCATTCATAGATGTGAGATGCTACCTAACACTCTTTGAGCAAGTGCTGTGGATTATGCATTATGCAAATACTCTCTACATTCTGCTAGTACTCAGTGAGACAGGCACTGTGATCCCTGACGAATCCTGTGGTTCGGGGTGGCTGGAGTACTGATTGCACTATGCAGTGGGTATGGCAGAGCTATTGATTCAGCCCCAGGCTTGTATGTCTAGAGCTGACCCTGGTGTCCACTGCCTTGCAGTGTAATGGGAAGAACTGGAAGTACTTGGCTACTGGAGTCGCTCATAGCAACCTGCATGAGGGACAGCTTTCTGGAACCACCGAAAGGATTGTAGGGACAATCCTGTGGTTACAAAACTACATTTAAGTACTCACCCTGCTGGCTGCACTGGCTGAACCGAATGCTAGACCTTTGAAAAGCCATAGGCTGACAGGTTTGTGGATAAAGGCAACAGAAAGCTATTAGGTAACAAGACTTTTATCCCCCCCCCACTCTGGTATCTTAATTGTAGTGAGTTTAGCAGAATATTTCTTGACTTTTCTTCTGAGTGCTGAGATGGTGGAGTCCCTGGTGGCTTCACCTTTGAGTTCCATGACATCTGCCACCATCTGTGAAATCTCTCTCTGTGCTAAGCCAGCCAGAACATGTCCCCAGCTAAGCTTTGATCTTGACTCAAACATATAACAGGAACCAGCAGCAGCTGTGTTAATAGCTGTTTGGGTGTTGGGTACTCTATTCTACCCTCCACATTGGGAATTGGACTTCCTTTATTTTTCTATCTAAAAACAATCATCAGAAGGGTAGAAAAACAGTGAAGTGGTGCTCACTGAAGGACTCCTTTAGCTAAAGAAACTGGCCCAGACCTGCTCTACCTCTAATTGTTGGGTCCACATCGCAGCAGAGATGCTAAGCCAGCGTCCCTACTACTGCTGCCTCTTTTCCTCATCACTGCCCCTGGCCTTGAACTCCAGACCCTGCAGCTCCACAGAACAGGAAACTAAGACAGACCTCAAAAGAGTCTGCATATAAAACATAGACAACTCTCCCACAAGCCAGCGGAGACCCAAACACAGGCCTGGATTGACAGAGGGGCCTGCTGTAGGCATCGTGGTTAGAATCCTTACAGGGTTTTTTCCTGCCATGCACAATGTTTCCCCTTGTTAGCAAGAAACAATCACCCAAGAAAGTCAATGGAAACCATGTCTGGAGAGGGAATGGAGGAGAACCAGTCAGCCATTCAGCTAGCTATCTTTAGCCATTATCTAAAAGAAGTCTGGCTGGACCCACCGAGACTGTGTCTGGCTCACAGGGTTGCTGGAGAGTGGCCAATGGTGTGTCATTGGTCCTGTCAGATGAGGAGACCCTGCCTGGCCAACCACAAAGGTTCTTCCTGGTGTCCAAGGCTTGCTGATTCCTCTCTGCTGAGGCTCCAAGCCAAGCTGGAGGCTATTTGGCTCCCTCTGGGGTCCCTTCCTCTTGGAGACAGACAGAGCTACTCAGACAGTCAGACCCTTGCTGCTCTTTGGGCTATACATTTAAATATATACCACTACATTTCCTTTCTTGGTTTAGGACTGTCCTTGTTAGAGTTGACATCAATCCATTTCACAAGCATGATCAACTAGTAATCAGATCTATGAATACAGTATGACTGGTGTGGGGAGGGGGTAGGCCAGACAGCTGCCCTGACCCAGGGTTGTGCAGAACAAAGGCTAGGGTCAGGGGTCAGGGTGCAGAGGCTGTCCCTGGGCTCAGGAAGTTGAGAGGGAGGCCAATGTGTGTGCAGCCCAGGGAGCCACAGACGCCTGCACCCCGCACCCCACAGAGGGTTACTCACTGCTGACTCAGAGCCAGGTGCTCATTTGCATGTTGTTCATGTCAAGCCCAAAGCAGCAGAACTCCAGGAGCCTCGCTTTCCCTTCCAAACAGAACCACCCCACCTTCCAGCTTCCAGAGCGCCCCCTATCTGACCTAGAGAGATTGCCACCACCATTCAGCCCTGCCCTTGTCCCTGGCTGCTGAGTTGTTGGGGGTTTTTTTTTCCAGGGCAGGGGATGGAACTCAGGGCCTCTTGCACAGAACGTGGAATTGAACCAGACACTAAAGAGATTTTGAACACAGGAGGAATTGGACACTCAGGAGGTTCCTTTCCTCTCTAGGACTGTCTACCACCACGTTTTATTTCTCCCACTTTTTTTATTAGTGTATATTAACTAAAAAGGAATTTATTGTAATATCGTCATACTTATTTTGATCACATTCACTCCCCATTACTCTTTAATATCACTCCATGCTCTCTTTTGAACAATTTTAGTGGTTTTCATTTTACATATGTAATATACTTATATAAATATATATGATATACTTTGATCATCTTTTTAAATTAAGTTTTTATTGTGAAAATACTGTACAAAGGGGTTACAGTTATATGAGCAAGGTAATGAGTACATTTCTTGTCCAGCATTGTTGCCTCCTCCTTTGATTTTCCCCTACCATCCCTTCCCTCCCACCTCCTCAGCTCCACCCTGATCATCTTTGCACAGATCCCTCTCCTTTCACCTCCTCCCCTAAAAGGCCCCTCCCCCCTTTTTTGCAGAAATAGGGGTCTGGGGTATGGACTCAAGGCTTTCCTCTTGCTCAACTTGCATGCTTAGCTGGTGCTTTACCACTTAAGCCCTAACTCTAGTCCAAGGTTTTGCTGGTTATTTTGAAGATGAAGTCTCTCAGACATTTCTGCTCAGGGTGACTTTGAACCTTGATCCCTAGATCTCAGCCTCCTGAGTAGCTAGGATATCAATAGCAGTTCCCAATAGTATCCCTATTTTATACTCAAGGTATTCATTTATTATTTTGGAATAGGGCCCACATGCGAGAGAGAACATTAAATATTTGTCTTCCTTAGTCTAGGTTATTTCACTTAACAGCCATTGTTTTTTTAAAGAGATAATCTGTATTCCCTTTCCTTTTCCTTTTTCTTTTTTTGACAGTCCTAGAGTTTGAACTCAGGGACTCCTGTTTGGTAAACAGGCAGTCTACCACTTGAGTCACCCCCCAACCGCTTTCACTCTTTCAGGTTTTGTTGTTTTTGTTTTTGTTATTGTTGTTGGTCATGGGGCCTGAACTCTGGGCCTGGGCGCTGTCCCTCAGCTTTTCAGCTCAAGGCTAGTGCTCTACCACTTGAGCCACAGTGCCACTTCTGGCTTTTTCTGTTTATGTGGTGCTGAGGAATCGAATCTGGGGCCTTATGCATGCGAGGTAAGCACTCTACCACTGAACCACCTTCCCAGCCCTTTCAGTTAATATTATATTTTAGTAGAATCTCACATTTTGGGCAGCCTGGATCCTGATCCCCTTATTTATGCACAGCTGGGGTAACAGGCACACACCACCATGCCCAGCTTTTAGGTGAAATGGAGTTTGGCTTGGAATTTCTGTCCTCCTTATCTCTGCCTCCGGAGTAATGCATTCTGGATGGGAGCCACAGGACATGAACATCTGTACTGTTGAGGGTTTCCATTTCTCTGTCTCATCCCATTAAAGACTCCATCAACATCCTCTACCCCACCAAAACTTAACTTTTTTTTTTTTGTCTGAGATCAGGACTTGAACTTGGCATCTGATGCTTTTGCTCATTGGCTAGTAGTGTTCTACCAATTCAGTCATGACTCCAGCCCCACAAATTAGGAATTTTAAGGCCAGTCTTCCTCTTCTTTGCAAGTATAGTCACATCACTTCCACCCTCTCGTCCAAACAAACCCCACCCGTGCCCACCTCACCCTGTCCCCCCTACCACTCCCTTAATTTCTTCCTGCTATGGCTATTTCTCCCTTGGACAGTGGTTCCAGCCACCCACCTGGTCCTCTGGTCTCCAGTTTTACCCCTTCCAGACCCTGCCTCCAAAATGCAAATCAGGTCACTGTGTTCCACCACTGAACCCTGTCATTGCTTCCCCACTGCCCAGAGGGGCTGGCCAATGAGGCTCTCAGCAACCTGTGCTCCAGCCACGGCCCCACCCTTTTGTCCTGTGCTCCACACATCCACACTGGGCTCACCTTGCTTGCTGTCTCACACCCTGGAATGTCACACACTGGGCTCCCTTCTTCCTCCTCCTCCTCCTGCTCCTTCTCCTCCCTCCCCACCCTCTCTGTGAAGCCCTGTTCTTCTCCCCAACTCCTTCCTTTACTCTGCATTCTGCAAAGAAATGCTCTCAAAAATCCCTTTTCCTCAATGATTGGGAGGTGACTGCTTTCTGTCTTTCCTCCAGTAGACTGTGAGTGCTTTATGGCTGTAGCCATATCTTACTCATCTGGCTTCTCCTCACCCCACCCCGTGCCAGGCACGTAGATGGCATTCCATAGAAGCAATGAGCAAAGAAGCCCTCTGCTGTGGGACTCCATCGCTACCGTGTTCTTTTCCTTTCCTGCTAGCTGCTGAGCACTTGCTGGGCCAGGACCAATCTCTTTCTCCTTCTGCCACACCTTGACAGCTGGTGTTCAAGAGATCCTAGTGAATAAGAAATAGGTTTACTGGAAACCTTCTGCCAGAAACCTCTCTCACTGCAGAAGGATACAGGCCTCTGACTAGAGCCATGCCTAGTGGGAATGGCTGCCCTTCAATTTACACCCCTGGCTGCCGACCTCAATTACATCCTGTCCTTCCCCTTCTTTGCTCACCTAGAACTAAAAGGAAGTCTCAGGCTATAAAACATGCCTGGTACAGCTGGACTCTGAAGTCCATCCCGGATAAAAAATAGATACCTCAGAATTCATCCCAGACTGGCTTTGAGTGCTTTTCACTTTTTTTTTGGGGGGGGGGATGTTGTTCATGGGGCTCAACTCAAGGCCTAAGCACTTGTTCCTAAGCTCCTTTTTCACTCAAGGCTAGTGCACTACCACTTTGAGCCACAGCTCCACTTCTAGTTTTCTGGTGGTTAATTGAAGATAAAAGTTTCATGGACTTTTTCCTGTCTGGATGACTTTAAACTATGATCCTCAGATCTCAGCCTTCTGAATATCTAGGATTGCACGTGTCAGCCATCAGCACCTAGCTATGCATTTCACTTTTGGGGAAAAGTTTTTTTTTGATACATGATAATTGTATATATTATGGGGTTCTATGTGATGTTTCAGTTCATATAGACAGAGTATAAGGATCAAATCAGTGAGATTAGTATATCTGTCACTTCAAGTATTTATCATTTGTAGTGAGAACATGCAACATCATCTCTATTTTTAAATATACAATGCACTCGTGTAGACTATAGTCATTTGACTAATTTTCACTCATTATTTTGATGTCCATCCACTTTTCTGAACTTAAGCCAAGTGTAAAGTGTAGAGGTGCCTACTTATAATACCAGCCACTCTTAATTGGGAACGAGAAGTAGGAAGATCAAGAGTCCCTGTGTTCAAATGTCAGTACTACAGTGGGGGGCAGCGGGTAAGACATCAGAGTTCCTAGCACAAATTCTCTGGCTGGCTTTCTAGCCTCCAGGATTATGAGAAATGAATGTCTGATATTTAAACCTCATGATCTAGAGTGTTTGGGTACTGCAGCTGGACATTATCTTTGTATGTCCATATATTTATATAGATGCATATTTGAGTTTACACTTGTTTCTGCATCTCTCTGCAAGTTGGGACCCACAACTTCTGAGTTCATCCCAGTTTTCTTCCTTTCCACACTGAAACTTATTTCTCCAAGAATGAAAACACTGGCACCTCTGTCCCATATACAGATGTTCTTGCTTTGAGAAAGAAGGGACTCCTGAATGTATTCCTTCTTTAGATTTCTATAGAGATTTCTGGGGGTCTTCCAGAAGGCAGGTCTGATAGGGTAGTGAGTTGGCACTTGAGAAAAACCAAAGGTACCTGTGGACCTATGGCTACCAAACAGACAGAATGATAGAAGTTGTGGTGGGGACCACTTGAAGGATTCTGAGTCTTCCCATTGGGCTGACATGGGCCACGCAGGACGGATGAACTAGAAGGTTCCTAATGGTGGAGATAGTGGTCAGTAGAGGGATTGGAAATCCCAGGAGCATAAAGCTAAATAAAGGTGAACACAGCACTCCTGTGTGGCTAAGGGAGGGTTTTAGAACAGGCATATCCCCCAGCTCTGTGGAACCACAGGGAAGACTCTCCAGAGATGGCCATCTCTTAATAGCCTAACAAAGTCTGCTTTCTCCTTTTACTGAGGCCAGAGAACCCAGGCCAGGGGATAGCAATACCCATCTCCCATCCCCACACCCTAACCCTAAAGGGGCAGGCACAGCTGAGAGAGCTAGGAGGGCAAAGGGCTGGAGAGGAGACGAGGCAGCATAGAAAAGGAGCCAACCATGGGTTCCTGTCCACCTCAGGCTTTGGGTCTGGTAAAGCCTGGTGGGCAGATGGAAGGTTTCAAGCCTATTGGGATCCAGCCTCACTTTATCTGACCATTTTAATTGCATTGTCACTGGAGAGTGACTTTGACAAAATGAGGGGCTGGCTGAGTTTTTATCCAGATGTGGTGGGTGTTATTTCCTGGGGAATTTTCAGGGATGGTGGAGATCACCATAGAGTTCACTGGTTAGCACTTCTCACCCACTAGACAGACTTGCCAACTCAGCATAGAGTAGACATGGTTTACGCAACAGGAGTTTTGTTTTCGTTCTACTTTTCAGAAGTAGGTGGTTGCAGAACGGTTCATTAGCTTAATGAAGGTGGAGAACCAAGCTTCTCTATGTCAGTCTTTTGGCTCTGCAGGCCTTGGTGCGTCCATGTTTTTCTTCCATGGTGGCCCCACATCTACCTCTTCACTCCAATAAACAGAGGGTTACAGGCTCTCCTCCTGTCTTACAGAGAGCACAACCCTAACGAAAATGAACCATGACCTTAGGCCAGAATGATCACATCACCACCCTTCCCAACACACTTCCTGAAGGCCTCCACTTCCTGATTTCCTAAGACTTCTCAAAGCATTAAACCAGAACAGTGCCTCTTTCCTGTCCAAGACTGGCTTCCAACGAGGTCATCAGTTGCCTCTTCACTCAAAACAGAGCACATTTCACAGCCCTCGTGTTCCATTGGACAATACAGACGTCTTCATATTCCTTGAGGCTGTATCTTCCCTCCGGCCCCAGCTGCCACTCTTAACTCCATTTTACCTCCTTTCTACCATGAATTTGGCTGCCAGCTGGGTGGCAGATTCTACCACAGCTGCCTAGTGAGTGCTGCCCTCTTTCCCAGCCATCTGTGTATGAGCTTTTCTTTTCTTTTCTTTTTTTTCTTTTTGTTGGGCTTGGGGCTTGAACTCAAGGCCTAGGCTCTGTCCCTATGCTCTTTCACTCAAGGCTAGCACTCTACCACTTGGAGCCCCAGCTCCACTTCTGGTTTTCTGGTGGTTAATTGGAGATAAGAGTCTCATGGACTTTACTGCCTGGGCTGCCTTCAAATCATGATCCTCAGATCTCAGCCTCCCGAGTAACTGGGATTACAAGCATGAGCCACCCACACCCAACTGTGGACAGGTTTTTCTAGGTGAAAAAGTAAAGGCCTTTGTTGTTCCCTCACCTCAAGCCTGGCCTTGCTGGGCTCTTCTTCTATTAAAAGCAGCCTCAGTACCTGCCCAACTACCCCAGCTAGCAATCTCAGCGCCATTTTCCTTAATATCACCACTGTCAAGTCATACCCATTCTACCTAGGAATTGTCATCTCAACTGCAGTTCCAGTGGTCCTGTTTCAAGGTTTCTTCCCAGGGCAGTTGTATCTGCCTTGTCACTTCTGTTCTTGTCCCTTTATTCCTGCTCTGTATGAAGAAGCAGTGCCTATAACTGTAGGGCAGCTACTCTGCAACCATGAGGTAACAAGAAAGAGCTAAATGCCAAGGTGCTCAAGATAAGGTAGGAAGATGGACACAGCTATGAGCCTGTTAGCCCTGTTTAGAGAGTTGATGTGATGGCAGGAATCATCTTACTGCAGACTTCTTATGTGAGGTCTTCAATGTTGAAGCTTCTTGCCGGGCGCTGGTGGCTCACGCCTGTAATCCTAGCTACTCAGGAGGCTGAGATCTGAGGATCGTGGTTCAAAGCCAGCCCGGGCAGGAGAGACTATGAGACTCCTATCTCCAATAAACCACCAGAAAACCGGAAGTGGCACTGTAGCTCAAGTGGTAGAGCGCTCGCCTTGAGCTGAAGAGCTGAGGGACAGCGCCCAGGCCTAGAGTTCAAGCCCCACGACCGACAAAAAAAAAAAAAAAATGTTGAAGCTTCTTTAGCAGCTGTGAATTGTATTATGAAGCATTTCTTACAGAGGCAAGAAATGGGAAGGTGGAGAAAACAGGGTGAACAACCTTATGACGTGTTGACATGACAGTCTTTGATAGTTGTCACCTATATTAATATGTGGGACATTTTTACATGATTGGAGGGTAAGTCAAAGTTATTAAATATTTGGGTTTTTTAAAAGAATGGTTACTAGCCAGGCGCTGGTGGCTCACGCCTGTAATCCTAGCTACTCAGGAGGCTGAGATCTGAGGATCGTGGTTCAAAGCCAGCCCGGGAAGGAGAGACCGTGAGACTCCTATCTCCAATAAACCACCAGAAAAACCGGAAGTGGCGCTGTAGCTCAAGTGGTAGAGCGCTCGCCTTGAGCTGAAGAGCTGAGGGACAGCGCCCAGACCCAGAGTTCAAGCCCCACGACCGACAAAAAAAAAAAAAAAAAAAAAAAAAAGAATGGTTACTGGGTAACATGTTAAGTAGAAATCATACCTATCTCTCTATATAAACACTCAACTAGCCCTTGCTTGTCTCTTGACTTAGGACTGTCTTTATTATATTCTTTTATTTATTCTCTGGTCCTAGGGACTGAATTAAGTGCCTTAACAATACAAGGCAAGCACTCTACCCCGGAGCTGTAGCTCTAACTGTGTTTAATTGTTCATATAGCAGCATTTTGAATCATTTTGTGGAGAGCAATTTAACATGATCACATATCTGGTAGGCCTGAGGCAAATGTACAGTGCCATCTTGCGTGAACACAGAGGGGCAGGACTGTGGCATGGATGAGAGCAGTAATGGTCCTGTTTGGACATGTATGCAGGACGTGCCTTGAGACTGAGAGTGGGCAACAGAGGAGCTGGGCGCCAAATCTGTAGACCAGAGGCCTGAGGAAGGAGAAACCCTCCCCATGGAGGTGCTATTTTGCTGGAGCCTTCTTGGCCTCCTTCTCATCCAGCTGCTAACAGGCCTTCTCACAGCTCAACGTGGGGCCTGTAAGACACACAAAGTGGAAGGCCAGTGTTATACAAGATGCTGGTTTGTCCCCTGCCATTGAGCTCCCATGTTCATTGAGTGTAGGAATGGCAATCCAGTTGGATGGTAGGGTCAAGGTGCCTGGCAGGAAGTTATGTGTTTCTAGTGACTGCTTTTCGCTGCTTAGAGAAACACCTTGCAGAATCCCTAGGGAGCCACTAGAGGGATGAGACCCAGAGGACAATAAGATAAGACCCAACAGGGCACCCTATCCATAGTGAGAAGAGTAAGCCAACTCAAGGACATGTTGGTGGCCTTCCTGGCACCTTTCCCAATGACAAGGTTGGGAATGAAGAATTGATCCTCCATCACCAACTACAAATCCCTAAGTCCAGCAGCCTAGAATCTTCCAGTTCATAATTACTGACCTCCAAAGATAATGTCCTCACCATTACTCTCCATCCTTCTATAAATTGTACCAAGGTGGCTCTGCTGCCAGCGTTGTCCAGGCTCAAGTGGTTCAGTCTCAGTGTTGAAGGGCTGTCCTTGAGCAGACTGAGAGACCCACAATAAGTGGATAAGTGATCCATGGCTGTTGGCCACTGGGGACAAATGGCATCTTCATTAATATCATTACCTGCAATATGGCTCCCACCTCTACTTCAGAGAATGACATTAGCAGAGTGGGCAATTACCTCATTAGACATAAGCTCCACATGAATGTGTAGACTCTTTCTGGCCATGTCCTGGGATCTCCAAGCTTCTGCCATCTGGGGAATTGGCAGTCTCCTTGGGATGAGTCTCCTTATTGCTGAGGTTATAGCAGCCTCTAGAGGTTGCCATGGGTTACTGAGGGCTTGGTACCATGTCCGGGATCTTTAAAGTTGGCAGTTCTGGCTGCTTCCTCCAGGTGTCGCCAGAGAGCATAGAGGGTCTTGTAGCACTGCCTCCATTGGCTGTCCATGGAGGAATTGTCTAGGGAAAAGGGAAAGAAAGAAACACGTGTGCAGTCCACTTGCCCAGATCCATCTAGGAATTATCCCCATTCAAAGTGCACGCACACACAGCCACCTGCTCTAAATAGGGCCTACATTCCAGTCATCACCCCCTCACCAAAGGTCCCCCAAACTCCCCCTAGTTTCTCCCAGTCCTAATCTCCTCATCTCCAGCACAGACAGGGGCAGATTGGGCTGGGGGCGGGCGGGGGGGGGGGGTGGGGGTGGGGGGGGAGGGTAAATGGAAGCTGGAAGGCCATTGTTGAGAGGCCCTGCAGCCTCCTCCTGTCAGCTAGACCTTCCAGGCTCTAGGTTTTATGACTGATTCAAGATCCAATCCAGTCCAGTCCTTCTGCTTAAGAGTCTCCCAAACTTCTCATCTCCCCCTCCCCACACATACACATGAAGATGAAATACCCTAGCTTTCACACTGGCCCTGTCCTCCCTTGCCTCCTCTTTCTTCATAGGCCTCCTTGTTCCAATCAGGTGGATTTCTGTCAGTGCTTCCAAAGCTGGGCTCACTCACTCCTGAGGTTAAAACTTCCATGTTCTGTGGCCACATATCTAGCAGATCCCATAGTTGTGAGTGTTTAAATGAGTATGTGTCAGAGCCTGTGCAAGAGCAGGTGTGAGAGTGTGTCAGTGCATGTCAGTGTATGTCTGTGTGTGTCAGTGTGTAAATATGAGTGTGTGTGCAAGTCAGAGAGTGTGTGTCATCCAGGCAGCCCCCTATGGTTTGCCCTCTGCCGAGCTCTGAGTACCCACTCTGAAGGACAGCAAAGTTCAAGACACAGTTTCTATTTTCATGGAGTCTTACTTCTGGCTGGCTGAATAAGACAAGAACGCACCAAAACAACTAGAAGACAATTAAATGTTCATGCAGAGACTAAACTGGTATCTGAGAGCTGAACCTAGTCCTTAAATGTGTCTTGTGTGCAACACCAATTTTAGCCCACACAGTTGTTATGGTTGTAGCTGTTTTCTAATTTGGAAACCTGTGGTGCAATGCATATAACATGAAATTTGCTGTTAAGCCATTGAGTATACATCCCCAGGGGTGTGCATCCTCCCATTTATCTTCAGAATACTTTCACCTCTACAGAAGTGAAGCTCCTCTCCTCTTTTCCCTCCCCCAACCCCTCACAGCTGCCTTCTGTTGTTTCTGCCATTCTGAGGACCTCACAGATAAGGAATCCTGCAGTACATGTCCTTTTCTATTCTCACCAGCAGTACACACGGTTCTTATTTCTCCACATCTTACCCTGACACTCCTTATTTTCTGTGGGCTTTTGTTTCATTTTGTTTTGTTTTACTTAGTGTGGTTTGGTAGTTCTGGGGTTTAAACTCAAGGCCTCTTGATTGCTAGATAAGTGCTCACCCACTTGAGCCAAGGGCCCAGTCCAGGTTTTGGTTTTAGTGTTTTTTTTTAATTTGTTGCTGGAAGGCACTGGTGGCTCACTCTTGAGTAGCTGAGATCTGAGGATCACAGTTTAAAGCCAGCCTGGGCAGGAAAATCTTATCTCCAATTAACCACCAGAAAACCAGAAGTGGTGCTGTGGCTCAAGTGGTAGAGTGCTCGCCTTGAGATGAAGAGCTGAGGGACAGTGCCCAGCCCAGAGGTCAAGCCCCACTACCGACAAAAAAAAAATGTTGCTGATGTTTACAGATCAGACTTCATGTCTTCTTCTTTTTTAAAATCCATATTTCCAGTTCATTTGAAAGACTAGAAAACTGGCAGGCTGAGGCCGGCACTCATCCCTGATGAAGGTAAGGCCAACCTTACAGCCGGCATGCACCCAGCTTCCACTGCCACCTCTCTTCCCAGAGCAGGCCAGGCGACTGGCCTAGCACTGTCGTTTTTCTTCCTGCTGTACAATAAGAGAAGGCAGAGCATTTCTTGTGTCCATCCTCCGTGAAGGACAGGAAAGCTGCAGGTGGACAGGAAGACGGAGTGAGTGCCCCTAGCGTGAGAATGCCCCCTCACATATTTAATTTGCACACAGCCCAGCAGTTTGAGAAAGGGGGAGAATATCACCACTGCCTGAAAAGGAGCTGGCTCCATCTGCCATGGCTGACAGCCCAGGAGCTTAAACCACCCAAGTTTGTCACCTCACAGTCTGGAAGCTGAAGGCTGGGATTAAGGGGTAGCAAGTTTGCTTTCTTCTAAGTCCTCTCCTTGGCCTGTGGAGGGCTATCTTCTGTCTGTGTCCACACATGTGACTCTATATCCTGACCGCCTTTTTGTACATAGACACCAGTCATACTGAACTGGGAGCCACCCAAAGGACCTTATTTTACCCTAATTTCCTTTTGAAGATCCTGTCTCCAATACAATCTTATTCAAAGGTGATGAGTTTAGGACTTCAACATAGGAATTTTTGGAAAACACAATTCTGCTCATAGCAGATGGATAGGACAAGGAAGGAGAGAGAGGTAGTGTGGGCATGTATTTGTCATCTTCTCGGTGTCTTCATTAAAGCAAACCCTTGGTATCTGTGTCTGATTGATTCCAAGTAGACCACCACTGAGGAAAAACTGCTCATGCTTAGGATGCAGGGTTGTGTATTGTACTGTTCACTCATTTTTCCTATAACACCACCCAATTTCCACAGAAAACATGCCGTCTTTTAATAGTCTCAGCTGTTTATTTCATCACTTCAATTAAGTACATAGGTTTTAAGCTTACTTTGGGGGTACTTTTTGCTCTGGGGGAGGCAGATTTTTCTTAAAATTAAGGGCTGAGAAACAGCTGACCACTCAGCAACTTACAAACAACTGATAAAACTGATAACACTGGGCTGACTGAGCTTCTCATGACACCAGAAATATGTAATGGGAGAATTAAGCATTTTTGTTTGTGAAATTGCAGCTGACTTTTTAAGATAGTTTTGTTTTGACAGTGCTTGGTCAAAACCCCATGTAATAAATCTGTAAATAAGATGAAGTTACTGTAGTTTCTTCTTGCTGTCATGATAAATCAACCATGAATGTATAAACCACATAAAACTCATGTGTTGCCATGGAGGTGAGAAGAAAGAGTCTGTCCGTTCCCCTCTTCCAGCTTTAGAGGCTGCCATGCTTCCTTGGCTTGTGGCCCTGTAGGTCTCTGACTTCTGCTACTATCATTGTATCTGCTTTACTGTCTCTGACTCTCCTGCCTCTCCCTACAAGCATCTTGTGATTGCATCCCCTCATCCTAAAATAATATAATCTGCCCATTTATAATCTGCCAGTAATCTAATCATGTTTACAAAGTTCCCTTGGCATTGAAAATAATAATAGGCATGGGGAACATGAACATGTGGCAAAGGGGCACTGTGGTCTACCCTCACATCCCTTCCCCAGCCCTATGGCAACTTTGAACATGTAGTAGGAGCCATGGATCCACCATGTCACTAGAGTGGTCACATGACCCACACAGGACCACCAGGAATCCTTTGATGGGTTTTCCCCTCCTTGGCAGAGCAGTGAGATGTGAGTCTAAAGCTGGCTGGGAGAAGGATCTGTGCGGTGGAAGCTTGGCTCTCCTCTTACAGAGATGGAAACTGAGGAGAAGAGAGAAGGAGAGGAAGAGTTCTGGGGTCTCCATCATGCGTCTGTCACTTGCTCCTCCGGCCAGTTTGGAACATCCTCCATTTGTTTCTGTCCCTGGGAATGAAAATCATCTTGACATAGACATAAACTACGTGGAGTAAAGGCTCATGGGAACAGGAGACAGCTTGGCAGAGGCAAGTTATCTCCAAGCTGGAGAAACTGAAGTTTCAAGGCCACTCACTTCTCTGGGTCTCCAAGGCCCTGGGTGTTTGCTGTGCTCACAGAGTTTGACAACGTTTCTAGAAGTTTTATTAACTTAATTAAGACTACATCACTCTCTTTCTATTAACCTTTCCTGCCCCAGCCCTGAAGTAACCAATGATATTTTTGAAAACCAGCTAGAGGGAAACGAAGTAGATGACACATTTGATTTGTGTTCACTGAGCCACAGATGTAGGATTTCCAGTTGTCTCAGTAAGTTTGCTGGATTTTTAGGAATATTCCTTCAGTGGTAGTATTGTGGCAGAACATGAATGTATCCCACAGGGATCACCATTAGAAATATGGAGGAACAGAGAAACAAGTTACATACAAAACCCAAAGTTGATCTGCACAAAAAAAATTCTTCCAACCATCAGACATGTACAATTGCAAAATGGGTGGTTGGATGTTTTCATTTCCAGTTAATATTTTCATTTCCAGCCTGCCCAGAACAACCTGCTTGAGAATTGAGAATCATGGTAGATAGATCGATGGAGAACACAGGTGAGGGACACTAATGATAAAAGACATGGAAAGCCAGGTGTAGGTGGGGTAGGAAGGTTCAACAGAGATTAACAGTTGATATGAGATGGCTCCTAACAATGCCAGGCACTATGAGAGAGAGAGGTTCCTTTTCCATGTGAACAGATGTTTTCCAGTAGCTCCATCTTTCTGCCCCTGTGACGAGGGGAGAGATGATTAAAGACTAAAACAGGTGGTACATTCCAGAATCCTGAAAAGGAGTCAAAAATATGTCACTTTGTGAAGCTGAGATTTATAAGAGCCAACATATATGAATGAGGGTGATCAGAGCTTGGGTGGTTCCCAAATCTCACGAGGGTCCTCAGGAAATGAGGTGGCCTCGCAATCCATCAAAAGTTGAGATTATATACCCTAGGATCCCATCTGGAAAGCACTAGCTTAAATGTAAGTAATAGCAGATAGCTTTCCAAGAATCCGGTTAAATGAATAATGGCATATGATAAAAAGTGTTCAAAAAAGCAAATTAAAAAGTGATAGTCTCTCACGCACATACACAGATGAATAAATTAGACTTAAAAAGGCTTCAAGGCAGAAAACATATAATGGTTTTTATCTAAAGACAAATGACACATAGAGAGAAGTACTTGTAACTCATATCACAGCCCCAAAGTAATTTTCCTAATATATCAGAGCTCCTACAAATTGATTTTTTAAGACTAACAATCTAATATAAAAATAGGCAGTTCATAAGAAAGGAAATACAAATGCCTCTTGGATGGAAAGATATGAAAGCTTATGCACAATAAGAAAATGAAAAATAAAATTACACTGCAATTTCACTTCCAATGATCAGATTGTCAAAGATAAAAGAGAGAATTTGGCAAAGAGGAGGAAACAAGCTCTTTCAGTCTTTATGGGAGGGTAGATGCAATTTCTAAGGAGGTCTACTTAGCAATATCTACCCACACTGTACCTGTATACACTTTGACTCAGAAACTTGACTTCTAAGAATTTATTATGTGGTCACATATGTATGCTATATGTATATATATATATAGAGAGATATGCATATATATATAATTTGAATGCTGAGAATATAGCTCAGTGGGGGAGCCCTTGATTCCTAGCACTGAAAAAAATGAAAGAAAGAAAAAATAAAGATAAAAAATATTTATACCACTTTTCATAATAATAATAATAATAATGAAAGACAGGCTACCTAAAGAGAATAAATATATACATTACTCTACATTTATATGTTGGAATATTGCTCTATTGTTGAAAAGACTCAAGAAGCTCTATTTGAACAGATATAACATGATCTTCAAGATAGAAAAGTGGGAGAAGGAAGGCATGAAAGAAATATACTCTACTGTTTTTAAAAGATCAGCAGAGGTGGGTGTGGTAGCACATGCCTGTAATGCCAGGAAAGATGGAAGTATGAGGCCAGCTGGAGCTCTATCTCTAAAAACACAGCCAGAAACAAACAAACAAAGTATGGGTAGAAGGAGCTGTGTGTGCACTGGTGTTGAATAAGCTTAATGATGTTGCTTCCAGAGCTCTGGGAGTCTGGGGGATGAGCCTGCACAGAAACAACCTAGAGTCTTACTAGTACCCAATGGGATGGCAAGAATCCTCATCAACTCAGCAGGTGCTCACGGAGAGCTGGCCTATTGCAGACAATGGGTGTTGGGGATGCAGCAGTTATAAAACAGATAGGTGCCTGCCTGTAGGGAGCTTGAACCCTACTCAACAAAGTGGGCAATAAATAAGCAAAAATGCATGGACAGGAGACGGAAAGGAGGGAGAGAGGGAAGGAAGGAGGGAAGCAGAGAGAGAAGGAAGGAGAATGAAGGATGAGAGTAAAGGAGGATGAAAATTTTAAAGAGTGAAGAACGGAAAGAAGGAGAGAGAGAGAGAGAGAGAGAGAGAGAGAGAGAGAGAGAGAGAGAGAGAGAGAGAGAGAGAGAGAGAGAGAGAGAGAGAGAGAGAGAGAGAGAGAGAGAGAGTATTGGGGAGCAGATATGGTAGACCAAGCAGGAGTCAAAGTAGCCTTGAATCCTCCAGATATATTGAAAAGGAACATCTATGGGACAGGTTTAAAGGCCTGATGTGGGTAATTTTGAGGAACAGTGAGAGGCGAGTGAGGCTCACACAGAGAGAGGAAAAGGGGCTTGGACAGGTGCTGAACTCTGTCCTTGTGTCTACCACCCTCCAGGAGCAGCACAGCCTGCTGGGACCTGCGAGGCTGGCACCAACCCTTGAGGACTTCCTAAGGAAGATCCATTCCCTCCCAGCTTGAGGGGTTTATGCAGCACAGGACAGCTCCAGCTTCAGGCCTATGGAGAGATAGGGTGACACGCTCACCATTCTGGAGGGATAAGTATCTTTTTAGCCAATGCTTGTTCCACCTTTTTCCTGAAACAACTTTCCAAGACAATGCCAGGATCACACCTCAAACTTACGCATTGTTCCTACAGCCCAGAAGCACTTCTCTATTCACCTAAAGATCCTTAATATCTTGGGGGAGAGAACAGACGTAAACACCTGTCCTAATATTGGCTATTCCTGAGCCTGTGTGTGCCAGATATAGGTTACAGATGAAGCAGACTCCTGAGGTTCTCTTCTGAAAGATGCAGGGTGCTCATGAAGCCAGAGCTCCCACCAGGGCATGTTGTGTCTGGATACCGTGTGCTATGTAAACTCTCCCTGGTCACACTAGGTCTTGGATCTTTAAGACAACAAATCCCCAGGGGACGATGGTTGAGTCTTGCATAATTGGGCAGTTGGCTGCATCTAGAGAGAAGTATTTACTGAACACATCAAAAGCCAGCCCAGGGACCCACATGTTTACTCAGTATCTACACAGCAAACAACAAGAGCCTCCCTTGAATGGAAGGGTCAGGAAGGATTTTCTTCAACTCTAAGTGAGCCTCTGGGGTGATGGCTTATTCAAAAGCTGCGGCAGGGGGACAGGGTATGCTGGAATATGGGTGCCAGGCCTCCCTCACCTGGGATGCACACTAAGAAGCTTTCCCTCCCAATTTCCTTTCCACCAACAGAACCTACCCTGGGAAACTATGGAGGTCCTGGGCTTGTTTCAGAGCATGTCTGGAACTGGAGCCCAAAGGCCAGCTGGAGGGCGCAGCAGGGGTGGGGAGAAGGAGGGAGGCCCACTAGCTGTGCTGAAAAGGGAGACCCATGGCTTTTATGCACATGATTAGTGATGAGTCGGTTGCCTGGCAACAGCAGCCCCTTCCCCCTTCTATCCATACCCCTCAGGCTGCATGTAATGTTTGTGACATTTTTCTTTTCATAGCAGAGACAGGGAGTCGCCCCCTTCATTAGCTGAAGATGGTGCCACCCCAGGCCCCCCCCTTTCCTGGCTTATTGATCAGACTCCTGGTTAGAAATCTCTCCCAAGCATTTAATTATTAATTGCACATTGGACTGGCTGCTGTTTCAAGATAACCTCATGGATAGGAACTCAGATAAGGGAAGTGCATAGAGGAAAACCTGGCACTTAGGGACTGCCGTATAGAAATTAGCTGTGAAGATAATTAACAATATTGTTTCCTGTGGAAGATTCTTATGGTAAGACCTACACTGGGGAGATTTTACTCTTTTCAGAGAGCTTCACTATTTCTCCTGGACTCTGAGAATGCTGAAAGGTAATCTCTATGTTTACCCAATTGCTTTTGTTAAGTGATAGGGAAACCAATGCCCAATGAGGGAAAGTGACTTTGACAAAGTCACACAATCCATGACACGAGAGCTAGACAAAATCCAGTCTCCTGGTTCTCAGTCCCTTTCCACTATATTTCTAGCCTTCAAATTTCAATGTGTACAGCCAGGTGTGGTGGTATATGTATATAGTCCTACCTTTTGAGAGGCTGAGGCAAGAAGATTGCAAGTTCAAGGCTAATCTGGACTATGTAGTGAGACCTTGTCTCAAGGGAAAAGAAGGACTCTGATGAAGAATTCTTCAAAAACACAGACACATAGATTTATGATCTTCCCATAACATATATTAATTTCCTGGAGGTGTTATACCAAACTACCACCCATTTAGTAGTTTAAAGCAGCATGTATTTAGAATTGAAAAAGCCTATAGTTATCCTTAAGGACTACAAATAAGGAGCTAGAAGTGTGAGATCCTCTGAAGACTCAAAAGGGGAATATTTTCCTGGTCCTTTCCAGCAACTTGAGGCTGCCTGCATTCCTTGGCTCATGGCACATTCCTCTGATCTCTGCTTCCGTAACCCTATGCCTTCTGCCCCTCCTGCCTACCTTTTTAGGGTCTTATGATCCATGGGGCTCTCTCAGATCGTCTACAATAATCTCCCCATTCCAAGATCCTTTAATCATACCTGCACCGACCCTTTCACCATACAATATCACATATTCACAAGTTTAGGAATTTCAGACAAGATAGCTTTGTCCTTTCCCATCATTCTGTTCCCTTTCCCTGCTCCTTAAGCAAGAACTTGCTCCAGACATCTGACCCCAGAATCTGCATTTCCGATTTCATCTGTGAACCAGGAGCTCCTGGACAGCATCCTCTGCGGCACTGTCTTCTCTACAGGACAATGAAGTGGTTGGCAAGGAAGGCCATTGTTTCTGTTTTGTAACTTGGTAAGCTTGAGGCTAAAAGAAGTAGATTTCTAATCCCAGATCCCTGCATCAGAGCTGGAATATAAAAACTAAGTCTCCTCTCTCCGCATGTTCCTTTTACTCCAGTGTGTTTTCTACTAGCTTTTCCCTCAATGCAATCAGCACAGCACTATGGTAACCATTGGGGTCTTGCAAATAGGAAACCTAGGCTGAGAATGAGTCCATTGACCCTCTCCCAGCTCTGCTTCTGAGCTCACTCAGGAGACTCATGGAGATCATGCATCTCCCTCTCTCCCCTATGTGGGAATCTTATCCCTATCAAGCTGCTGACAAACACCTTGTGACACAGAATGAAATTGATATGCTGGATGAATTTCAAATCAAGGGACAGAAACAACAGTAAAACCTTTGGGTGAATTATCTTCACGGAACAGGATGATGGGAGCTGGGGGCTGGAAATCAAGGAGTGTGAAAGTAGCCAGCCTTTTCTGTTCTTGTCCCATGAGGAAAAAATTTAAAAACAAAGGACACCTCCATTGCTGGTACAGATGTGTGAATAAGTATCAAGCACTAGGGGGCAGAGTGGGCCCAGGAATTGGATCACAAACACTCCTTGCCTCAGGTTTTGAGGGTAATTTTTTTTTTTAAAGAGATCAGGTTATAGCATGAAGAGTCATTGCCTTTAGTACAGGTTTAGTCAATAGATTTCCAATTGGACTATTAATCTGAAAATAAGTGTGACATAGGAACCCCAGAGGGTGGATTGAGAGGGGTTACAACGTGGCTAGTTTGCATTCTGTACATGCTGGCTCTCTCATAATCTGTTTTCCTTCACTGTGAATTGGCAAACACACACACACACACACACACACACACACATATACACATAAACATGCACATATACACACACATTCACACACATGCACACACACACATACATGCTGGGCAGTTTGTCACAAGGCAGTATATTAAAGAAATGAAAGCATCACATAATATTTGAAGAGTTTTCTCCTATATAGATTCTACAGCTGAAAGCATATACATAAGAAAGAAGAATGGGTTTCATTTTTTAATTTTTTGCAAATTAATATGATCATGCCCACACCTGAACCAGTAGATGCCTCTTACATCTGCTGGTGTGCAAGGCCTGAGTGCAATAATTGGTGCACAGATCCTTTGCTTGGGAATCAACCCCAGTCCCAGAAATGTACCACTCGGCCATCTGCTCAGTGAATTCTGTCTTGCTTAGAGTGTCATTAATGAGAACTCCTTAGGACTGTACAATCTCACTTAAGCAATATAAAACCTATATGATAGATATTGTTATCCATCTTGTGCAGTTCAGGAAACTTTGAGAGGCCAAGACAATTTTCTAGGATTACCCAGTGAGGAAGTGGCTCAAGGAGGTCTCAGACCAAGCTGCTGGACACCAAAGCCCGGGTACTTAGCATCTTTCTTCCTGGAAATTTGAACATTCCTGTCCCCATGGGAAAAACCTACAACCTGGATTTGGACTCTTTATCCTGTACTCCAAACACAATGCTGGCTTGATAGGTAGTCTTGGGAACATGGCTTGTATCTGTGACATCTTAAGATCTTATCTTAAAAGCCCAGGTATCAATGGCTCACATCTATAATCCTAGCTACTCAGAAGTCTGAGATATGAGGATCAAGGTTCCAAACCAACCTGGTTAGCAAATCTTCAGTTAACCAGAAAAGTATCAAAACCAGAGACATGGCTCAAGTAGTAGAGCTTAAATCTTGGGGAAAAAAGAAAACTTTAGAGAATTGGAAGACAAAAGTTCAAGTCCTACTACTGGCATTAAAAACAATCTAATGATGATGCAAATACTCCATAACTCAAATGGCCAAAGTAAATATCATTCAACCTCTGTGTTGGAGACATTTGGAGCATTAGGAGTATAGGTAGTAGTATGAGGAATCTGGAGCTGTCACTAGCTCTGAGATTTGCAGGGAGCTCACGCTGCAATCAGAAGGAAGTTTTTTATAAAATGGATGTGTAATGGTTGATGGGAGGGATTAGATGGAATTATTCTCTCTAGAGCCTGGTTGCTGAAAGGCACAGGATGTATATTTCTACTCATTAGCCTGAGTTTAGGGGCTGAAGACTTCTCAGAGAACAAATATATGTGTGCACAGAGAGCTGTGCATTGGCGAGATGCTTTAGGATGCCTTCTGCTGGGGGTGGGAGTAACTGAAACAGGAAGCCATGTTTCCCAAGGAGCCATGGGGGCTGCTAGGCACCAAAGCTGGTGCAGGTCCTGGGGCCCTTGGTTATCCCCAGACCTACAATCCAGCCACAGGCAACCATAAAAAGACATGCTCAGCTTTTGCTCTCTTTTCTGTTTCTCCAAAGCCAGTGAGTTGACATAGAAAAGGAAGGGGTATCTCTTCCCCACCCCATATCTTAGCCTCTGGTCTAATCTAGCGAGGAAAGGAGGAAAGCTTTGAATCCAAGAGAAGACTGAAAATTTAAATCGAAGGAAGCTGAATCTTAGTAAGTGGAGAGAAATCATTTTGATAAGCATAATCGTGAAAAGTTTTATACACACACACACACACACACACACACACACACACATAATCTGATTGGGATATTTGTATCTAATGGAGCCCACTCCCTCGTGGGAAAGAAAAATTCCACCCAACGTAATTGATAGATTTTTATTGGAGGGGAAAAAAAACCCTACACATTTTATGTTTATTCCCCCAGAGAACAGATAATCTTCACTAAATCTGTTACTCAAAGGAAAATCAATAAATATTAAATATTAGGCTGCAGGTGGAAGATGCAGCTTGCCCTCTCACACTGAAATTAGCTCCTCCACAGGATGAATGACCATGAGGCCTTCTGGGCTTCAGTCTTGCTAGTGTGTTTTGAGAACCTCAGCTAGTGGTGGGGAAAGCCAAGTCTCCTCTTATGAAATTTGTAACCATGGGTCCTTCTGTGCTCTTGGAACAAGTATTAGGTTAGACACTCATCTTCTTAAGTAGTTTCCCTCTGCTCAGAACCTTCTGCCCTCTGAGAAGTCTGGAGATACACTGCCCACTGTGTCTCCCTCTTGAACTTGAACAATAAGAAAATGTAGAAGGAAAGTTAGGGGAATATTTATTGGATCTTGGAACTGGGGATTAACTTTTTAAGTATAAACATCATAAAGTAATCACATAAAAAACTTGAATGTATGCAAATTTTAAATGCTTACAAAAAATACAAATACAATTAAAATATGGCTCACTAATCCCCCCATTAAACCAATGGATAGCAAGCTAATGGCCAGTATGTAAGTTGATACTATCCTGGGCCAATCATTCCCAGGCCATGTTACCAGCTGACGCTGATGCATGCATGAGCATAGGCAAGATCAGCCAAGCTTGTTATGGTTATCAGATACCCCTGCTGACCTGCGGACACATTAGCAATAGTAGCTGGTCTTTGGCTTAGGATACTGAGTTTTAAAATGATTTGCTATGAATAATTAGATACAATGTTGTAGTTTGGATTCAGAATGTCCCAGAGTCCACTCGTAAAGGCTAGGTCACTAGCTTGAGACTACTGGGTGGTGGTAGAAGCTCTGAAGGACAGGAGCTAGTAGTGGGTCTTCGGGCCATGGGAAATGTGCCCTTGAAGGAGATATTGGGACCTTGTCCCTGCCTCTTCTTTTTTATACCCAGATGTAAGGTACACAGACTTCCCATGCCATATGCTTCCACCTTGAGGTACTGCTTCCCCACAAGCCCCAGAATAACAGGGTCAAATCATTGGATGAAACCTCTGAAGCTGAGCCAGACAAACATTTTTCTCTCCCTAAGTTGATTTTTCTCAGATATTTATTGCAGTAGTGGAAAGCTCACTCACACCTGTGCAAAAGAGAAATGACAAATTAGAACACATATATTAAAATCCTCAATATGGAATGAGGTCTTATAAATAAATAAGAAAAACACCATCTGCCACAAGAGAAATGGATGGAAAACATGAACAGATACATTACAGAGTGACAAATGACTAATTAAAAAAATGGACAGGTATTAAGGATAGTTGTGGTGTCACACACCTGTAAGTTTAGCATTTGAAGGCTGAGGCAAGAGGAATGCACATTTAAAATCAGCCTGGAATATGTGAGGAGACCCCCTAATAATTTAAAAGAAAGAAGAAAATAAAAGAGGAGCATTAAGCCTCATGAAAGTACAAGTGTGATATACAGAAATAGAAGTGTGATCTAAACATTAAACTGCCATTAAGTATTTTTTAAACTTATTAAATGAAGTAGTAACTTAAGCTTATTGAGCACCAAGTGGTTGTAGGATGGATACTGTGCTATCTGTGAAGGTGATGACTAGCCACTTCTGGAAAGTAAGCATGATTTACAAAATGTATCTGGGTCAGACATGGTTGCTGAGGAATATTGCTCCAATGTTTTCAGTTCTTCATAGTTCCTTGTATTTGTGTTCTTCTCATGATTTTATGCTTCTTCCCCTCAGAAGAATTGTTGTCTTCTGTGCTGATATTGATGTGGTGCTTGGCTTTGTGACTAATTTTGGCCAAGGCAATGCTAACAGATGTGTGACGCAAACAGAGATTTGAATATACTCTGGTGTCATGATTATTCTGTTGCATGACTCCTCCATGTCCTGCCCCTTCAGCCCAGGCTCAGAGTAAACACATGGATTTGGGAAGACAGAAATAATATTGACAGAATAGTGCTTAGAACATGCATGATTCCCCCCACACACACACACACCCCTGCCACACATGCACAACCAGAATAAGTACAAAGCAAAACAAAACAAAACAAAATCCATGGACATTACAGCAAAAACAGGTGAGCAGGTATCCCTGTGAGCCCTGGAATACAAGCAACTGAAGACAAAATCTTGAGAGTCACAAAACCTTCATGCTAACCATGTCAGGGCAGAAACAGAAGAAAGCCACTGGCTTTTAACAACCTAAGAATGGGAATTCTCATATGTTCAACAGGTAGCACCAGTAGGTGTAGGCTAATATCAGAACAATAGCTAAAGCTGTTTTGCCCATTCCAATTATCAGGTAAATACAAGAGGTGGAGGACATGGGGGCGAGGAGTACTGCAGTAAGGTCTAAAGGCCGAAAGGTCTAAAACAGCTTAGTCTCATGGGCTTCCTTTCAATACAGGGCTTTTCCTGAGGAATCACTGGAAGGTAGATTGAAACTGAACAGAATATCTACAACAGACATAAAAGGAAAGTCCAGGTTAATGTGGATAAAGAAAAAGATTCTAGGAAACCTTACAAGCTGCTGTACCTTCTGCACTACATGAAATACAACCAGATAGATGACTGTGCAATTGAAAAAGCTGTCTTGAATATATCCTTCTAGAAATTAAAAAAACAAGTTCATCTAAAAAAAACTCCTATCATTTAAAAAAGTAACATTGAGTTTGGCACACGTTGCTCATCCCTATAATCCTAGCTACTTACAAGGCTGAGATCTGAGACTTAAGATTCAAAGCCAGCCCAGCCAGGAAAGTCCAGGAGACTTTTACCTCCAATTAACCACCAAATAGTCAGAAGTGGAGCTGTGGCACAAGTTATAGCCTTGAGCAAAAAAGCACAGGAATAGTGCCTAGGCCCTGAGTTCAAGCCCCAGGACAGGTCCTCACACACAAAAATAATAATAACAATTAGATTGGCTTGCTTGCTTAACAAGCACTACAACAAGACACTACTACAAGGCGCGAGGCTTGGTCCTCAGCATGGCGGTGTATGTATGTGTGTGTGCATGTGTGTGCATGCACGTGCATGAGTATGTGTGTCAGGGATTTGAATCAAATATCACACCAAGTTATTGAATAAAAAAGAAGAAGCAGAATAATAGTGCCAAAGAAGAAAGCAGAAAATATTCTTTGAATAAAAGAAAAAGAAGGGCTGGGAAGGTGGCTCAGTGGTAGAGCGCTTGCCTTGCATGCATGAGGCCCTGGGTTTGATTCCTTAGCACCACATAAGCAAAAAGAAAAAAGCCGGAAGTGGCTCTGTGGCTCAAGTGGTAGAGCGCTAGCCTTAGCTGAAGAGCTGAGGGACAGCGCCCAGGTCCAGAGTTCAGGCCCCATGACCGGACCAAAAAAAGAAAAAAAGAAAAGAAAATTACAACATAGTCCTTAAAAATGAGACTAGGGTGTTGCTTGGATCTACAAACAGCACTGATCTAGCATGTACAATGCTCTGGGTTTGACCTGTAGCAATAAAGGGGAAAAAATGAAAAGACTTTAAGAAAAAAATGAGAACATAAATGAGAATTAGGAAGGCTCAGAAGTGAAGTAACAAAATTTGAGAAAAATATACAAATAAAACAATTGAATTATCTTGCCATGTAATTGTAACCCCTCTGTACAGTATTTTCACAATTAAAAAAATAATTGAATTATAATGAACCAAGGGGTAATGAATTATAATGAACCAACAGATAATGACTTAAGAGAAAATAGAAAGTAAAAATAGGAAAAATTTTTACATTGAAAAGGAATTAAGACAGAGATAAAGATTTCAACTATTGAATGACTATAGGCAAAGATCCAACGTATGACTAACAGAAATTTCTGAGTAAGGGAATCAGAGCAAGAAAAGTGAACACATACAAATGCTATGATCATTTTTTCTGATATAAAACAGATTTGAAAGTGCAAATTGAGAACACGATTCATGAGAAACTACTAAAGACTATTGAACTTGAGTGACCAACACTAGGACATATTCTTCTGCCAAATTTTAAAGACAAAGAGTAAATTAATGGATTAAGATAAAACAACATGTGGCTTATACGAGAAAAAAGATTATCATTAAATGTGTGTGTGAGAGTGTGTGTGTGTGTGTGTGTGTGTGTGTATGTGTGTGTGTGTGTGTGTGTGCCCTTGCCAGTACAGGGGCTTGAACTCAGGGATTGAGAGCTGTCCTTCTGCTTTTTCGCTTAAGACCAGCACTCTGCCACTTAAGTCACAGTTCAACTCCCAGCTTTTTGTTAATTGGAGACAAGAGTTTTACAGATTTTTTTGCCCAGGCTGGTTTCAAACTGTGATCCTCAGATCTCAGCCTTCTGTATAGCTAGGATTACAGGCAAGAGCCACCAGCACCTGGCTATCTATATTGAGATTGTAGACAAAGTGAAGGCTAAGGCAGACCTATAATCTGCCTGTTTGTGTTGAAAGCATGCCCTATATACAGAGCCCCTCCAGAAAGACCAGGAGATTCACTGGTTCCAGGAAGTCCAAGAAATCTCTGTTAGCCAACCTTGAAGCTAAATTATTTGAGATATGGCTACAAACAACCAAGAACACAGACCTTACAGAATTAGTTCAGAAAAATCTCTATCCAGATTAACAAACAGCAATCACAAGCAACAACAAATTCTGAAGAAAGAGAAAAATATGATTTCTATACCTTTTAGATCACTTAAAGGTCTAGCTTCAGTAGTAACAAAAAAGAAAGTTAAAGCTAGCCCTTTTATTGGAATATCTATAGATCTAATATCCACACTACCTATACAGTCAAGCAGAAGCAGAATTCTAGCCCAGTCCTTGGTTAATGTAGCTTATCATAAAGTTATATTAATACAAATGCCTACATGGGTTGATTAACTCTGTAAATATTATGGATTTGGTCCTAGTCTTTTTATTACGTAAAATTACACATGCAAATACCTTCATTCTAGACCCTCAGAAGTGTCCTTCAGCCTGTGTTTTCATTTATCTTGGTTTCTGTTTTGCTTTTTAGAGGACCTAAGTGAAGAATGAATACCTATTTAACCATGTGAATGAAACTTCCTAATATCAAGAATGATCATTATGGGATTGATTGGCCTTTATCTCTTCTCCACTTTTTTTTTTTTGGTATCACACAAGTAATGATGAACAGAAGACCCCATGCAAGTGGGTTCACTTCACCACTTTTACTTATCCAGAAAATACTCAGCCACCTCCATAGTCTCTTTTACTATCTTTGTCACTTGCTGAGAATAGGTAAAAGCCACTCATCTGTTCATTCATACTTACTCATACTTATTGAATGCTGTTATGGCTAAAATATGAAAATGTTCCCCACAGGCTCATGTGTGGAAAATTGGTCCTCAGCTGGAGGCACTATTTGGGAAGGCCCTGGAAACTTCAGGAGTTGAGTCTAGCTGGAGTTAGTGGGTCAATGATGCCAGGCCTTTGAAGGTTACACCTAATCCTGGTTCCTTTCCCTCTGTCTGCTTCCTGCCCATGTAAGAAGAGCAGCCTTTGTGACCTCTTTTGGCCTTCAGATGTCTGTGTCATCATGCGTCCACAATTAACAGAGCCAAGAACTAGGGCCTGAAAACCTCTGAAAGCCTGAGCAAAAGAAATCATTCCTCCTTTAAACTGTTTATTGACATGAAAAAAAGTTCAACTAAGACAAATGCCTAGTATATATCAGGTACTGTTCTAGGAACCTGGGATCTTTCATTGGGACAGGCACTCTTTTTCTCACTTTTCAGCTTCCATTCTTTTTTTTTTTTTTTAATTGTGAAAATATCGTGCAGAGGGGTTACAATTACATGGGCAAGGTAATGAGTACATGAGTACATTTCTTTTTTTAATTTAATTTTATTTTATTTGTGAACATACTGTACAGGGGGGTTACAATTACATGGGCAGGATAATGCGTACATTTCTTACCAAGCGTTGCAGCCTCCTCCTTTGTTTACCCTTCACATCCCTTCCCAGCCTCCCCCCTCCCCCCCAATCCCAATCCCAATCCCAATCCTTCCCCCCCCCCACGTTGTAAAGCTCGTTTTGGACATGACAACTTGTACTTCTCATTGTTGCAACAGGTCCACCTGAATCCTTAAATGACTTGTTTTTCCCCATCTCCTCCACAAGTTATACTGACATCAAATCTAGTGAAAGCAGGGGTTATACTGTGGGGGAGGGACATACAAAGCAACAAAGAAGTAATCTTATAAATGCATTAGAAACACATGCATGAAAGAAAAAAACATTAAAATACATATCTAAGGGTTCATTTTCTTAACATCACATTATCTGACCTTTTCCGCTTGACTCATAACATATACTAGATATTGCAGATAAGGGAAAGTATGGGACCTATGTTTCTTTGGGCCTGGCTTACTTCACTTCATATAATTTTTTCCAGGTTTTTCCATTTCCTAACAAATGGGGCAATGTCATTCTTTCTGATAGAGGCATAGAATTCCATTGTGTATATATACCACATTTTCTTGATCCATTCATCTACTGAGGGGCATCTGGGTTGGTTCCAGATCTTAGCTATGGTGAATAATGCTGCATAGTTGTGCTGGTAGCTTTAGTGTGGTCTTGTTTGTAAACATTTGGGTAAATGCCCAAAAGTGGGATTGCTGGGTCATAGGGGAGCTCTATGTGAAGTCTTTTGAGGAACCTCCATACTGCTTTCCAAAGTGGTTGAACAAGTTTACATTCCCACCAATAATGAAGTAAGGTTCCCTTCTGTCCACATCCCCTCCAGCATCTGTTGTTATTAAGAGTTCTTGATTTTTGCCATTCTAACTGGAGTGAGGTGGTATCTCAATGTTGTTTTGATTTGCATTTCTTTTATGGCTAGGGATGTTGAGCATTTCTTCATGTGTCTATTGGCCATCCTTCTTTCCTCTTCAGAGAAGTTTCTCTTTAAGTCTTTAGCCACTTATTTATTGGGAAGTTGTTTCTTTGAGGATATGTTGTTGGGGGGTTTAATTTTTTGAGTTCCAAGTATATTTTAGATATGAGACCCTTGTCCGTTGTATGGCTAGTGAAGATCTTCTCCCAATCTGTGGGCTTTCTATTGATCTTGCTAGCTATGTCGTTTGCCATGCAGAAGCTCTGCAACTTTATGCAATCCCATTTGATGAGTACATTTCTTATCAAGCATTGTTGCCTCCTCCTTTGTGTCCCCTCACCACCTCCCCCCCTCCCCCCCCACAACTTCCCCAACCCCTCTCCCCCAAGTTGAACAGCTTCCATTCTTATGGAAAGAACAAGGTAATCAGTGATCAAATGAAAGGCATACATCAGCTTGATAAGGGCTTTAAAGATTAAGTTGGACAAAGGGATTCAAAACAATGGGACAGGCTTCTGGGATGCTATTTTATGTAGGGACCACTACTGACAGTAACATTTGTCTAGAGACAACGCAGTATTAGGGTAGAGAGGAGGCCCAGTGAGGGAGGATTATAGTTCAGTGGTTGAACACTTGTTTAGGATGTAAGAAGCCTTGGAATAGCGGGGTGCCAGTGGCTCACGCCTGTTATCCTAGCTACTCAGGAGGCTGAGATCTGAGGATCATGGTTCAAAGTCAGCCTGGGCAGGAAAGTCCGTGAGACTCTTATCTTCAATAAACCAATAGAAAACTGGAAGTGGTGCTGTGGCTCAAGTGGAAGAGCGCTCACCTTGAGCTGAACTGAGGGACAGCGCCCAGGCCCAGAGTTCAAGACCCACGACCAACAAAAATAAAAATAAAAAGCCTTGAAATGATTTGACCGTTCAGAATCAAGACATATTTCTATAGCGGTGATGATGGACTGGAAGTCAGTTACAGAAAATAGTGTAGGCAATGCTAATCTAAGGACTTTGGCCTGACAATGAATAAAATAGTAATAAAATAAGGTGCCAATTACTCATGTCTATAATCCTAGCTACTGGAGATTTAGATCTAAGGATTATGGTTCAAAACCAGCTTAGGCAGGAAAGTCTGTGAGACTCTTATGTACGATAAAATATCTCCTCAAAAGGCAGAAGTAGAGCTATGACTCAGGAGGTAGCCTTGAGTGAAAGAAGCTCAGGGACAGCGCCTAGGCCCTCCCTGAGTCTAAGCCCCCAGACTAACAACAACAGCAAAGCAAGTAAGGTAGGATAGGGTGATTGGGTTGATAGGGATAAAGCTCAATTCTTAACTGTCAAGGTAGAACTGACTGTTAGTATAAATCTAGAGTTCAAGGGAGAAGAGAAAACTTACAACTGGAGATACAAAATTAGATGTCATAAGCCCAGAAAAGGCATTTCCTGGAGAATATTCTCCCAGGACCCACAGGCACAGGTAGACAAGAAGAGATAGTTTCCAAGAGTTATTCTAATCCCTTCCCACTATGAGTGGCTCAAGACCTTGCTGCTAAAGTCTCTGGGTATATGGACTGGTTGTGTCCCTAAGCTTCTCCTTACCTTTCTACCATAGTTGTTCTAGTGTATTCAGTACATGTTCCTGCAGTCCCATTCTTCTGTTTAGGGTTTATCTCTTTACTTTGCCAACTTTGACTTTGTGCAAAAACTTTCCATTTATTATGCTTCAACTATGTGTTCTTGACCAAACTATTTGCATCCATCAAATGGTCAACATCTTTTCTTATCATTTAAGCTGTAGCTTTTTATTCATCTCCATTTCCTTCCCCTCACTGCCGAGCTGGGAAATATCTATTAGTCATTCTGTAAAAATGTTGACCGTCAGCTCCGCAGAGCACTGTCAACAGTGCTACAGAATATACAAATAATTATGACATGGGCTTTGTCTTCAAATTCCATCCAAGGTAATTCAAGAGAGAAGAAACAAAACCTAAATGTGTAAAGTAAGAGATCATAAAACTAGACAATAAACCATATTTCCCAAACTTGTCACCTAGTTATATTAATAGCAAATGAGAGAGAGACAGGGAGAGAGAGAGAAAGGGAGAGAGAGAGAGAGAGAGAGAGAGAGAGAGAGAGAGAGAGAGAGAGAGAGAGAGAGGAAGGAGAGAGAGAGGGTGAGGAGGGAGGGAGGAAGGGAGGATGGCACTTGTGACATTGAAAGATGAGGATTTTTAAATAGTAAATGGGAAAGGGTTGGACAATCTAGAAGGAAGAGGAAGTGAAGCCTGGCTCACAGGAGGGTGAGAGGAAAGGCAAATTTGCTTCAGATGCTGGCATGTCAGTCATTAAGGACAAGGGATTGAACACTGGAGTACTCATTACTGGGGTGTTTTATTGTTTTTTGTTTTTTTGGGGGGGGAGGGGATTGGCAGTATTGTTTGAATTTGTGGTCTCATGCCTGCTAAGAAGGTGCTTTACCACTGAGCCATGCCTCCAGCTCTTTTTGCACTGGTTATTTGGAGATAAGGTCTCTTTTTTTTTTTTTTTTGCCAGTTTTTGGGATTGAATTTAGGGCCTGGGTGCTGTTCCTGAGCTTCTCAGGCTCAAGGCTAAGGTTGAGTCACAGTTCTGCTTCAGGCTTTTTTCTGAGTAGTTTATTGGAGATGAGAGTCTCACAGGCTTTCCTGCCCAGACTGGCTTTGAACCACAGTCCTCAGATCTCAGTCTCCTGAATAGCTAGGATTACAGGTGTGAGTCACCAGCACCTGGCTAGGTTCTTAATTTTTGCCTGAACCAGTACCCAGACTGAGATCTACCTGTTTTTTTGTTTGTTTGTTTGTTTTTTGTCAGTCATGGGGCTTGAACTCTGGGCCTAGGCGCTGTCCCTCAGTTCTTCAGCTCAAGGTGAGTGCTCTACCACTTGAACCACAGCGCCACTTCCAGTTTCTGATGGTTTATTGGAGATAAGAGTTTCACAGACTTTTCCTGCTGGGCTGGCTTTGAACTGCAATCCTCAGATCTCAGCCTCCTGAGTAGCTAAGATCACAGGCATGAATCACCAGCACCTGGCAGATCTATCTGTTTTACACTTCCTGTTGTTGTTGAGATGACTGAGGAGCTACCACACTCAGCTTCTTCCATTGAAGTGGAGTCTTGAGAACTTTTCTGCCCAAGGGAGCTTGTGACCAGTCTTCAGTGCAGTTGGGATGACAGGCATGTACCACTGCACCTAGGTATTGTTGGTTGAGAAGGGGTCTCGAGTGCATCCCTAGGCTGTTTTAGGCTAGCATACTTTGGTGCCCTTGAGAATCATATTGTACATATCATTCCAAATTTGCAAGAACACATTGTTCCATGTCACTGTGTACCGCTAGAATTCATCTATTGTCATGGCTGTGTTTGTTTTTCTTTACTTCATTGTTGATGGACAGTTAGAATTGTTTCTGCTTTCTTGGTCTTACATGTGAAAGAGTTTGTATTGAATGCACACCCAGGAGTAGAAACACTGGGTCAGAAGATGTGCCTATCATCAGCCTGATCAGATAATGCCAATTTCTATTTCCAAAGTGCTTGTACAAGGTTACATCCCCATTATGAGTTTGTAAATGTTTCAATGACTTTGCATTCCAATTGGCATTTGATTTTTCATGTCTGCCTATATCTTTTTGCACTATTTTGCTGCTCAAGTAAAACTTTAAACTTATGAAATCTCTTGCTGAATTGTTCCTCACAAAGATCTTACAAATTATGCTCCCACTAACAAATATGAAGAAGTGGGTCTTTATGCCTCAGACATCAATACTGAAAACTTCAGTTTTGAAATATTTATCAGTTTTAATTATAATATTTACCAAATGACGAGGGGGGGGGAACTGTGTAATTTTAGTGTGCAGTTTTTGTTTACTTGAGATATTATATCATTTAAATTTTTTGGTGTCTGTGTTCCTTATATAAAATATCTTTTCAAATAAAATGGTGGTATTGTGGATCCAAGGGCAGAGACATGAGAGCAAAGCATCAAATAATAAAGTTTACGGAGTAAAGCAGATGGGTCTATAGAGAAGAAGAAACAAATTTAGCTCGAGATTTTATTACTTCCATTTACTAAAGCTCTTTCACTCTAATAATTGAAAAGAAACTGCAGACATAATGTTAGATTTTGACAGAGTATCAAATTAAATTTTGTTTTCTTGGTATAAAGCTTAGAAATCATACAGTACAGAATTAGAAAGATGTTTGAAAATACAATTTACCTAATTGGATGTGATAAAGAGGGCATCTACAAATAACCATTGGGCTTGTACATTTTCTCTAGTGTCCAGATCTCACAATAATACGTATATTTTTTATGTTTTATAGTTTAAAAAAACATGGAAATTGCATGACGATAAATCATCCTTGAAAGGTTACAGCAAGTCAATATGAAGGTCAAGAGTAAAATGAATTTCTAGCCTATCATTATGGCCAAACTCTGCAGACTCCCCTGCAAGTTTTTACTTATTAGAAATTTAAGTGGTTCAAAGATGAAAGTCTGCAGCCAGAGAATTGTTAGTTAAAATACAAAACAAAAACATTAGCATTGCGAGTTTCTAAGGTGTTGAAAGCTAAGTGTTTTAATGCTAAAATCCTTGACATTTAAAAGGCTCAGGAGCCAAGCCTACTGAAAGCCAACGAACATGCAAATTATAACAATTTATTTCTCTCAGACCTTGGCATGCTTCTTTGGGGTGCTAGAAGTAGAGTGAGAAATTTGAGATTCAAACTCTTTGGAAACTTGTAGAATATAGAACACTACATTCCCCATAGACAAATATCCTTATATTTCTTTCTCTCACAACTGGCTGAACTCTTCTGTATAGAAGGATCCGTCTAGAAGGGGTCAGTATAGAAGGATCATCTGTGAAAACATCCATTGCTGGGTTTGTATTGTCTGTTGTGTTCTCATGTTCCGGTTTCCTGTCATCTTGTGTTGTCAGTCTTCTGTCTTCCTTCTTCATAAGTTGCTTAGGCACTTTTATTGTGCAAGAATGAGGCTGGTTCTTAACTGTAACCCGCAAAGCTAATGGTTTAAATAATTTTCTTTGCTTGAAGATAACTTAATTCTAATATAATAGAGAATAGCTTGAGATCCTCCTCCTCCTCCTCCTCTTCTTCCTCCTCCTCTTCCTCCTCCTTTCCTTTATTTCCTTTCCCTTCCTCTTTCCCCTTCTCCCTTCCCCTTTGCCTTTCCCCTCTGCCCTTCCCCTCTCCCCTTCCCCTTTCCCCTTCCTTTTCCCCTTTCCCCTTCCCCCTTCCCCTTTCCCCTTCCCCTCTCCCCTTCCCCTTTCCCCTTCCCTTTCCCCCTTCCCCTTCCCCCTTCCCTTTCCCCTTTCCCCTTCCCTTTCCCCCTTCCCTTCCCCTTTCCCCTTTCTGCCCCTTCCCTCTTCCCTTCCCCTTTCCCTTTCTTCCCTTCCCTTTCCCTTTCTTCCCCTTCCCTCTTTCCTTTTCCCCTTTCCCCTTCCCCTTCCCCTTTCCCTTTCTGCCCCTTCCCTCTTCCCCTTCCCTTTCCCCCTTCCCCTTCTCCCTTCCCCTTTCTGCCCCTTCCCTCTTCCCCTTCCCTATCCCCTTCCCCTTCCCCTTTCCCTTTCTTCCCTTCCCTCTTCCCCTTTCCCCTTTCCCCTTCCCTTTTCCTTTCTTCCCCTTCCCCTTTCCCCTTCCCTTTCCCCCTTTCCCTTCCCCCTTTCCCTTCCCCCTTCCCCTTTCTTCCCCTTCCCTCTTCCCCTTTCCACTTCCCCATCTCCCTTCTCCTTCCCTTTTCTTCCCCTTCCTTTTCCCCCTTTCCCTTCTCCTCCTTCTCCTCTCCCCTCTCCTCTTCCCTTTCCCCTTTCTTCCCCTTCCTCTTTCCCCCATCCCCCATCCCCTTTCCCCCATACCCCACCCCCCTTCCCCTTCCCCTTTCTTACCCTTCTCCTTTCCCCCATACCCCACCCCCTTTCCCCCATCCCCCACCCCCTTCCCCTTCCCCTTTCTTCCTCTTCCCCTTTCCCCTTTCCCCCATCCCCCATCCCCTTCCCCTATCTTCCCCTTCCCTCTTCCCCTTCCCCCTCTCCCCGTCCCCTCTCCCCGCTCCTCTTCCCCTCCTCCTTCCCCCTTCCCCTTTCCCCCATTCCCCTTCCCCTTCCCCCATCCCCTTTCCCCTTTCGCCTTTCCCCCTCCCCGTCCCCCTTCCCCTTCCCTCTTCCCCTTTCCCCTTCCCTCTTCCCCTTTCCCCTTCTCTCTTCCCCTTTCCCCTTCCCTCATCCTCTTTCCCTTTCCCCTCTCCTCCCCTTCCCCTCTCCCCTTCCCCTTTCCCTTCCTCTCTCCCCTTCCCCATTCCCCTTCCCCTTTCTTCCCCTTTCCCCTTCCCCTTTCCTCCCCTTCCCCTTTCATCCCCTTCCCCTTTCTTCCCCTTCCCCTGTCCTCTTCTCCTCTCCTCTTCCCCTTTCCCCTTCCCTCTTCCCCTTTCTCCTTCCCTCTTCCCCTTTTCCCTTCTCTCTTCCCCTTTCCCCTTCCCTCATCCTCTTTCCCCTTCCCCTCTCCTCCCCTTCCCCTCTCCCCTTCCCCTTCCCCTTTCCCTTCCTCTCTCCCCTTCCCCATCCCCCTTCCCCTTTCTTCCCCTTTCCCCTTTCCCCTTCCCCTCTCCCCTTCCCCCTTCCCTTCCCCTTCCTCCATCCCCTCTCTCCTTTCCCCCCTCTCCATCCCTCTTCCCCTTCCCACTTCCCCTTCCCCTTCCCCTTTCCTCCCCTTCCCCTCTCCCCATCCTCTTCCTCTTTCCCTTCCCCTCTTCCCTTCCCTGTCCCCCTTCCCCTTTCTTCCCCTTTCCCCTTTCCCTTCCCCTTTCCTCCCCTTCCCCTTTCTTCCTCTTCCCTCTTCCCCTTTCCCCTTTCCATTTCCCTTCCCCTTCCCCTCTCTCCTTCCCCTCTCCCCTCTCCTCTTCCCCTTTCCCCTTTCCCCTTCCCCTCTCCTCTTTCCCCTTTCCCCTCTCCCCTTCCCCTCTCCTTTTCCCCTTCCCCTCTCCCCTTCCTCTCTCCTCTTCCCCTTTCCCTTCCCTTTCCCCTTCCCCCTTTCTCCTTCCCTTCCCCTTCCCCTCTCTTTTCTCCCTTCCCCCTCCCCTTTTCCCTTCCCCCCATTTTCCCTTCCCTCCCCCTTTTTTCCTTCCCTTCCCCCTTTTCCCTTCCCTTCCATCTTCTTTCCTTCCCCCTTCTTCCCTTCTTCCCTTCTTTCTTCTTTCCCCCTCCCCTCCCCTTCCTTTCTCTTCCCTCTTTATTTTTTGTATGCCAGTAGTTGAGTCTTGAACTGAGGCTTCAAGCTCTTTTCTGGCATTTCCCCTTGAGGCTGGCTCTCTAACTGCTGAATCATACCTTCACTTCCAGCTTTTTGTTTAATTGGAGGTATTTCATGGAGTTTTCTGCAAGGGACTGGCTTCAAACAGTGATCCTCAGATCTTGACCTTCTGAGAAGCTAGTATTACAGGTGTAACTCATCTGTAATTGTTGAGGGAATAAAAGTTGAGCTATAGAGTTCTTTTTTTCATCTCAACCCAAAGCTAAAAGGGCTTACAGGAGGAGAGCACATGTTTCATGGACAGCCTTTCCAGTTCCGTTGCTTCACAGTGTGTGTCTCCTTCTACCCCTTCTAGCACTCAGTTTTGGAAGGGACATAGGTATTCATGGAGGAAGTCTGAACAAGATAAAACTGGAAGTCATCTTGAAATTCATGTAGGGTTCATGATTGAGGCCCCTATAACCACAGATTAACAAGAGAAAATCATACAAAACTCATGCAATATATTGTGTATGACCCAGGAGTCTTCAGAAATGAAGACCCAGAGAAACAGGAAAACCTGTGTATTTTTGTACTTAGCTTTGATGTAGCATAGATCAATGTACAGAAGTATAACCAAATGTATAAGATCTAATATAATTAACATGAGGGAAATCAAGGTCTGTTTAGATTTCTTCCCTCTGTTCCTGTGTCTTCAGGTGTAAGGACATTCCTTTCGGATGAGAGATGGGCACCTCTGAGATAGCTTTATGACTTGCTTCCTGGGAAAAGATTGGGGTGTGTGTGTGACAGTGACCATCCTGTTTCTTTCTCAAAAGCTAAGGTGCCATATTTTGGAATATCATGTCCTGAACTCCATCAAATAAGGAAGTAATTAAGAGAGGTTTTAAAGGAAAGCAATTCTGAAATGTGATCCAAGCCCTGAATGGGTCACATTTTCTTCCTTCCCTCTCTTCTTCAATGAGTTTTTATTGAGTACCTCTTATATGCTCCGAAGCTTGGAGAATGTCTTTTTACAATGCACAGTTTCCCTGACTCTATGGAGTTTGTATTAGTAGGAAGGAGGTGGTTAATATGTATAATTCTGGTAAATAAGTACTCTTTTTCTTCCTTCCTTCCTTCCTTCCTTCCTTCCTTTCTCTTTCTTTCTCTCTTTCTTTCTTTCTTTCTTTTCTTTCTTTCTTCCTTTCTTCCTTTCTTCCTTTCTTTCTTGTCGGTTGTGGGACTTGAACTCTGGGGCCTGTGTCCCTCAGCTTTTCAGCTCAAGGATAGCTCTCTACCACTTGAGCCACAGCACCACTCGTGGTTTTCTGGTGGTTTATTAATAGGAGATAAGAGTCTCATGGATTTTGCTGCCTGGTCTGGCTTTGAAATGCGATCCTCAGATCTCAGCCTCCTGAGTAGCTAGGATTACAGGCATGCACCACTGGTACCCAGCAGTAAGTACTCTTAAGAAAATAAAAATAAGATTGAGAGCAAGGGTCCATTGTGTTTAATAATATCCAAGCAGATTTTATTTGAGGTGAAACTTGAAGAGTGAAAAAGAACCATCTAGGAAGATAAGGTGAAGGGAGTTTTAGTTCACACTTTATTGAAAAAAGCCAGGTAAACACCAAAACGCTCTATATGTTTGAAGGAAAGAAAGAGCACAGTAGGCAAAGCAGAATGATGGAGGGGGGAAATGCAGGAACCTGAAACAGGAGGTAGGAAGCAGGCAATGATGTCAAGACCTTATATACTACAGTTAATAGTTCATACCATAGTCTCAGAGTAATGGGAAGCCACTGGAGTCTTGAGTTATGGTGATTTGCCAAATGCTGGTGGCTCATAGTTGTAATCCTTACTACACAGGAGGCTGAGATCTGAGGATTGTGTTTCAAAGCCAGCCCAGGCAAGAAAGTCCATGAGACTCTTTTCTCCAATAAACCACCAAAAAGCTGAAAGTGGGGAAGTGCAGATATAGGTCAAGCGGTAGAGTACCAGCCTTGGCAGAAAAAGTTAAGTGAGAGTGTGAGGCCCTAAGTTTAAGCCTCAGTCCATCACATGTATACACACACACACACACACACACACACACACACACACACACACACACACACACACACATCACTAAGGTAACGTGATCTAATTTATAATTTCCATAGTTCATTCTATTGTTTGGAAAATGCAAACAAAGGGGTTGGTTAGAAAGTTGCTGGTTAGGATTTCAGAGAAAAATGGCTGCCTTCATCAAAGTAGTGACAATGGAGTGAAAAGCAGTAGATGGAAACTAGATTTTTGTGAATAAATTTGACAGGATCTAGGTGGGCTTCCTGACTCATGCCTGTAATCCTAGTTACTCAGGAGGTTATGATCTAGATGACTAAGGTTCAAGGCAGACACTAATTCCAAAATAACATGTTAAAAAAAAACCCAGATGGAACTGTGTTTAAGTGATAGAAAACCAGCCTAGAAAGCAAGAAACCTTGAGTTAAAACCTCAGTACTGCCCATAAAAATCTGGCATGAGTTGAGAGACAAAGAGAGAAATCAGGATGATTTTTAGGGGATTTGGGTTTAAAGCATCTGGGTTAGACACTACTAACATATGGAAACAGAAAAGATGTAAGGCTTAGGACTGTTTTAGATGTATTACCTTTGAAATACCTATTAGATATCTAAGTGTGGTGCACAAAAACAATCATGTATGTGAATGTGAAATACATGTGAGGAATCTGGGCAGGAGAGACATATTTGGGAATTAGCAGACTTTTAAAGCATTTAGCCACAGGAAACAAAAACATCATCTGTTTATAGAAGAGTGGGAGTCATAGGTGTTTACAGATCAGTCAAAAACAGTACAGCCAGCCATGTAGGAGGAAATGTACAGAAATGGTAAATGTTTCGAAAAGTAGTCAATAATATAGCTTCATCTACCCACACTCAATATCCTCATCTATAAAACAGGACAAAAATAGTCCCACAATTATATAGTGTGGTTGAGGGTATTAAGAAAGAAGAAAATGTAATACATGTGTTGTTTCTTTGTGCCTGGCATGTAATAAGTGATACATGGTAGCTGTTATTAGTCTATTGCTGTTGAGCTCAGAAATCTATGAGAGGACACAAACATGTCAGGAGGAAAAGTATATACATTTCCAGTTGAAGTTCTGAATAACAGATATCCAATTTGATCACATCTGGCAAATCATTCTTTAATGTTCCTTTTAGTCTTTGTGTCTTTTTAGTTTTTCTGGAGTCAGGGCTTAAGATATGAGAATTTCTTCCTCTCTGAGTCGTCAAAAGTTGCTATGACAACTGTCTGGAAGTGAAAGTCCTCTGCTTTATTTATTTATTTGAGGGTGATATGCTACAGAAAGAGGGAAAATGCAATTGCCACAAATGTTCCCTCATAGCCCTTTTTTCTAAAATACATGCAGGGGCCATATTCTCTCCCATCTTGGTAGACACCTTTATTATTTCTATATTATTTACCTTTCTTCCCACTAAGCATGAGAAGATGTAAATATATTAACACACATACAAGTTGAGGCAGCTGAAAGAAAATAAGTCATATGATTAAATACTGTTTGGAAGAGATGTATTGTCTAACATAAAAGTATAACAAAATAGAGTTATTAATAATGTGTAACAAATGTAACTCAAGTGTCTTGTAACTAGAAAAGAATGGGAGAACCTACTTGTGTAAAGAATTCTCAAAAGGGCTGGGAAGGTGGCTCAGTGGTAGAGCGCTTGCCTTGCATGCATGAGGCCCTGGGTTTGATTCCCCAGCACCACATAAGCAAAAAGAAAAAAAGCCGGAAGTGGCGCTGTGGCTCAAGTGGTAGAGCGCTAGCCTTGAGCTGAAGAGCTGAGGGACAGCGCCCAGGCCAGAGTTCAGGCCCCATGACCGGACCCCCCCCCCAAAAAAAAAAAAAAAAAAAGAATTCTCAAAAGTCTGTTTAATTAAAAAAAAAAAAAAGTTGAGCTGGATGTTGGTGGCTCATGCCTGTAATCCTAGCTACTCAGGAGGCTGAGATCTGAGGATCATTGTTCAAAGCCAGCCTAGGTAGGAAAGTCCATGAGATTCTTATATCTAATTAGCCATCAGAAAACCAGAAGTGGCACTGTGGCTCACATGGTAGAGTGCTTGCCTTAAGCTGAAGAGCTCAGGGACAGCACCCAGAGTTCAAGCCCCAAGACCAAAAACTAAAAATTAAAAAAAAAATTACTTAGATTACAGGCAAGTTCATGAGAAGAGAAACATTTAAGTCAATACACAACCATGAACCATTCAATGATGAGAATTCACTCTGAAAAACACATCCCTGGGCATTTTTTTTGTCATGCAGACATCACAGTGTGTGAATACCAACCACAATGGTACTGCCTCTGTCCCTCTTAACAATGTAAACTACAGAGTCCGATTCCAGACCTATGGCATCAGAAACTGGAGATGAGGTAGGTGGCCAAGGTCTTACCATTATATCTGAGAACCACCGCTCTCGGCTGAAAGCGGTGGTTCTAAGTCTTGGTTGTGGAATCTCTAAGGAATCTTAAACTATCCAATACCTATTGACTCCCTACAAGCCAGAATCTTAGAGGGTGGGAGCCAGACATCAGTATTTTTAAAAGTTTCTCTGATGATTCCAAACTGCAGCCCTTGCCTTAGGCTATTTTTCTTAAATACTTCTCAATTTGTTCCTTGTTTGATACTGGACAGCTGTCTTTTGAAAATGGAGCTACCTGACAAGTTCCTGCAGTGCTAATAACCAACCTGCTGTGAGGTAGAGAAAATCAATGTGTTTTCAACATCATTTCCCCATCTTGAATAGTCAGGAAAGCCCAAATGGTGAACAAGAAAATTTCCTAGGAGACTGCAAAAATACTTCTGATTAGTTCAGCCTCTTTTTTTGTTTTAAAAGAAAAGTAGGAATCCTGAAGGGTCTGATAAGATCCTTGATATACCACTGAAGCCTGCTCAAGGCTTGCTTTTCCCCCCCATGGTCTTTATTTCTCCACAGACCATCTTCAATTAGCAGTTTTCACCCTTGCAGACTCAACATTCTATAGGCTGGCACAAAACCTCTGAGCCATTCCTTCAGCCCTGTTATGGATATTTATCACTATTTTACCATCCTCATACAACATGACTTATGTACATGCATTGATAAAAAATATCAATATGGGGGGTGGGGAGGACTGGGTGGGGGGCGGGTCTCTTTGCTCAAAAAATATCAATATGGTACTCTAATTGTATTATTAAGAATGAATAAATTAGCTGTGCACTGGTGGCTCAGAGCTGTAATCCTAGCTACTCAGGAGGCTGAGATGTGAGGATATAGATTTGTAGCCAGCTACTTAGAAAAAGCCAAAAGTGGCAATGTGGCTCAAGTGGTAGAGCACTAGCCTTGAGCAAAAGAAGCTCAAGAACATCACCTAGGCCCTGATTTCAAACTTCAGGACCAGCAAAAAAAAAAAAAGAATTGAGCTTAATATATAATAAAAATACATATGGTAATATGTAAATACTTCAGAACACCACTGGCAAACTTAATGAAGTTATCAGATATTTGCATGACTTTTATTGGGCAGTGGTAGCTTATGTTTGTAATCCTATCTACTTGGGAGGCTGAGACCCAGAGGACTGCATTTGTAAGTCAGTCCAGACAGAAAGTCCATGAAACTATTTCTAAAATAGCAGCAAAAAAGCTGAACTGGAAGCATGGCTCAAATAGTTGAGTGCATGTTGAACAAGGAAGCTGAGCAAGTGTGAGGCCCTGAGTTCAAACTCTGATATTGGAAAAAAATTAATATGAACAATTTCAAATATATATTAGAGATGATAGTATAAAGAACTAATGCTCCCTCAGTATTCAGTTTTAATAATTATAATTTTGAATAGCCAATCACTTTAACTCTTACCAATGTTGCATAAAATGTGGTTGCTGGACGAGAGCATCAGTCACTTTGGAAGACTATTAGAAATGCAAAATCATTATCCTTATGATAAACACTGAATCAGCATCTCTGTAGTAGGGCCCAGGATCTGTGTTTTAATGATCTCTCCAGCTGATTTATTAGTCTGCTAGGGCCTGGGAACCACTGATGCATATAAAAAATATTTCCTGTCTTCTCAGATTAGAAAATCCTAAATAGCACCCAGATATATTACCTATAATTATTCAAAAAACACAATCACATATCACTGTCACCTAAGAAAAAATTCACTACAATTACTTAATACCACCACATATCCAATTTTAAATTAATTTGTGAGATTTTTCTTTTTTGAGGCTCCAACCAGGGCCTCACTGTGGCAGGTAAGTGCTAATAAATAATCTTGTTTCAAATTAAATAGTTTGAATCAGTTTAAATAAGATCTATACATTGCATTCCGTTGATGTACCTCTTAAGTCTCTTGTAATCTACAGTGATTTTTATTGTTATCTATATTTTTATTATCTATATTCCATTTTATTATTGTATTCTAGAGGAACTAGGTTGCCACATCATCTCTCATATTGAAGATTTTGCTAACTGTGACCTTGTATGTCCCATTGCCATATTCTTTTTTCTGGATTTATCATAATTTGGCTAGCAGATCTAGAGTCTTGATCCCTCAGATTTGATTTTCTTTTTTAATTTTAATTTTTTATTGTAAAGATACTATATAGAGGGTTACAGTTACATGAGCAAAGTAATGAGTACACTTCCTGTTGAGCATTGTTACCCCCTCCAGATTTGGTTTTCTTGAAGGGTAGCAGAATATTTCATTGGTAGAGCTACAACCTTTCCTTTCCAGCAGCAAATACTTCAGTGTCTGGCTGGTTTTACTTCTGCTGCTGAGGTTGATTGGTGGGTCAGGTGTTACATGGTTATTCTGTCAGAACTATCATGTCAACCCTTTGTGGCAAGTGAATGTTGTAATGGTTCCTACAGTTATTTCCCAAAAGGATATTGAACACTTGGGTGGGCACTTATACTAAGGGAAAGGGAATACCCACCCAGGTCAAGGAGATTTAGACATAGGGTTGGAATTTACTTTGATATCTGGGGAACAAAATGTTCTCATGGTCTACTTAATTCATGTTTCAGAGGAATCATAGAGAATTGGCTCCTGGAAGATGGGCAGCTCAAGAGAGGACCTAGTAGAAAGACAGGATTGGAGAAAGCTTGAAGAAAAGAAATACAGATTCAAATTCTTCTAAAGAAATGACTCTTATGAAAATGAAGCAGATAACAAAAAGGACAGAACCAAAAAAGAATCTCCTGAACAAAATATCTCCTGCAGTAATGGTCTATCTGGTTTACAGTCAAAAATCAAAACACAAAATAAAAATAATGACAAGCATGTTTGAGGCCCAGAAAATGGGTTTACAGTCAAAAATCAAAACACAAAATAAAAATTACAAGCATGTTTGAGGCCCAGAAAATGCCTCCCAAGTTGGTTTGTGAAGAAGCATCCAAGCAAATAAGGCGATTGATAAAGTATTTTAAAATGGTGATGTGAAGATTTTCTAACAAAAATATGAAATACTATTGTCTATAATTCAAGCAGAGTTCCAGATCATTCCATGAAAAATATAACTAGTGGTGATAAAAACTGAGAACATGAATTAAGTTGACAATAAAGTAGGTGAGAAACCACAAGAGTAGATTTATGGCAAGATTATTGATATTATAAGTCAGGTTGAGACACTTGTGTAAATTTTAATGTGCTCCTTCTGACAACCATAAACAAAACTTAAAAGACTCCATGAAATTTCCAAATGGCTTCTGAGGTCAGGAGGAGGGGGAAGGGGAAGAGAGGTGGGGAGGAAGAGGAGGAGTGGTGGAGGAAGGAAAAGGGGAGGGAAAGGAGGAGGGCAAGAAGAAGGAGAAGGAGAAGGTGATGAAGAACTTGCCCCTCAGTCGGAAAGGTCAATAATAATACAGCATGTGAAATTCACTCATCTTGTTTTCTGTGGTGGAACTCAGCTTACAAGTTTAATCTTCTACAATTTCTTAGTGTATATTCAGTTTTAACTGGAGGAAGGAGGGAAAGAAGGAGGGAGAGAAGGAGGGAGGGAGGGAGGGAGGGAGGAGGAGGAGAGAGAGAGGGAGGGAAGGAAGGAAGGAAGGAAGGAAGGTAGGCAGGCAGGCAGGCAGGAAGGAAGGAAGGAAGGAATATTTACCCAATACTATTTCCAAACATTATAAGCAGCATAGAGCATACTATGGTAAATGGGATCTGATCCTTCCCATCAAAGAGCTCATTATCTTTCAGGACGGGGAAGAGGTGGAAGGGAGAGTCAGAGGGTCAGATTGTCTGGAATATATTATAAACATGCATAGAAATTCAACAATGAAATCCTCCCTCCCTTATAACTAATGTAAGCTAATTTAATAAACAAAAAGAACTCATTACCTAGAACATGCATTTTCAAGCAATATATATTACCACAAGGGGACAAAACTGGAGCATTGGGAGGACAAAACTTCTTAGCTATTTCAGTAAGTTGTGATCTTCCAAAGAGCCACAGAATACAAATAGGTATACAGTAAGTCTGTGGCTTGACACTTTGTGGGTAGGAGGGTGACAATTGGGGGGGAAGTATCAAAAAAGACTTCTGAGTGGGTCAATTATGGAAATAAGGTTGAAAGTGTAGTCTAGAGGAGGAAAAAGAAAGAGAAGAAAGAAAGTGGGTCAAAATGCATTGTACATATAAACTGACATGATGAATTGAAACTCCTTTGCACAACTACTTAAACACAATTTTAAAAAATCAAAAGAAAAAAAGAAAGACAAGATGAGGGAAATGTACATGATGAGAATTAGGAAAAGAAGAACAAAGCAGTGTGCAAAAGTATGTTAAATTTTAAGGCAAAAATAGTTTGTTTACCACTGAGCAATATGACATATAACTTTCTTTCCTTGACATTCTGAAACATAACCTTATTTTTCCTACATTATTTCTGGCTCTAGCAACAAAGTATTAAATGTGAAAGCAATATTGGAATACTTCCCCTTTATTAAAAGAGTTCTTGTTTCTTAAGACATTCTATTTCTGGCTTAAATACTCCAATGGTCCATATTTTTCTCATTTAAAATGTAAACATACAGAAAATATTTCCTTATAGGGTTTCTTTCCCAAGATTCCATTCATTATTCCATGTACCTATAATGTGAATTTTTTTTAAATTTATTCCCTTGTTCCTTGCTATCTGAAGGGGGTTGGTTCGAAGACATCTTGTGGATACCTAAATGTGGATGCTCAAAGCTCTTTATAATGGTACAGTAGTTGCATAAAAGCGATACCTATTCTTCTGGACACTTTAAAATCACACCTAGGTTATTACAATAATGCAGATCTTAAATGCTCCCCTCTCCAAGGTCTGAATGGTAAAGGCATGTTACCCAGCACAGTGCTATTGGGAAGTGGTGGAATTTTTAAGAGAGGGTGATGGGAGGAGGTCTTTAGGTCTTTAAGAGCATGCTTTTGAAAGAAATATTGAATCCTGTCTCATCCTTTTTCTTTACTTCCCAGCCATGAGGTGAACAATTTTCCAGCACACATTTCTCACCATGACTTACCACCTTGTTACCGAAAGCAGCAGGCTAACTGGTCATAAATAGAAATCAGAAAGCCCAAACAAGTATTTTCTTTAAGTCCATCATCTCAGGTATATTTGCTGTGATGACAGAAAGCTAACATACTTAAAATACCTAATGCATTGTAAATCATGGTTATACAATACAGTTTAGGAAGTGACAAGAAAAAAAATAGTCTGTACATGGTCAGTACAATGTATTTTGGGGCCCTGGAGTTTGACCTCAGTGCCTTGCACTTGGCATTTTGAATCACATTTCCAAGCCCAGGCATGTGCTTGTACTACAGTCCTACTTTTTGCTTCCTCATGTAGTTGGGATGACAAGTGCATGCCAACATGCTCATCTTCTGCTGAGAAGGGACCTCAAGAACCTTTTTCTTTTCTGGCCTTAAACTGCAATCTTCCCAATCTCAGCCTCCCTAGCAGTGCCCTAGGATTACAGATGTAAGCAATCAGCATCAGGCCCGACACCAATTTTAAAATGACTATGTTCCAAGTTACAGTTGGTTAAATCCATGGATGTATAACTCATGTAGGGAGAACCTACTGAGCTGTGTTTCAGCCAGAAATGGGTTTGGGTGCACCCAGAAAATTTCAGATTGCTAGTTAGATTTCTTGGGTATCTTTAGATTGGCATTGACCTTGCTAGTAGTATTAGTACTCACTGAATGAAAATGTATAGCACTTTATGTATTTTATTGTGTCATAATAGAGAATAAAATGCATATATCTTAGATATTCAATTTGATGAGTTTTGGCAATTTCACTTTTTTAAAACTTTTTTTTTAATCTTTAAGTAGCTATACAAAGAAGTTCCCGTTCTACAAAACAGTATATGAATACAAGGTGTCTGACAACAATTTCACTTTTGTAACCATTTAAAACAACTCACAGGAACTTTCTATCACTGAGAGCCTTTGGAATTTGCTTCTGTCTATGGCTATCTCTTAAAACCAGTTTGAGACTTCTAAAATCTTGATATTTTCTTGAATTTCAGATGAATAGAACCATACCTATATTTTGTTATGTCCAGCTTCTTCTGTATACCCATATTTGTGAGATTTACTTATGTTGTCAGGTGTTCTGGCAGTTTGCTTTTTTATTGCTCAGTTGAAGACCACTGATGAGAATATATAATTATTTATCATGGTTCTTGTTCATATCTATTTGAGGTTGCTACAGTTTTCAGTTTTATGAATAAGGTTGCTCTACATGGTTTTGAGTTTTCTTGAATTTATGTTTTTATTTCTCTGGAAGTAAAGTGAGAATGATGGGTAATGAGAAGGTTGCACGGATGTTTATTAAGAAATTGCCAGGGGGCTGGGAAGGTGGCTCAGTGGTAGAGTGCTTGCCTTGCATGCCTGAGGCCCTGGGTTCGATTCCTCAGCACCACATAAGCAAAAAGAAAAAAGCCGAAGTGGCGCTGTGGCTCAAGTGGTAGAGCGCTAGCCTTGAGCTGAAGAGCTGAGCTGAGGGACAGTGCCCAGGCTCAGAGTTCAGGCCCCACAACCGGACCCCCCAAAAAAAGAAAGAAATTGCCAGGGCTGGGAATGTGGCTTAGTGGTAGAGTGCTTGCCTAGCATGCATGGAACTCTGGGTTCAATTCCTCAGTACCACATAAACAGAACAAGCCAGAAGTGGCACTGAGGCTTAAGTGGCAGAGCACTGGCCTTGAACACAAAGTGGTTCAGGGACAGTACCAGGGCCTTGAGTTCAAACCCTACAACCATCTTCTGAAGATGATCATTGGGCCAGCTTTTGGAAAAATACATATTCAAAATTGATTTTGTATTCTCATTGAATTTAAGTTCTGTGTATTTTGTATATTAACTTATCATGTATACAATTTAGAAAGACTTTTTTCCCATTCTATAGGCTACTTTTTTACTCTGTTGATAATGCACAAAAATAAAAATATTTCACTGAGTCCAATTTGTCTTTGGGAGTAGGTGTCTCGTGCCTTTAATCCACCTACTCAGAAGATCAGGAGGATTGAGGTTCAAGTCAAGGCTGGACCAAAAGTTAGTGGGACATCATCTCAATCAATAAACCAGGTAGTGGTCGTGAGATCTCAGCTACTCACAAGGCCATAGGTAGTAGGATCATGGTCCAAGTTCAGCCCTGTAAAAAGCAAACATGAGACCCTACCTTACAAATAAGTAAAGCAGCTGGATGCCAATGTAGTCCTAGCTATTCAGGAGGCTGAGATCTGAGGATAGCAGTTCAAAGCCAGCCAGGTCAAAAAGTCCCCATATAACTCTTATCTACAATTAACCACTGAAAAGCCAGAAGTGGCACTATGGCTCAAGTGGTAGAGAGCTAGCCTTGAGCATAGAGGCTCAGGGATAGCGCGCAGCCCCCTGCCCCCTCCCTGCCCCCCAGTTCAAGCCCTATAACCAACAATTAAAAAAATAAAAGCAAAAGAGAGCTGGGGGCATTGCTCAAGAGTATCTACCTAGAAAGCTTAAGGCCTGAGTTCAAACCCCAGTATCATGACCCCCCCCAAAAAAACCCAAAAACAAAAACAAAAAAACCCCACAAAAAAAACCCATGTGCCTATTTTTCTTCTGTTTCCTTTTACTTTATTGCTATATCCAAGAAATGATAAATCTAATCATTGAGGCTTTTACCCATGTTTGCTTCTAAGAGTACTAATAGTAGTATAGTTTTGTCACATTTTTGTTTTTCATCCAGAGTTAATTTTGTACATTTTAGGTAATGGCTCAAATTTTTTATATAAAGAAATTTCATTTTCTCAGTAGTTTTGGGAAAAAAGCCCATTCTCTATTGAATGGTCTTAACACCTCTGTTTAAAATTACTCAACCACCTACTTACAAGATGATTCATTTCAGAGCTGGGAAGATGGCTCAGTGGTAGAGCACTTGGCTTGCATGCATGAGGCCCTGTGGTAGAGTGCTAGCCTTGAGCTGAAGAGCTAAGGGACAGCGCCCAGGCCCAGAGTTCAGGCCCCACGACTGGACCCCAAAAAAAAAAAAAGATGATTCATTTCTTGGATGACTATTCTATTGATCCCCATATCTATTTGTCTTTTGCCAGTGCCACTCTTTTAATTTACTGTAGATTTTTAATAAGTTCTACTATCAGAACATATAAGTCTTTCATTCTTGTTTTTTTTTTTCAAGATTGTCTTTGTTGAGAGGTCACATGAATGTTACACAATGAACTTTATTTCTGTAAAAAATATTAGGATGTTAATAGAAATTGCACTGTCTATAGCTTTCTTTGGGCAATATTAACATCTAATATATCCTAGGGCTGGAGGCATGGCTCACGTGGGAGAGCACTTGTGTAGCAAGTGGAAGGTCCAATACCACCAAAGAAAAAAAAAGTCTTAAATTTCAGAACCCACGAACATAGTGTATGTCTTTATTTTCAGATGTTCAACTTACGAGATTTTATCTTAATAAATCTACCATAAGTTCAGACTATTTTTAGTTGAAAGTGCATTTAATGTACCCTATTGTCAAAATCATATAACTTCCAATGTGCTCAGAACCCTTGAATTACCCTACAATTGGGTAATGTTGAATTATTGAATATCTCATAGAATTTATTGAATAGCTTACCAAAACAAAGCACATAAAGGTTTATATGTGTAGTCACTATTAACATACACAGCTGATACCCCCTCTGGGCATTCTCCTCTCTCCTTCCCCTGTCCTTCTCTCCTCCTCCTCCTGTTTCTCCCTCCCCCTCCTCTTCCTCCTTTTTTTCCTCCTTGTTCCAGTTAATGGGGCTTGCTCTTGCTTAGCCTTTTCCTATTCAAAGCTAGCACTCTGCTGTCATACCTCCACTTATAGCTTTTTGCTGGTTAATTGAAGAGTCTCTTGGATTTGTAATGCCTGGGCTGGCTTTAAGCCAGCACATTCAGTTCTTAGCCTGCTGAGTTGCTAGGATTACAGGCATGAGCCTCTGGTGCCTAATGGATACTCATTTCTTTTGACACCCGAGGATACACTACTAAGGATAGTAGTAAAATGCTCCAATGCTGCCTTACCAGTTTCTTTGCTATAACATTCATGTTACCTCAGGTATAACATTTTCCTCTGCCTTGGCATTTTACTTTTCTCCAGTTCAACCAGTTCCTTATTTGACATTTCTTTAGCCTCAGTGTCATCTCATGAATATCCTTTTCATTATTTCATGTTGAATTTGAGCTGGTTCCCAAGCACTAATATCTAGTGACTATTTCATCAACAGCAGTGTCTTTGTTAAGCCCTTTGCATGTTCATATGCCTTTACAAGTTCCTTCCATATGGCATTCATGCACTGCTGTGCAGCAACGTTCCAGATAGTATTGAGAATGTCAAAAGCCATTCCAAAACTCCTGGGAGTATTCAGCCAGATTCAGCTGCTGCAGCAGCCTGTAAAAATGTTTGGTAAAAATAGTATCCTTTGAACAGAATCATTTTGCCTTGTTCCATTAATTCAATGAGTACAGTTTGTTTTGTGGCAAATACACAACCTCTACACCAGGGCTCATATAATAAGCTTTGAGAGTCAATAAGCTTTGAGTGTTCTGGAGCAATGTGTAAAATCAAGACAACCCTGAATATAGGATGTTGTTTTGCCTATAATATTCTTTTTCCTGTGAATTTAACAGTTCAATATCTGGTCTTAAAACAATGCTGGTGTCATCTAGACTTCCTTATAATGGTAAGAGTAAACAAGACTTAGGTATATTCTTGAATCCTCTAGTTCCTCCAAGTGGTAGGTTGGAAAGACTTAAAGACTTTGAACCCTGCAACATTTCTACCCCATTAGGATTCTGAATGCCTTGAATCCTGACATTTTCTTGGATTCTTGGTGAATGAATGCTTATTTTTACATACATTCCAGTATAGGCTCAGTTTTGTAATATTAAATATTCTGGCCAAAATGCATATCTAGAGTTGTCCTGTGCAAAGGACAACTCTTCTGTGAAAGCTTTAGCACCTTTAGCATTGGCAGTTGCTGACTTTGACATTTAAGGTCATTATTGACCTTACCATTATGAAAATCATAACTTCTGAAGAGATGGAATTCATCGTTAACTTGCTACTAACATTTTCATGTATGTAGAAACATTGACACAATATTTTTGGTGCTGAGCAATTAATCCAGAGCTTCATGTATGCTGCAATTCTTAGCTCTCCGCATGTTCTTTTAGCACATCAAAAGGACTTTCTCTAAGTATTTGCTTATGATCATTTTTATATCTTCTTTGGAGAAGTTTGTATTCACTCTTCTATTTGGAAATTGGGTCTTTTTTTTTTTTTTTGATGGAGGCATTGCTCAAGTGATGGAACAGCAGCTGTGAGCAACTAAGCCAAGATAAAGATAGTGATCTCTAGGCCCTGAGTTCAAGCCTTAGTACTAGTGCATACACACACAAAGTCATACAATTGAGCCTATCTAATTGTAAGAAATCTGATACTAGACTATTTTCAAAGTTTTTTTTCCCCCCAAACCCTTTTTCCCATTCAAAGCTGTTATCTTTGGCTTTCTTCTTTTTGCTTTTGCTGCTAGATCTTAAGAGAATGTCTGATCCAAGTTATGGGTTTTTTTCTACATTTTCTAAGGTTTACCTTTACCTTGTACATCTCCCTCTTTAGTTTTGTGTGCACATGCATGTTTACTGGTGATGGAACTAAGGGGGGGTTCATGCTCGTTGCGAGCATTCTACCACTTGAGCTATGCTCCTAACTACTTCATCTTAAACTGGATATCCTTTTTCCACAGCATTATTATTTTTTCCTCTGATGAATGCTCTATTTTTGTTGAAAATCAATTGGTCATAAATTAAGTCTCCATTACTGGATCCTTAAACACTGATTCATACTCCCTAGGATAGTACAAGACTATCTTAATTACTGTAGCTTTGTGACAAATTCTGAAATCAAGCCTGTTTTTCCAAATTTGACTCTTTTCCTTGCTGTTTGATTGCCTTGCATGAGTGCAAGTGGGTGGGGAAGATTTTGTGTCTTCCACTATGTGTGTTTTTCCCTTTTGGTTGTACTCAGGGTCTTGCACTTGTTTGGCAGGTAGTCTACTAGCGAGCTAACCTAACAACCTTCGGAGAGGGTATGCACTTTTTGTAGGCCATAGACCAAGATTCTCCTACCTCTGCCTCTCAAGTAACTAGGATTAAAGGTGGGAACCAGGGCAGCCCCTATGTTGTAAAGTCTACCTTAAGTTACAAATAATACTGTCAAAGGCAAGTCTGCTCCTTGCAATAGGCCCACCACAGGAGATGTAGAGGAGAGATCCTCCAGGGCCTTCCTTCCAGGGTCCCTCACGGAGGACAAGCTAGGTGGCTCCCCTATTCGTGGACCAGTGCCCACAGGTTAAGCTGGCAGGATGGCGACCTCGGGAACCTAATCTCACAGAACCGAAGGCAGGCAGGCGGGCCGTGCTGACAGAGCGACGACAGGTCAGCCATCCTAGCCCTAAGCAGAGAGCAGGAAAGGCAGTTGAAGGAGAGGGAACCAGGTTTCTGGCTCCACTGCCGTAGGGACCATCAAGGTCCGGAGTCGGAGTCTAGAGACCCACTTTCCATTCCGTGGGGTTCGGGGAATAACGACGGCCTCCAGCTTCCCGCAGTGGCAGCGGCAGTTTTCGCGCCGCCTCCCTCCAACGGCCGGGCGCGCGTGGTGGTGACGTCAGTGCGGGGCGGGACTTCCGGCCCAGTCGGGCTTCCCGCGTCCCCGCTTCTCCTTGCCGTGTCCAGCTGTGCGGCGCTCTGAGGTGGCGGGCGGCGGGCGAGTTGTCGGCCCGCGGGCACCAGGGCTGACCTGCATCTCTGGGGAGGCTGGCCCTCCGAGGAGAAGCTGCCGTGGCCGCCCGGTCCACCGTCGGGGCTTCCTGAGGGTCCTCCTCCACCCAGGCTCCGGAGCCCGACGGTTGCTGCTCTGTCCCGGCGGCCGGCCGGAGGCGCGCGAGCGGCCGCGGGGAGCAGGCGAGGCCGGGCGGGCCGTCACCCCGGCGGGCGGGACCGACTCCCTCAGCCCCGATGCCTCGGCGGCCCGGGTGGAGTGGGTGCCGGTGTCTGGAGCTGTGGATGTGTCCCCGGGTGGCGGGGGAGGCCAGAACACCGGTCACTGTGAAGTTTTCGGGGCGCACGTCGCCGGGACCGTGCATGAGTTGGGTAAGGCGTTTGGCTTTCAAATTGTGCAAGACGCGATCCCCGTCCCCTCGGGTTCCCCTCAACCCCCGACTGCTCTGGAATCCTTTTGAGATTTCCTTGTCCTCTGATGGGGGCGCGCGTGTTAGAAAAGTCCAGGTCACGCTAGAAGCCACGTTTGGCAGCCAAGGGAGGGCACACCGGGCTCCCTCTGCCACTGCCCGGGATATCCGCGGTGCGGTGCTTGCGTGCGTGATTGGCTTAAGTGTGGCACCCCGAGTTTTAACTCGTGATTGAAAAAGTCGTGCTCCCCCTGGTATTTCTTTGGCGTTGGAGCCATGCTTAGCAGTGATGGATGTTTATGGCTTTTTAACCGAGGTCACATCTCAACTAGGAGGAGATATTTTGGGCTGATTGGATAATTTGGTAAATCCTCAGTGTCCAACCTTAGACCATGATAAATGGGCACTGTACCTAGAAAAATACCCAGTATTTTATATCTCTGGGTCAGAATGAAGACACTTTAAATCTCCAAGCTTTGTAGGATAAGAAGAAATTTGTTCTGAATTTTTAAATTAATCATGTCTTCATTATATGTTCAGAATACTTGAATAGGTCCAGAACTGAGTAGGTTGTTAAAGAAGTGCTTCTGTTACCAAGCAACACCACTGTAAACAAGCATGATATTCAACGAGAGCATACTTAAAGGGAGCTATTTTACAGTTATCTGAGTTCAGAATGCTCTAAATTAAGTTTAGCCTGTACATGCTTACAGTTCGCTCACATTTTTATTTTTATCACCTTTTGCTTAAGAATTATTAGGATGCTTTAAGTTTCCCTGTCACCCAGGATTCTCCTGAGAGTTACAAATGGATTTGAGTTACTCTTGGTAATTACTGTATGCTGGTTATTACTCTTTGAGTATTTTCTAACCAGATTAAGTGCATACACTAATGTAGGAATATTTTCAAATAACAGGGTTATAGCAACTTAGAGTTACACCGTTTGAAGTTTGGAAGCACCGATTATTTTCAAGTTATTAAGTCTTTGTCTAGGAGTCACCTTTGACCTCACTGAACACTTAATGATTAAATTTTGAAGGCAAATTTTCAGATTGTGTGTGTGTGTGTGTGTGTATGTGTGTGTGTGTGTGTGTGGATTCTGGGCTTGAACGCAGTGCCTGGGTGCTATTGCTGAGCTTTTTTTTTTGGGGGGGGGGTCCGGTCGTGGGGCCTGAACTCTGGGCCTGGGCGCTGTTCCTCAGCTCTTCAGCTCAAGGCTAGCACTCTACCACTTGAGCCACAGCGCCACTTCCGGCTTTTTTCTTTTTGCTTATGTGGTGCTGAGGAATCGATCCCAGGGCCTCATGCATGCAAGGCAAGCGCTCTACCACTGAGCCACCTTCCCAGCCCCTCTCTGAGCTTTTTTGCTTAAGGCTGGTGCTCTACCATTTGAGTCTTAGCTCCACTTCCAGAGTTTTGGTGTTTAATTGGAGATAAGAGTCTCTGCGATTTTCCTGCCTGGGATAGCTTTGAACCAAAATTTTCTAGTATCAGCCTTCTGAGTAGCTAGGATTACATGTGTGAGGCACTGCCATCTGGCGTTTCAGAACACTTTTTAAAATGATTTTTGAGTATTTCAGAAGATTTGAGACAGTGAAATAAAGGACTTCTTTGAGATCAAACTACTAGTAATAGGAATTGCAAATTCTAGTTTATATTATATTCTTACTGTATTGCTAAAATCCATAAATTTCATTTTAGCCCTACACTCATGTTACTGATGTTGAAGTAATGCTCAGAAACTTGGTAAGATAGGAAGAAAAAAAAAATCAAGAATGGCTCATATTATGTTGTAAAGTCCTAAGTAATTTGAACTCAGACTTATGCCATGGAAAGTTCTAATTCAAGAAGCTTAGAAGAATGATACTATTTCCTTGCTTAAATAAATTTTAATTTTGCCATACATAATGTGTTAGGCTCAGTAAGTTATTTTTGTTATATTTTGTTTTATTTTTGGAGGGGTTATAATTGAGGTTTGAACACAGGACTCCCACTTGCTAGGAAGGTTCTCTACTACTTGAGCACTCCCCACTCAGCTCTTTCTTGCTTTGTTTTTCAGATAGGCTTTTGTTTTTTTTTCCTCTTGGAGATAGCATGTTGTCACAGTCTTTCTCTTATGAATCTGGAGCCACAGATGTGTACCACCACACCCAATTGATGTAGGTGGGGATCTTGGTGTCTTCAGGGAATAGACTCACTCTGCCTCCCAAGTAGCTGGAATTACAGGCATGCGCTTTTGTGATTTTCTTAAATTGTTTAACTTGTATATACTTGTAGAGAATGTGTGTCTATCTATCTATCTATCTATCTATCTATCTATCTATCTATCTATCTATCTATAAATCTAGTTGTGTAAAAGATATTCTAAGTTCTTCACTTAAACAACTTCAAAATCTTCTTACTTTGCCTTTTTAGACTCCTTCTTGAAAGAAATGATGGGTTTCTCTACTATCTTCAAAACCTGTCATATGCTTTTTTTTTTTTTAAATATCTTCCTGCTTACCTGATCTAATTTCTTGACACTTCTTCCTTAAAATACAAATTGTACTTTTTCCTGTAAGATTGAACCACTATGAGTTATAAAATCCTACACTATATATTTGCAAATCATATCTAATACTTAGACTTTGTTACATTTTTTTATTTAGTTTTGTCTTAACTAGTTTGTGAGTTTTTCAAAGGCTGGACACAGGTCTTATCAGGTCACAAAGAAAGAAAGGCTACACTTGTTGCTGAATAAGAGTTGTTTAAAGATGACAAATACGCATTTCTACTTATTGCTTCTCTAGCTTCTGTAATATTATAGAAGTAAGGACATTGAGGAGAGAGGGGTAACTGACTTAGGAAGGGCAACAATAAATCATACAGAATGGGATTAACGGGTGAGTGTGGTGGTCCTTGAGATGAGAAGGAAATGCTCATTCCTAGAAAGTGTGAATACTTAAGAATTTCCCATGACAATACTAGTGGTAAGGACTCCCTCAGGAATGCTAGTACTATTCCCATGTGGGCTTGGAGAATTTGGTCAATTTCCTGGCTATTCCTTAGAAGAAGCTTAGTTTTTAAAATAAGTCTCTCTAGCTCAGGATAGGGAAAGTCTGGCTATTGGCCATATAAGATCAGCAAAATAAATTGGTATACAAGATAGACATATAAGTTTTTCATGTACTTTTTATTGGCTACTTGAGGTCTATCTGTACTGACAATTTTGTATAACCCTCAAATAATGTTATAAATATCCATATGGTCCTTGGCAGAAAATTGGTTCCCTATCTCTGTCTCTCCCATCTTGTACCCTCCTCCTTTCCACTTCTTTCCATCTCCTTTTAATCCTTTCTGTCTTGCTTTTTGGCCTGGTTATGACCAAAATTCATAAATTATGTCATAAATTATATATAAATTATTATATATATATATATAACCTAGCAACTAGGAAGTATATATATGTTTGGTATTATTACTGCCCTCTCAATAGTGGAGACATCACTGACTTCAATCCTAGTACTATTTCTTTTGAGTTTAAACTATAATCCAGGAGAAAGATTAAAATCAGGAAATGTCCAGTTACTTGCTTTTTGTATATTATGATTTCAGAGTACTTTTGGGTTAAAATTTAGAATTAAGAAGCATCTATATCTGCTCATAGAGATACTGGAAAGCACTTTTCATTTTTATAGTATGTCTTTTAAACCTCTAAATAATTATTATAATCCTGCCATAAATTCTTACCTGATGTTTATAACAGTTCATTCTGTTGTTTCTTGAGTGAGCTTGCTAGCATAGCTTCTGAGTTGCCCAGTAACACAGTTGAAGTATAACATAGCAACCCTTGAAAACAGTAGCATTGGGACTACAGGGATTTTCCTGCAGAAGTGTAGTGCCTATCTAGTGTTTATATTTACTCTTTCTCACTAGAATCACATTTTGATTTATGGCAAGACATCAGATAATATTAAGTAGAGTACTATACATATGTATGTTTTTGGGAGTGTCAACAGATTGTAACTTCTCATATATTTCAGACAGAAAGTGCATGCATGATAAATATGTATTGACTTGTGCTATCTGTGAAGGGCATGTGAAAATACGAATTCACCTAAAAAAATTACCCCTTGCAGAAAAGCTTTTAAGTAATAGCATCAGAGTTCTCTACAGCTGAAATAGCCAGCCAGAGCTGGGGTGAAGTCGAAGTGTACTTTTTGTAGTACTTCTGGAGCTTCCTGGAAAGCTTAGATCAATAACATAATTTAGAAGGTACTAGGATTTTGTAGGAAGCGAGTCATGATTTAAGAGACTTAACACTTAACTTTTTTGGCCTATTTTTCTATTTGAAAAAATAAATATCTGAAGATTTCTTTCAGAAATGGTATATCCCAGTTCAATATTTTTCCTTTTTAAACAATATGAGTGCCTATTATGTGTCTTGCATTAGGTACTGGGAAATTTGAGTGTAAGACTTTGTGTAGTTTCATGTACCTTATTGTCTGGTGGGAGAGTTGCATAAAGTATGTAGTATAGCTCCATAAATGCTATAAGGATAAATAAGAATGTGTTCTAGTGCAGGCAGTAAGGACATCTGACCAAGGCCTGCAAGTAGAATACACTTTGATCGAGGAATGCTGATTAAAATTAGTAAGTATAGTTGCAAGGTGAGCAGAGTTGTTCTGCTTGGCCTTGAGGGCTGAGTCAAGGAGAACTAGGGAAAAGTTTCTTGTTGAAGACATAGAATCAAGTCATAAGCAATAGTGATATTGAGGTAGATATCCTTAATGGTGAACATCATGCAGAAAGACAGAAGGGAGGAAACTAGAGTAGGATAAGTTCTGATTGAAAATTGTTGCTTAGGAAAGATCAGCACTAGCACTGTGAATCCACCTCTAGAAAGATGTTTTCTACACAAGGCTCTAGTACTTAAAGACTAATATTTTAAAAAGTCTTTAAAATTATGGGGCTGGGAAGAAGGCTCAGTGGAACGGTGCTTGCCTTGCATGCCTGAGGCCCTGGGTTTGATTCCTCAGCAACACATAAGCAAAAAAATGAAAAAAGCCAGAAGTGGCGCTGTGGCTCAAGTGGTAGAGCGCTAGCCTTGAGCTGAAGAGCTGAGGGACAATGCCTAGGCCCAGAGTTCAGGCCCCACGACTGGACCCCCCCAAAAAAAATCTTTAAAATTAATGTAAGAGTGGTTTGATTTGTCCTCTTTTTTGATCTTGGTAATTAGTATGCCTTCTCTTATTTTATTGGTTAGTCTAGATAAAAAAATTGTTAATTTTGTTGGTCTTTCAAATAACCAGATTTTTATTTTTCTGTTTACTAAATGATCACTTTTTACTCAGTCTCTCTCTCTCTCTCTTTCTTTCTGTCTCCTTCCCTCTCTCCCTTCCTCCCTCTCTCTTTCTTTCCTTCCCTCTCTCCCTTCCTCCCTCTCTCTTTCTTTCCCTCCCTCCCTCCTTCTCCCTCTCTTTCTGTCTTTCTGCTTGTTTAGGGTTTAGTTTTTTGTGTTTTTTCCTGATAGTGGGAATTGAACCCATGGCCTTGTGTGTGCTATCATTGCTCTAATGGTGCTCTACCAATGAGCTGCATCCCTATCCTTGGCTTTGGGTTTAATGTGTTTTTGTTGTTGTTGTTGTTGTTTGTTTAGTTTTCTAAGCTTAGATTGATTTGAAACCTTTCACTTAAAATAATTTATGTTATAAATTTCCTTCTAAGCATGTTAGTTGTATTCTATACAGTTTGATATATGCTATGTTTTGCATTTATTCAATTCAAAATATACTTAAATATTTTCTTGTTTTTTTTTTTTTTCATTTGAGAACTATATGCTGTTTACCAACAATTAAGGCATTTCCAATTTATTTCAGTTTTGGGCCACTAATTCCATTGTGATAAGATAACATGCTTTTTTTCCCTGGAGTTTATTATTAATTTATTGTTATTATAGAGTTGATGTATGGAGGGATTACAATTACATGAGTCAGGTAATGAGTACATTTCCTTTTGTACAGTGTCTTCTGTTCCCTCACTCTCTCCCAGTCCTTCCCTCCTGTCTCCACCCACGAATTGTATAGTTCACTTTCATCAGTGTCCAGTGATTTCCATTGCTGCACTTTTTCCCTCTTTTTCCCTTGGGTTCTGTTACTCCCCAACTCTCCCGAAGATACACACTTGAATATACCATGCATAAAGAAAATAAAACATAACATTAAAAAAAACTTCCTTTACTAAAAAAAAAATAAAAATAAAAAAAAGAGGTCTCTTGTTTGTATATCTTGGAGTTCGCTTTGATGTATATTATTTTATATAAGTATGAAGAGGCATTTAGGCATTGCACCTTTGTGTTTCTTTTCTGAGAGTATCCTCCTTTGGTCTCACTGTGTGTGAGTAGAATTCTGTGTAATTTATCATATCCCAGGGTATTTTAGATCTGATTTCCGCCTATCAGCAAGAACATTTACCATTTGAGCATGTGAGCATGGCTTCACTTAATATGATTTGTTCTAGTTCCATCCATTTCCCTGCAAATGACATTAGTTTATTCTTTCTAATAGTTGTCAAATATCCCATTGTGTATAGGTATCACATATTTTGGATCCACTCATCTATGGTGGGGCATTTGAACTGTTACCATATCTTGGCTGTTCTGAGTAGTGCAACAATGAACAATGATGTGCAGGTGTCTTTGTCATATCCTGGCTTTTCTTTATCACATCCTGATGAGATACCTTGCTTTTTATGGCTTAATGTCTTCTGTTAAGGCTTATTTTGTAGACATTGGAGAATGTTCCTTGTGTGTTTAAAAAGGATATGTACTAAAAAAAAAAAAAGGATATGTATTGAAGTCTGGCTTATTGAAGTCTCCCTTATTGATAGAAGAGTTAAACCTTAGTCTCTAATAGAATTTTTTTTTTTGTCGGTCGTGGGGCTTGAACTCGGCTTGGGCGCTGTCCCTCCGCTCTTCAGCTCAAGGCGAGCGCTCTACCACTTGAGCTACAGCGCCACTTCCGGTTTTCTGGTGGTTTATTGGAGATAGGAGTCTCACGGTCTCTCCTGCCAGGGCTGGCTTTGAACCGCGATCCTCAGATTTCAGCCTCCTGAGTAGCTAGGATTACAGGTGTGAGCCACCAGCGCCCGGCAGAATTTTTTTTTTTTAAACAAGTGTAAGGACTTGTACTAAGTTCCTAGGGAGCTCACTTGATACCAGCTTACACCTGGTACTCTACTACTTGAGTCATTCCTCCAATCTGGCATTTTGCTGATTAGTTAAGAGCTGGAGTTTCACAGACTTTTCTAGATGGGCTGGCTTTCTTTGAACCTTGGTCCTCTGGGTCTCAGCCTCCTGAGTAGTATTATAATAATAAAGCACTAGTTTTCTGTCTTGTTCTGTCATTTGTCTTCAACTATTTTTTTTTTTTTTTGTTAATGTTGTTTGATTGTCTCCTTCAGTTGTCTTTTTGCTTTATGTTTTGGGGTCTTATTAAATGCATAAGCACTGAATTGTTATTTCTTTCTGATGCACTAGACTTTTAATCATTACATGTCCTTTGTCTTTAATAATGTTTGTCTTCTTACACTCTATTTTTTCTTCTTGGTACCATGGCTACTCTTGCTTATTATTTTTATGGTGAATTTTTTCCATTCTGTTTCTTAACCTACTTATGTCTTTAAACTGAAGATGTAGCTTATAAATAGCAAATAGTTGAATTTTGTTTTTCTAATTCAGTATAACATCTTTTGAATAGTTTGTTTCACATTTAATACAATAATTGGTATTATGGATTTACATTTTCCATTTTCTAGGTTAAGTTTCTGTTTGCCTCACTTTTCATTTTTGTCATTTTCTCTTCATCACTTTCTGTTAAATAATTTTAGTTTATCTTTCAAATTGTGTTGATTTTTTTTTTTTGCTGTGTCACATAATAAATACTACATTTGTATTGGTTGCTTTATTGATTACATTACCCATTTTAAATTGTTGCTGTCTCCTTCAGTTAATTTTGGTAAATTATAGCATTTTTCTCCAATGTATCTTTCCTCTTCTTTTTTGGTGCTCTCTCTCAATATATATGCATATATAATATATATTACAGCTATGCCTATGAAACCTAATGATACAGTACTTATTGTTTTATATAGATTATGTTACAGTGTTATCCATTAAAATAAATCAGAATTATATTTTAGAACTTTTTGTATTCTATTATGTATTCAATTAGAATTTCTGGAGGGTTCCTCCTGTGTAAATTTATTTTCTATGGTGTGACTTTTTTGCAGCTTGAAGGACTTCCTTAGGTATTTCTCAAGGCATGTCTGACAGCAGCTTCTCATCCTTTTTGTCTGTACTTCACCTTCATGTGGACAGTTTTACTGATTACAGAAATTTTGATTCAGCTTTAAAATTTTTAAAAATTTGATTATTTTTTGTTCCTAGTTGTTTATGATGCATAGTCAGTTTTTGTTGTTGTTGTTGTTTTCCTTTTTTGGTTGGTTGTGGTACTTGAACTCTGGGCCTAGGCACCATCCCTTAGCTCTTCAGCTCAAGGCAAACGCTCTACCACTTGAGCCACAGTGCCACTTCTGGTTTTCTGGTGGTTAATTGGAGATAAGAGTCTCAGAGACTTTCCTTCCGGGGCTGGCTTTGAACTCAGATCTCAGCCTCCTGAGTAGCTAGATTATAGGTGTGAGCCACTGGCGCCTGGCTATTGTCAGTTTTTAATTACTGTCATTCCCTTGTATGAGTCATTTTCTCTTGTTCCTACTAAAATTTTCTTTTCTCTTGGCTTTTAGTAATCTGACTTTGGAGGTGTTTTGGTATAGTGTTCTTTGGATTATAAGTGAATATTTTCATCAAATTGGCAAGTTTTTTTGGTCATTATTAAAAAAAAATTCTGCCCCTTTCTCACTTACTTTTTGTTTCGTAACTCCTATTACACACACACACACACACACACACACACACACACACACACACACACACAAACACACACACACACACACACACACACACACACACACGCCAGTATACTTGATAATGTTCTAAGATTCCTAAAGATCTGATTATTATTTCTGTTAAATATTTTTTTCTCTATGTTCTTCTAATTGGAAACTTTGTGTTTTTCTTCAAGTTTATTGCATTTGTCTTCTGCCATCTTCAGTCTATACTGTTCATGCTCTCAAGTCAGCTTTTTATTTTGACAGTTACATTTTTCAATTTCAAAATCTGTTTTAAAAATAAATTTATACCTGCTTATTGAAACTTTAACTGATTCATTGTCATTATAACATTCATGTAACTCTTCACGATTTCTTTTAGTTCTTTGAACATATTTATTACATCTGCTTTGAAGTGTTTGCTGAACCTAATGTAAGTCAAGACAGTTTCGGTCAACTGTTTTTCTTATTTTTTCCCTAAGAATAGATTACATTGTTTGTTTTTTTTCCTTGTATCTCGTGTGAATTTTTGTTGAATGCTGAACCTTCTAGATACTTTGAAATTTCATATTTTGAATTTACCTCCCAAGAATTTGAAGTAGATTTTTTTAGTTTATTTAGTAGCATATTTAGTAGTACCTTTTTCCTGTGTTGTATAGTTGTTGGTGTCTCTACTATTTTTAGTTTCATTTAAAAATTTTTTTTACCTTTTTTGAGGCATAGTTTTGGCGATCAAGCCCATTGCCTTGTGTATGCTAGTAAAGTGTACTGAGTTGCAAAGCCCTGTTTCTTTTCATTTGCTTCATAGTTTCTTTTGAAGAAGTCCAGTTAGCTGGACTTCCTCTCCTTTCCCACATAGGATTTACTTAATAAGTATTCATTGAGTAGTAAAAATCTAATCTTCAATTAGTATTTCTTAGATAAAAATTTCTAAATTTCTTCCCTTGTCCCTCCTCCTTGTCCCTCCCCCTTGTCCCTCCCTCTCTTCCTTCCTTCCTTGCTTCCTTCCTTCCTTGCTTCCTTCCTTCCTTCCGTTCTTTTTCTTTTCTTTTCTTTTTTTTGCCAGTCCTAATGCCTGAATGCAAGGCCTTAAGCATGCTCAGCTTGTTTGTTCATAGCTGGCTCTACCACTAAGACACACTTCCAGCCTAGCTTTCTGCTGGTTAATTGGAGATGGAGTCGTGTGTACTTTTCTGCCTGGGTTAGCTTTGAACTATGATCTTCTAGATGTCTGGCTCTGAATTAGCTAGGATTATGGATTTTAGCCAACTGGTGCTCAGTGAAATTTCTTGATGGATGTCATAAAGCAGGTGTAAGTGGTGGAAAAACAATATTCTTGATGATGTCCTTCTCAGAACTCTGCAAAATTACATTATAAATGTATGGCAAAATAGGATTTAGGTCACAGAAGTTTTGTGTATAACTTTATCCCTAGGAATAAAAGCTCTACAGGAATTTGGGAGATGAGCAGAAAAGTAGAAGATTGTAGGTTGTCCTTTGAGAAGCTAACAGTTTCTTTGGAAATATAGTTTATATAGTTATACAGAAGCTAGAAGAGGAAAATGAAAACATGATAGAATATAGAATCAATATATTTTGTTTTTTATTTGACTTTTTGAAACACATCTTATACTAAAGCCCAGAATGGCCTTCAACTTAACTCATGCTCTCCTGATTCTGCCTTCATAGAGGCAAACTAAGGGCAAAAGCTATTTTACTTTTAGAGATCAATTTCATTTCATGATTTTTTTGTTGTTGTTGGTTGTGGGGCCTGAACTCTGGGCCTGGGCACTATCTCTCAGCCCTTCAGATCAAAGCTAGCACTCTACCACTTGAGCCGTAGCACCACTTCCTGTTTTTTCTGCTTATGTGATGCTGAGGAATCGAACCCAGGGCCTCATGCATGCAAAGCAAGCACTCTACCACTGAGCCACCTTCCCAGCCTGCATTTCATGAGTTTTTCAGACTGTAGTAGGGTTTGGAGATTACATTTGATCTTTCTTGATCTGAGGGTTAATTAAAAAGATTAAGATCATTTGGCCTAACTGTATGAACAAAATAAAGACAGTATGGAGGAACAGTAAAGTAAACTCATTTGACTCTACAGCAAAGGGGCTATTGGCAACAAAATGAAATGTTTGCATTTGTAAAGGAGTTGTTTAGTGCTGGATGTGAATTTGTCCTAGACATTTAGAATAGGAATGACTGTATTAGGAAGGATCATGATGAAAATGCTGTATGAGAATGATAATTCTGGCAGTTATTTGTAGGCCATGTAGAAATGAGTGAAGACCAAAATCTGGGACACTGTTTTAGAGACTTCTGTTAAAATTAGCTAAGTGTGAAATACTTGAGGTTTGGCATGTGGCCTCTAGAATGGAAAAGAAAGGTTAAAATCAACAGAGACAGACAAATTAGCAGGTTAATAATATGTTACAAATAGGAGTTAAGATTGGTTGTGCACTAATAAATAAGGAAAAGATAGTGGTAATTGATTTTTTTTTTTTTTTTGGTCAGTCCTGGGGCTTAAACTCTGGGCTTGGGTGCTGTCCCTGTGCTCTTCAGCTCAAGGCGAGTGCTCTACTGCTTGAGCCACTGCGCCACTTCCAGTTTTCTAGTGGTTTTTTTTATTGGAGATAAGAGTCTCACAGACTTTCCTGCTCGGGCTGGCTTTGAACCGTGATCCTCAGATCTCAGCCTCCTAAGTAGATAGGATTGCAGGTGTGAGCCACTGGCGCCCAACGATTTTTTTTTTAAAAAGAAAGTAGGTAAACATTTTTATTAGATTGCTATAGGAGGGAAAAAGTATTATCTCTTCTTCATCCATCCTTGGTTTCTGACTGAGATCCCCTTTGACAATAGACATCATCAAAAGAAAAGCATGAAAATTTAATGCAAATTTTCCATGGCCCTTAAGAAATGAAGACCCAAAGGAACAGAGAAATCCATGTAGTTTTTAATATGGCTATGCAGAAGTATGAGGGCAGGACAAAAGGACTTGATCTAATGGCAGTACACTAGGGAAGAGGTGCTTATCAAGACCTGTTCAGTCAGATTCTTTTTGGCTTGGCTCTATCCCCATTCCTGTGTGGGAGGTTCTCTGTGGGATGAAGGTCTTATGACCCTCTTTAGAGGAAGCTCAGAAAATGCTTTTATCAAGAGATAAGATCCTATTTCTATGGAAGACAAGTCCCCATATTTTGAGGTTGTGTATCCTTCAGCCCCCTCATTGGGCTTCTTAATATTTGTAGAGAGGACATGTGAGTAGAGTTGGAGTAGAGTTAGAAATGTGAAATTTGTGTTTTTGAGAGAAAAACATTATTGTAAATAGAGTTGAGACAGATAGTTTGACATTTGTTATAGAAAGGAATGATAGTCTAAAGACTTCTGGTGAGTGGAGTAAAGGGAACAGGTAATGGAAAGTAAGAAGGGTTAGAGAGATGGGAGGTAATATTGTGATAATATAGTGGCTAATATGGTTTTCAAAAAGAGGTTCATAAAAGGTGATTGTGTATAAAAATTACTTTGTGCTGGGCGCCAGTGGCTCATGCCTGTAATCCTAGCTACTCAGGAGGCTGAGATCTGAGGATCGCGGTTCAAAGCCTGCCCGGGCAGGAAAGTCTGTGAAACTCTTATCTCCAATAAACCACCAGAAAAACTGGAAGTGGTGCTGTAGTTCGAGTGGTAGAGTGCTCACCTTGAGCTGAAGAGCTGGGGACAGTGCTCAGGCTCAAGTGTTCAAGCCCCACGACTGCACCCCCCCCACCCCCTACCCCACCCCCCTGGCAAAAAAAAATTACTAACTGTATTTTCTAGCATTTAGCATAGTTTAGGAAACATAATAAGCTTTAGATTAACAATTATAAATTACTTCCTTAACTATTAGTTTAATGAAATGATTAGTGTCATATTACTGATTATTTTTGTTTCATTTGTTTTGTTTTTGTGCAGGTCCTGGGGCTTGGACTCAGGGCTTAGGTGCTGTCTTTGGGCTTTTGTGCTCAGTGGTAGCCCTGTACTACTTGAGCTCTACTTTCAGATAAAAAAAACCCAAAAAAACTTTTTTTATTTTTGGGTACTTAATTGGAGATAAGTTTCCTGCCCAGGTTGGCTTCAGACTGCGATCCTCAGATCTCAGCTTCCTGAATAGCTGGCACCTGCTTCCCTAAGCTCTTTTGCTCAATAGCTATCATTCTCCTACTTGAGCCATAGCTCTACTTTCAGCTTTTTGTTAGTTAATTGGAGATAAGAGTCTCATGGACTTTTCCTGCCCAGGCTGTCTTCAAACAGTGATTCTTAGATCTTAGCCTTCTAAGTAGCTAGGATTACAAGCATGAGCCACTGGCTCAAAACTGATAGTTTTTAATTGGCTAGAAAGGAGTAATGACAGAGCCATTTTATTTTCATAATATATAAATCATGTGTGAGTATTTTCATGTAAGAAATCACTGATATTGGGTATTTTGACATAGAATATAAAACACAGTTTTCATAATATATAAATCATGTGTGAGTATTCTCATGTAAAGAAATTACTGATATTGGGTATTTTGACATAGAAAATAAAACACAGTTTTTATCAAGTGGAGTGATTAGTATATAATGCCTTATATTTACAGCCTATTTATTTAGCTTACACAGTATTGTAACTTTTTTAAAAGTTTGAGGGTGTTTTTTTTGTCCTTAAGCTTCCAAATGTATTATTGTACATGTTCTTATTATATATACTGTTATTGCTCTGGTCTTGGATTTTCCTATTTACTAAACTAGTTTTCTTGTATCTCAGCTGTAAAAAGAATGTTCTAGGGTAGTTATGTATAATTTGAAAAGTCTTGCCACAAGGTGTCATTGTAACCTATATAAAGAATTAGCATGTAAACATGGGCAGCCTCAGTTGTACTATTTTTACTTTTAAAAATATTTTTGTTTCATATGTATCTTATTTGTATCTTAAGGTATATCATTTGTCATTTGCATTAAAGTGAAAAATAAAGAGCTCATGTTCTTGAGTTCTCATATTTTTGCACAAACACGTTTTCCACCCACAATTTTGTTATGAATGTGTTGCTATAGAGCTAATTTGTTTGAAGGAAAGAACGAGAGGAGTAGCAGCAGGTGGACACTGAAGGAATAAAATCTTTTTATCTTTGTTTCTGACAGCCAGCTTCAGACTTTATTGTCTGCTTATAAAATCCCTATGAAAGAAAAATAGATTTTTCTGAATATTTTACTTTGTGATGGTTTTTATAGTTTGCTAAGATGCTTTTAAAAAAATTGTGCTTTGTTTTTCTTTTTTCTTTTTTTCCCGGTGTGTGAGTGTTGTATTGGAGATAGGCTGGCTTTGAACCGCGATCCTTAAAGTACTAGGATTGCATGCCGAGTGCCCGGGTGTTTTTCATTTTTTTTTTTTTTTTTTGTCCTGGTATGGGGCTTGAACTCAGAGTGTTGTGCTTTTGATCAACTTTTTTTGCTTATGGCTGGTGTCCTACCACTTGAGCCATGCCTTTAGTCTAGCATTTTTCTGGTTAATTGGAAGTGGAGTCTGGAAGACATTTCTATGGAGGCTTGCTTGGAACCTCAGTCCTTCAAGTCTCAGCTTCCTGAATAGCTAGGAGTACAGGCTTGGGCCACTGGTACCTGGCATTATTTTTGATTCTTATGGAAGATTAGTTCTTGGAGTAATTGTAAACTTTGAAAGAACTTTCTCCTTTTAACTAGGCTACATTTTAACTCTCCTGGCTTCCTGATTGGCCTTAAAACTAGGTCATAAGGTGATTTTGCCTTTTTTTTGAGATTTTGCCTTTTTTTTGACGATTGGAATTGGGAGTTTGTCTCAAGTAGTAAAGAGCTAGGTGTGTATAAAAGCCAAACAAAAATGGGAGGCTCTAAGTTTAAGCCTCAATACTAGGAGAGAAGGAGTAGGATGTGAGGGAGAGGGTAGAGAGATGGAGAGAGAAAAGATTTAGTTTGGTTTACAGGTTTAGAGGTTATATTTGTTTTAGAGGTTCACTTCTAAAACTAGGCCATAATTGGGTTAGACCTATTTGGGCCTTTATTGAGCATGCCAGATGGCAATAGTAGGGAGTATGTGGTGTAGCAAACTGATTACTTCAAGACCAGTAAGCAAAGGGAAGAAAAGAGAGGGACTGAGTTCCACAATTCTCCTTAGGGGCATGCCGCTAATGATTCAAGTACTTCCACAGGCCCTTCAAACCAAAGGTACAGAGTATTTCCCAGTAGTGCTACCTTGGAACCAATCCTTTATTTAACTTACAGATGTTTGTAGGATGTGGAACATCCAAACCATAGCAACATAAATGTTTCACTGATCACTACTAACTTTTTGAGGACAAAAGTTCTCTTGTTTTTGTATGTATCTCCACCCCACAAAGTGTTTTACATATATTAAGCACTTAGAAAATATCCGTAGTACTGCAAACCTGTCCAGACTCTTCTGAGAAATTTGCTTAACTTGAAAGTTTGCATATTTCTTTATAATCTTTATACTACTTAGTAGTCTATTTATAAGTGTAGCAGTCATTTATTAAGTACTAGTTGTTTAATCAGTTTTTAAGATAAATATGTAATAAATTTTGTATGTAAATAAATTATGTAAATAAATTATGTATGTAAATAAATTTACATACATAAATATATGTATGTATATATTTTTGCTGTCCTGGGACTTCATCTCTGGTTCTGGATGCTGTTCTTGAGCTCCTTTTGCTCAAGGTTAGCATTCTACCACTTGAGCCACAGCTCTCCACTTCCAGCCTTTTCTGTGATTAATTGGAGATAAGAGACTCAAGGACTTTCCTTCTGGGTTGGCTTCAAACTGGTGATCCTCAGATCTCAGCCTTCTTAGTAGCTAGTATTATAGGTGTGAGCCAACAGCGCCCTGCTTAAGACAATTATTATTAACTTGTATGTCTTGAGGATAACTTTTTTTTAAATGTTTCATTTCTGGCTCTAAAAATTTTGTTTTTAATTTTTTGTCAGTACTAGGGTTTGCAATCAGGGCCTTGCACTTGTTAGACAGGAAGGCACTTGCCACTTGAGCCATACCTCTAGCTCCTAGATGTTAAAAGAGGAAACAATGTGTCAACTGCAATGAATGAAAATATTAATTTTCTTCATGAAGTTTTCATAAGGAAAATAAGTATAGCTTATGGAAATAGAGTTAAATCAGGATTTACTTAAAAATAACTTTCAGGCTACATTTTTGTAAGAAAAGACAATTTTTTGTTTATTATACATGTGGTATGCAGCTGTGAGACTGGGAGTCAAAGTACTCATCAAGTCCCACAGTGCACTAAAAAACATGAAAATGGTTTGAACAAAAGTCATTTTTGCCTTTCAGATCACAACTTTTCAGACTTCCGTAATTTATCACATCTAAGCATTGAAGGTTGACTGGTTACTATGTCCTACTTTCCAGAACTTTTTTTAAAATGAGAATTAAGATGTGCAGATGCAGACACTATGGTTATGAAGGTAAAATAACATTTTAGGGCTCGGAAGGTGGCTCAGTGGTAGAGCGCTTGCCTTGCATGCCTGAGGCCCTAGGTTCGATTCCTTAGCACCTCGTAAGCAAAAAGAAAAAAAGGCGGAAGTGGCGCTGTGGCTCAAGTGGTAGAGAGCTAGACTTGAGCTGAAGAGCTGAGGGACAGCGCCCAGGCCCAGAGTCCAGGCCCCACGACCGGACCCCCCCCCCAAAAAAAAAAAAAAAAAGTCCCAGGACAGAATAACATTTTTAATTGAAAGTGGTTGGTGGTTAATGCTTACCACTTTAATGCACCTATCTTCTTTCTTCCTTCATCATTTGCCGCTTCCTGACAATCCCCCTCTCCCCTTAAATTATAGTGATGGGGCCTGGTATGTTGCCAGGGCTTTGAAGGGTCTGCTCTCAGCTGCACTTCAGGTTCTGGCAGGGTGTCAAGATGGGACTTTCTTTTTGTACACACAACATCCTGGATGGCCATGCAAAAGCCTGTGGGATGGCTAGGATAGGGTGCTTCTGGATTTGGAAAATTTCATTTCTAATGTTTGTTTATAAGTGAAGTAAATGTCTGATGTGTAGGTTATTCCTAGACTTTTTAAAGGTTTTAGGAAACACATTCATGTTAGGGGCCATATAGTATTTAAAAGCATTGTTTGAAATTTTCAAAGGCATAGCATGTGCTTTTTAATGAAATGTATTTTGGAAGCTTTCCATGTACATCAGCAGCTGTGCTTTTTGAATATTTTGAATTATCAGACACTCTACCACTCACTGTTTAAGAAATTCACTTCTCATGCAGAGTAGAGTTACAGGCCTGTTTGTAGAGCTAGGTCTGGTCAAAGGTGGTAGGAAGGATATGTGTGTGTGTGTGTGTGTGTGTGTGTGTGTAAATGTGTTTGTATTAGAGAGAGATTATGTGATTCTAATAGCTATAAACGAAGGGAAAGAATTTGGATTAAAGTTGTTGCTAGTAATGTTAAAACTGCCTTTCAAGACACTCACACATTGTAGCTGACCAAGATAATGTTTCACAATTCTTTTCTTCTTATGATTTGAATTATAAGCTTACCTTAAATGGAGGGAGGAATGGTGGGTGAATATAGCCAATATCAATATACATACATGAAAGTAGAACTAGGTAACTTGAAGGGATTGGTGGAGTTTGGAGAAATCAGGAAGAATGATAGGAAGGTAACAATGATCGGATATGTGGTACTTATAAGTTGATGTGTTGAATTGAAACACCCTTTGTACAACCATTTAAAGATAATAAAAATTAAATGTTATAATAAACTATCTGTGTTGTGAATGTATTTATTTAGCAAACTCTGCACAGTAGGGATTTTTTGTATTGTGTATTTCAAGTGTCTAATACATGTTTAAGTACTTGATAGCCACATATTGAATATTGAAAATTGAGAGGTTTGATTGTAGTATTTAGAATTATATTAAAAATGTTTGAGTAAAATTCATTATAAATCATATTATCAAGGCAAAATTCAACAATGAATAGGAAGAATTATTCACAAAGAACAAGTGAGATTTATTCCTGTCATAAAAAGCTGCCTTAATGCTTGAAATTTAATTAATATATCATGTCAATAGACTAAAGAAAAGTCACATGATCTGACAAATAGCTTTTTGAAAAAAAGAAACAAGACAAGTTATTATCTTGCATCATTCTAAGGCTGCTCGCTGGCAGCTGCCATCGAATGTCATTCTGTTTAGACCTCTCTGTCCTTAAGGTATTAGTTTATGATCACATCTTGGTCTTTTTCACCATTTTCAGCTCCTCCCAGGCTTAGAGAACTAGCAGGCTCTACTCTTGAATTCTTGGCTGAAGTGGTTGGGCATGAATCTAAATGTCCATGAAGAAAGTACATCTGTAATGTGAACTAAAAAGGATGAATAATATCTGCCCCCTCTGTAAAATGAACAGTATGTACACAGACCTGTTCAAATAGTGTTAAAAGTATGTTCTCCAAGAACCACTGGAATCACAGCAATAGACACGAAAATAAAGAATTGCCTCAGCAAGCAAAATTTACTCTATGGAAGGGTTGGCCAACAGCTAAAAATCTGGCAAGCAAGCACATAGAGCAGGCATGCTGCGCCTCTATTTATCCCTAACACAGCAGGCCCTGCTGCCTCTGCTCAGATTGGTTGAGCTCAGATTCACAATCTGCTCACCATAGATTAATCTGAATAAGGTAAAATATATATTTACATAAGGTGACCATTAAAAGACTTTGAAATAAGATTAACAGTACATAAATAATCTCAAAACATACCCATAGCCTCCCTCCGTCATTTCTTGAACAAACTATGATGAATCTTAATTCCATTTTGGAAAAAAAACCAACTTAAGACAAAACTTTACTTTTCAAAAATTTTTCCTTATCCCAAAGCAGTTCCTCTTTTGCTTAACTGGAGCCAAGCCACCTGGCCAGAGCAGGAACTTTTAAATAACACACTTTGATAGAAAAGACAGTTTTTCTCCTAATAGGCATAAAGAAGTCAAATAATGCACACCAAGCTAATAAATATTATAAGTTCTAGAAAAGCAATAATGGATTAGTCCCCATCCACAAGACAATATGTACCTTATTATTAGATTTTCCTTTTAATAATGACAAATATTTATTCAGATAGTCAAATCACATTTCTAGAAGAATCTCATTTGTTAGCCTCTTTTCTGCAGTTGTATAATAAACAATCCAATAAATAATTCTGTTATCAATGAACGTTACTTTAAAGCAAATTCTTCATCCTGGTTTTCAATCTCCTTTCAGCCTCTGACTTTGCAGCTTCTGGTATTTTTAGCAGTGTTGCAATACCATTTGTCTACCCTTAAACACTCACAGTTTGCCTCTTTTTTCTCAAGTTCTTTTTTTTTTTTGGGTCCAGTGGTGGGGCTTGAACTCTGGCCTGGGCGCTGTCCCTCAGCTCTTCAGCTCAAGGCTAGCGCTCTACCACTTGAGCCACAGCTTTTTTCTTATGTGGTGCTGAGGAATCGAACCCAGGGCCTCAGGCATGCAAGGCAAGCACTCTACCACTGAGCCACCTTCCCAGCCCCCTTTCTCAAGTTCTTAAACTCCAGTTCTCTTCCTTTAAAATCCACCCATTCTCTTCATTCCACCTTACCACAAAAGGTCAGGCTCCTACAACCATATGGAGAAGATAATTATTAGAGCTTTTCATTATCTGTGCTTCTGATATTTTTTTCCTCTCGAGGAAAGTACTGCCAGACGGATATTTAAAAATATTTGAGATCTTATTCTCACTCAAAAGCACCTATATGAGACGAAGTCAAAACATTCCACAATCTTTTAAGATTTTACACAGCTCCAGTCTTCCCTGTTTTGCCATTAGCCAAGAATGGGCTTTCTCACTACCCCTGAACAAATACTTATCACACCTCTATTCATGTCACTGGGTTTGTGAATCCTCCACTGTAACAAAAGATCATACTATGACCTGTATTCACTAACTGTTCACTATTTCTAGGATGACTAATGCCACCCATCAGATTTTGTATTTGGTGAGATTCACTTCCTATGTTACGGACCCTTGTCTTGTATTCTTACATAGTGGTGGTGGTGGTGGTGGTGGTGGTGGTGGTGGTGGTGGTGGTGGTGGGCAAGTCTGGTTTCTTTAGTCTCATCATGAGGGTTTTACCCTATGATAGCCAAAACTCTAATTACTTCCCAAGGCCACAGAGCTATTTATTCCATCAAGTTGGGGATTAGGGCTTTAACATTTGAATTTTAGGAAAACTAAACATTCAGTTCAAAGCAAGGACTATGTTCATATGTTTTATTAGAACTATAATTGAAGATGAGATTGTTGTTTGAGAAAGGGATACTTGAAATTGACTAAAGTACTGGAAAGTACTTCTAGTAGATTTCAGTGCCAAAAAGGGAGGAGATAAATAATTCAAATCTTGGTAAATTTTATTTTCAAAGTGACTTAATTCCTATTTTAAAGAGGGGTCAATGGGAAATTTTCCTTTTATATGCTTAACTAGAATAACAAAAAATAACTCAGTTCTGAAATTTTTTACTAGTAGTAGAATTAAAATTAAAAATTTTTCCAATGTACTTTAGGTTTCTAGCTAATTAAAATAAAAACCCCATAATATATCTTGTTAGAATCACTGAAGAGTATGAGGTTGACTTATTACCTGTTTCTATTTCTTAGAAGTTAATTGACTTAAGGAACAGAATAAAAAGTATATGGCAGTTTTATGATCCAGTTTTTAATTCTGTTGTGAATATGTTTTCTTGATAGTATAGATTTTCATTCTGTATTTACAATTGCTGAATTCTAGTGTATATTTAAAATCAGAATAAGGAGTAAAGTATCCTTGAAGGACTTTCCTCTTCTGTTGAAGTATAATTTTACTGGAAACCAAAGCAATCCCAATTTTAGCTTAAAGAGCTTCTTATGTAATATGTACTCATTGCTAATTTATCAGAGATGATGTATTTCAAGCAAGACTGAATAATTTAATGAGTGGTTTACATAAGCCAAAAATCTATTCTTGTTATAAGAGAAAATAAAATTTGCTATCCCACAACTAAAGGAGAATGTTATCTGGGGGAAAATCTCTTCTCTAATTATCATTTGTCTATACATACATACACACACACACACGTGTGTGTGTGTGTGTGTGTGTGTGTATGTATGTATGTATGTATGTATGTATGTATCTATCTATCTATCTATACCTCATCTATCTCATCTAATTTAATCTGTCCTGACTGTTTTATCTATCTGTGGAAAGATTGAATGTTAAAAAGGATAGGGCTTATTTTATTAAAGTTTTTGTTCTTTTCTATAATAAAGACCTTTTTATCGTGTTTTACTTTAGAAGCAGTAAACTCTTAGCTAAACTTTAATAAGGGGCTGATACTTTGGGGGGGACAAGTGAGGTGATTTAGTTTCCTGTTCTCAGCACAGAGCATAACACATAGAGGTTATCAATGTTAACATATTAATTGATTTCCCATTTAAATCTGCCGTCTCAGTGCAGTTTGCCCAGTGCCAACAAAAATTCTTTTGTTAACATAGTTCTTTGCTGAAGGTCATCTTTGTGAAGACTGCATTTCTCCCCAGCCATTGGTGTATGCTTTTTGCACCAGGATCCACCCTTGAAGCTTCCCATAAATGCTTCAGAAAACGTAACTTTCCTTTGTGAATCCAAGAATACCTAAACTGGAAAAGTCCAGACTTCTCATGTAATAAGGTCAATACTTGAAGATATGAACTTAATAGTCACAAAGTCTTTGCCTAGAAGTAAAGAAAAAAAAAGAAGCTTCAATGTAGCATCATTATTACATTTTGTTTTATTGAACAATTGGAAACCTAAAAATAATGCTTTAATATAAATACCACAGGCTAGTTGGTCCAAGTCTATAATTCTAAGCTACTTAGAAGGCAGATATCAAGGGATCTCAGCTGGAAGCCTGCTAAGACATAGAAGTTTTCCATGTTCCATCTAACCCCGTGTTCAGATAAGGCGCAGTGCATGCCTGTTATCCTAGCTATAGGGAAAGTACAATGGCTGCGCTTAGTAAAGCATGCCTGTTAGCACCCATGATATGAAGATGCACAAACAGAATGATCACATCCCAGCCCAGGCTGTACATAATGCAAGGCCCTATTTAAAAAGTAGGGTAAGAGGACTGGAGATATGGCTCAAGTGGTAGAGTGCCTCTCTTGCAAGTTTGAGTTAATTCCTCTGTTCTACACCCTCAATGTGCTAATGAGAATAAGAAATGATAAAAAAAAACACAACTTTATAGCACCTGAGGAAGCTTACTGTTCATTAATTATGTGCATTTCTTTGTACAGGTATAATTTGGCCTCTTGAGTTTCTACCTTAACAAGAAAGAACTGGGAAGTGCTCCTGAAAGAAAACTAAAAGAAGAAGAAAGCCCCAACTTATTTTTACATGGTTGTCAGCTCCTTTACAAATATGGACACTTTTTCCAACATTTTCCCATCTGGGGGAGACAGTAGGCAAAATGAAGAAGAGTTGCAGAAAGTGTTAATTGATGAAAGAGTACGATGTGAAAATCATAAAACGAATTATCAGACCCTGAAAGGTGAACACACAAGGTAAATTACTCAAATTTAAGAGGTAAGGTGCTGTGTGTGGGTAGTTAAAAAGTTATTTTAGGTTGTCCTGGCTGAGTGTTCTGTAACATAAAGTTGTGTGTGTGTGTATTATTATTTTATTCTTTTGTTGTTTTGGTACTGGGGCTTTTACTCAGAACTTGGGTACTGTCCCTTAGCTTTTTTTTTTAATTGTGAAAATACCGTACAGAGGGGTTACAATTACATGGGCAAGGAAATAAGTACATTTCTTATCAAGCATTGTTGCCTCCTCCTATGTTTCCCCTTCCCATCCCCTATCCCCTGCCCCCCCCTCCAAAAGTTTTAAAGTTTGTTTTTCGACATAACGTCTTGAACATTTCATTGTTGCAATGGGTCCACCTGTATCTCTATTTAAACAATTTGATTTTTCCCTTCCCTTCCACAAATTATACCAGCATCAAATACAGTGAAAACAGGGTTTATACCTTGGTGGATGTCCCTTAGCTTTTTGTCAAGGCTGGCACTCTACCTGAGCCAGAGATCCACTTCTTCCTTTTTGTGGTTAATTAGAGATAGGAGATTCATGGACTTTCCTGCCTAGGCTAGCTTCAAACCACAATCTTCAGATCTCAGCCTTCTAAGTAGCAGGGAATGTAGGAGTGAGCCATCAGCACTCGGCTAACAGTAGAATTTTGTAGTGTATTTATGAAACACTTTTAACATAGAAATTTTTTTTCCAGATCTATGATAGCAAGTGGTTTATGAATTTGTAAAGTCTTATATTTAGATGGCTAAACTTATTTTTTCCTTCAAAGTAAAGTCTCTATAGTTAAGTGGAAATTCATAAATAAAAGATTTGCAAATTTAATGCAATGTATGGTATTAATCTTGCTTTTCTGTACTCTTGGTTGGTTTTATACAAAGTAACTAGAAGCAAAGAATTCACTTAAATTGAATTCTTTTTTTCTTTTAAATTAGGTTGCAGAATGAGTACATAAACTCACAAAATGAACTCAAGAGGCTATTAAATGAAAAGCAAACTAGCCAGGAACATTTCCGTCAGCTGTGTGAAGAACTAAAAGAGCAATTAGTAGAGAAGAGTAAAGAGTTGGAAAAAGCAAAGTTGCAGGTGAGAAAATATATTTGAGTTCATATGAAAGTAGTCAAATGATTAATGGAAATATGTAATTTTGGAAAAATGTGTCAAATCTCTATGTTTAATTATTAAGTTTTATATCCAGTTGATATAATTGAATCTTCTTTCAAATATCATCTAAGGTAGACATGAAACTAATAGTTTTTTACAAATTAGTATTGTATCTTTTACTTTGATTAAATTTATTTTTTACACTTCAGAATAGTTAAGAGAAAGTTCATTTTGAATTGGTTAAAATTCAGAATTAAAGTGTTTTTTTTTTTTTTGTTTTTTTTTTTTAAGAAAGTTGTTTTAAACTAGGGTTCTGGTGGCTCACACATGTAGTCCTAGCTACTCAGGAGGCTGAGACCTGGAGGATTGTGGTTCCAAGCCAGCCTGGGCAGAAAAGTCTACAAGATTCCTTCTCTAATTTACTGTAAAAAATGTTTGACTGCAGGTATGGCTCAAGTGGCAGAGCGCCATGTATGCGCATGCACATGCACACACATGTTACTGAGACTTCTAGAAGTTTTCCATTGTTGAGAACGTTATTAAACCTGAGTGGGACCCTCTGCTAGGATCCTATACTCACTGTTTCATTCCTAGCTGTATTTGAGACATTTAAGCAAACAAACCTCAGAAATGTGCTGGGTGCCCATGGCTCACGCGTGTAATCCTAGCTACTCAGGAGGCTGAGATCTGAGGTTCAGAGCCAGTAGTTCAAAGCCAGCCTGGGCAGGAAAGTCCATGAGACTCTTACCTCCAATTAATCACCAGAAAACCGGAAGTGGCACTGTGGCTCAAGTGGCACTGTGACATCTGACAAAACAAACAAACAAACAAACAAAAAAGAACCTAAGAAATGTGACTTGAAGAAGGAAATTTAAGTGACTGATAAGGTCATACTAAAGTATGGCAAGTCTTTATCTCATTATGACTGGTATTCTTTTTTTTTTTTTTTTTTTTTTTTTTGTCGGCCGTGGGGCTTGAACTCTGGGCCTGGGCGTTGTCCCTTAGCTCTTCAGCTCAAGGCGAGCGCTCTACCACTTGAGCTACAGCGCCACTTCCGGTTTTCTGGTGGTTTATTGGAGATAGGAGTCTCACGGTCTCTCCTGCCCGGGCTGGCTTTGAACCGCGATCCTCAGATCTCAGCCTCCTGAGTAGCTAGGATTACAGGCGTGAGCCACCAGCGCCCGGCATGACTGGTATTCTTATATAAAAAAAGAAGACGTGAAACACACAGAGACAACCTCAGGGTCCAGGGAATGCTATGTGATGATGAAGACAGATGTATGCCAGTATACCACCAGCACCTAGGAAGAAGCACTGAAGTATCTTTTCTACAGGTTTCAAAGGGAAGATGGCCTTGCTCTAGTACCTAGATTCCAGAATCGAAGTCTCCAGAACTTCGTTAGACAATACATTTTTCTCTTGTTTTTTAGCAACCCAGTTTTTGTTACTCTATATAATACACATTTACATTATATAATACATATATTATCAAAAGTGGAATTCTTTCCAGAGCATTTTTTAACATTAATTTCTTTATTCTTTCCTTCAGTGCTTTTAGTGCTAGAGAACCTAATGAATTTTTTTTTTTTGTTTGGAGACTAGGGTGGGAGAGGTGGGGACAGCCATGTTGTCCAGGCTGGCTGCTAACTGGATTTCATCCTGCCTTTGTCTCCGGTTCCAAAGTAATTGGAATTTTAAACATGCATCACCATGCGTGGCTACCTAGTGAGCTTTTAAAAGTAACACATTTCCATTTATGGATTGGAATATGTTAAAGATTTTTTTCTCTCATATTGAGATGAATCATCACCCTGTGGCCTCCTTGCTAGTTCTTACACTGTTTCTAGGATCTATACAAAAGAACCTTATATGTTTTTCCATGTTATAACTTCCCAAATGCTTGCTAGTAAATATAATTTATATGGTAAAGTTTCTGTTTTCAAGATAAACATACTGTTTTTTATATAATTTTATCTGGCAAAAAATAAAAGTCATATATACACATATAAGGCAATTTTGTTTTAATGGATGTTTGCAATTTTTCCAAATTGCAAGAAAACTTTAGTAAGTTTGGCAGTAAGATAGATCACCAAGAAATGGAGGTTTATTAAAGATGATCTACTAAAACACATTCCCTAACTGCAAAAAATATCCCTTTTCCAAGATTTCATATCCCTTTGGCTTTTATAGAAAAAGATGCAAAAGGCATTTATTTATTCCATAGCGAATGTAAATAATTGTCCCTAGCTCATAAGATAATTGTAAAGATGAAATGAGGTATTCAGCATTTTAACTTATTTAGTGATCAATAAGTAGTAGTAGCTATCATTGTTACAGATTGAATATGCCTTACCTGAAATACTTGGGACTAGAAGTGTATAGATTGTGGAGTTTTGAGATTTTGAAATAGCTCTGTAGTCTTCATTGATTGAGCATACCTTGAAAAATCTGAAATCTGAGACTTTTGTTGTTGCCACTGGCACCCTGCTACTTTTTGAGCCTTGACATAACATTCAAAACGTTCTTAATATTTGAGTATTTCAGATTCCTTTCCTCTCTTCCTCCCTCCCTCCCTCCCACCATCCCTCCCTCCGTCCCTTCCTTTCTCAGCAGTTCTAGTGCTTGAGCTTAGTGCCTAGGAAGTGTCAATGAGCCTTTGTGTTCAAGGCTAGTGCTCTTCTACTTGAGCCACAGTTCTTCTGTCTTGGTGTGTGTGTGGGCTGGGGGGGGGGGCGGTTAATTGAAGATAAGAGTTTCATAGACTTAATGTGAGGTCTGGCTTTGAACCATGATCCTCAGATTTCAGCCTCCTGAGTAGATAGGATTACAGATGTGAGCCACTGGTGCCCAGCTGATTTTAGATTAAAAAATTATTTGTGTAAATATTCTCGTGCGTGCGTGCGTGCGTGCGTGTGTGTGTGTGTGTGTGTGTGCGCGCGCGTGTGTGTGTGTGTTGGTATTGGAGCATAAATTTATGGCTTGGGCACCATCCTTTAGTTTTGTGCTCAAGTATGGTACTGTACGATTCAGCTTTCTGAGTAGCATGTTGTGACAACATGTCATCTTTTAAATAGCTTTAAATAAGAAAAAATCTTGTATGTACATCCATGTTATCTGTTTCATTGTTCATTCCTTTTTGTCTAATACATATTTCTATTTCCATCTAGAACTTAAAGTCTCTGCCTCAGGATTTAATCTGACACTTCTTATGGGGTGGGCTTAAAGTGAGAATTTTTAATCTGCTTTTGTATGTTTGTAAAGTTTTCATTTTATAAAGATGTTTTTACTGAATGTTGAATTTTAGGCTGACAAAAATCCCCCCCACCCCAATACCAGATTTTGCTCTATATTTTCTCATATATATTGTTTCCTGTAAAAAAAAAAAAAGTGACATCATCCTTATACTTAGTATGCAGTTTGTCCTTTTTTCCCCTGTTGGTTGCTTCTAGTATTTTCTCTCTTGTTGGTTTTGAGCAATTTGATTGGCATGTTTTTATAGTTTTCTTTTTGTTTCTGATGGTGAAGGTGATAGAATTTCCTAGGCCTGTGGGTTTCTTTTCCTTTTTTTTTTTTTTTTGCCAAATTTGGAAAATTTTAAGATGTTACTAGTAAAATATTTTCTAAGTCTTTATTCTCCTTTTGATTGGGGGAAAGTAGCAATACAGATATATTTTATTTCACATTTTCTTAGTAGAAAGGTGGGCAAAAAAAAGATGAAATATACCTCTAAAATGGGAAGTCAACACAATCCAAAATCTTTTTCATAAGTTAAACTGAAGGAAAACAGCTACAATTTCATCTAAGAAAACTTAAAATCAGGGGTGTTCTGCTGGTTTCAGAATAGTTGAAAATTGCATCTGAATCTTTTTAGTTTTAAATGTAAACCTTTTGTAAAATCAGGATAGGAACATGGAGAGTTAATTTTCAGCAGAGAACTATATACTGTTCCCTTCCAATATTTTATGAGATATACTTCCCAAAATAAGGAAGCCAGAAAGTAAAAAAGCAAATAATTGTCAGGAAAGGGGAAAGGACTTACAGACTTACAAAAGAACCCTGAACTGTTAAGAAAGGAAGAGAAACTAAGAGAAATTTTTGAAGATTCTGATTACACTGTAATAGTAAGCCAGATTAATTTCTGCAGTATCATACTGAAGGTCTGTTTATTAACTTACTTAAATAATTGTGTTTGTTTCTATTCTTCCCTGTGGCTAGCTCCTGTTTCCAATTTTCAAGCTCACCGATCTTTTTTTTTCCTGCAATGTCTAATCCATAATAGGCCCTTGTAGTATATTTATCTTAGAAACTGTAATTTTCATCTCTAGAAGTTTGATTTTGGCCTTTTTGGTTTTTTGTTTTGTTTTGTTTTTGGTTAGTCATGGGGCTTGAACTTGGGGTCTGGGTGCTATCCTTGAGCTTTTTTTGCTTAGGGCCGTACCATTTTGAGCCAAAGCTCCACTAAGAGTTTCATGGACTTAACCTGCGGGACTGGCTTTGAACTGTGATCCTCAGATCTAAGATCTTAGCTATGATTATAGGCATGAGCCACCAATGCTTGATTGATTTGGGTGTTTTTTGTCTACTAACATGTTCCATCTTTTCTCTAGCTTTTTGAACATATGGGATTCAGTTATGGCAGTTTTATAATAACTGAGTATCTTTCTCTGCTGCTTTTAACATTTATGTTCCTCTTTGGTATATTTCATATTGATTTTTTAAAAAAAATTCAACATTTTCCTGCTCCTTTGCATGCCTGTTAAATTTTTATTTGGATTTTAGACATCACAACTTTTACTTTGTTGAGTGCTTGATATATTTATGTTCCTATAAGTGTTCTTATTTTAAGATTTGTTAAATGAAAGCAGAGTCACATTTAGTTGGTGCTAATTATTTCCCACTGCTGAGGCAAGATCCAACGGCTTACCCATTTCTGTATGAAATGAAATTTTTCATTCTGGCTTTTTGGAACAGCAATTATTCATAGATTTGTTTGAGTTCTGAGTACTCATCCCTCTAATCCTTTCAGATGGTTCTTTTCCTTTTAGTAGTTTCCTTATACAAATATGCTCATCAGTACTCTACTGAATGAGCCAAATACTTCTGCAGATCTTTATAGTTTTCTTACTGTGCATTCTTCTTCTTCTTTTTTTGGTTGTCGTGAGGCTTTGAATTGCAATCCTCAGATCTCAGCCTTCTGAGTAGCTAGGAATACAGGTGTGAGCCACCGGCGTCTGGCTTGTACATTCTTCTTCTGTTTTGTGACTAACCATTATGGTCTCTTGAATTCTGAGTTCTGTCACAAGACCAGGAGTTCATCAGAACTGGCTAGGATCTACCTTGCCGATGACCCTGGCAAAACCACCTTTGTTTTCTATCTCTTAGGAAACTCTTGCTTCCTTGTGTTTGATGTGTTGAAAACCATTGTTTAATATTTGTTATTTTTTTCTCATGTGGAATAACATATTTATACATCTCTCTATATAACTATATCCATATAGCATCTCTCTCTCTCTCTCTCTCTCTATCTCTATCTCTCACATTATTCTATCTTGGATAGAGTGGAAGCCCTGTTATTTTTAATTAACTTAATTATGGAAATCTCAGACATGTACTGAAGTATAGAGAATTGTGTAATAAATCACTGTGTACTTATCCACCCCCATTAGCCATTATTGTCCTTGAGCCTGTCTTATCTACTAATCTATTACCTCAGCTTTCAGTCTTTCAATGACAATGAATTAATAATAATTCAACTCTAATAAATTTAGTATTTAGTATAGATCACTATTACATGACAAGGCACCCCTCTCCCATCCCATCCCTCCCTCTCATCCCATTCCCCCCCCTCTTTCTCGCTCGCTCTTTCTCACTCTCTCGCTGGTACTAGTATTTGAACTCTGGGCCTTGTTTTGTTCAGCTGTGCTTGCTAATTAGAGCTTCATCACTTGAACCATGCTTCCAGCCCAACTTTTTTGCTGGTTATTATTATTATTATTATTATTTTTTTTTTGGTAGAGGAACTTTCAAAAACTTTTCTGCCCAGGCTGGCAGATCCTCTGGATCTCAGCCTCCTGAGTAGGGAGGTAAGCCTAAACCACTGGCACCTGGCACCTGGCACCAACCCATCCTTTGAAAGTATTATCATGTTAGCCAGGTGCTGGTGGCACATAGATGTAAGCCTGATGATTGGGTTCGAAGCCAGCCCAGACAGAAAGCTCTGTGTATCTCCATATATATTTTTGTTGTTGTTGTTATTGGTTATGGGGCGTGAACTCTGGACCTGCGCACTGTCCCTAGCTCTTCAGCTCAAGGTGAGTGCTCTGCCACTTGAGCCACAGCACCACTTCTGGTTTTCTGGTGGTTAACTGGAGATAAGAGTCTCATGGACTTTTCTGCCCAGGCTGGCTTTAAACCCTGATCCTCAGATCTCAGCCTCCTGAGTAGCTAGGATTACAGTCATGAGCCACCAGTGCTCAGCTTGTATCACCAAGTATAACTCTATTACCTTTACCAAATTAAAATACTTATTCCATAATACCTATGAATAGTTTCCATTTCCATAGTTTTTCCAGTTTTGCTTAATTCTTAAGTTGATTTGTTTGAAACAATATCCTATGAATTTTTTCCTTTAGTTACCTAAACTCTTGATACTTTCCCCCAGACCTGACACTATAAACCAGATTATGACATGAGCTTTTACTATTGCTTTTCTCTAGCCTGTTATATTTCTCACAGGAACCACTTTCTCCTTCCAAAGCTTCTGTTTCATCCTTACATATACTAGTATTGTTATATTTTAACTTTAAAAACTTTCAAAGAATACAATAACAAGGCACAGAAAAATGTGTATAAAGTGCTTTTAAAATTTTTTATTTTTATTTTTTTCACATAGGGTCTTACTGGGTAGGCCAGGCTAGCCTAGATCCTCCTGCCTACCTGGCATTCCTAGTGCTGAGATTATATAGATGTCCACTAACCACATTTAGCCTTATATACTTTTTTAAATTTTTTACTTAAAAATTAGAGCCTGGAATAAAACATACCTGCCTACACATTGTATATAGAATATTGTTGTCTGAGGGAGGATTCTCGAGAAAATATTAATAATAAAATTGTTTCTGTTGAGGTGGACCATTTAACTGAACTATAAAGACATTTCAAATAAAGTAATGTTAAAGTAAATACTGTTGAACACTGAATAAATTAGGAAAATCTAAACCTAATATTTAGGAGTTTTCAACTCTGGGTTTAACCTTGTTGTCTTTCTCTTTCCCAGCAAGGTTGCATGCAGCCTTTTCATTTGTCATGTGGGAATATGTCAGCATGGTGTCAGTTGCCATAGAGTCTAAAGATTTCCATCATTATTAATGTATGGTCAGGGAGGAGCCAAATTTAGTTTTGGAGGCCAGAGTAAAAATTAGCTTTTCTGGTTGAAAGCAGGTGTGAAGAATTTACTTTGGATAACAGTTTTTTGTACCTCCATTTTATTTATTTTAGAAAATAGATTATCAGGTATTGTATTCAGCAAGATTTTCTTAGTTTAGTTATTAAAAATAGTGGTAATAATTAGTATTATCATTACTTGCATTGGTGGATTTTTTTGACATCTCTGAGAACATGAAATTGAGATTCTTAATGTGTGACAGGTGATAGTGATTTTAGTAAAATTAGGCTAGAAATTTGGAGGTTTTGTTTTTAGTTTTTAAATATTTTTTAAAAAATTTAAAATTTTATTTTAAAGATGACAGATGGGTTGCAGTTACATAAGTCAAGTAATGAGTACATTTCCTTTTGAACAGTGTCACTGCCTCCCTCATTCTCTCCTAGCTTTTCCCCCTCTCAACTTTCTTTCCACCAAGCTGTATAGTTTATTTCCAACATAGTGTCTAGTGGGTTTCACTGGTGAATTGGTTTACCCTTGGCCTCACCATTTTTTGAGAATGATCGCTCTATGTATCCCAGACTCTTCTGATCCTGCTGCCTCAGTTTCTAGAGTGTTAGTATTGTAGATGTGTAACTCCAGGCCCACCATATTTGGAAAATACATGATTTTAGTAATTGTGGTTTCACTTTTTTTTTTTTTTTTTACATATTAGGTATTAAATCCACAACATCTAGAATTGCTAAAAGCCCAAATACAACAAGAATTGGAAGCTCCAATGCGAGAACATTTTCAGAATTTGGACCAAGTAAGTAATTATGTCAAACCATTTATCCTTATTTGACTTTTAAAGTCTTGATGAAAAAGCATTCTTCCTTTATTGAAAAGCTCTGCATTGGCTTTCCTTTCTACTCAGAGTCCTTATGGTGGCCTCCCAAGTCTTCACAAGATTGAAATCCATTGCTGCTCTGAGCTCCTTTCCTCCATACATTTGTCTTCTGATATTTCTTTTGCACTCAAGAAACATAGTTAAAGATCTTTTGCTTTCATATTATTTCTACCTTGAATATCTTCCTGGTAGCTCTAGTCTAACTTCTCAATCCTGTACAAGTTTAAGGTTAAAATGTCACTTTCTGATTAAGACCTACTTTGACTGCCACCTCATTCCTCTTTTCTCCGTTTATATTGTAGTTACTTTTCTTATCACTGCTTAAACCTTTGGATACCACTTACCTTTCTTTGTGTTTTTTTTCTTCTAATGTATATCATCATTAAATTGGTACCTAATTTACTTATTTATTGTGCTTATTTTCTGTGTTTAATCACCTCTAGAATGGAAGTTACATGAGAGGAGAACTATATCAATTTTGTTCATTATTGCATTCCAAATTCCCAGGACAGTTCCTTACATACAAGAGATGCTCATTTAAAAGTTGTTGAATAAAAGGATGACTTTCATACTGTCTCAAAGAGGAAATTATTTGTTAGCTTTACTTTAAGTGGAGACTAGTCTTCTTTTAAGAAATATTGGTATAATTTAACTACATGTTTAATAAAGGGAATTGGAGAAGACTACAAAGAAGTCAATTAGGTACTGTGCTGGACAATTTTATATATTCCTTTTTTTTTTTGTCAGTCTTGGGGCTTAGACTCAGGGTCTGGGTGCTATCCTTGATCAATTTTGCCTAAGGCAAATACTCTGAGCCATATCTCCACTTCCAGTTTTCTGTTGGTTAATTAGAGATAAGAGTCTCATAGACTTTCTTGTCCAGACTGGCTTTGAATTGCAACCCTCAGATCTAGCCTCCTGAGTTCTAGGATTACAGGCATGAGCTACCAGCACTCAGATTACATATATATTCAATTTTTTAAACACTTAAGACCTTTCACATACCAATGATTATTATTCTCTGCAGAATGGACCCCTTTAGAATGTTGTAGTCTTTGTTACTTTTATTGAACAAAATGAATGTGAAATCTTTTAATGTTTTATTGAATTCACAGTAGTGCTTCAAACATATGTGTAGTGGCAAAGTTTTGTGGGTTAGGAGAAGATTTAATTTTTGATAATGAAGTCACCCAGACCCAAGGAAGGTGATCAAATTAAGTAAAAGCAGGTTTTTATGTGGCAGTACTGAGGCTTGAACTCTGTCACACTGAATCACATTTCTAATACTGCTTTTTGCTGGTTATTTTGGACATGGAGTCTAGTGAACTTTTCTGTCCAGTCTGGCTTCAAATCATGTTTCTTGAGATCTGAGATTTCTGAGAAGTGAGAAATACAGATGTGAGCCCCTGGAACCTGGCCTTTTTTTTTTTTTTAAATACAAGGGATAGCTGGGTGCCTGTGGCTTACGCCTGTAATCTAGCTACTCAGGAGGTTGAGATCTGAGGATCATGGTTCAAAGCCAGCCCTTGCAGGAAACTCCATGAGACTCTTATCTCCAATAAACCACTAGAAAACCGAAGTGGTCCTGTGGCTCAAGCGGTAGAGTGCTCGCTTTGAGCTGAAGAGCACAGAGACAGTGCCCAGGCCCAGAGTTCAAGCCCCATGGCCGACAAAAAAAAAATATTAAAAAATATATTGGTAACAATATCAAACATTTTCTTGGTTTATGTACTGGCTCAGAAATCTTTCAACTAAAGATGACTAAATTGAATATGAACCATACTTTTCCTTATTACCTAGATTTCTAGTACTTGTTGAAACAGTCTCTTGTATCTTTCTGCTATATTGCCTGTTTTTGATAATTTAGAATGCTATCAATTTTTGTAGACTTTTTTGGAACAATGTTTTCTAGAGACTTACATATATTTTTGATGAGTCAAGAGAGATGAAATACATCAGGCTCATGTGTAGAGTTGAACTATCATTAATTCAGCACTAAGTTACTGTAATAAGCACATGTTTTTTGGTTGGTTTTTGTTGTAGTTTTTTGTTTGTTTTTGTGCTGGTCCTGGGGCTTGAACTCAGTGCCTCATGTTCTCACTTAACTTTGCTACAAGCTTTACCACTTAAGCCACAACTCCAGTCTGGCATTTTTGCTGCTTAATTGGAGATGGATTCTTGCAGACTTTTCTGCCTAGGTTGGCTTCAAGTCTTTGTCTTCTGAGTAGCTAGGACTACAAGCAAGTGCCACTGGCTCTGGCTAAACGCAGCCATCTTTTATCTACTTTGAATTTATCTTGTGGTTTTCTTTTTTTTTTTAGAAGAGATACCTTTTTTAATACATACTTTAAAAATCTAGTTAGATTTTGAAATGTAGGATGTATTCTTACATATTATTAATTAAGTCTAAGGATATATACTTTTGTACTGCTATATATTTTTATTACAATGAAGAAATCATATTAATTGGATGGTAAATGACTTTATGGGTACCTTCTCACAAGTGTAGCTGTTCTGTGTATGGAATACTTAGGAGGACTTTTCCAAATTTCATTTAAAATATGTTAAACTTTATTTTTTTAGAATGGCCTTCTATATAATGTAACTAAACTTATATTTGTAAATACGATTTTTTGAGTAAGTAAATTTTGTTTATGGATTTGTCACATACTGCAATCTTTTAAATTTAGGAAGTGGAAAAGTATCGAGCTGAATACAATAAGCTTCGCTATGAGCATACATTTCTCAAGTCAGAATTTGAACACCAGAAAGAAGAGTTTGTACGTATTTCACAAGAAGAAAAAATGAAATATGAATCAGAGGTAAATGTTTAATTTTACTGCATTGAAATTGTTCCAGTCAGCAAAGTTTTATGTTTGGAATTTTAAGATTATATATATTTTTATAAATTCTAATTTTGATTTAAATACATTATGTATTTATTAATTATGTTTTATTAATTAATGGTGAAATATTTGCTATGATGATTCTTTTTTCTTTGTCAACATTTTTCTTTTTTTTTTTTTTTTGTCTGTTTGATAAGACAGGCTAGAAGTAAGGATTTTTATGCCAAATGGTTAACCAGATTGTGAATACATAGGAAAGGTTCTTAAATGGAAACATGAGGTACTTACTGGTGGCTCACACTTGTAATCCTAGCTACTTAGGAGGCTGAGTTCTGAGGATCCTGGTTGGAAGCTACCCTGAGCAAGAAAGTCTGTGAAACTTCTATCTCCAGTTAACCACCAACAAAACCTGAAATAGAGTTGTAGTTCAAGTGGTAGAATGCTAGTCTTGAGTAAAAAAGTTCAGGGACGGTGCCCAGACCCTGAGTGCCCTGAGTTTAAGCCTCAGACCAGCAAGAAATTAAAAAAAAAAGAAAAAAAAAAAAAAGAAATGGGAAATGCTCCTTCAGTGATCACAGAAATGATTAAAGGAAAATTGCTGATGTGAGAAAGTTTTAATGGAGTGCATAGAAGACTTAAATAACCATAACCTCCTCTTAGGCCCAAAGCCTAATCCAGTATCCTAACTTTTTTCTATTCAATAAATGCTGAAAAGGGTATGTATATTAGTCAGCTTTCCATTACTGTAACAAAATCAACTTAAAAGAGAAAAAGGTTATGTTGGCTTATAGTTTTGGCCCCAGTTGGTTTGGGTTGGTGACATCAAGTACATCATTGTAGGAGTGATTGGCAGAGCAACTTCTTCCTCTCTTGACTTGGAATGAAAAAGAGAAAAAGAAGAAGGGTTATGATCCTGCTTTTCTTTTTGAGGATACAACCCCCGTCCCTTAAGATTTCCAGTTTCTCCCAGTAGCATCAAGATAGAGAATAAGCCTTTAACACATTGGGCTTTGGGGGAATTCCAATTTCCTGTGATAGTAGTGAGGAGGTTGCAGAAGAGTTTGAGCCTAATGGAAGTGGGTTTATGAGGTTTAAGGAAAGAAGCTGTCTATAACGCGTAAGTACAAACATTGGGGTACATGCTGTGTAGTTAGGTAAGATATGTTGAAGGTGACTAAACTACAAAACAGATTTTCCATGTAGATGATAAAGTTTTGTATTGGAAGGTGACATTTGGGACTTCATAGCTTGAGAGAAGAAGTCAGTACTTCAAAGGACAGACTTACTCTCTAGATAGGGGCTAATGCAACTGTTGTATTTAAGTTGAAGCCAGTGCTTACTTAGCATTATGAAAAATTCTAGGCACTTAAGAATCATACTAAAATTTACTCTGCTTATGCTATACAAATGGAGCACTGAAGCCTAGATAACATGCCTGTTTACAACATAGTCTCTGAATATTTTAAGCCCATTGTTGAAAGCTATTTCTCAGATGTAAAGATTAAATATTACTGCTCATTGGCAATGCATTTACCTGGTCACCTAAAGAACTGTGATGGAGATACATAATGAAATTAATCTTGCTAATAAACCATTCTGTAGGCAACAGATCAAGGTTTCAAGTCTTATTGTTTAGGAAATATATTTCATAAGGCTTATAGATACCATAAGTGGTAAGTCTTCTCACAGATATAGGCAGATTAAATTGGGAACCCTCTGGGATTGATTCACTTAAATGCCACTGAGAACATTTGTAATTCATGAAAAGTTGTCAAAATACCAGCATTAGAAAGAGGCTGGGAGAAGCTGATTTCAATTCTCTTAGATGACTTTGAGCTGTTCATGACTTCAGTGAAGGTTCTGTAGTTAACTGTAGATCTAGTGGCTCTAGCCAAGAGTGTTAGAATGAAGCCTGAAAATGTGACTTAGTGTTTGCATTCTCATGATGAAACTTCAGTGGATGAGAAATTGCCTCTTATGGATAAGCAAAGAAAGTAGTTTAATTTTGCCTGCCTGCCTGCCCACCTGCCCTCACTCCCTCCCCGCTTTCTTTTCCTTTCCTTTCCTTTTCTTCTTTTCTTTGGTGCTGACACTAGGGTAGTAGGGCTTGAACTCAGGACTTAGCTTTTTTGCTCAAGATTAGTCTTTTACCACTTGAGCCACAGCTCCACCTTTGACTTCTGGGTGGGTAGAGATAAGAGTGTCAATGGTTTTTCCTGCTGGGGCTGGCTTCAAACCTTGATCCTTAGGTCTCAGCCTCCTTACTAGCTAGGATTACAGGAATTACCAGCACCTGCTTAGAATGCAATCTCTTTAGATAGAGTTTTTCTTGGGTAAGATCATCTGAATATTACTGAAATGACAACAAAGAATTTACAATATTACATCAACTTAATTGATATAGCAGTAGCAGAATTTAAGAGGATTCCAATTTTGAAAGAACTTCTACTGTAGGTAAAATGGTATCCAAGAGAACCAACATGATACACAGAAGCTGATGGTGAAAGGAATAGCTGATTGATGAGGAAAACTCATTATGGTCTTATTGTAATAAATTGCCACAGCCTCCAGCCCACAGCAGTTACCATCCTGTTGAGTCAGTAGTCATTAACACCGAGGCAAGACCCTTCACCAGCAGAAAGTCACTGAAGGCTCTGCTGGTTATTAGCATTTTTCAACAATGAAGGGTTTTTTGTTTTTTTGTTTTTTTTTTGCCGGTCATGGGGCCTGAACTCTGGGCCTGGGCGCTGTCCCTCAGCTCTTCAGCTTAAAGCTAGCGCTCTACCATTTGAGCCACAACGCCACTTCTGGCTTTTTCTGCTTATGTGGTGCTGAGGAATCAAACCCAGGGCCTCGTGCATGCAAGGCAAGCACTCTACCACTGAGCCACCTTCCCAGCCCAAGTTTTTTAGTATTATTATTCAATTGTACATTTTTCTTAAATGTTATACTGCCTTATTCATGGACTTAGTGCATGTGGTTTTGGTTAATCACAACAAAAAAATTTCAAAATAAAATTTAAATTCTTGAATGTGTACTACCTAGTTCTGTTGGTATAAAAAGCTTTCAGTCCTGAATTACCAATTTTGTCATTGTGTGATCTGCTGAGTGGTTCACTGCTTTTAATTTTGTGAAAATATGCCTCCCCCCAAAAAATCTCTACCCTAAAAGCAAGGTAAAAGTTAATGTGCTTAATTTAAGTGATTTAAAGAAAGTATCTAAAGAAAAATTAAGATTTAACCCAATGTCTTCTAGATGGTTGAAGATGGTTATTAGAATTGTAAGAGACTGGGACTAGTGTACACAAGATCATCTGGTTATTCCTTACAATAATTTCTTGGATGTGAACCTGTCATCTGTAGATACAGATTTTTTTGAAAATAAGTAACCAAGCAAGAAATTGTGATAAATACTTATCATCTCAGTACTCAGAAGGCTGAGGAGGTAGATACAGATATTTTTGAAAATAAGCAACCAAGCCAGAAATTGTGATAAATACTTATCATCCCAGTACTCAAAAGGCTGAGGAGGGTAATAGAGTTTGAAGCCAGCCTGGGCTACATATTAGACCCTATCTCAATCACTCCTCACCCCTGGTTAGAAAAAAGAAGAAAAAAAGAGTAGAGGTAGATAATTTGTACAGAAGAATCAAGGATAGGAATAATAGTATACTTCTTTTTAGAAATAATACAAGCCTGAAGAAAATAGCAGTATCTTAAAATACTGAAAATAAAAGATGCTAGGTGGTTTGACTCGAGAGCCTACTCATTTACCCATTTCCTTTTGTTGTATCATAAAGGAAATAAAACCAAAGATGAATGAAACAATTATATAGACTACCTTTCTTTCTTTATGCTTTGGGAGTGCTGGAATGGCACTTTCATTCTTTGAAAAGAATAGCAACCACTCTTTCTATTCAGTGATGTTTTTGTCCATTTCCTCTACTTCAACAATTGTTGGAAAATTGGTTAATACATTGTTTTACCTGTCGAACAAGTTTATATTTTAGACATGAATAAAGTAAATATAGAGGTAACTGTGATACTGGCAGATTTGGATAAATGTCATAAAAAGAGAAATTCAGAGAAAGACCTTTGGAAATTTAGAGGGAAAGTTAAGGGCAAAACAAATGATGGACATCAGAGAAAATGACAGATGAATCTGATTAAGGGTGGAGGAAAGGAAGAGCAGAGAATGTGTCCACGATTGTACCCAGATGAATGAGACTGGAGTAGTATTATGGCAATGATTGAGTATGAAAGACCTTCACTGCAGAGCTTTTGTGTTTGCTTTATCTGCTACATTGCATGTACCCTCACTACGTAAAATAGCACTAGTACACAGTATGTACTCAATAAATATTTACTATTAGTAAATGAATACAGGAATTAGAAGGTGGTCATCACCTGCTTGTGCAGGGATGATGTGATAGTGAGTTCTGGTCTAGGAATTGTACATGTAGGATATAATCAAGACTTTACAATCTAGTAGCTGCTATTGCTTCACCTATCATTACAGCTGTCACACAGATGCCCCTTAAAACTTATGGAGAAGCAGTAATATAGGAAGCATGCTGGTAGAGATCATGAACTATGTAAGTGGACATTGCAGAAGCAGTGTTAACTATTGATTTGGTATGCAGGGTACTTATTTCAGACTTTGATCCATAATAAACACCATTTACTGGATCTGTTATTCATTGAATCCTGTGATGAGTTGTCATACTTCTAACACATTAAAACTGTATTTGGGGGCTGTGCTTTTAGCTCAATAATAGAGTCATAGCCTAGATGTAAAGACCGTGGATTCAGTCCTCACCACTGCCAACAAAACAAAACAAAAACTGAGTTACCTCATGTAAAAACTGAACAATGTCTTAAAGATCATCCAACTCAAGCCCTTCAATTAAACTGAGGCCTGAATGAACATGTGACTTAAAGTCACACAGTGAGCTGAAAGAAAAATTGGAAAAAGGTTAGTCCCAGATCTAAAGTCAGGGTAAGGGTTCCATGTACACTATGGAAAGAAGAATAGGAAATAGATACTAATTAGTTGAATTCCCCCCTCTCCAGTCCACATAGGGTTCTGGGGATTGAACTTAAGACTTTATTTATGCTAAGCAACTATTCTGCCACTAGATTACATCCCCAGCCTTAGTAGGGCATTTGAAGGCTTACCTCAAAATGCTACAGGTGCCAGCAAGGATAAATTTTGTTTCTGTAAAACTGCATTTGACTTCTAGATACTCTACTTATATTTCTCATTTATACTTTAAGTGAGCATGTTCAAACCTAAACTGCTTTTACCACATTGTAAGATTGACAAAGATCTCAGAGGGCTGCTAAGTTCGATCCTCTATTTTGCAGATGAAGAAACACATCCTGCCCTGGAGTGGAGGTTTCATCCTCTTATACTTATTGATAGCTTTGTGAGCAATTACTTGTCTTTTGGGCCACATTTTTTTAGGTTCCAAAACAATGCTTTAGGTTCCTTTTGCCTTAGAATCATCAGAGTTAATTCCAGCTACAAATAACCATAACCATTGATCTTGCTTAAAACGGTAGTAGTTCCTTTTTTTTTTTTTTTTCCTAATAGTTGGATCCTCTGCTTGAGGATTGAATCATCAAATATGACCTAATGGTATAGAAAGAATTGATTGAGCTGGGTTCTGACTCAGTGGTAGATAATGTGCTTGCCAAGCATGTGTGAGGTTCTGGTTTCTTTCCCTAGCACAAAGGGCTGGCGAGATGAATGGTTAAGTGTAGTTAAGAGAGATGTGGTTCTGGTGGTAACAGTGGTGGTGGAAAGAAGGGTATAGTGAGCTGGGGCTGGGGAGATCACAAAGTAAATAAAAATGAGTTTTAATCTGGTTTTTGGCCCTTTAATCCCCAGAGACAGGGTTTCTCTTGAGTGCCTTAGACATTAATCCATTTGAAGCCCACTGATTTGGAGGCCCCTTGGGCCTTTGATAGTGATTGCTGTCTTGAAGGATAAGACCCCTATTGTCTGCAAGTTTCCCAGTGATGTTAACATACACCCTGGAGTAAATAGATGTAAAAAGTAAAACTAGACCATCATTTCAACTAGGACTTTAATAAAACTGTCAGCTATCATTTAAAAGCTTTCATTGACTACATTAGTATTGTGTTATAAAGCTGCCTTTGTGTGAATTAGTTGCCTTGAAATAGATAATTTATTGTTTTAGATCCACCCTAAGAATTAGTGTTATGTGAGCAGAAACTTAGGCGTAGTTAATGTATTGGATTTGCATGAGTGAATTTTAAAACATTTGATGTACTTTTAATCATCACTTTTATACTATTATTTCTAATTTTGAATTTTAGTCAGAAACTGATTAAGTCCTATTTTCAACACCATGCGGGGAGAGAGGGAAAATAGGACAGTCCTTGCCCTCAACTGTGAGTCACACTGAGTACACAATGAAGGGACGTGACAGTTGAGAATTTTTTCCCTTTTACTTCATTTCCCCATCTGAGCTTTCATGTTGTGTAATTTTTAATTTTAATTTACTGACTTGTAAAGCATGTTCATGACTAAAAATGTAATCATTTAAGCTTTTATGTTTTCTTTCACATGGTTATTAGGTTGCAAGACTGGAGAGAGATAAAGAAGAACTGCATAACCAGCTGCTCAAAGTTGATCTCACAAAAGACAGCAAACGCATGGAGCAACTTGTGCGAGAAAAAACCCATTTGTGTCAAAAATTAAAAAGTTTGGAAGCTGAAATAGCAGAATTAAGGGCAGAAAAAGAGAATTCTGGTGCTCAGGTAGAAAATGTCCAAAGAATACAGGTGCGACAGTTGGCTGAAATGCAGGCTACAGTCAGATCCCTAGAGGTAAGGTTTTAATTGCTTCCCCATAGAATATAGCATAGTTTTTAAAAGTACAATTGACAAGTGTTTGATTTTAGAGCAGAAATGTATGCTTACCAATCTGATGCTGACGCATTTGTGGAATCCCAGGAGTACATATTCTTCTGTAAAGAAGGCTATTGATTCATAATAGCCATGCTACCTCATTTATAAGGGATGTTTATTGTTAGGAGTTAAGTCACTTACCTCAAGTGAGTTAACTATTACAAAGCCACAATACAATATTTTAAAAAAACCTCCCAAGTCAATTTGTCTTTGTCCAGACTAAAGTCATCCCAAACCAGAAAGAATAATTTCTTTTGAGATTGTAAATTCCTTACAATAGGATTAAAAAAACCTTAAAATTGTAAGTCCTATTTGAACAGAAATAACATGCTTAACAATTAATTGTAGCTTAAATTCAGCATGGTTCCTATGGCATTCAGACCTTTACTGGATTGTTTCGCTGAGTTCATTAGAGAAAGGGAAGTGTTGCAGAGCCATGCTGGGACTTCCGGAAGTATTACCTTATGAAAATTCATGGTTTCCATTTCATTCAGACATACCTCTCGTTTGAGCTGCCTAACATATAGAAAAGATAGGCCACTTTCAATTTTTCATTTATTCTGTGAAATTAAAGGTGTTTTCCCCTCCTCCCTGCTTTTAGAACAGTTGTGTGGGTTGGAGGGAAATGATCAGGCACCTAGTCTGTAGTTAAATCAAATATCCAAATCCAAGATGATTTTTGTTTTGGTACGAGTACACTGATAGGTTTTAAAGAACAGAAGCCATTTTTATTTTGTTTTGGATGAAAACTATGTCAGCTTTTGCTGATTTCTTGAATTATACGTGCCAGTATCATTGACTCTTCAATGTTCAAAGTGAGATTATCTATGCCGTTCTTCTACCTATCATGTATTTGTGCCATGGCAAAGTAAATGGGGTGATTGCAGTTGAATGTAGTATGTAATACCAATGTGAAACTTTTCACAAAGGTCACCTGGAGTGATTATTTTCAGAGCAAGTTGGATGAGGACAACAGATGGATGGTTCGTTTGTGACATTTTTCAGAACAGCCTATATTTAATTTTTATTATTTATCAGATGAAATGAAAATAAGCACATGACAGCCAATATTTCATTCTTCAACTTTTTTGGTTATCACTATGGCCAGAAAATTTCATTTGAAGAAATTAGCTTTTGTTTGCTGAATTATTTGTTGACCATAATCCTTAACGTAGTTGACATAAATAAAATTAAATGCTGTAAAACTAAAATTTATCCTTTAAATGCCAAAATGTTTTCATTTTAATTATCTTGAACAAAAGTATCTTTCATAAAAGCTTTCAGTTTTCCCTCCCCAGAGAAAGACTACTTTGAGTAATACCATGGAGAACATTTTTGACAACTTACATAAAGACTTCATTAAAAAATCTTGATTTATGTGATGAAACCAAGAGCTTCTTTGCAGATACTTCAAAGGGCTTCTGATTAGTTAATAACTGAATATTGTCTTTATCTCTCCCTTAAAAAAAACATTGATTTTATATTTTCAGCTTTTTTCTTTCTTCTGTTAGGGAGTCTTCCCTTGCTTTTAATATACATTTTTGTTATTTAGCAAACTACTAAGTAGCTTGGGAGTTATCTGGAACTCCAAAATGTTAGTTGACTGGTATCAGCATTCAAATAGGCATTCAGGTAATTAGATGTGAAATGAGTGGCATGATACTTTTTCTCATGAAAAGTGTGTGTGAGCTATATTTTCTTGGTGGCTGTTGATAAGTTTCTGGTTCACATAGCTATGTTGTATCTTTCATGGAACAAATATCTTTCACTTGTATTGGTTTAAGAAAAGTCTTCTTTCTTTGGTATGATAGCAAATGAATTATAAATAATGTCTAGTTTATTTTGATACAATGTGAAAAGTAATGAACAAATTTTAAGGTATTTTGTGTTATTGAAAGGCTGAAAAACAGTCAGCTAAACTACAGGCTGAACGCTTAGAAAAAGAGCTACAATCAAGCAATGAACAAAATACTTGCTTAATCAGTAAGTTACATAAAGCTGATCGGGAAATAAATACACTGACCAGTAAAGTAAGTTGTCTTTTACTTTTGTTTCATTTTTTAGAAAACTTAATACTGTAAAATGAGAATCAAATTTGTTGTTTAATTAGTTCTCTATATTGAAATTTTTTTTTTATCATATCTAAACACACGTAGAACCTAATTCTTAGGGGCAGTGTGCATGACTGCTGGGACCAAGAGGAAAGTCAGCAGGATTTGAGTATGTTGGTCTCATTGGGGAGATAATTCTTACTAGGAGATATTAAACCAGTGTGTTTTAACCTGTGTTCATAAAGCAGTTCATTTACCTTAGTCTGTTTGTTCTTACCACCAAGCAACCAATCTTCTGTTATTTGACTGTCCATGTAATAATTTTATCTAACAGAAAGAATGTACTAGTAGCTAGTAACCATTATAGTCTTTTCTTGTAATTAAATTGTCATTCTGATTTTGGAGATTACTCTTATTCTCTTTTTTATTATTTGTTATTTTTTTATTTTTTTTAATTGTAAAAATGTTGTACAGAGGGGTTACAGTTACATGAGTAGGGTAGTGAGCACATTTCATACTGAGCATTGTTACCTCCTCCTTTATTTACCATCACTTCCCTTCCTGCCTTCCCAATTCATCCCGCCTCCCCCCCAGATTACTCTTTATATACTTTATTAATATAAGTTTAACCGTAACAGTCTTTTTAAGTGCAGTAACAAAATTGGATTTCCATTCTTGAAAAGCTAAAACCATAATTTTAGATGCATTGGATATCGCCCTGGAATTTAAAACACAAAAGTAAATTCATGGTATTGAGAGTTCTCATGTTTTTCTTCTAATTCCTTTATGAATTATTTTTGATTCTGAAAAAGAACATTGAGGACTCAGTATTTCCAACACATTGTTTTATCCCTGAAATAGCCACACTAAACTGCTGGAGGAACTGGAATCATAAATGCAGCAGTGGTACACTGGAGGTACTGGGCTTCTGTGGTGGCTTCCCACTTTTCCTTCTAGCCACTTTTCCTGTAGGACAATTTACCTGAAATTTCTGGCTCACTTCTGAGCTGACCCTGGTTTCTCTCCTCTTTTTCTGTTCTTATAGTGCTGTATACATTGAGTTAGAGCAGAGTTGTGTTTTCCTACCCTGCTGAAAAAAAAAGCAGTTTAGTGTTATTTATTTCTCTGTGCTTGTTGATTAACATGAATTGCAAAGAATTGTCTTTTTTAAAGCACACTTGCATTATTTTGCATTTAAATGGGGTATTAAGACCATCCTTCAACTTTAAATAAAGCAAATTTCACTTGAAATTTTATATGTAAAAAGATTCCATGGAAGGATTAATTCTAATACAATATTTCAAACATGACTGTCACAGTTTGCTTGGCAACTTGAAACTTTCATCAACATTTTGCATTTCTAGCAAATGGTTTGCAATGCAAAAAAAAACACCTGGGTGTTTTTGCAAGTTATCTAAAATTATACATAGTTATTACATTCTAGAACAAAATTATGTTGGTATCTGTGGCTTAGATGGCTTGAAAATGATGATCTTAAGGACATTTCACATTCTGTTAGCTACATTCTTCTAGTTACCCCATGAAGTGTTTGATCTTTAGAACTCTGATAAGATACACACATCATGTTTTTCTTACTTTTTTCTTCAAAGTCAGCCAGAGTACATGCCAATTTAAGAGTTTGTAGAAACTAAAGTCTTCAGAAATATTTCTACTTCAGAGCAAAAGAAAGTACATTACAGATTATAGACTTGACTTTAAGAATCTTGAATTCCTGAAGCTAACAGTATTGTGATAACACACAAATATCACTTTAAAGTGTGAAGGAAGAAAAGTAACTTTTTGATATTCTCAGCAAACCCAGACAGTACCATAAATATTGTAAAACTGATACATATTGTATATTGGTGTGGTTTTTTAGGCATGTGTACTTTTTTCTTTCTTTCTTTTTCTTTTCTTTTTTTTGATGCTGGTCTTGAACTCAGGGTTGGGTGCTGTCCTTGAGTTTCTTTTGCTCAGTGCTCTAGCACTTGTCACAACTCTGTTTCTGGCTTTTTTGATAATCAATTAGAAATGGCCTTTCATGCCCAAGCTGGCATTGAACTGTGATCTTCAGATCTCAGCCTCCTGAGGATTACAGGTGTGAGCCACCAGTGCCTGGCTGGTATGTGTATTGACTTTAGAAATGGCAGCTAAGACTTCTAAGGCATGATTAAATCCAGTGACTTACCCAGATATTTGTAAAGAAGTGTCCTAGTTCTGTTAGAAGACAAGGTTTGCTTGGTGTTTCCTTGTGACAAATTCTATTCCAGGCACTGGGATACTTTCTTTCCTAGAACGCACTTATAATTTCTTCTCCTAAAGCATTTCTCCTTTCTCTTTCTCTTGGGTAAATATTACAAATTAAGAAAATGACCAATAATAATTTCAATTTATTATTCAACAGGTAAAAGAGCTTAAACATTCAAACAAACTAGAAATAACAGATATCAAACTGGAGGCTGCAAGAGCTAAGAGTGATCTAGAAAGAGAAAGGAATAAGATTCAAAGTGAACTGGATGGTAATATATAATTATCCATGCTTTGTTGTTATTTTCAGCCATAAACTCAAATTATAAAACCTGACCATTATCAATTAATCTTGGAATACATGTAGAATCTTGGAATACATACATAAGTTGAAAGTTTTGTATGAACTACCCTTTAGAAAAAAACTTAAGCTTATGTAATAATGTGTAAATTAAATGAAACTTGGAAGATGGATTCCATCCTTTCTGTATTTATAATTTTAAATTTATTTAGATGATGTGGTTTTTAGCCCTAGGACATTTTTAAGTCTAAGAATTGTAAAGAATATAGGTAGATTCCAAGCCTCAACTTAAAAAAAAGTGTCAACCCTACAATTATGGGAGCCTAGATCAGGGTAGACTTTATAAAGTTCTGTTTTAGAATTAGAATATCTGATCACAATGTCTTAGAATTTATTTTCTAACTTTTTTTTTCTTCTGGTTGTGGGGCTTGAATTCAGGGCCTGGGTACTGTCCCTGACCTCTTTTTGCTCAAGGCTAGCATTCTGCCACTTTGAGCCACAGCACTACTTCTGGTTTTCTGGTGGTTAACTGGAGATAAGAGTCTCAGATTTTTCTGCCCAGGCTAACTTTGACTGTGATCCTCAGATCTCAGCCTCCTGAGTGGCTAGGATTACAGGTGTGAGCCACCTGTAATCCTTTTAAAGTACTTAATAAGTTGCTTTTGAGCAGTATTGTATCTGAGTAGGTCTATAGTTGATCTGGCCTCTGTAGTTTCAAATAGAGCTTACGTTGAATGTGGATTTCCACAGACATAGGGAATAAATATTCTTTGGATGTCTGTAATTGATTGGTGCATTGTGTTTCTATTTTGAATTAAATACAAATTTGTTTTAGTTAGTAATTCATCTGTAAAATATTGTCATCTCTCCTCTGCACTGGTAGCTCATGCTTCTATTCCTAGGTATTGAAGATAAGAGGTTCAAGGCCAACATAGGAAGGAAAGTTCACTAATGGCTCAAGCAGTAGTGTACCAATAGAGCAAACATGCCAAGAAAGAAAGCCCCAGGCCCTGAGTCCTGGTACTGCCAAAAAGAAAAGTAATCTTATTACATGGAGGATTTTGGAATTCACTGGACAAATGTGAATTTTCCTTTATATATATATATATATATAAATGTAAATATATATGTGTATTATATATACATATGTGTGTATGTGCTAGAAACATAGCAGTTTTGAAGTGTCAATGATTTTGTTAAAATGTTAACTTGAAGGGCTGCAGCATCCCTTCAGAGATAAAGAAAATAAGCTCCTTTCATTATCAGCTATCAAGATTCAAATAAGTAAATGAATACAACTTTTTGGAAAAGTTTTTGTGTGTGTGAAAAAATAACTCTTAAGTTTTCATCTGTTTCATTCTTACTTTAAGAAGTTGATCAGTATGGGTCTTTGTGAAGACCTATCCAAAGGGACTTCCTACATTTTTAATTATTATACTGTCTTATATATATATGCTTGCTGTTAATTGTGAATTTTTTTCTTAATAATATTGACTATACTACATTTTTCTCCTTGAAATATATTAGGATTACAGTCAGACAATGAAATTCTCAAATCAGCTATTGAACACCATAAAATGCTCTTAGTAGAAAAGGATCGTGAATTAATACGGAAAGTACAGGCTGCCAAGGAAGAAGGTTATCAAAAACTTGTGTTATTACAAGATGAAAAGTAAGTACGTTAGCTTGCATTAAATCTCCTTGTGTATGAAAAAATTTTATTGTTGTATCATCTTTATCATAGTTCTTATAATTATCATCTGTTGTTTTAGGCTAGAACTTGAGAACAAATTAGCGGACTTAGAGAAAATGAAAGTGGAACATGATGTCTGGAGACAATCTGAAAAGGATCAGTGTGAAGAGAAATTGCGGGCTGCACAGATGTCTGAAGAATCAGCCAGAAGGGAACTTCAGAGCATTAGGTTATATTTGAATATATATTTTTAAATTTTGAAATATTTTCAATTAACAAAAATGATATAAAATCATCACAGATTTTATCTCCCTAATTTACTAAGTATTAACAACTTACATAATATTACAACAATTGAGAATAAGAAATTAGTAATATAGGGGCTGGAAAGGTGGCTCAATGGTAGAGTGCTTGCCTTGCATGCATGAGGCCCTGGGTTCGATTCCTCAGCACCACATAAGCAAAAAGAAAAAAGCCGGAAGTGGCACTGTGGCTCAAGTGATAGAGCACTGTCCTTGCGCTGAAGACCTGAGGGACAGCCCCCAGGCTCACAGTTCAGGCCCCACAACTGACAAAAAAAAAAAAAAAGAAAGAACTTAGTAATACATAATCCAAGTACTGGGTAGTTGGCCAAGTACAGAGTTCAAAGCTTGCCTGGTCAAAAAGTTAGCCAGACCCCAGCCCACCTCATCTTAACCAATATGCTGGGTGTAGTGATGAGAGTCGTGATCTTAGCTATGGGGAAGGTACAAGTAGAAAGGTGGGATAATTATGATCAGGCAAAATAACTAAAGCAAAAGGACTAGTGTCATGACACTTGCCTAACAAGCATGAAGTCCTAAGTTGACTCTCTTTTATTCTGTATATATAAATATATACTAATAAATATATATTTGTGTATTTTGCTTTGTGAAGGTTGACATGGTTCTAAAAGACAGAATGATACAAAAAACATTTATAAAAGAGACTGTAAAAAGAGTGGCACTATCATCTAGCTTCCTAAATTAGTTTGTTGGTAATTTCATTGGGATTGCATTTCCTTTTTTTTCAAATTTTTGTGCCAAAATAAATGTAGCAAAATTTGATCATCTTAACCATTTTAAGTGAACAATTTAATGGTAGGGATTGCATTTATAATATTTAACCTCACCTCTGTCTCTCTTTAGAGCTCTTTGCATTTTGTAAAACTGAAATTCTGTATCTGTTTCATAACACCTTGTCTCTCCTCTCAGCCTTGGCAGTCACTCTTCACTTTCTGCCTTTAATGACTTTCAGTACTCCAAGTACCTTGTAAAAGCGAGATCATGTTAGCTTTATTACTGGCTTGTTTCACTTAGCATGGTAATCTCAATGTTTATCTATTTTATAATGTGTTTTAGAATTTCCTTTGATTACTAACAAAATTTTGTTTGATTAGGAATTTTGGTAGGTGGAGGTGTAATTTAATGGCCTAGTACTTGCCTAAGTAGCTCAAAGCCTGAGTTCAAAATCCCAGTACTTTCCTCTCAACTCTAAGGGTCTGAGGGTAATAGTACAGGCTTGTAATCTCAGCTACTCAGTAAATAATTAGGAAGATCAAGGTTTGAGACCAGAATAAGTGAAAAGTTAGCAAGATCTCATCTTAATCTACAAGCCTGACATGATGGTGTATCAAGGTACACAGAAGACATAGATAAGAGGATCACTTACGCAGAGGCCTACTCTGGGCAAAAAATAAAAGCCCTATCAAAGGTCTGAGAGTATGTATGGCTCAAGTGGTAAGAACACCTGTCTAGTCAGTGTTAGGCCCCAAGTTTTAGATTACCAGTAATAATTATAAAAATAATTAACAATGGTTTGGTTTTTCTGCATTTAAGTTTTAGATGCAATTTATATATATATATATATATATTATATATATATTATATATATAATATATATAATATTATATATATATATATATATATATATATATATATATAATTTTAGCCAGGTGCTGATGGCTCACGCCTGTAATCCTAGCTACTCAGGAGGCTGAGATCTGAGGATCATGGTTCAAAGCCAGCCCGGGCAGAAAAGTCCTTGAGACTCTTATCTTCAATTAACCACCAGAAAACCAGAAGTGATGCTGTGGCTCAAGCGGTAGAGCGTTTGTCTTGAGCGAAGAGCATAGGGATAGCACCCAAGCCCAGAAGTTCAAGCCCCATGACCGACCAAAAAAAATCAAAATAAATTTTAAAAAATATTTATTTTTATTTATTTATATTTTTGTTGGTTGTGGGGCTTGAACTCTGGGCCTGAGCATTGTGCCTCAGCTCTTCAGCTCAAGGCTAGTGCTCTACCACTTGAGCCACAGCACCACTTCCAGTTTTCTGGTGGTTAATTGGAGATGAGTCTCATGGACTTTCCTGCCCAGGCTGGCTTTGAACTGTGTTCCTCAGATTTCAGTCTCCTGAGTAGCTAGGATTACAGGCATGAGCCACCAGTACCTGGTTAATAACTATTTTTAAAATTTTTATGTAAGTGTACAACTATTCCATCACCATTCTTGACCTCCTTTATTTTTTTTTATTACTTTTGTTGAAAATTAAGAGACTGTAAAACTATGTATCTGACTGTAGACTGTATTCTGTTCATCCATAATTCTGTCCTATCTTACACTAACACACAGTTGTAGTTATCATAGTGTCATAGGAAATTTGACTTAGGTTCAAGTCTTCTTTTCTGATCTTTTTTGTCAAGATTCTTTTGGATATTTTAGGTTTTGCTATCAATATAAATTTCAATATCACTTTTTTTTTTTCAGAAAGCTTCTTAAGATTTTGATGGGATTGTATTGAAACCTCATTTCTTAGATGTTTCTAAGACAATATGTGTGTGTATATGTATATATACACAAACATGAACATTTAAATACACACACATATAGTGCTGTCTTTTAAGTTTACTTTGGTCACTGTTATTGTTTGGAATTTAATTCTACTAATTTTCTTTAATTTTTATTGGTAAGAGTAGCCAGTGCAAAGAAATGTTTCCTTAGATTTTAATGGTTTTTGATAGTTTCTAACTTCAGTTTATATTTTCCTTTTGACTAGAATTGTTGAACAGGAAGTATATTCATTTTCTAAGCCTCCTGTAATAAATTACCATAGACTTGTCACTTAAACAACAGAAATTTATTTTCTCATATTTGTGGAGTCTAAAAGTGTGAAATGAAAGTGTCAGCTGACTTGGTCTCTCTGAGGCCAGTTCCCTTGGCTGGCTGATCATTCTTTCCTTATCCTCTGATGGACTTTTCTCTGTATATCCCATGTTCTGGTGTCATACTAGTAACTTCAGTTAACCTTAATTGCTTTTTATTTTTTGTACCAGTCCTTGGAGTTGAACTCAAGTTCTGGGTGCTGTCCCTAAGATTTTTTTTCTCAAGGCTAGTGCTCTACCACTTGAGGCACAGTACCACTTCTGGCTTTTTCTGAGTAGTTTTTTGGAAATTAGAGTCTCACTGACTTTCCTGCCCTGGCTGGTTTTGAATGTGATCCTCAGATCTCAGCCCCCAAAGTAGATAGGATTACAGGTGTTAGCCACCAATTCCCAATTCTTAATTTCTTCTTTAAAAGGGCCTTACCTCCAAACATAGCCTTACTCCAATGCCTTGCGGGGGGGGTGGGGGTGGGGTGGGGAGACTATAATTCTTGTAAAAATTTTTAGTTTAAGGTGGGAGAGAATTCCCCCGCCCCTTTTATTTTGTTGTGGAATCTAGTTTTATTGCACTGTGATCAGATGGTATGGTTTATATTTCCACTGCTTTCTGGAGCACACTGGGTTTTTGTCACTATATCAGGTCAGGACTAGGTGAAGCCCCCAAGGTATGAAATTTAAGGAGGCACTCACTTCCATGAGCAGACTGTACTTGCTTGCAGGTCAAAGTGAGTATTGCAAAATTTGCACTTGGCCACCTCAATTTCTTTATGCCAGGCTCAGTCCTGTTGTATTTGATCAGTTGTTGTCATATGAGTATATGGAAAGTACTCAATTTGATGAGTACAGTTGCTTTTCCACTTAATTATGTTATATTCTGAAAGTTGAAAATGTGCTTAGTATACCTAATCTACTTGTTCTCTTAGCTCTTAGTTTAGTGACACAGTACACTGTAGTGGTTCAGTTATTTGCCCTAGTGGTCACATGGCTTACCTAGGACCTTCTGCCACTGAACAGCACTGAGACACAGCCTTTATCTACTGAATTCAAATTTGGATGTACACTTTATCCTGCATGCATTTATTTTCACACTATTATAAAGCTGAAAAATGATAAATCCAGCCATTCTAAGTCAGGTAGCATCTGTGTAAAGTTTGACATATAGATGTGTGTAGGTGTATATATATAGATTACATACAGACATAAATACATAAGATCTACCTTATTAACAATTATGTACTCCTTTTTACTATTTGATCTGTCTGTACAAAGACTGATTGATATTAACATCTCCTGCTATTACTGCTCATTTTTCTTGTAGTTTTTGTGCCATAAAGGTGATTTATGTACTGTTTGGAATGTAGATAACTGTGAATTACATCTTGATTGTGATTTGTAGTTTTTAGTGTTACAAGGTGCTTTTCTTTTCCTCATTTAGTTCTTTTTTCCTTATACTCTATAATATCTAATAATACTGCTATTACTGATGTGCTATTTCCATTTGTTTGATGTGCCTTTGTCCTCTTATTTCTAAATTTTCTGCATCATTCTTTTTTTAAAAAAAAGTATGTATTTTGTACATAGAATATAGTCATATTAGCCTCAGAAAGATATAGAGCCATTGGGAAGAGGTTGTTTTTAATGAGTAAGTGAAGTCCATTCACCTATTATGAACTATTCACTAAAGATATGTAAGCAGAATTAAAAATTAGTTGTTAGATTTTGTTTATTTCCCTTTTTTTACAGTTGTTTTGAGATTGAGCATTTTCTGCCTTCCATTTATACTGAGGGAGTCATTTTGTACAGCTTCTTTTATATTCTTTTTGCTTAAATTGTTAAGTAAATTGTAAATTTAATTGTAAATTAAGACGATATCAGAGGACTTGCCTTTACTGTTGGCACCTCTGAGTTTCTTGTATCTGCTTTTTACGTTGTAAAATCTTAGTGACTTTGCTCATTATACCAATTACAGTTTAGTGACTTTTAAAAGTCACATTTATTAAGTTGTGTCTTACGTTTAAGACAAGGTTCTTTTTTTTTTTTTTTTTTTTTGTCGGTCGTGGGGCTTGAACTCTGGGCCTGGGCGCTGTCCCTCAGCTCTTCAGCTCAAGGCGAGCACTCTACCACTTGAGCTACAGCGCCACTTCCGGTTTTCTGGTGGTTTATTGGAGATAGGAGTCTCATGGTCTCTCCTGCCCGGGCTGGCTTTGAACCGCGATCCTCAGATCTCAGCCTCCTGAGTAGCTAGGATTACAGGCGTGAGCCACCAGCGCCCGGCTAAGACAAGGTTCTTGATCCACAGTTCTTAGGAAAGAACTGCTTCAGGTGTATTTATTACTTATTGTGTTAGATTTTTATGGACTGTTCAGTTGTTAGTGACTATGAATGATTTGGAAACCACAAATCTGTAACAGATTTTGAGAACCATTGTTCATCTCTTCAACTTTCAGTTGCTTATAGTATTTAACCATCTAAGACCAAAGTTTAAAATCTCTCTCTTCCCCAGGAACCCCATTCTATTATTGTGTCTATCATGACCCCACAATATAGCCAGTTAGAATCTTTTCTCTTAGAAGCTAAGCCTATTTCTTCTGCTTTGGGCTTCTGTTGCCATAGTGATAAAATGTTCATTATTCTCTTTTACTTAAAGACAATAATGAGCATGACCCTTAGGTTTTTTTGTTTTTTGGATTTTTTTTGAAAATGTTTAAAACACCTTTCATCCCTTGACTTTTTTTATTGTAAATAATTTTCTATGCCATTAGTCACTTTGATGTTTAGCTTCGATGCCTCTTCAGCTTCTCCAGATCATTTGCAATGTATAATTGACCCAACTTATTTTTAAAAGGACATAGTAACCACTGTGAAATCTCTAACAGGAGTATGTCACTAGATATGTGTTAAGTTTTTTGAACATTCTGCAGTTGTGGTTTTTTTCCTGTAGCATTTCTGATTTATTAATTCAGCTATATCTTGATCTATTTTTATCATTCATTAAAACAGATTGTAACTTCTCTTATTTTGGGTCTGTGATAGATCAGGCAGACACTATCTTTAGAAAAGAGGTCTTGGGCCAGGTGTTGGTGGCTCATGCCTGTAATCCTAGCTACTCAGGAGGGTGAGATCTGAGGATCATGGTTCAGAGCCACCCCTGGCAGGAAAGTCCGTGAGACTCTTATCTCCAGTTAACCACCAGAAAACCACAAGTGGCACTGTGGCTCAAGTGGTAGAATGCTCACCTTGAGCTGAAGAGCTGAGGGCCAGTGCTCAGGCCCAGAGTTCAAGCCCCACTACTGACAAAAAAAAAGAGAGAGAGAGAGAGAAAAGGTCTTGGTAAGATGAAAATTTCAAACCATTAAAATGGCTTCCTTTATCATTAGCCAGTCATATTGCCAAAAGCAAGTTTTTTTTAATAAAAGTATATTTCAAAAAGGCTTCCACACTACATTTATTTTATATGTAATGTTTATAAATTACCTGTACTGTAAAATTATAATAGTATTTAGTTCACTTTTGTTTATGGCAGAAATCCAACTTCAAGTAGGAATCAAATAAAAGGCTTCATTGGCTGACAAGTTGTAGAAAGGACAGGGGTTCTACCCTTCTCTTGGATCTGGAACTCAGCTGAACAGATAAAAGTGGCTTTCCTCCTTTTTTCTCCTTTTCTGTCTCCATTGCCTGCTTCTTTCCTATAGCTCTCTGTTAAGGCTCAGACTTAAGAAGATAGTTCTTTTTTGCCAGTTCAGGTCAGAAAAAGTCTCATAGAGAAAGGTTTGGTTCCCAGGGCCTGTCACTGTGAAAGGAGGATTGGACACACTAGCTTAGCCAGACTGTACCTGTCTTTGTGTAGTGGTTGATGTGCAGTTTAATGTCAGAAGTGGGGAGGAGGTATTTGGGGAAGAAGTAGCAGTAACTAACCAAGGGAAGGGACAATCAATCATTTAAGATATCCTGTAGTGGAAGTGGTACTGTGGCTCAAGTGGTAGAGCGATTGCCTTGAGCTGAATAGCTGAGGGACAGCGCCCAGGCCCAGAGTTCAAGCCCCATGACTGACCCCCCCCCCAAAAAAAAAAAACACACACACAAAAAAAACAATACCTTACTAGTCACTTTTAGGCCGGGCACTGGAGGCTCACACCTGTAATCCTAGCTACTCAGGAGGCTGAGATCTGAGGATCGCAGTTCAAAGCCAGCCTGGGCAGGAAAGTCCGGAGACTCCTATCCAATAAACCACTAGAAAACCGGAAGTGGTGCTGTAGCTCAAGTGATAGAGCGCTTGCCTTAAGCTGAAGGACAGCGCCCAAGCCCAGAGTTCAAGCCCCACGACCGACCAAAAAAAAAAAAAAAGATATCCTGTAGCAATAATGTAAGTTAATTTATCTTTTGCATGGCTTAAAGCCAGAGTTCTATTTTCTTTCCATTTGGGGCTATTTTTTTCTTAAGGTTTTTATAAACATTTGACATTTTGTTTCATCAGGTTAGAATTGATGTTGCTTATTGTGGGTATTTGCTTCTAAACATTTAGTATGTCATCATTTCTATTTATGCCCCATCTTGAGAAGAATAATCTGTTGTACTAGTAATAAGAAGCTGAGTAAATAATGGAGGTGATAGCGGTGAAGGACCAGGTGGTTCCTGTTACATGACTTAGCCTGTGATTTCTGTCAGTTGCTGTGTCCTGGTTTTGGTTCTGTAATCCTTTTTGGATTCAGTGGCTCTTATATCTCTCCAGGAAAGTCCTTTTCTGTTAATAATTGCCAGAATCAATTTCCAGTGCCTGCAGGTGGGGAAACTTGCTTTCAAAGGTTGGTATTAGAAGGCCATTGGCTATTTGCAAGAGACTTACTTGTTCTAGTAACTTTTTTTTTTAATTGTGAAAATACTGTACAGAGGGGTTACAATTACATGGGCAAGATAATGAGTACATTTCTTATCAAGCATTGTAGCCTCCTCCTTTGTTTCCCCTTCCCATCCCATCCTCCCCCGCCCCCACCTACCCAACCCCCCCCCCCCAACCACCAAAGTTGTAAAGTTCGTTTTCGACATACGACTTGTACGTCTCATTGTTGCAATGGGTCCACCTATATCCCTATTTAAACGATTTGTTTTTTTCCCTTCCCCTCCACAAATTATAACATCAAATACAGTGAAAGCAGGGGTTATAACATGGGGGAGGAATATACAAAGCAACAAAGAAATCATCTTATAAATGTGTTAGAAACAATTGCATGAAAGAAAAAAACATTTGAATGCATATCTTAGGGTTCATTTCCCTAACATCAACTTATCTGACCTTTTCTGCTTGACTCAAACATATACTAGTTATTGCAAATAAGGGAAACCATGGGACCTGTTTCTTTGAGCCTGGCTTACTTCACGTAATATAATTTTTTCCAAGTCTTTCCATTTCCTAACAAATGGGGCAATGTCATTCTTTCTGATGGAGGCATAGAATTCCATTGTGTATATATACCACATTTTCTTGATCCATTCATTTACTGAGGGGCATCTGGGTATTGACTTTTGACAATAGAGAAATCACATGTACAACCTTTCTTGTCATATTATTTTGAAACTAACAGCAAATAAAGGCAAGGGGTTACAGTAGAACCTTTACCATCCATTATGGTATAACTAGTGATGTTTAACTATTAATACCTAAAGTTAGATTAATTACAATTCTAAGAAATTAATCATACCAGCCCAGCCACATGTCTGATGCTCTATAGCAACTTGAAGATAGGTAGGGATTGTAAGTAATTTCATCAGCAAAGTACTTTGCCAAATAGCAATATTGGTCTGTTAAGGGCCAAGATTCTGACTTTGGTATTTTCCAGGATATTCAGAACCTATGGAACTACATTCAGCATGCATAGGTACTCAATAAATATTCATTCAAAGTTGAAATAGCACATATGAGCTGTGTGCCATAGAAAATCTATACCACAAGCAACTGTTGGCTGGCTACCTTGTACTTTGAAAGGAACTTGGAACTTCACCTTAATATTATTTTAAAAATTCTATTTAAATGTTCCCACAGCTGAATTCTCCATTGTACCTTGGTCCTCTATTCTGTCTCCTATTTCTACTTCCATAATTACTTCTAAAGTCTAAAGTAATTATAGTCTATTATTACCTAACTTATTTATCCTTCATTTTGATTTCTACTTAGCCAACTATTCATTAAAATGCTTGCGTGTGTGTGTGTGTGTGTGTGTGTGTGTGTGAGAGAGAGAGAGATCAAAGGCCTTACACATACCCTCCATCTGTCCTTCACCAACTTTCTCTACTGTAGCCTTCAAATCCCTGTTTATTATCAATCAATGTTTTGCACTTCCATACCAAGTAAAAAATAAAAATCTTCAGTAAAACTCGACTTTCTACTAATGACATATATAATCTGGAAACTCTTTTAAGTGAAAATTATTATAGCCTTGCCCTGCAAGAAAAGATCAACAAGGGAAATGAACATTTGTAAACTCAGACTATGTTGTTTGACTAACTTTCATTAAAAGTGATTTTCCCTTCGGTATTTTTGCATTGTTTATCTGTTTTCTTTTTCAGTTACTGATTTACAAGGTGTTCCTTAGCATTTATTGAAGTCTTTGATGTCTCTCTCAACCATTTCTCTGTTTCTTAATCCCATGCCACCATTCTTAGAAACTGCCTATCCATATGCTTGAACTATACCTTTAACCTTATAATACTTGTGTCTTCACTATGGCATTCTTATCTGCATTCTGCTTCCACTTTCCATACAATAGCTGCATCCTGGCCTTGTCATCTTCTAAATAACTCCCTTTAAAGACATAAGTGCCTTTTCTACTCCATTGAAACTGGTAGTCTTTGTTTCTCTTTTCTTTAATTAAGTCTGTTAACCTGACTTTGCTACCTTTTCAGCTTAGATTACTAGTAATAAGCATAGACTGGGGAATGAATTCTTCCACTTTCTTGATATCTTAAAATTTATTATCTCCCATCTGGTTTTATTCTTACCTTCCTTTCTATGATAGTGAAAATATTTTTTCTTTACTCCCAAAACAAACAGTAATTTTATTAATACTGTAACATCTTGCTTCATCATTCACACTTTTTTCCATGTATATTATATGGAAATCTTTGCTTTTCTGTGACAGACTCTTGTTTTGCCTTCAAGGTCTAGTTCAGATTTCATGTCTTTTCCATAGTTTTTACTGATCCCCTACTGAACTTAATTGTACTTTTCCATACATTCGTCTTCCAATATGACTTACTATCTTTTGAAATATGAGACAACTTAAATATTCAAAGCCTAAGCAGAAGAGAAACTAGTTTATTCCTAAATCCACTACATTGTGTTTTGAAAGAATATTTTTAACTATTGTATATGGAGATTTGAAACTGTTAATATATCTAAACCATTAGATGCTTATTAAGGTTCATTTTGTTTAAGATCCATTATTCCTTAAAATATTAAATGTAACAATTTTAAATCATGAATTTTCTCCTAAGAATATATATATATATATATATATATTTTTTTTTTTTTGGGGGGGGGGGGTCTGGCCGTGGGGCCTAAACTCTGGGCCTGGGCGCTGTCCCTCAGCTCTTCAGCTCAAGGCTAGCTCTCTACCACTTGAGCCACAGCACCACTTCTGACTTTTTTCTTTTTGCTTATGTGGTGCTGAGGAATCGAACCTAGGGCCTCAGGCATGCAAGGCAAGCATTCTACCACTGAGCCACCTTCCCAGTCCATCCTAAGAATATCTTAACATTATTTTAGATTCTAGCACAGTACTTTTTCAGCAAAGTATGTTGTTTTAGTTATATATGAGATGGATTAGCTTCTAGAAGTCTACACCTTTGTGATTGCACCAACCACTTTGCCTAGTACAGTGCCTGGTAGACAATAGATATTCAATGAAATGATTATCTTATTTGGTAAAATGAATTATGGATTTGTTGTGTCTTCTGTTTGACTTGTGGTTTTTAGGTTAAAACTTCAACAACAAATTGTGAATGTTGAAAATGCAGAGAAAGAAAAGAATGAGAATTCTGATCTGAAGCAGGTATGATGCTTTTACTTTTAAAGCATTTTAAAATTGTGTTTTGTGCCAGGCACTGGTGGCTCATACCTGTAATTCCAGCTCTCAAAAGACCCAAGATCTGAGTATCAAAGTTCAAAGGCAGAACAATTCAAGAGACTCTCCAGTTAACCAGTAAAAAAGCTGGGCTAGAGAGGTAGCTGAAGTGGTAGAGTGGCAGCCATGAGCAGAAAAGATGAGCTCAAGGCCCTGGTACTAACACATACACACAAAAAAATGATATTTTGTAGTTACTGGAATTTCTTATATAACTCTAATGATCTGATCACAACAACTGATAAATTGATGAGTGATATGTAAAAGAAAATACTTCAACTTCTGTTTTAATTTAGTAGACTAGTTTTGCTGACATTTGTATTAATGTATTTATGTGCTGTGGCCCATGACAAATTTAAGAAATGTACATAAAGGGCAGTATTTTAGTAATCAGAACTTTAAATTTATTATTATTGACATGATTATTATTACTATTTTGGTGGTTAATTGAAGATAAGAGTCTCAAGAACATTCCTGCCTGATTTGGGCTTGAGCCACAATCCTCAGATCTCAGTCTTGTGAGTAGCTAGGATTATACGTGTCAGCCACTGACATTGTATAAAATTTTAATTTTAATTAGCTTAAAAGTTGGTTAGAAATATTGCCTATATTTTAAGCCAATTAATTGGCTTGTAACTAACCTTTATCTATTGTTGGCCATATCTCTGTGAAATCTAAGAATTATATTTATGGAAAAAAGTAAAAGAAAAATTTATATAATGTTAGGCCAAAATACATAAGAGTATTCTTTCTGAATTCTCTTTTACTTATTATTTAAAATGAGGTTTTTTTGTCTATATACTATGAAGTAGTGAAAATTCCATTTTTAGGATTTATGCTTTTATGTTACCTGAGACTGCTTTACATGTGCAGACTTGGTTCTTAAATATCAACTAGGAGGACATAACATTTGAGTCTCTGGGAGAAATTACCTGGTGTCGTTGGCATTGTGGTTTCTGTCATCCCATGAATGTAGAAGCATTAATCTCATTGAAGACTGCTTATTTGGAAACTATAATGTACATTTAAAGTTTGCCACTCTACTATTAGTCTACACAAAGACATTCATTCTCAGAATCCTGAAGATCCCCATTTTACTTTGTTTTGTGGATATGCATAGTCCTATCTTATTTGGCTTTAATACCTTCAGGAAGTAATGACATTATTTCCCATTTATTTAATAAAAGGAAAATGTAACCCAGGCAGAAAGTAACCCAAAAGACCATGCGGACAGAAGTCAAGTAGAGGAAAAGATTTATTGCCAGCAGAGCTGACAAGGCCAAGTTCTCATGAGGAAAGGGAGAAAATGGCACCATGGCTCCTTGGGAGGCCCCTTATATCATGGGGGGCCGGAAGTGGGAGGTGCCTTACCTACTGCGCAAGTGCTGCCATCAAAGGCAGAGACTAGGTCTGTGAGGTGGGCATTTCCTCACATTTCCCCCCTTTTTGCATTAATATGTGCATTACTGGGCAGGGAATATGGGCGAAGGTCTTGTCTTCTGGAGCTCCTTCCTGCTGAGAAGGGGGCACTGTAGTCAATGAGGGGGAGAGGAGTGCCAGGTACTATACACAAAGTTGACCAAGGTCGTGATGATTATGAAGATTTTACTTGTCTGGAGCAGGGTCCTCTGGTTCCTCAATGACTGAAGGAAGACTGGATCCGATCTTTTTTATCCGTAGAGATAGGGGTCCAGTTGGCTCAGAGGCAGATGGGAATCCAGTGTGGACATCCCTGAATCTGTACGGCTGTGGAAGTAGAGTGACTGAGTAGGGTCCCTCCCACTTAGCAGAGAGCTTGGTGGAACCAGGTGGGGTCCACCTCAGAGGGTGGGTAAGGGAAATCTGAGGGGTCGCTAGGTGAGCCTACTAAAGCCATCAACAATGAGATCGCAGGGGAGGGGGAGGTCAAGTCATTATCGCGTTGTGCCAATGGGGAAGGGCATAGGGTAATGGAGGCTCCAAATCTGGCCAAGAGATCTCTACCCAGCAGTGGAACTGGATAATGGAAGATAACAAGAAAAGAGTGACAGAAGGCCACTCCTGAAAAAAGACAAATGATGGGGGGGGGGCGGTTGGGGTTTGTAAGGTTTTCCCTCCACCCCGACTATGGAGGTATCGGCTAGGTAGGTCTGGCCATGGAACTCAGTAAGCACTGAATACATAGCACCTGTGTCCACAAAAGCTAGGTCATCCTACTTGCAACCATGATTGTCACCCTGGGTTCCTGCGTGATGATAGAAGTGGTCGGGGCCAGGAGTCCAGGACCTCCTCAGTCTTCTCTGGCTGCCAGTCCCAGAGTGCCAGGAGGGGATGATGCGGCCTTAGTGGATGGCCACAGTCTCTGAGAAGATGATAGTCCACGGTCCAATGCCCTGAAACCTTGCACTTGGGGCATGGTTGGGTTGGCTCACATGGCTGTGGGCAGGCTGGGTCCCTATGGCCTAACTGGCCACATTGGTAGCACGGCTTCTTCAGGACGCAGGTTTCTCTCCAGTGCCCCTTTCAACCACAGACATCGCAGGGCTCAGGTGGACCCCCTCAGAAAAGGGTTGCAAGGCCGGAGGCTGGTAGATTTTTGGCTAGCATCTGGTATTCGAGCTGTTTGGCCTTTTCCTCCCTGCTGTGATACACCTTAAAGGCTGCCTCCATAGCCTTACCAGTGGGGATTAGGGGCTCCCTGTCTAGTTTTTTAAATTTATCCTAGATGTCTGGAGCAGATTGATTAATAAAATGAGTCATTAAACAGAGTTGGGGTCTAGGTTAGTGTATTGAAGGAGGGTCTGACTCAGTCTGGCCCAAAAGGCAGATGGGTTTTCTTTTTGTCTTGTATGACTGTGGCCATTGTGTCACAGTTGAGGGCTTTGCAGCCCGCCTGGTTGAGACTCTCCATTTTACAGTCAATAAATTAGTTTCACCTTTGGCGACCACCTTGGGAATTGTAATCCCAGTGAGGCTTCTGGTTAGGCACTGCCTCAGTCCCAATTGGGTGATAGGGGGTGGTCCGGTGGTTCTCATCTGCATGGGCCTTTTCCCAAACATTTTGCTGTTGCCCTGGTAGAAGGGTACTATTCAAGTATATCTTGAATACGCATCACGCCAGGTTACTTCATAGGATAGAAATACCTGCTGAAGCTTCTTGATGTAGGCAGTAGGATTGGCAGAGAAAGACCCCACACGTGTCTGAATCTGTGCTAGGTCATTTAATGAGAACAGCATATGCACTGACTATGCCATTGGCCCCTGCCACCTCGTGTAATGGGAGAATTAGGGCTAAAGTAGAATTCTGATCTGTAGCAGGCCCTGGGTAAGGATGGTGCTCAATGTTTCTGTAAGGCATGTAACAACTTCCAGGGCATCTTTTAGCTGAGACAGCTGGTTTGCAGTGGCCAAGCCAGGTGTGCTTTTGTCCTGTGAGGGGGGGGCGGGGGTTACCGAGAGAAGGGGGCCTTGGCCTTGGATGGTGCGGGAGCAGAGGATGTGGGAATGGGTGACCAGCGGATTGAGGGCTGCCACCTCCGATGGAAGTCCCATCCCCTTCAGTGGAAGTTCCACCTCCTTTAGTGGAAGTCCAATCTCCTCCCGTGCAGCCTAAGGGGTCTGTTGCCCCACCTGTTCGAAATGGCAACTCATCTGGAATAGAATCTGGGTTATGAGCCGGAGGCCTTGTGGCCAGGAGTAGTTGAGAAGGAGAACATAAGGACTCAGGAAGAAGTTTAGTTTGGAGGAAGGAGAGAAAGAAAGAAAGCATCTACGTAGCTGGCCTCCTTTAACCTGCCTGACTGCCTGCAGAAATTGGATGGATCCCATATAATAATTGGGATCCAGTGTCCCATGAATGGGCCATGTGGACTCATTGTCCAGTGAATACTCAGAGCTCAGTACAGAAGTATCTGAGCTCCTGTGAATCAATGTCAGATTCAAGTTGGAGCACTTTTAGATTATTTTAAGAGATAACCCAAGGGGAAGTCCTGAAGAATGTTAGGAATATTAGAGATTGTGCCCTCCCATGGTAAGTAATCTGGAACCAAAAGCTTCCTGCAAAGCGTCCTTGGCAGTGCAATTTGGCTCAAAAAAGAGGTAAACAACCAATGGGAAATGTCCTCACGTTTCTCCAAGCATTCCTTGGCCACAGAGGCCTTGGAAATGTGGCTTAGATACTTGGCCAAGTTTTTTTTTTTGGGGGGGGGGATGGCTGAAGACCCCTGCCAGAGGTATGGAGCCTGTACTATGAAATCTAAGCCTCTAGACTCTTCACTTACCTGGGAGTAGGACTTGATCAGCTGCTGGCAGACGTGTAGGAGGCATTTGATCAGTAGGAAACCAGCTCGGAGGTCTGCCTAGGACTGTGGGTTAGTTCTGGGGATCGCTGTCAGGGCCCTCCCAGCATCAGGGGTTGGGGGAGCAAATCCACTGGGGAGCCCTGTACAGGCCACCAAAATGAAAGGAAAATGTAACACAGGCAGAAAGTAACCCAAAAGACCACGTGGACAGAAGTCAAGTAGAGGAAAAGATTTATTGCCAGCAGAGCTGACAAGACCAAGTTCTCATGAGAAAGGGAGAAAATGGCGCTGTCTGACTCCTTGGAGGCCCCTTTTTATATCGTCGGGGGCCGGAAGTGGGAGGTGCCTCACTGCGTAGGCGCCCTCGAAGGAGATTAGATCTGCAAGGTGGGCATTTCCTTACATTTAATATGTTACACCAAGAATCTTGGTTCTTGTTGGGTGTAGTGGCATATACCTATATTTCTTTTTTCTTTTTTCTTTTTTGGGTCCGGTTGTGGGGCCTAAACTCTGGGCCTGGGCACTGTCCCTCAGCTCTTCAGCTCAAGGCTAGCGCTCTACCACTTGAGCCACAGCACCACTTTCCGGCCTTTTTCTTTTTGTTTATGTGGTACTGAGGAATCGAACCCAGGGCCTCAGGCATGCAAGGCAAGCGCTCTACCACTGAGCCACTTTCCCATCCCCTGTACCCATATTTCTAACACAAAAGCTGAGGCAAAGGATTGTGAGTTTGAGGGCAGCCTGGGCTACATCATAAGATCCTGTCTCCAAAAACAAAATTTTTCTTTTGGCTTTTGAATGTCCTTCTTTAGGTCCCTCTCTTTCTTGATTCTGTTTGCTCCTCACTGTCTGAGCGAATAGCTAAAAAGGTAAAAGGACATGAAAGGAAAATGAAGGCTTTTATTGTTTTTTTAGTTGATAAAATAACCTGTGGGAGATGTAGATAAAACTGAGCATAGCGTATAATATTTAGATATAACTTAGAGGCAGTGTGACTCTTTCTAGCTTGTCCATCTATAATGACATAATTACTTTTCATGAGGAAAAAGTACTCCCAGATGAAGGTAAATTAGGATGGAGTGCAAGCCCCAAGTGTCAATGCGGCTTGATAAATGCCTCTAGAGGCCAAGGAATCCCTAGGTTTCCTTAGATTTCTCAGAATACTTTCTGACAAACACTGGACATGCAAGATGCTTAGAAGTTAAGAAAAACAAGGCAAGAGTGGTCCTGCTTTTATTATCCCCAACTATTCTGACTTCTGAGAGCAAACTACGCAGAAGGGAGGCTGATCGTCAGGTATGTGGCAGGTTTCTTAAGCTGTTTCCCCATCTGACTTACATTCTCAGCCTAGTTTGTCTGCTCTGAACTCCTCATAGCCTTTCTCCCACTCCCAATACCTCTAGCCTTTCTCCCACTCCCAGTACCTCTTGTACCATGTGTATTTGGGGAAGAAAAGAAGAGAATCAGACCAAGGAACATTTAGTTATCAACCGTCTCTGGTTATAGAAGGAAATGTTGCTAGCTGCTGCTAGTTCTTAATGTTGGGGCATCCTTGAGAGCACCCCAGTACTTGTGAGGGGAGATAGTCAGTATCCCCTACTTCTCACATACCTTACTGTGTGTGTGTAGTGGTTTTATGTTTCTCTTTTTTCTTCTCTTTTAAGCAAGTCAGTCATTTGCAGATCCAGGTGACCTCACTGACACAGTCAGAGAATGACCTGCTGAATTCAAATGAAATGCTCAAGGAAACATTGGAGAGATTAAAGCAGGAATGCCGAAGTTTAAGAAGCCAAGCTGAAAAAGTGCAACTAGAGGCTGAAAAGTAGGTTGTTCCTTTTTTTTGTTAATGTAAACATTTTGCCGCATAACATGTATTTTACTGATATGTTTATGTTTAGCTACAAATACCCTTGGATAGTATATTTCTATAAAATAAACTTTTGGGATAGCCTCAGTTGATTTTTAAAAAATTAAGAAGGCAAATAGCCTTTTAAAATTCTGCCTCAGAGTATTTTGCAAACTTACAAAGAAAAACTATTCAATTAGCAAACTTAAACATTCCTTCAGAATACCAGAGAACAGAGTGATGTGATTGTGGTTGTGTGTAGGTGTTTGTGCGCGTGTATGCATGCACGTGTTTATTCTTGTGCACATAAAAACTTCCTTCTTGGAATTACTACCAGACCTTTGGATTTTCCTTTTGAAAAGATAATTTGGGCCTTGCATTTTGTTAGTAAAAGACAACAGAATAAACTAGTAGGAAAAGATTTATTCATTTATTTTACTGGTCCTGGGTCTTGAGCCTGGGCATTGTCCTGAGCTTTTTTGCTCAAGGCTATAGTGCTCTAGCACTTAGGCCGTAGCTCCAGCTTAGCATTTTTATTTTATATTTATTTTTTGTGTGTGTGCTTAATTGGAGATAAGAGTTTCATGGACTTTCCTGGCTGACTTCAAACTTCTATTGTCAGGTCTTTATCTTCTGAGTTGCTAGGATTATAGGCATTAACCACTGACTCCTGGCAGAAAAATTACTTTGGTTATTTTCATAGTCTTATATTCTCTGAACATTTTATTTAGATGTGGCAGAGGGGATAGGGATGCAGCTCAATGGTTGTGTCTGCTAACATGCATAAAGCCCTGCATTCAATCCCAGCATCATAAGGATAGAGAAATACATAGATGAACTATTTTGTGGTTTTTTTGTTTATAAAATGTTGCTACATTTTTTTATTTCTATCTGTAAAATACTGTCTTCTCAAATTTGTTCTTCAATCATAAACTTTTTTCCCACTTTTTTCCTGTTATTTCGTATTTTAAGACTTGTCCATAGTTTTATATGTAGAATTGAATTTCAGGAAAAGGAGGTAAGAAAGATGTCATTCCAGGGAGTTCACTTTTTGTTGTTGTTGTTGGTGGTCATGGGGCTTGAACTCTGGGCCTGGGCGCTGTCCCTCAGCTCTTCAGCTCAAGGCCAGTACTCTACTGCTTGAGCCACACCACCACTTCCAGTTTTCTAGTGGTTTATTGGACTTTCCTGCCCAGGCTGGCTTTGACCTGTGATCCTTCCATCTCAGCCTCCTGAGTAGCTAGGATTTTTGACTTGAGCCACTGGCGCCCAGTTACTTTTTGTTTTTTATAAGCAAAAGATATTTTTTAAACCTCAGGAATAGAAATTCATATTTTATAAATCAAAGTATTTGAAATGACAATATAGCTACCAAGTTTAAGTAGTTCTTAGTTTAGAATGTTATTCATAGGATTGTATAGAAGAAAACAACAGAACTGGAGGTCTGAATATAATTTTAGTTTAAGTTAACCTACTTAAATTCTGTATCACCTTAGGGTAGTAATTCTTATTGTTTGTAATGTCCCCAGTAAGGACATTTAAAAGTAATATAAAATGGGCATACTATCTTTAAAGTTAAATTGTGATGTTATCTTAAAATATCATTTATATGAATTTTACTCTCTAATCAGAAAACATACTTCATTGACTTGATACCCAGCTTGATTTTCTTTTGTCATCCTCCCCCCTTTTACTGGGATTTAAATGCATGCATTTAAATACATTTTTGCTCTTATTATTTTGAGATAAGGTCTTGCCTTTCTCACAAGCTGGCCTGTACTTTGATCTTATTTATACTTTCTCTGTGATCCTTTTAGCTACACTTTCTGCTGTAGCTGTGATGACAGGTATGCACTAGAACACCCAGCCTTGTTCTTGCTAGACAAACATTCTACTAAGCTATGCTTCCATCTCTGTTGTTGCAGTTGTTTTTGTTTGTTTCTTTGTTTCTCTTCTTTTCAGTGGTCTTAGGAATTGAATTCAAGGCCTAGGACTTGTTAAACAGTTAGTTGTTCTACCATTTGATCTATGTCCCAACCTTTTCTTCTATTACTTAATTTTGAGTTAGGTTCCTTATTTACTATGCCCAGGCTAGCCTGGGCTGCAGTCCTCCTACTTGTGCTTTCCCATCTTGATGAGGATGACAAGAGCACACCACTACCCCCAACCATTATGCTTCCCTAGTAGCTGTAATAATAAGTGTGTACCACCTATGGACCAGTCCTGTCCATTGTTTGGAGTTGTGGGTTTTTTTTTTTTTTTGGTCATGGAGCCTGAACTCTGGGCCTGGGCGCTGTCCCTCAGCTCTTCAGCTCAAGGATAGCACTCTACCACATGAGCCACAGCACCACTTCTGGCTTTTTCGGCTTATGTGGTACTGAGGAATCAAACCCAGGGCCTCATGCATGCAAGGCAAGCACTCTACCACTGAGCCTCCTTCCCAGCCCCATTGTTTGGCATTTTGATCACTTCTTTTTGCCTGGGCTGGCTTTGAACTTTGAACCCCTGATCATTGACCCCATCTTCCAAAACAGCTGGGATCACACTCTTGGCCTGCACTGTATTTTGTTTTTTGTTGTTGTTGCTTTTTCTTGAGGGGGGTGGGTAGGCAATACTGGAGTTTGAACTCAAGGCTTTGGGCTTAACTCTGCTGGCTTGTGGGCTGTCATTCTACCACTTTAGACACACCTTCAACCCAGCTTTTTGCTAGTTCTTTTTGAGGTTTAGTTTTTGAGATTTGAGTTTAGTAGACTTTTCTGCCTGGACAGGTCTTGATCCACCATCCTCTGAATCACAGCTTCTAGAATAGCTAGGATTACATGTGTGAGCCACTGATGCCTGACTATGCTAGTTATTTTTTAGATAGCATATTGCTTCCTCCTTTGGCACACACCTGGACTGAGAACCACCTATCTTAGGCTCCCCTTTGAAGCTGGGATGATAAGCCTGGCTCCTTCTTTTTTTTTTTTTTTTGCTTATGTGGTGCTGAGGAATCGAACCCAGGGCCTCATACATGCAAGGCAAGCACTCTACCACCGAGCCACCTTCCCAGCCCCTAAGCCTGACTCCTTCTATTTAGATTGAGTCTCATGGATTTTTCTGCCCAGGCTGGCCTGGAATCACAAGTCTTCTGATCTTGGCCTCCCAGACACAATAAAAGACCTGGCAGAAGTACCTAACTTGAAGGGCATTTTTGAAAACAATATACTCACTGTTCTAATCCAGAGCCTGATTCATAAGAAATTCTCTGTAATGGTTGTATTAGTAAATCTGTGTCCATACACATATACATATAAACCTGCAATTGGAAGTGTTTGGTCAGCAACAGTGAATTTGTGTATACTTGGGATGATATTTATTATAAGAATTTATGTTAACTTCCATACTTTGCATATATTCTTCTGGCAGAACATTGGAAGAAAAACAAATACAGTGGTTGGAAGAAAAGCATAAGCTTCACGAGCGTATCAAAGACAGAGAAGAAAAGTATAATCAAGCTAAAGAGAAACTACAACGAGCTGCAACTGCTCAGAAAAAGGCAAGTAGTAGTGATAAACAGGGCACATTTAAACTAAGGGTAGGGCTTGATTTTGTTTAAAGTTGATTTGTACTTTACCCACATGGCTAGGATGACACTTATTGGTTGAGAAGGGAGTCTCATGAACTTTATAGCCCAGACTAGCATCTAACCATGAGTTCAAGCTCAGCTTTTCAAGGCTAGTACTGATGGCATGAGCCATCAGCACTTGGCTTCTGGCTTCTTTTTTTTTTTTTTTTTTTTTTTGCCAGTCCTGGGCCTTGGACTCAGGGCTTGCACTTTTGCTGAAAGTACTCTACCACTTGTCACATCTCTACTTCTGGTTTTTAAGTGGTTAATTGGAGATAAGTGTCTCACATATTTTCTTGGCCAAGCTGGCTTTAAACCACAATTCTCAAGATCTCAACCTCCTGAGTAGCAAGGATTAGAAGGTTAGCCTGGTGCCTGGCCTGGCTTGATTAATGTGGTTAGGCACTCTTTCAGCTATTCATAGCATCTCTGAGATTGTGATCAAAAGGCTTTGTTTTCAACTCAGAATTATAGGACAAATATATCTTTGGCCCAGCAGCAGGACTCAGTTACTGAGTTAGTAGTGTACAACTTTTATTCTACTTCAGCAAACCTAAGGCATGTTGTAGGAGTCGTCTATGACAGTATCTCCCTGTGGCAGTGATTGTCACCAGTAACTGGCTCACTAGAGCAGAGGCGATATGAGGTGAGAGAAACATACTCTTGGGTTGAGGTGCTAATATCTTACTATCTGTATGTTTATTGGAAAGGAAAATTGTTTACATTTGCATAAGAGAAGATAACCAAATCATTCATAGGTCCTAAATTTGGAAGCTAAAGATGCTGGTCCTAGCCATTATTTTATGTTAGTGGGTTTAAGTACTGGCCATGACTGTCAGTTGGAATGTTGTTAGCTGTCTAAAGGTCATCACTTCCCCACTCTCCTGGCTTCTGAATATTTTCTCTTTTCATATCCTAAAAGTAGTATAATTATTTGGATTATAAAACATTATGGGGGGGTGGGAAAGGATGGGAAGGGGAAACAAAGGAGGAGGCAACAATGCTTGATAAGAAATGTACTCATTACCTTGCTCATGTAATTATAACCCCTCTGTATGTGTATGGTATTTTCACAATTTTTTTTAAAAAAACATTATGTAAGCCGGCACTGATGGCTCATACCTACAATGCTAGCTACTCAGGAGGCTGAGATCTGAGGATCATGGTTCAAAGCCACCCCCAGCAAGAAAGTCCATATGACTCTTATCTCCAATTAACCACCAGAAAACCGGAAGCGGTGCTGTGGCTCAAGTTGTAGAGCACTTGCCTTGAGCTGAAGAGCTCAGGGTCAGTGCCCAGGCCCAACGTTCAGGCCCCACAACCAACCCAAAAAACAAACAAAAAAACATTATGTAAGATTACCAGTGTTTTATACTTGTTTTTTGTTTTCCTTTCATTCCATATATGTACCGAGAATTGTATGAATGTTGGTGGGATTTCACTGGATGTTTTAGTGACTTGTGATGACCTAGAAGGCCTACTTATGCTTCCTTTCACTGAAGCCAAGAAATATCTGAAGCCAGATTGCAGCCAGAAATCACAAGGAAGTATAAAAGCTGATTTTAAGGTTTAGGGTTAAATGTCTTAGAAGTTAGGTCCTAATTTTTGAGGTTAGTATGTGTTGACTTCTTTTAGAGCAAAGGTGACATCCAGTGGTGAAAGAGATTATCATCTAATCATAGGCTTATCAGAAAGAGGAAGAAGTAATGTTTTAAAAACCTAAAAGAAACATTTCATTATATTTTCTAGTAAAATTCCTACCAAATAATGGGTGATAACATAGTATGCATTTCACTTTTTAAAATGTATTATATTTAAGTCATAGGAAATTGCTAAGTTCAAATCAGTGACAGTAATCTAGAATTACTCCATGTGAGACACTGCCCTCATATAGCTTACAGTTTTACATCAGTTAACATGGACAAACATATGTGACATAAAAATAATTATGAAAATATATAATATGTGTAGTTTTAGGACTAGAAGGGACCTTAGCAATTGTAAGTACCCAAGATCACTTGACTCATGATAATCAAAACTGTGACTAAAATCTTGCTCTCCCTTCATTGCTCTTTCCACTTTAATTCCAGATGTTTTGTTGCTTTTCTCTTAGAGCCATGGTCCATGTGAGTGTTATTTCTTGTATCAGAATAATCTCTATAAATTAGTTTAACTCATACATTTTCCCTACTTGAGTTTAAATTATTGCTATGTATCACAATTTTGGCTGGAAAATCACATAAATATTGTTTAGAAGAATGCATCAGACTTTCTAAGTGACAAATACCATTACTTTCCTACACAATAAAACTTAAATAACAAAATAGGAGCCTAAGAGTAGAGATCATAATTCTGTAGAATTTCTTTCCTGTGATTAGTTCTTACAAATCACAAGTAGCAACTTTACCCTCTTCCCCACAAGCTAGATAAAAATGACACTTTGCCATCTCAGGATGTGTTTTAGAACTACTAAGTGCATGGCTTATATAATTTCTGGTAAGTGTTTTTAGGTAGAATCTTTAGTAAAGAATGATATTTTGATGTTTTGAAAAGTTTGACTAGGGATGTCAGGTTGAGATGCCCTTCTGTTATTGATGACTTCTCTACATCCTCATTCTTGAAGTGTGAGTATGAAGAGAGACCTTTTAGAGTGAGCTCATGGGTTGTTTATCCTTTTGAGACACTTGAAATGACAACTTTGTTATTTTTCTTCCAAGTTTTACTTCTCTGAAATAATTCTGGTGTGAATGTTTTGTAAAAGGAGATGAAGCATAATTTTGAAATTTCAAAACACCTTAATTAATATTCTGTATAGCCTAGCATTATGCTATGTATATAGAGTGGGGCTAGAAGGGAGAGAATTGAAGCCGTCATTGCTGTCTGTCCTTGATGAACATAAAATCTAGTTGAAGAAAGAAGGCATTATGAAGGAAATATCTGAATATACCCTAGGTGATTGATCTTGACACTGAAGTTTGAGAACGACTATGCCACAACAAAAAACAAGAGAGAAAAAAAAGACCCTGAAGACAGGGATACCAAATAGGAAACTGTTCACAATAAGCTTAAAGTGATATAAGCCTAGATTGGAATGTAGTAATAAAGATGAAAGGTAACTCTCAGAGGTATTCTGAAGGAACACAATATAGAATATAGCACAGGAAATGGGATGTATTTCTACTATTCAGGAAGCGGAAGAGGGAAGATCACTTGAGCTCAGAAGTTAGGGACTGATCCATCAACTTCATAAGATCTTGTCTCAAAACAAACACAAGAATGTAGTACATAAGAACAAAATGCAAAGTATTTTAGCTTAAAAGGATATAGACAGAATTATTGCAATGAATGAAGACTGTCAGCTAAGTAGAAAGAACGTAATAGGATTAGACACATGTCAAATATAAAGTAGTGGCAGGATATCTAGGACTTAGACTCTTAAATGAAGATACTGACTAAAGGTGATGATGGAATAAAAGATGTGAAGATGAGTAGGTCAAACTAGAGGACAGTCCCACCCACAATAGCCTCAAAAAGATACAAACAAAAATAAACTTAAGCCTAACCAAGAAGGTGAAAGACTTCCTTATTGAAAACTATACAGTAGTAAAGAAATTGAGGGGCTGGGAAGGTGGCTCAGTGGTCAAGTGCTTGCCTTGCATGCATGAGGCCCTGGGTTCGATTCCCCAGCACCACATAAGCAAAAAGAAAAAAGCCTTCGGAAGTGGTGCTGTGGTTCAAGTGGTAGAGCGCTAGCCTTGAGCTGAAGAGCTGAGGGACAACACCCAGGCCCAGAGTTCAGGCCCTACGACTGGACCCAAAAAAAACATATATTCAAAAACGAACTTCAAAAGAAATTGAGTAAGACTCTAAAAGATGGTAAAATCTATATTCATGGATTGGCAGCATTTATATTGTGAAATGGCTGTTACTGAAAATTCCAAGGACTTTTTACAGAAATAGAAAAAAAGAGCACTGAAGTTTATATAGAAGCACAAAAGCCCCTGAATAGACATAGCCATACTGGGCATAAATATCAATGCTAAAGGTGTAGAGGTGACTTCAAATTGTATGACAGAGCCATAATAACAAAATGGCATGGTATGGACAGTAAAACTGACATGTAGGCCAATAAAATATAACAAGATTCAGAAGCAAGTCATGGAGCTGCACCCATCTAATTCTTCACACAGGTGACTAAAATGTATATCACACTGATGGAGGGAAAATTGAATATCCACATGTACAAAACTGAAATTAAGTCCCTGTTTCTCACCCTGTGTCTGCAGAGGTGATAAGGGCTAACTTTCTGGTTTGTGGGCTGTACTTTTTTGGAGGAAAAGCAATACCAGTAATTGAATTCAGGGCCTTATGCTTCTAGGTAAATGTTCTACCCCTTGAGACACATCTGAAGTCCTTTTTGCTTTTGTTATTTTTGTAGGGTCTTGCACTTTTTACCTTGGCCTTGGCCTTGGCCTTTGATCCTTTTACTATGAGTCATTCATAGTTAGGTTTATAATTATCTCTACCATGCTCAGCTTATTCTTTGAGATAGGGTCTCACTAACTCTTTTTGTTCACAGAAGGCACCATCTGAACAAGTAGGTACTCTCCAAACACACCAGCACCCTTAATGTTAGATTTACCAATTTCCAGAGCCAAGAGAGCTAATTTTCTTCTGTTTATTGTCTGAGGTATTTTGTTATAGCAGCTAGAATGGCCTAAGACACCATGACAGCAGCTGGGGAAATTGGACAAAAACAGTAAAATATATATATATATATATATATATATATATATATATATATATATATATATATATATATACCAGTTACTTGTGGTTCAATCCTAGCTACTCAGGAAACTGTTATCTAAGAATTGTGGTTTGAAGCCAGCCCAGGCAGGAAAGTCCTGAGACTGTTAACTCCAATTAATTACAAAAAGCTGGAAATGGAGCTGTCGCTCAAGAGGTAGAGCCCTTGTCTTGAACAAAAATGCTAAGGGACAGCACCCAGGCCCTGCATTCAAGTCCCAGTACTGGCACATACACAAAAAATATCCCTGTCAAGTCCTTAAAGAGTTATTCAACAAACCATTAAGAAGTCAAAATCCTGAGAGATAAGAAGCATACAGGGGTGAGCATAGCACTTATGATTCTTAGGAAAATTGCTGATTTTAGAAGAAAAGCTGGCAGGCTAAAAAGTTGAGCAAAGCTTTGACAATCTCCAAAGGCTTAGGAAACAGAGTTGGAGGTCAGAATCTGCCACAAAGCAGGATTTCATTCACTGATGGCTTTGGATTCAGATCCAGGAGGGATTCATCCATGGACTAAAGTGAAGTGAAAGGCCTAGCCCTTGCCAATATTAAAGCATGGTCCTTCTAAAAAGACTCCAAGTATATGACATTTCTAGATAAAGCAAACTGTGAAGACAGTAAAGACATCACTACTAGGTATAGATTTTAGGAGTGAAGAGAACAAAGAATAGGCAGAACACAGGGATTTTTTTTTTTGTTTTTGTTTTTAACTGACATCAGTAGTGTAAGGAGGTTTCCTTCACAGGGAATTTCTAATGGCCAATGATAGTATTCTTTATACTATAATGGTAGACATGTGGACATATGACATATTAAGCAGAATCCATAGAACATAGAACACAAAGAATGAGTTCTCATGTAAGCTACAGACCATAATTAATAATGATATTTCAATTTTAACAAATGTACCACAGTACAAGTATTATTATCTAATCCACTCTGTAAACAGAGTGGGTAAGGTAGTATATGCTAACTCTCTACTGTCTATGTCTGTCTATGTCTAAAACTGCTCTAAGAAAATCTATTGATTGGGGCTGGGAAGGTGGCTCAGTGGTAGAGTGCTTGCCTTGCATGCATGAGGCCCTGGGTTCAATTCCTCAGCACCACATAAGCAGAAAAAGCCAGAAATAGAGCTGTGGCTCAAGTGGTAGAGCACTAGTCTTGAGCTGAAGAGCTGAGGGACAGTGCCCAGGCCCAGAGTTCAGGCCCCAGGACCGCCCTCCCCCCACCCCCCAAAAACCTATTGATTGTAAAAACAAACATCTTGGCACAGGTGGCTCAAGTATGTTTTCTTAGCTACTCAAGAGGTAGAGAGTGGAAGGATTTCATTTTGAAGCCAGCCTGGGCAAAAAAGTTTGCAAGGCTCCATTTCAACAACAACAACAAAAATAATGGATGTATTGGTTTGGACCTGTCATCCCATCTACAGAGTTAAGAGCAAATAGGATTACTGTTCAGGTCAACTCAGGCACAGAGCCTATCTCAAAGATAACCAGTGCAACAAGTGCTAGAGGTATAGCTTAAGAGGTAGAGTACCTGCTTAGCTTGTTAAAGTTCAGCTTCCGGTACCACTGTCAAAAAGCAAAACAAAAGAACAAAAACATGAGAAATAACCAGCATAAACAGACTAAAGTAGCAGATCCAGGTAATGAACTAATGAGATACTGGCTTTAAAAATAACTGTGTTGCATATACTTAGAAATAAAAGCTTGAAATTATACCAGACAACTGGAAAACATTTGTTTGTTTTTCTACTGGGATTTGAACTTAGGGCTTCACACTGACTAGGCACATGCTTTACCACTTGAGTCTCACCCCTCATTCTCTTTACCTCGCTAATTTATTAGAGAGGGTCTCATTTTTCCCCTAAACTGGCCTAGACCTTGATCCTTCTGTTGACTTTTTCCACAATAGCTGGAATGACAAGCATGTGCCACCACATTGAGCTGGAGTCTCATAAACCTTTTCCTCAGGCTGGCTTGGACCTGTGATTGTTTCCATCTCTGCCTCCCAGGTAGCTAGGAATACAGGTTAGCCAGCAGCACCAGCTTAGAAAATTGTTTTTTTTTTGCTGGTCCTGGGACTTAAACTCAGCTTCACACTCTTGCTCAGTATTTAACTCACAACTGGTGTTCTACCATTTGAACCAAGCCTCCACTTCTGACATTTTGCTGGTTATTTGGAGATTTGGATTTGTCTGCATGAGCTGACTCTGAACCTCAATCCTTAGATTTCAATCTTTTGAAAGTAGCTTAAGCCACCAGCAACTAGCTGGAAAGCTTTTTGTTTGTTTTTAAAGCAAATTTAAATCTAAAAACAAAATAACTTTTAACTCAATAGATTTAACAAAAGACATTATCAACACCTTCAAGATATGAGCAGAAATCAGTCGAACAGAAAATGTGGAAAATTGAAAATGCCAAGGGCTGGATTTTGAAACATTGATAAAACTGATAAGATACTGTGAGGCTGATTCTCCTCAAACAACCCAAAGTTGCATTAGATAAACACAATGAATGTTGCCTTTATTGGAAAAGGAGATACCACTGCATATTGTACAGATAGTAAAATTTTAAAAGAATATTGTAAAAAATAATTGTGTTAGTACAATGTAGATGAAATAAATATATTCCTTGAAGACCATCTTAACAAAATGAATACTGGAATAATTAGGAAATCTGATCGGTCATATCTATTAAGGAAATGGAGTCTTTAATTAAAAACCTTCCACAAAGAAAATGCCTCATTTGGCTTCATTGGCAAATTCTTCCAAATACTTAAGGAAGAAAGAACACCAATCTTAACAGAAACTCTTCCAGATAGGAAAGTAGGAAAAAAAATCCCTAATCATTAGTGTATACTGAGTTCAGTATACACTAAAATGATGTTATGAAATGAAGAGTTTATTGTAGGAATAAAGGTAGCTCAGCATGTAAAACTGACCAGTGTCCCTCACCCTCCCAGAGCAAAGAAGGAAGGGTATTGTGATTTTTCAGTGAACGCTGAAAACTATTTTGATGAGGTTTTAAACATAAAATGTATTGAACTATATCAACATAGTTATTAAATTAGGAATAGAATTTTCAATCTGATAAGAGATGTCTACAAAATAGCTTTCCAGCTTTCTGGGTGCTGGAGGCACCTGCTTGTAATCCTTGACACTCAGGAGATAGATCTGAGGATTGAGGTTGGAAGCTGTGCACCTAGAGTCTTATCTCCAGTTAACCTCCAAAAAGCCAGATGTGGAGCTGTGACTCAAGTGTTAGAGCTCTAGCCTTGAGCACAAAAGCTCAGAGATAGTTCCCCCACCCTTTGAGATTAATCCTCAGGACCTGCATTAAAAAAAAAAAAAAAAAAAAAAAGAAGAAGAAAAGAAAAAATAATTCTCCCAACTCACACTTACTGACTTGCTGATGAAATATTGAATGCTTTCTCCATTCACCCAAATTCAAGAACAAGGCAAGAAGTCCACTATCACCATTTTGTTCTCTATTGTTGGAGGTTACAGTTAATAGAATTAGAAATTTTTAGCAAGTGAAAGAAATTAATATAACAATTGGAGAAGAGGAAGTAAAATTGTCATCCAAAGATGGCATTGTTATATATGCATTAATCTATTAATAAGGTATTAAGATATTATATTTTAAAAGTTGGATATTAAGTCTAAGTAATAAACATCTTTATGCACAATTAGAATATAAAATATTTAAATACCATTTGCAATAGTATGTCATAGTATCCAAATAAATTTAATGATAGCTGTGCAAGATTTCTCTGCCTTAATTACCAAGACTACATAAATAACTATTTGTGGTGATAAAGGTCAGAAGAGAGGTTCCTTCCTTTCCCAGAGTAGACATGAGCATGAGGGGGAATTCAGAGAGCCTGGATGAAACTAAGCAAGGAGAAGGATGAAGTGTTAACTCTAGTGGTTCCAACTGGGAGCAATCCTTTGCCCTTAGTAGTGGACTGGGTGAATATAATCAGTTGTGTAATAGCCCAAGGGACTGACAGTGACTAACCTATACCAGTGAGTACGAGCATAAGTAACTCTCACAAACAAAAGAGGAGTCTTCTTACTCCTTTCAACTGAAATTTAAAAGTAGGCTGAACTGTATTTTTGGAAATAAATTAGTTGGGCACATGACTGGAAAGAGGTAAGGGCACTTGTCATGCAAATGCTTTTGACCTATGAAGTGGTTGTGCTGGCATTTTTTTCTCTTGAGTTTTGCTTTTTTTGCATTTACATTCTATATATTTTTCTATGAACTTGTTATATTTCAGTGAAAGGAGTTAGAAAGCAAATATTGAAAAGGTCTGCAACTACTAGAGTTCCAACATTCGAGGTGTCATTCTATTTTTAAAACCTGTTTATAAAGGTGAAAATACATACTTTTGTTCATATACTCCTTTTATTACACTATTCCATTTGTTCTCAGGCAATCCTACATTTACTTGTAGAAACTTTCCCTTTGTGTATTGTAAAGTTAATTCTTTCCCTTTTAACTAGAAAGGCATATTGTAAAACTGAAAAGCATTCGTGCTCTATATCAGCTTTCTTCTCCCTTAATGTTTTACTTTGGAGTAACTTACCATTTCAAGACAGGCTCTTCATTTTGAGTTTTGCGTCCGTTCTTTTAAACACGTAACTTCTGAGACAATGATGCTTATGATGTCTTTGAAGATGACAGACTCATTTGTGTAATTTGACTTCTTCCCTTTTTAGATTTTTTTATTTGTAGTTTAGTTACAGATACCAATTTTTCTGATTTGGCATCCAGAACAATTCTATTTGTACATTGATGAGATGGAGATTTGTGATTCATTGTCTTTGCAATTTTCAGGAAGAGCTATGACTACATGGCTCCATGCCGTCCCTGAAAAATTGCATCTCTATACTTTAAAAAATTTAGTATGTAAAATATTCACTATATAGTTTTGTTCAAATAGGAAGTTAAAATGTTCACACACTTGTTTAAATTAATTAGTCTTTATTTTTCTAGAGAAAATCTCTTCATGAAAACAAGTTGAAGAGACTGCAGGAGAAAGTAGAAGTTTTAGAGGCAAAGAAAGAAGAATTGGAAACAGAAAACCAGGTGCTAAACAGGTAATGTGTTTGTATGTTTATATACTCATGGTTATTTTGATATTGTAAGGCTTTGTTTCTTAGAATACTGTACTTTGTGTTTTGGCTTATAATTCACATTTGAAAACTTTCTCAAACTGCACTATCTTTTTCTTTCTTACTTAATGGTCCTTTAAACTACAAGATTTCTATGACATGTCAGGTATGGATGTTATAGTTGAGATTGAGAACAAAGTTCAGACTCTGGCTTTGGCATGTAACTAGCATTGGCATCGATGGTGGTGGTGTTGGTACCTATGGAGGTGCTAAAGTAACAAAGTTGTGTCTGTTGCATAGTTCTGAAAATTGTGGCTACAACTGAGTCAATGGTCAATTTTTGCTTTCCTGGGAAGAAAAAATATTATTGGGCTTTAGCTTTTGTTCAGTTTTGCACATCTGAACCCAGGTGATAATCATTATCATTAGCATTTTTTGAGCAAAGAAGATTCACCATATATAGTTGGAAATAGTGGCACTGTATGATTCAGGTTAATAAAAAGTCTTAAATTTACTAATTAGTAGTCACCATACCTTTTAATCAAGTATTAGACTTTTTATAATGGAAATTGCTTTAAAATTATGCAGTGATGTTTTATGATGTGCACTGGTATTGGTTATAATTCTTACTATAGTGTAAACCATTGGGTTTTCTTATAGAACATTCAAGAGGTTTCTGGATTGTGGGATTCATGCCAACTTAAGTATAGTGTATCTCAAAGTAGAAGGCCACCAACTTCAACTAAGCCAAATTTAACTTAGTACCTTACTAAGGTACCTTAGTAATATCTGTAGATATTAATATTGAAATATTACTAGTTCTGTGAATTATAATTCTTCTTGATTGGGGTATAACTATTTATAAACAGGAGTACTTTTTTCTTTTCAAGACAAAATATTCCATTTGAAGAGTATACAAGGCTTCAGAAAAGACTAAAGGATATACAGAGAAGACATAATGAATTTCGAAGTCTAATCCTGGTTCCTCACATGCCTCCCACAGCACCTACAAATCCTGTTAACCTTCAGTCATCAGCCATGGTTCCTGGCATGGACCTAGCCTTTCCTCCTCACGTGCAGGTTTGAGCATTTATTTTAGGAAAACTGTTAAATGTTTCTGTAAGTTTCTGCCCATTTAAATACAGAATTAAAATTCAAATTCTAAATGTGGTCTTAGCCTCAAAAGGCATACCCAAAGACTAAGTTTAACTTCTTCCCTTTCATTTATCATAGAAATTTACTGAGAAGTAGATTTGAATTTCCCCCAGAAGTAGAATTGTATTTCCTTCTAGTGATGATGCTGAGAATCAAATCTCCTATTGGGTAATAGAAAAAAGCTTGGTAAATGAGTCTTGAATAACCTAGAGTTTATAGCTTATTGGCACACTGCTGTGAAGTATTATTGCAATTAACTTTGCATTTTCCATACAGTATTTTAACACTAATGAAAACATATTAAACGAAATTCTTAAAACACTTAACCACAGTTTAAGCAACAGTTTGTTTAAGCAGTTTTTAAATTTAGACAAAAAGTATTAAACTGTGGGCAAGTATTACTATTCCTAATTTATAGATGAGGAAATTGAGTCAAGTAATGAAGTGACTTGCCAAAGATCACAGCGTAAAAATGATGGAGTTAAATTTTGTACCTAAATGATTCCAAAACTTGAGCCCTTACTGCTGTATCAGGGCCCTTGATATCAAATTGGATGTTTTTTTATGAAGATGGAGTGTTGATCAGTTTTATACTATAAGCACAGAAGATGGTAGTCACCGAACCTCAGTGACTTTGTTTATAATAAACTGTTAAAACTCCAGTCTCGTTTGAAAGTTGCCATGCAAGTACACCTGTGCCTGCCCTGCCCTTCACACTTTCTAATTTACTCCCTAGTGAATTTTACACCTAGGGAAGAACGGACTGGTTTTTGCTTAAGGCTAAAGCCTGAGGCAGGAGAGAAGCTGGACTAGTTAGTAGCTTAACCCACACATCTCTGTATTTAGACTGTTAAAATGGACATCTTTTCCTGCAAGCTTGTAAGAGCAAGACAGAGGCTGCCACCTGGCAATCACTTTTCCAGTTTATCTAACAGTTTCTTTTGTTGTGCTTTGCTAAATCCTTTTTAAGGAAGAACAGCATCAAAGGGAACTCTCTCTTCTTCGAAAAAGACTAGAAGAACTAGAAACAACCCAAAGAAAACAGCTAGAGGAACTTGGATCTTCTGGGGAGTGATGTTCTTGGAGAAAAGGCAGATAGATCAAGAGGGGTGAAATCAGGGACTCAATAAAGTGTGGAGTTTGACATGTGTGGCACTGAGATACTTTATTACTATTTGCCAAAGTACTGGAGCTTGCTGTAAGAAAAGGTGCCAGCTACATGCTTCAGTACACAAGTATCAGGACTTTAGGTTTTACTATGAAAAGTGAAACATTCAAAGAAACCATTTCAGAGCTATTTAGAAACTGTATTGGCAACCCTTTGCAAATATAAAAATGAGTACAAGGAATTAATTAAGAAATCAAGTTTTAAATTAATTTTACATTGTTGAATATTTTTGGCATCTTTGTCTAAAACATGCCCATCTTTTCCCTCTTCCTTAAGATACTTTACCGTAACAAGGTCAATTATTGTTTGGTTTACTATATACAAGAGTTCTAAACCTCTACTAGGTTTTGGAAAAAAAAGATGGCACTTTAAAAGACAGCCTAAAAACTTAAAGATGATCTACGTGTCTGTCTCATATTCATTACAGAAGGTTATCATTTTTAAAAAGCTGTGTGCACATAATTTATTGAAGAGCTTAATAAATATTTTTCTACCTACTGCTGTTGTTTGTGTTTGCTTTCATTTCTACCATACAACATGTATTTTACAATTGAAACAATTTCCCTAATTTGGACTTCATTGTATCGTAGTTTGTAGAAAATTGAAGGGTTATGGATTTTTGTAAAGTGAGCCCAGTGGGGCCCCTCTCGAGTATCGGTGATGTTTCACTTTGTTTCCCACTGTTTGGGATCTGACCAAACAATTGTGTTCCATTTCTGTGTCCCTAAGTATGTAGTCACCTTTTCACTGTGTACTCTTTGGAAGCTTCTTTATGTAACATCTTTTAGATGTCAACAAAGGAAAGCTCAAGTCCACCAAACTAAGTGGATTGTTGCTTATCCAGAAGTCCTCACAGTGAGACTCCAGGTACTGGCAGTGAGGACAGGAGTTGGGACCAAGTACTCTTGGCCACACTGTGTGGAGCTGCTTACTCCAAGCAGTGGGCAGTGATGCCACATCCTACAGATCACTTCTATAGAGCCATTTAGAGTAAAACACTAATTAGAACTGCAAAACTGGGGCGGAAAAAAGTCACACCAGTCCACAAGTACATCAAAATGTTTATTTTTGGATTATAGACATTTAAAACATTCATCTCCAAGAACAGCTTCAATCAGGTATACAATAAGAAATAGACTTTCAATCCTAATACAGAAAAGGTAACAGAACTAATTTTAAAATGCTGCTGTAGACACTAGTGTTAGAAAAAAAGTTTATAAATGAATTGTTTTGCACCAAAAAATATGCAAAGAAACTTGAAAATAGATATTGTTTGCCATTTGTTTCTCTACTTGTTGTTTAGTATAGACCCAGTGACTGATTGTCTTCAGCACACATCTGATTTGGCCATTTACTGCTTTTGGCTAATGTGATCCAAAATGTGATCTAGATAGTGCTTTTCACTGGAGGATTGACAAACACGCTACATACATTAGTGAATCTTCATACCCCCTCAGTGAGGTAGGTTAGAAATATACAGAAATTGAGGCACAAAGAGGTAAGTGACTTGCCCAAAGTTCCTAACAGTACAGTCCCCAAAGAGGAGGTAACTCTCCACACAGCACTCACGTGGCAGAGAGCCGGCCAGGGACACCCTCATGTCTCATTTAGCAAATGCTTAGATAAAGCTGTAGCTGACCCTTTGAGTTTTTCTGTATCCTGGGGAAGGGGAAGTCTTTTGGGCAACTCTCCTACCCTTGGCTCTCAACTCTCCTACAATTGTTCTCTCATGAACGCCTTCACCCTTTTGAAAACTGTAGCAGCTTTAGAAGGGGACCAGACCTCTAACCTTTAAACTTCAAAGTAACCTATTTGGTAGTATTTTTGAGATGTGTCCATTGCACAGACAAAGGCGATAGGGTTGGGAAGGTGCCTCTCACACCTGAACAGATATTAAGGAGCAAAAAAGAATTGCATTTGCCTAAGACAAGTTCACATTTCAATCCCGATGTTCCAATACAGTGTTGGTAAATGGTTTCAAGGAATGCGTGAATAATGTTTTCTTTCTTGAAAAAATGTAGGGGATTTACAGCACCAAGGGTAAAAGGTGCCTGACACAAGGAAAGCTGGAGAGTTGCCAATTATACTTTTTATGTCTTCTGGTTTAATAGAAGGAAAACACAGTGGTATTAAAATTGGTCGTGAGCAGCAAAAATTCAGGAATAAAAAATCAGCAATAAAAAGACCTACAGTATAACGATAGGGACTTCTTTAGAAAGAAAGGCATGAAGAAAATGAGCATTTTAAATTCTTTCTCCTGTAAGGAATACTTTCAAAAAGTACATAGTAAGACTAAGATACCAAGTTGTATACTAATATTTTTCAGGCCTTGGGCCTCAAATATATATATTTATATATAATACTCCAGTGTGAACAACAATCTGATGAAATGTAAAATGTATCTTTTTTTTTTAAATCACACACAATTATTTATACCACAGGGTTCACCAGAAATCTAAAGCAAGGAGACACTAGTATAGAAATGTAGAATTACACTTCCACAGAGTTCTGATCAGCTTTTGAACAGAAAATGATTTTTTTTTCTCTTTACAATACCCAACGTGTCCACTATCAAACACATTTTGAATGAAAAATCAAGGAACACACATCAGGACAAAGTATCTGGGTAAAACGCTGTTGCATTTCAACAAAGTCCACTCACTCTCCTTGCTTTAGAGCTCCTTGATGGAATAGGTGGAGGTGAGTTCCATGAGTGCATTTGGCGACCACCGATAAAACACGAGCCCTTTCAACAATGTTGCAACACTGTTAGTTTTTGGTTTAAACACACACACACACTCACGAATGCTAAGTGTACACACTACCAAATTTTGCGGTCACCTTTTTCCAAGAACTACTGGGGAAAGTTTCGATGCTGCAGATCCTGGAGGTTGCCCTAACACCCCACCTTGTTTCCAAATGACTCATTTCACATTTTTGTTTTGAGTATTGGCAATATCCCTTTTCTGCAGAGGTGCAGTGTAGTCATAAGTGCTACATAGCTGTAGTTTTCCAACAAAACCACTTAGATATCATTGTGCTTAAGTGGAGACTGTAGTTAACAATACTGACACTTGCTTACTGGCCCTGTGTTCTCTGTAAACAAGGAGGCTGCTTCCAACAAGCACTTCAGCTCTATTTACAGAAGGGTTCCAAGGCATACTCACAGGCACAATGGTCCAGAGCTTTCTAAAAGCTGTGCATGGGCCTCAGTCTCCTAAAAGACAGTGCTCAAAGTGGAACCTATGTGCAAACTTAAAAATTAACGACACAGAGTAGCTCTAGCAGCCATTTTGCTCCCAAGTCGTCTGAAGAATTTTTGCCAGATTAAACCAGGCCCCAGAGTGCTTACATCCACTTGCATTTCTTCTTTTCATCAAATAAGACTTTTACATGCAAGAGTTGTTTCTGAGCTTCTTCCAGCCCTCGTTCTCTTTCTAGTTTATTTAGAATCTGTTGACAATTAGAACAGTTATTTTAGATATTGTGGTTTTAGCATTACAATTCTGATGGATTTGGTTTTTTGTTTTGTTTTTGCTTTATTTTTTGTGTTTTTTTTAATCTTTTTTCCTTTCTTGCATTCCTGATGTTATGATTGGTAAAAAAAAAAAAAATCTGTATGAAACAGATGCCAACATTTTCTTCGATCATTTACTCATTTTGCAAGTTGTTTTGCCAAGTCATTATCACAGAATCAACAACACGTTGACTTAAAATAGAAGCCCACAAGAAATACCAACTATCTGCTTACAAATATGAGGCCAGACTTCCAAGGCCCTAAGTTATGCATTATGTCACAGCCATTCCAAGCACAGCAAGCATTCCTGGGCAGCCAACATGCAGGCAAGTATTGTCCTTAATGCAGCAGGCAAGGGCATCCTGGTCCAGATGAGTCCTTCCCTTCCCTCCTTCCTCCCCGCACCCCAGTCTAGCCCCTCCTCTACCCTCCCCAGTGCTTCCCTTCTCACCCCTGGCCCCTGGACAGAGGGATGCTTATCATGTTGAAGGAACTCATTTCCTCTACCCTACCTTAGCGCTTCATTGATCTTCAAGTAGCAAATGGAATTGGTGAGCTATTCTCACCATAGACATGGATAGCCTGTCCCAGCATGACTGAGTGGGGGGGAATCAGGGAAGGGGGAATTAACACATATTTGGAAACAACGCATCCAGATTAAGGAGAATTAATCATCAAGGAGAATGGTAGTTCATTAATAATGGTCCTTAAAATACCTGAACTTAAACATTTGTTATTGAAATACTTAAATTAGAAATGTCATAATTTCATAACTATTGAATATAGAAACTATGTGACTTATTAACAGGCTAGTTTTCATCTTTAGCAGATGGTAGTCAAGCATATGTTGGCCCCATTTAAAAGGGGGACAAGATACTCATCAAATGGAGGCCCCATGAACTCAAATGTAAATTCAGGGGCACCATGTGCAGGGTCTGGCATGGTGCCAGGAACCCCCATCTCAGACAGGCGTCCTGGGCCTTCCTTTCTGCTTATTTGGGATGCCAGAGCTGTCCTGAAACCTACAGAACGTTACAAGCAGATCCTTGTGACTGATGCTTTCATAGATTAAAAAGATCTGAAGTAAAGTCTTACCTCATCAAAATATTTTACGATGTATTTGTAGATTTCTGTCAAGGCCACTTCTTCATTAAATTCATTTTCGTGTTTCTAAAAAACAGATTTGTTCACAGGCTCTGAAATGACTTTAGAGAAGAAAAAGAAGAAGAAACAACCAATGTAAGCTTATTTCTACTTTCTAAAGATACCTTAGATTCCTGAGTTAAGAATTCTTCCATTTCTAAAGATGACAATGGAGGCAGATCCCTGATTGCTTTGTAATAAGATTTTACTTCCTCTTTGTAGGTTGGTATATCCTTGGCATAGAGAAGTTTATTTGTTGGTGCTTCCTGGAAAAAAAAAAAAAGGAACCATCAAGAAATTTAGGACAGAACAGTATAGCTGAACCTCCACCACCAATGTTTCCTTCTCTCACAAGGCTTCCTGCAACTTAGGCCTCAATAACGTTGACTGAGTGACTGCCATCTAGATAGTTCTAGTGAGTCACTGTTATTTTCAGGCAGAATAAATGCTAATATATTCAGCCTTCCTCATAAAAGAACTGAAATTATTATTTTTGCATGATTTTGAGTTAATGTAACAATGGAACTTATTTCAATCATCGTTCATTACTAATGGTCGTAAAAAGCCTGAATTAAAGCATTTGCTCTCATCCTCACCCACCAGTGAATTTTGGCATTTCTAAAAGACTTGATTGTAGATCTGATTGAGCCCTTTATATAACTATGAAAGTGGTATGTAATTGGCAGTGGCAAATTTTCCAGCATGTCCCCATATTTCATTGCATGGTGAAGATCTTGCGGTTTCCTCAAGGAAGCACGGTGTCCTTACTCCTAGTGGCTCGCAGGTCTTACCTTGCAAAGGTTCTCTGACAGTTTAAATGGTTGTGTGTAATTATAACAGTGATCATGTGTAAAAATTAAGTAGGTGGAAAGGTTATTTTTCCAAAATTTAAACAAGATCTATTCAGGAAAGATGAGTTAATGATAGGGCTAATGTCCCAGTATCTTTTACAGAGTCCAGTGACTGAATCAATGGTTTGATTAATCATCTGAAGGCTGCCTTAACTGAGAGAAGACTGAAGTTTGCTTGTCAAGTTTAGATGGAACCCATAAATCACATAATATTTCATCCATTCAATAAGCTTTTACTTAGCCAAGCATAGCTGGCAGGTTCTGAGTGAACAAAAGATGAAGTTGACTGGTATCTTCCTTTGAGAAGCTTACAATCTAGGCCGACATCTACAGTGCTTAACTATGATGTCATTAGTAGCAGAGTAAAAGACATCAAAAATCATTATTGTGGAATGGATAAAATGTTGGTGAATAGTATTTTACTAGATAGGGGAGTTGTGAAATGCATATGTGAGCAAAGAAATGTGGAAATTAGTTCCTACTGGGTTTTTAGGAGAAGGGACCTCATGAATTTGTCCCCTAAAATAATGGGGCTAGGAAAGAAGCCTCAGTCACCACTTATTTCAGCTTCTCCGAGAATTTCCCTACTGAAGAGCCGTTAGTCCTCCATAGATTTTCTTTTTTTTTCTTTTCTTTTTTTTTTGTGGGGGGAGGGGGTCCGGTCGTGGGGCCTGAACTCGGCCTGGGTGCTATCCTCAGCTCTTCAGCTCAAGGCTAGCGCTCTACCACTTGAGCCATAGCGCCTCTTCCGGCTTTTTGCTTTTTGCTTATGTGATGCTGAGGAATTGAACCCAGGGCCTCAGGCATGCAAGGCAAGCACTCTACCACTGAGCCACCTTCCCAGCCCCCTCCATAGATTTTTCTGAAGTCCATTGCATATAGAAAGCATTTTGTTTAATACGAATGCTCAGGAAAGATCAGAACACCTCACCACTTCAGTTATATCTCCACTTGTGGCTTTTTGCTGGTTACCTGAAGATAAAAATCTCACAGACTGGGCTGGGAAGGTGGCTCAGTGGTAGAGCGCTTGCCTTGCATGCTGAGGCCCTGGGTTCAATTCCCCAGCACCACATAAGCAAGAAGAAAAAAGCCGTAAGTGGTGCTATGGTTCAAGTGGTAGAGCGCTAGCCTTGAGCTGAAGAGCTGAGGGACAGCGTCCAGGCCCAGAGTTCAGGTCCTCAAAGCACTTTGTTTAATATGAATGCTCAGGAAAGATAAGAACACCTCTTTCCAAGTTATTCAGGCTTTTTGAGCAGTGGAAAAAAACCAGGGACAAGAAATATTTGGGCTTTGATTATAAACTGGGGCAAATGGGTATAACTAAGTTTCATAAGATTTTCTTCTCTATAAGCCATTTTTATATTTAAATTCAAATATATATACATACAGATATACAGATAAAATTAACTTGGACAAATAGTAATAGTTTCATAATAGTTACTGATGTCCACCGCGTTGGCATTATACACATATGGACTTATTTTTCTAGGTGATAAAACATACTTCATTTTAAAGTTTTTCTATTTCTAAGTTATTCTATAGTATTTCTGTACTAGAGTGGGACTAATTCTTTTGATTTGCACTTTTGAGAACAATTGAATTAAAACGAAAAGTAGCTGAGACATTTTATGGAAAAGCCAATTGGCAGTGGTATAATTATTTCTTTTCATCTGGTATGGTTTGAACTATCTGTTTATTATTTGCCTATGTACAAAATGGGGTTTCAAGTTCACAAGTGTGTAGAGAAGGTGCAAAGTTGGGCCTCACCTTCCCTAGTTGCTGCTCTGTGAGAGAAAAGGCATCCATGAAGGCCTGGGCAATCACCGACAAACAGCCATCTATATGTGGTGTCTTCTTGATGTCAAAGACGAACTGAGGGTTCTTTAGGATGTTTACCCAGAAGCGAAGAGGAAGGCTGTTCAAAAAGAACAATCTCTTCAAATAGGGCCATTCGTAAGAGGAGGACCTGTTCTAGCATCGTTTATAGATGAGTATCGATACCTTTGTTATGGAAGTAGCCTGCCTAGCCAAACTATCAAACAGGTCACCCAGCACCACTTGGCACAAGTACCAACAGCGACTGAAAGGCAGGCTAGAGAACAAGAAAAGAGTCCCAGATAGTGCTAGGTTGTAAGAGATGATAGTCACCAGTGAGAACTAGAACTAGATCTAGACCCATCTCTATCTAAGTACCATACCTAAGTATGGCCCCCTGGTCTAAGCCTCACCCAGCTCCTGACTGTTCTCTTACAACACTTGATCTTAACACAGAATCCAATCTGGTTACTCCTCTGTTCTCACTCTCTGCTGACCTTCAATCAGTTTGTGCCTCCTCTCCCAGCCTGCCTCACCCTGCTCACTGCCACTGGACTCACTTTCCTGGACTTCTTTCTGTTCTTCCCTGTCTGCTCTATCCTGGCCTTCCACTTCCCCACTGCACCCAGCACCTTCTATTGCACTTCAGTGGCCACATTCCTGTCGATGTGCACTGAGTAGAATTCAAACTCTTAAGTTTATCTGTGTTGTTCATTACAGTATTCCAGCACTCACATACTTAGGTATGGTCTTAGAGACTGTTCCAAGTCCTTTCATGACTTCATTTTCAACTCTGGCTTAGCTTACTACCTCCACTACATGGCTTCTGGGTTCTCAGTGGTTCTTCTGTACGGGCTGTAGTGCTGTGCTGTGTGTGTAGGGTCTGGAGACATGAAGCTAGGACACAGGACAGGAGTGAGCCAAGAAGGAGAGTCAAGACAGACTCAGATTAATGGGTGACATCTTATAGATCTGAAACTTTAGCCTTGATAAACTTCAGCTAGGCTTGGCTAACCTAGGACTTGAATTTGCATGAGAAGTTCCCTTTCATCATAACTGAATCTGATTCCATTCTGCTCAAAATATTTGAAATAGAGATGATGAGTTGTGCTTTTCTTCCGAGGAAACATTTAGAATAAATCTGGATGCCCTGCTTTTCTTTAAAGTAAAATGTTAAAATGCAGGAAAACAATACTAACCTATGTAAGTACCACATTTAAAAAGAAAAATATATGACCTAGCTTGAAAACTGCAAAGTAACTGATTATTTGGGGAGCAAATAGAAGCTTACTGAAAATGGTTATGATAAAGCTCACAAATTATCAAGATGCTGATGGCTCCTGTCTATAATCCTAACTACTCAGGGGGCTGAGACCTGAGTGATTCTAGGCTAACCCAGGCAAGAAAGTCTGTGAGACAGCAGGGTAGAGCACCAGCCTTGAGCCATTAAGCTAAGGGACAGTGCCCAGGTCTTGAGTTCAAACCCTAGTACTAGTATTAAAACTATCACTACTAATTAATTTCTCACTTTTGTGGTTTAGCGAAATTTAGACAAAGCCCTTTTCTTGCATTAAAGATGTTTATCTTAAAGAACAGGATCCTCAATATAGGCGTGGTTTTGGTGTGATAGTTTACCAAGCCCAAAGATTCTGATCCAGAGATAAATGAAACTTCTTGTTGTGACTCCGTATATCCTTTTTATAGTTAATATTCTGTCCTAGATTCTTGAAAACAGTAATCACCTATATTCCCACCTGTTTGTTTTCCAAATATGTACCACATCAGGATCTGTGATTTTTTTATTTTCAGCTTGGGCATCCAAAAAGTCAAAAAAATATTTTATTGCAAATGGAGCTCTGCTGTTGGGTAAACTCCAAATGCTTCTGAAAAGTTTTTCAAGCACAGAGTGAATTGCCACCTAAAAGACAGAAAACGTGAGATTTTAAAGAGATTAAAAACAAAAACAAAAGACACTCATGGTGTTGGTTTGGAAACCATAATAGAAAATCAAATCTAAGTTCACAGAATGTGACGTGCTAACCAGTGAAAACACTAGCTGAAAAAGAAAAATGGACAAATCATCAGACAGGGATAAGATTCACAGTATGGGACAATGGTCCTGAAAATTTTGGTTTGTAAGCTCCTTGCTGATCACAACATTGTTTAGTCAACAGGGAGGCACCTTGCCGATCTAGCAGTGGAAATGTCAGTTGTAGGGCTGTGTATAAACCTTAGATGCTGGATGTTTGCCTTTTGGTTGTGTTTGGTTTGGAAAAACTCAAGCAATGCTGCTTTACTCGCAGAATTTTTCCTGTTGCCTGTACTTCTGTCCTGGGGTTTAACTGTATACTTTCCAATGCAGTTGAACATTTTACAAAATAAACAACCATCTGGGATAGCTGAGAAAATCAAAAGGTTCAGGCTGTTCTCTGTCCACCAAACATCTCCTAAGCTTTGAGAAGATTCAGACATCATGAAGCTACTGGGTCAGGCACAGACAGACAGTAGCATTCACATTTCTAGTCATTTCAGGGGAAATCATCACAGGCTTCTCTTAATCCCACTGAAAGCCAGATCAAGAAAAATTTCCTCCTAATTTGGTATTCCATTGGCTTTCACATCTGACACTTTCATATGTGACCAGAATGCCTAATTTCAAAATGAAAAAAGTAAAAATCAGTAAGATTTACTAGGTCTATCGTCACCTCCCCTCTTCATTTTATTTGCAATTCAAAGAAGGAATTGTATTGCTTATCTATAATAACAAGTAAACAAAAAGGAATAATTATGCTGTCAGCCATAAAAAATAACAATAGTGAAATGGTGGGTAAAGGAACAGGGAATGATATTAAAATTCCTGATTGAAGATACACAGTAGAAATTTGTAAAATGCTGTTATCTTTCCACTTTCTATATATATTAAAAAGAGGAGGGGAAGGATAAAAAATGTTTACGATTTAAACTTTCATTTTGCTTTGCTAGAAGGCATAGGGGATTTGTAACATTTTCACACTTCATTGGAAATTAAGTCAAACACATCATCTACCCCCAAGGTAGCCATAAAAGCACTCCCAGAGCAGTGAGCAAGTGTACCTTGGTCGACAGCAGCTTTGTCAGATACATTTCTTTTACTTTGAACTTGTGCTTCCCCCGATGTCTCTTTCCTTGCACATCTTGGAATGCTTCTGAATCTGGTAAAATCTAAAAAAAAGACAGAGGAGAAGTGTTACCCCAGGAGACCATGGGTGCAATCCAGCGGAGAGCACAAGAAAGCCTGAACTCACCAAATGGCAGTGGTCATCCGAATATTCCACATCTGAACACCAGGGACAGAAGGAGAGAAGACATGTATTACAAACAACAACCAAACAACAGCCTTCTAAAATAATGTGGTGTAAATCTAAGAGCTCTTGTACATTTTTCCTTGGTATGCCTTATGAACAGTGTGAAGGCTGGAAGGGCTGGGGGCTGGAAGTGTTAAAAAATTAAAAATCTGAGTGACCGCTTGCTAGGAACAAGGTAGGAGGACTCAAGCCTGTCATTTAACAAACCTGGGTCACCTCTGATGTGTGCACCAAGGAACGACTCCGACCATGGTCCCCCATACCTAAGGGTATATACATACTAGTCACGGAGAGACCTCGGGCTACTAACTGCACAATTGATTATAATTATAATGATCATGATGGAGAATTATAGCTAACAAGCCACTAGTCCAAGTCTGGGAGGAATGTTGGAGGTGAAGAGTCAGCCAGGCACATGGAGCAAGGACCAAAGTGGGAAAGAGAGCCACCCCTTCTAGAATCTAAAAGAAGGAGAATGAGGTGGATTTCACAAAGCAAGCAAAGAGTATCAGGGACAGGGGGATTGTTGAGGAGAACCTGCTGTGAAGGGCAAAGAAAGTAGAAAATGGAAGAGACTAAGGCACTGGGATTTTGTTTTTTAGATGATGAAGACTATACCATCTAGAAACACTGATGGGGAAATGCAATGGGGGGAGGTGGAGGACAGTCCATTAAACAAAACAAAAACAACTGCCATGGACTAATTGGTGTCCATGGATGCTCAGAAGGCTGGAAACGGTGGGAGGGCCTGAAGCCTGAATGAGACTGGCCTTGGAGGCAGGAAGGCAGCCTGCGATGCCGTGATGGGGGCCGGGAGGGAAGAGCAGGGACATAGGCAGAAGCAGTAGGCTGGTAGGTGCTGGATGTTGTGGGAGTTGGATCCAGTGAAGCACAAGAGTTATGGTCAGAGTTTGGAGAAGAAGGTGGAGCTTCTGGAGAACACAGAGTTGGTTGAGGACCTGGATCCGTCACCATGAATTTATAGTGACCCCAACTTGCTATTGAGGGTAGCCATGCTTTCGCTTCATGACTATAGGTTCAGAAAAGGCTAATAGCCAGTTTCATACAGGGATGGGGACTTTGACAAAAGGGCTTGTGATAGGGCAAAAGTCAGGTCATTTGCAGTACTGCCACGAGAGTAATCCTGATGATAAACCTAATAAATTCTGGTTCTCAGTCTCATTGGGCAGGGGGGAAGAAAAGGTATGGACTGACTGGTAGACTAACTGAATCCCGTGGAGGCTCCAAACCTAGGTTCTACTCTTCAGTCCTTAAACAGCTGGCTCTTCCCAAAGTCTCATTTGAGATCTAAAACCCACAGTTATCCATAACACAAGGACACAAGACAGTAACTGCAAAACAGTTACAGTATAGCCTGATAGCCAGATACAATATAGAAGATAGGGGTCCCCAAGGAAATGTCTTAAAAACACAGTTCACTTTATTCCTCAGGAACCCTGAAGTTGCCCTGCTTACAAAGATCCCATGCTGGAAACTACTAAACTTCAACTTCTAATTCCAGGAATCAGGAAGGAAACCTTTTCTGGAGCAGTGCAGGTGTGAGGGGAACATCTTGGCTTGGTGTATAATTTCTTAGGAGACACACGACCTAAGAATTTTCCCCAGGTCACTGCTCTGAAGCTGTCAGGGAGTGGAAGACCCCACGGACATTCCCACAAGAGCCACTCTGAGTTTGCTGTGTACCATCCAGAAAGTTCCCAAATCACACTGATATCTGACTTGCTGAATGGACTATCTTGTTTGTTCAGCTGGTGGTGGGCCGTGTGGTCATCTGCAAGTTTCTCTCTCCGCTTGCCAGGGGGATCCCCTTGGCTGGCCCCCATCCTAATGGAGGAGTTGGAGAAGGAGCCCAGGGCTGAGTCTTCCCTGAGTCTAGAACTGTGATGTGGCACAACTTGCTTTATGCTTGACCATCCTACCCAGTGACAGTTTAGTTTCCGTTCCTTTGGCAGGGTCCCCATTCTTAGGACCAGAAACGGAAATGACTTTCTCAGCTTTCAGAGAATGGCATAGCAACAGTTCAATCTCACCTTATGACAATGCATCTGAGAGAGGCAAAAAAAAAAAAAAAGTGCAATACTTTATAAAGCTGGGTGAGGACAAAAGGTTAACAATATTATATTGGTTACCTGAAGTAAAATTTGCTATCTTCTTAAAGACTTTTATAGTGGAGCCATTTGATATCTAAAAGCAAAGATAAAAAATATATGAGTTTTCAAAATTTAATGTATTTCTCAACTTCACTCGGGAATTAGATGGCTGGATGGATCTTACATTCTCTCATTGAGTTAAATATTTATCAAGAACTGTTATGTTCTGGATATTGTGCTGTAATCTGGGGCTAGCTAGATGACAAGCTGGACATTGTCTCTGCCCTCAAGGGGCTTCTGGCCCTGTGCAGGAGGAGACAGATAGGCAATGGGATGGGGGGAGAGTGCTGAGAACAGGAGACCAGGCCCCTGTGGCACAGACGGAATGGGGGCCAGCAATGAGAGGGGGAGCATTAAGTCATGAGAGGCCTGGGCCAATTTCATTTTCTGAGGTGCTTGTCATGGGTTAAATGATTGGTTTCTCTTCAAGTCTGTGTACCAAAATCCTAATCCCCAATATTGGAGGTGGGGCTTTTAGGAGGTAATTGAATCATGTGTGAATGGTGCCTTCATGAATGGGATTAGTGTACTCTAAAAAGAGACACCAGAGAGATGGCATACTTTCTCTCTTTTCTCTGTCCCTTCCCCTTTCCTCCTCCCTCTCCTTTTATCTCTCTTCCTCTCTCACTCTCTGTCTCTCCCCTTCTCTCTGTCTCTCTCATCTCCCCCCTTCTTTGCTGTCTACCATGTGAGAAGATGGTTCTTGGTAGAACAGAAGGAAGGCCTTCTACAGACTCCAAATCTATAGGTCCCAAGACCTTGTATTCTGGGCATCAGGTTGTAAGAATAAACACTTGTTCTTTAAGTCACTCAAATTATGGCATTCAGGTAGTGTAGTCCAAACCAAGAAATGGTTTTCAACAACTGCTACAAAAAGTTTGTATCTACCCTGTGGCAGATTAATTTTATATCTAGTTCTATACCCAAGTGACCTTAGTACATATCTTCATGGTAGACTATTTGTAATTTCCCCATATTAACAGCAACTCATATTCAACAATAGAAAGTAAATAATATGGATCTATTCATACAGCAAATCTTGAAACAACAAAAATAAGTGTTAAGCAAAAGAAGTCCAACATAAAAGTGTTCTGTGTGATTTTGTTTACATAAAGCTAAAAGAAACTCCCCACTGTTGGGCTGGGATGTAGCTCAGTGGCAAAGCACTTGCCTGGCTAGTACAACGTCCTGGGTTCGATCCCAGTACCAAAAAAGAAAAGGAAAAAAAAAAAAACTCCCCACAGTCCAATTATGGCATAAGTTATTCAGAGAAGAAAGTAGGATTTGTGATTAGAAGGTCCAAAAAGGTGTAGCTACAGGATATGTTCACATGCTGTAGGTAAAGAGCATTTTTTAAAAGATTTAAAATTATTATTATTATTTTGCTAGTTCTGATAGGCTTGGGCTTTGTCTCTGAGCTTCTTTTGCTCAAAGCTAGTGCCCTACCACTTGAGCCACATGAGCCACAGTGATATTTCCTGCTTTTTCTGAATAATTTATTCGAGAGAAGCATCTCATGGACTTTCCTGCCTGACTTCAAACCAAGATCTTCAGATCTCAGTCTCCTGAGTAGCTAGGATTACAGGCATAAGACACCAGCACCTTGTGGCACCTGTTTTTTGTTTTTGTTTTTGTTTTTAACCTTCTAAATGTAGGTATAACCTATGGGTGAATGTTTACCATGCGCTAGTAGTAGGTACAGCTCTGATGTTCCCTGTTAATCTACATAGCTATGTAACTGCTTACCTACATTACCAACATCCTCACACTTTTTTAACTTCTTCACACCAACTTCTCCTGCCTATTCCAAAACTTTATACAAATGGAAGTACACAGGATGAATTATTATTGTATTTGGATTCTTTTTTTCTTTCAGGCTTTGGCACTATCCATCCTTGAGCTTTTTGCTCAAGGCTAGCACTCTACCACATGAGCCACAGCTCCAATTACAGCTTTATTGCTGGTTAATCGGAAATAGTTTCATGGACTTTGTTGCCCAGGCTGGCTTTGAACTATGACCTTAGCCTCTTGAATAACTAGGATTACATGCATGAGCCAATGGCTTTTAAAGGCCAATACAAAGGATGTGTTATGTTTGCCTCTTACTAGTAGTCTATCCTTTTTTTTACTTTGTATTAGTCCATTGTATCAATATATTACAAAAAATTACCATGTAATAAAGGAAATATTACTACATATTATGATGTGGATGAACTTCTAAAAGGTGGAAGAAAGCTGTTGCCTAAGACCTCAAGTTGTATTATCTCATTTACATGAAATGCCTAAGATAGGGTGAATACAGACAAGTAGATTGCTAGGTGACTAAAGATGGGGTAAGAAAGAAAAGGAGCCCAAGTTTCTTTTATGGGTATTGACATAAAATTAACCTAATGTGACAATCCTAAAACTCTACACCCAGACCACTGAATTCTACACTTTAAGAGCTTTAACGAGATGCCAGTGACCTGGGCCTGTAATCCTAGTTACTCTGGAGGTTGAAATCTGAAGATCAAGGTTCGGAGCCAGCCCAGGCAGACAAATCTTTTCTCCAATTAACCAACAGAAAGCCTGAAGTGAAGCTGTGGCTCAAACAGAGCACCAGCCTGGAGCAAAAAAAGCCAAGCGACAGTGTAAAGTCGTAATTCAGGCCCCAGTACTGACACAAAACAAACCAAAACAGCCAAGCCTTAAAGTATAGAAAGTATATCTCAGTAGAGCTTTGAAATATTGCTACTGATTTTAAAAGTGTATGTTGACAAACTAATGCTTTCCCTGGAGGGACACACTACTGCCATTTCTATGTATCACCTCTCCCAAAGATAAAGTCAAGTGTTTTTATCAGAGGCTGTTGGATCTCAGGGCCAAATGACCCCTCCATTCCTCTCACCCTATCCCTGATGGGTGCTGAAAAATTAACAGGAGCAGGACCTAGGGAGCTTCAGGCAGAGGGAGTCAGGGATGTGGAGATGTAAAGGGCAGGCCAGGATCCTGGGGAGAAGCAGAAGGTTCAAAGGGCAGGCTGGGTCACAATACAAGGCAAAGTGGGCAGCGATGAGGACACAGGCCATGGATACACAGAGCCCCACCTCCCTTTGGGGATTGTGGTCACTCAACTCCGGTCATTTCTGAATCTTTTCAGTTAAGTGGTTTTCCTCTCCACTTCACTCTACAGCTTCAAGCTGTCCTAACTTTCATTTGGACTTGGAGTCTCCAGCTTGGAAGAAAAGGAGAAATAGAAGAATTTCTCTTCTGGCCTGCTGCACTAAGTTATTGAAATATACAGGGCTGCCTGGCAAGTTCACAGGATTCAAACTCACTGTCTAAACCAGGTCACACCCACACAGGGAATTACTCAGAGCAAGGGCCAGCCCTCCAAGGGGTCTCAAACACAGCTGGCCATCCAGCTGTAGCCAGCCAGCTGGAAGTTAAGGCCAGAGGCCTCTGACTGTGGGTCTTCAGGACATCTTGTGTGCGGAAGGGGCTGGGCAGGGGGCTGGCTGGGCCATCAGGCTGGGCCAAGTGTCTCCAGCGAGGGTTCTTTAACTCTTATTGAGCATCTTGACTCTGCTATTATTACCAGACATCCCATTCTTTCCCTTGAGCCATTCATTGTTTTCTGGCTGATTTTTTTCAACTCTCCTCTGTATTTGATGCAATTAAAGTAACTGCTCTGTGCAGACACCCCCTTAGCAATACTCAGACACCGGGCTTATGAGAATGTTTGAACATAGTTACAAAATTCTTCCCCACCAAGAGCTGGATGTGCTGTTTCTAAGCCAATAAATATCTTTTTATAAAAGGAAGCTGGTGATTCATTCTGGGTAATTGTCAAAGAATGAATCCCAAATGGATCCTGTTGAGTGTTGCGCCAATATTCCTCTACTGTCAGACACTTTGTTTTGCCAAAAGCAAGTACCCTTCCTCTATAATCACAAACGCCACGGATGGGCCTTCCGATAAGGAGCGCTTGCCAAAAGTTCAAATGTCTCCTCAAGAGCTGGCAACAACTCGCTGCTGGCACCGTGCTCAGGCATTAAGATAGCATAGATGCAGCTCATCCCAAAGAAATTTTACTCTGAAATTATCTTCCAAGAGCCAGTGTAAAAGCGTTTTATTAGTGGATGAGTGCTGTGTGTGTGGAGTGCGCGCGTGCGCACGCGTGCATTTCTAACTTGCACAGCTGTGCTCCAGGACTGGAACATATCTACCCCATGTGTCACTTTAACACTGTGAAAAGGACAGAAAAATAATTTACAGATGTTTGGGGTGGGGAAATGGCTTCTGTTTTCTATTTTACACAAGTCAGCTGCTGTTGAGATCAGGGCAGAAATGGCATTTTTTTTTTGTTTGTTTGCAAAGTGCCATGCAATTCGAAGGGTTAAACACAGGATGCTGCTGGTTCCAACTGAGGCACTCCAAATGCTCCTGCAAGAGGGACTCATTAATCGTTCCGTCCTCCTGATGGAAGGAACATCCTCTGGGCCTCTACTTTAGGGATGGAAACCAAATTAAATCAAGGCAAGATTAATGTCACGAGAAGGATCTGCTATAGGGCTGTGTCTCTGGTCCAGAGAACGAGTATATGCACACAGCCATTGCAAATACAATCTTTTCCAGTTACACAGTGTGTTGGGATTCACTGTGACACGGTGGTACCCAGCCAAGATGCCATTGATGCCAGCAGAAGCTGGAATGCGCCAGAGATGTCCATAGAGCTGCCCATGACCAGACTAAAGTTCTTCACTGGCTACAGTGGACCCAGGGCAACAATTTCTTAAGATGCAGGGATCTTAAGGTTGGGATATCATGATTTCAGACAACACTATCTTCCTGGCCAAAATTGGAGATTGATCTATAAAAAATAGTTTTTTCTAGAAACCTTTGTTAGCTGTTGGGCAATTGGATATGGTTCATCCTAAAAAAACAACTAGAAGTTTAGTTACAGGTCTTGTGGAAAGTGGTGCAGATAGACAATATCATAATACCTTTTTTTGTTAATGAAGGGGAAAACAATCTGGAAACAACAATCGATAGCAGGTTATCAAGGGGAAACCCTCTCTGGCATCTTGAATTCCTGAAAGTGTGTTTCAGTTAACACAATATATTACATGAAAACAGATTTCTCCCCAGATCAGCCTGGGCTGTAGTCCCTCCAGCATTACAGTCTTCTCCCTTTCTTCCCTCTCACCATGATGACATGAGGCTGGAGGTAGACTTCCTCCTCGGATCAGAGCTCCAATACACTCTTGGAACTAGAGGAAAGCCCCACCTCACCCTGCCCGTGAGCTCCTGCTTCTCCACTATTAAAACCAACCCCAGGGCAGAAACCAAGTCCCTGTGCAGACTATTAGAGCTAAGCCTCATGTTGTCTGCTTTCCTTCCTTTGGGAATGGGGAACTCAAGCTCTCCGGGATGCCCTGGTGGGTTGGCATGGTTGGCTCTGGGATGTCTGAAAGAAGCCACCACCTCTGATGAAGGTATTTACCATCCTCAAAGACAGGTGTCCACAAATAGAAGTAGAAGCATGAATTCATGTGGGGAACTTACAGCTGCAAGATTCATCACAGGATTTCTAGAAAACTCACCCTTTTGAATTTTTATTACAGAACAATACCTAAATTGAGCCCTGCTTTTGGAGATTAGGCAAAATGATCTCTCTAGCCAGTGTGAGAAGGGCTCCATTTGTAAAGTGAGTTCTTTTTCATGTGTTTCATGTGCTTTCATGTGTGGAAGCTGAGTGGCCTTGGCTAACTCTCATAGCCTCTCTGGGCCTTGGAATGAGGATAATGATGGTATTTTCTTTGTGGGGTGGTAAAAAGGGCCAGAGGAGTTGCTACTTAGAACAGTGCCTGAAACAGCAGACACATTATCTGTGTGTTAAATACATGGGCGTCTAGAAGCTAGAAGTTTCTAGAAGATAGATGTTCATGCTACAGGGGTCCTTTAGAAGTGATCCAATCCTTATATTCTAGGATCAGAGGTGATATTTGGCCAGAAGGACTCTTCACCTTACCCAACCAATCATTTTCTAGCTTTACATATTCTTTCAATGGTAAATGGTGCTGGCAGTGAGCACTTCTATGAGAGCATTCCTCTGTGACCAGGAGAGTTCTTTAACCACAGAGCAGTTCATCGACTTCCTATCTCTCCAAATCTTGCAGCTCAGAAGAAGAGGTACTATCTATTAAGGTCAAATTTCCTGTCCCTCCCCACCAATACCTGTCCTGCACCCTCAGTGCTACTCCACAGCAAAGTGTGGTGTGATCACGTTTTCCAGTGAGAGGTCACAAGAGGTGTAGAGGAGAGGAAGGAGGTGTGGGTTATAGGGCAACCAGCCACAGATCCTGGGGTGAGCAGCCCTCACACCCTGACACACATTAACACAAGTGTGGTCTCATCCATGGCAAAGGCCATGACTGCTGCAGGAGGCACTGGGGAGGGCTGTGTGCGGGTAAGGACGGCTCAGCTTGCCTGCACTAGACTAATTCCCGCTCCTCTGTGTTCATCTGACCAGAAGGGGCGGGATAACAGCCCTGGCCTGGAGCCCTGGTTGTTGTGAGTGATAATGCATTGAGCCAGGAGGGCTTGTGAATAATGGCAGGCACTGGCTGCCTCTGTTACTGTCCCACAATGCCATGGTCATAGTGCTAGAGGTTGATGAAGAGGCCATCCAGTAGATGGCAGGCCGCTGACAGCAGTGTGGGAGATCTGGGGGCTGCATCTATCCTCAGATCCCTCTAGAAATCAGTTCTTCAAATATCCAATAAGCCAAATCCAACAAATCGGCCAGCTGAGACCCATTCCGTTCTATTCACCCTCAGGCCAGAAGACGAGAAGACTCAGGCTGATACTCCAGCAGCAAGGACTTTGTTTAGACAGGAGGAGGAACTGGCCGTCACTAAAGATTAACTTTAAAACAGGACTAATTTGGCCTAATTGGAGGGAGGTAAGTCTGAATCACTTAAAACTCTGAATTAGACCCTATTTTTAAATTATATATATATATATATATATATATATATATATATATATATATATATATATATATATATATATTGTTTTTGCTTTCAAGCACATACAGTGACTCAAACTAGGGTGCATTAGTAAATGAATAAGAGTGATAATTAACATCTTGTCTCTTTGGAAGCCTCAAGCAAATGCTTGAGGAGAACATTTCTTTAACGAAAGGGCAAACGCAGACTTCATCCCAGCCCTCTCAAATTATTCCCAATGTTTGACTCCGCAGAGGTGTTATTAAATCAAGGGTCGGCCGGGCGTCTGAGGGTGGCAATGGAGGCTTTGTTTCCATCCCTCTTCAGGAAACGGGCTTTGGGGAGGGTCCAGGCTTGGAGAGCTCAGCTCAGTTCTCTTCAAGCTCTCTGCGTTTATTTGCCTCATGGCTTAGCTTTTTAAACATAAGGAGAATCCTTTAAGCCTTCATGTCCTCGTCTTGTCATTTATTACCACCAGGCAGCTACACTGGGGTATGAGGCCGATAAATCATTGGGTACGGAAAGAGACTACAGGCCGGATTAATTTCATTATCATCCCTGAGCAGATAGGTGTCGAGCTCAGCGACGTGACCATGAAGAGTGATGTTTTATCTCTCTTGACAGGCCTCCTGTGTCTGGCAGACAGCTGTGGTGCTTCTGTTTTCCTGTCCTGACTGTCCTTATTCATGGTGGTGAGTGGCTGCCCCCTTCCTTAGGGCTCATTCCAGGCTGCATGGTGGCTAAGGGTGCAGTACAATGGGGAGGTGTGCAGAGATGGGGAGGTTAGTAGCGAAGCCCCTTGGGAAGATCAGATGAGCTTGCTATTAGATGCAAGGAGAGAAGGAGGGGGCCTGCAGGTCTGAACCCCTGAATCTCAAGGTGAAGCCCTCAATTAGCTCCCCTCTGAGCACTGCTGCCCAGGAGGGTGGCACCTCTCATTTGGTTGCATCCACCCCTTCAGGCTCCTAGGAGCTTGCTGCCCTGCCATCAGCTGTGTGAGTTAAGGACCATGCCTGTGATCCCACACCGTGGGCAGTGAGCCACGCAGGGCAGCACACAATCTGGATTTGTGAGGTCTTTGCTAGCAAAAGCCCAGGATGGGACCCAGTCAGGTGTCACCAAACTGAGTCTGAGACGCACTCAGCCACGTGGCACACGAATGAGCTGCTTTCTGGGCCTCACTGTTGTCCAGAAAGCTTGGCTCAAAGTCTCAGCTGCTTTGTGTGTGTGTGTGTGTGTGTGTGTGTGTGTGTGTGTGTGTGTGTGTGTGTGTGTGTGTGTGTGTGTGTGTGTGTGTGTGTGTGTGTGTGTGTGTGTGTGTGTGTGTGTGTGTGTGTGTGTGTGTGTGTATGTGTGTGTGTTGTGTGTGTGTGCTTGTCCTGGCGCTTGAACTCAAGCTCTGGGCACTGTCCCCAAGCTTGTTTTGCTTTTTTTTTTTTTTTTTTTTTGCTCACAGCTAGCACCCTATCACTTGAGCCACAGCTCTGCTTCTAGCACTTTTGGTAGTTAATTGGAGGTAAGAATCTCATAGACTTTCCTACCTGGGCAAGCTTTGAACTGGGATCATCAGATCTCAGCCTCCTGCATCACTAAGATTACAGGCATGAGCCACCAGTGCCCAGCTTTGTGCAGGATGAAGACAGGGCCTAGAAAAGCCCAAGGTCCTCCTTTGGCTGACCCTTTTCTCTGGGGCTTTTGAGACATGAAAGACAACTGCTCCGTCTCTCATCTTCCTCAGCTCTGGAAAAGTCCCCACTGCTCCTGAGTGTCAATGAAGACCCTCCTCCCACCCCATCTGTCACACAAGTGGCCTGCAGCATCAGCTTCCCAAGCCCACCGGAAGCTCATTATGTGTCTCCACCTCAGAGATGCTACCACCCCTCCCCCAACCTCTCCCACCAGCTTCCATGGTCTCCCCACTTCCCGGGCTGCATCTATCCATGCCTGTGTTCCTCACAATTGTTTATAATCTGTCACCTACTATCTGTCTGTGATCTATCTATCGTCTATCGATCATTTTTTGTACTGAAGTTTGAACTCAGGGCCTTGAGCTTACTAGGTAGAAGCTCTACTCTCTACCACTTAAACCACATCCTAGCCCTTTTCCGCTGCAGCTTTTCAGATAAGGTCTTGTGCTTTTGCCCAGGCCAGCCTGAGACCACAATCCTCCGACTAGTTCAGATTAAGGTGAGCATCACCACACCCAGCCTCATGATCATCTCTTGAAACACACATTTTTCTCAATGCTTCAGCTGTCTTTCTACTGTCTTAGAGATAAAATGCAAACCCTGAGAAGCTGGACAAACCTGAAGGATCTCCGTTTTCCATTTTGCCTCACCCCTCATTCTGGCCTTTGCAAGAAGCCCATACTGGTTGAGCCGTAGTACATACACATCTATAAAATGGGGTTAGCGGTGGTTCCTACCTCATGGGACTGCTGTGGGATAGGATGAGCCAAAATAAGGGGAAATTGTGACTGATATCAGCACCAGGCCCTGGGCTTCAGCTATTCCTTGCTCGCTCTCTGCCTCCCCCAGTTGTGGCCAGTCTAAAAGTCATCTGTTACACATGTGTGCTCTCCCTTCTCTGCCAGATGTGCTGGCACCATGTCCCACCGTGGCAATCCAGGGGGCCTTACTAAAGGAAGTACCACAGACCACTGCAAACAGGAAATGTAGACTTCATTGGAATGAGGTCCTTGCACAAAAGGTTGCAGAATCCATTGTGGGCTCTGAGGGATGAGATGAGACTTAGGACACTTGCAGAGGTCACCAGCATGATGCACTTGGTACACAGCGGCCTCGGCTCTCCCAGCACACACGTGCAAAACCAGACAACACAGCCTGGCACGGTGGCTCACGCCTGTAATGCTAGCTACTCAGAAGGCTGAGATCTGAGGATCGTGGTTCAAAGCCAGGGCAGGAAAGTCTGTGAAACTCTTATCTCCAATAAACCACTAGAAAACAGGAAGTGGCACTGTGGCTCAAGTGGTAGAGCACTAGCCTTGAGCTGAAGAGCACAGGGAAGCACCCAGGCCCAGAGTTCAAGCCCCACGACCGACAAAAAACAAAAACAAAACCAGACAACACAGTCAAGGTGAAGCTTCCGCTCTCAACTGGAAACTGAAGCCTTCCAAGAACAGGACACATGACAAGTATGTTCTTCTGACAAAGCAACTGTGCAAACTTCTACCCAGCAATGACCAGTCTGCAGACCATTCCAGAAAGTAGAGACTTAAGCACTGACAGCTCACACCTGTAATGCTAGCTACTCAGGAGGCTGAGATCTGAGAATCAGGGTTTGAAACCAGCCAGGGCAGGAAAGTCTGTGAGATGCTTCATCTCCAATTAACCACCAAAAAGCTGGAAGTAGAGCTGTGGCTTAAGTAGTAGAGTATTAGCCTTGAGCACAAAAGCTCAGGGATAGTACCCAGGTGCTGAGTTCAAGTCCCAGGGCTAGCACAAAAAAACCGAACAACAAAAAGCAAGTGGGGAGAGGCTAGGACTGTGTGCTACAACTGGGCTAGGAGAGGAGGACGGGGCTGGGGAAGGCGTGGCTTTACCTCATAGTGGCCAATGGTATTGAGCTTGGTTATTCCATCTTCCAGAATCACGGAGGAGCTGTCGATATCGAGAAGTTCTTTCTGTCGTGTCCCCACTTGTAGTTCTGGAAACCAGGGTGCGGGGGGGGGGAGGGGAGAGAAGCATTTTGTTTACTTTGAACCTCATCATGAAGAACCTGAACTGTGTCTATGGTGCTACTTCTAAAAGTGTTACTAATAAATACATAAAAAGTGAAGAAAGTGGTAAAGCGCCGAAGGTGAGTTGACATAAGCCAGACTGACTGAGCATTTGAGTCACGTTCTGGATTGGGTCTGGGGTGCTGACAGAGCGGACGGCTTTCTCCAGAGTCACAGGCTGAGGCTAAGCCCAGGGGTGATGACACCAAAGCTCAACACATGTGTCTTCTGTGGGGCTGCATGCCTCAGACTGATCCCCACTACTGGTGTATGTGTGTGTGTGTGTGTGCATGCGTGTGTGTGTGTGTTCACCAACAGAGGCTGGATATAAATGCTCTTCACAGGAATGTGCATGAGCAGGCCCCAGTGCTAATGTACCAGCAGCACAGGGTGCAAACGCTCCACAGGCTGACCACCTTGTGCCCTCCAGTCAGCATGTGGTCCACCTATGCTTTCATTTCCTGAATCTGCACCGTGCTTTATGAATTGCTGTGTTAATATCAACTCCATACTCAATAGGAGAGATTGCACACAAATTTGGACTCCTGGTTTCTCTGTCTTTTTTTTTTTAGAAAATAAATATGGCAATGGTTGCGTGCCAGTGGCTCACGCCTGTCGTCCTAGCTACTCAAGCTACTCTGCCCAGGCAGAAACGTCTATAAGACTCCATCTCCAAAATACCCAGCAAAAAGCTAGGCTATGGGAATGGTTCAAACAGTGCCATCCAAGCAAGGGCAGCACTCTCTGAATTCAAACCCTAGTACTGGTACACACACACACAGAAGTAATTCCAACCCTGCAGCGTTGATGAAACCCTCGGCTACCTCCTTCGTTGGTGAGTCTTTTCTCAGTAAAGCCAGACTTCAACAATTCCTATTTTGCCAGGCAGTCACCCTCTGTACTTAGATACTTCCTGTCCCTTTGGGCATCTGATTGGTGTGCTCTGCTAAAAGAAGTCTGCTTCTGGGGCTGGAGTTTAACTCACATTATGGCTAGCTTCCAAAGCTTTGCCTCCATTTTTTTTGAGAGCAGCCACACAGAAGTGTCACACGGCTCCTATTTACGTGCTCCCCATTTGCAAGCAGACAGCACAATGTCACCGGCTTATTCTACCCCTGCCTTCCAACTTCAGGGATGCTTGATTGGCACACCTTCAGGGGGAGGGGAGGGTCGCCCTCCGTGGCGGGGCTGGGGCTACTGGGCTGGTGTACCTGTCTCCTTTGTGATCAGAGCCACACATTTGCAAGCTAATGGAAGTTGGTCTAGATTGGTCCTGGTTTCCTGGCTGGTGCTGTACCCCTGACCATGCATGGAACTAAATGAGCTGAACCCTCCTGGGGCTGCTCCCCCCAGTACGCCAAAGGAAGGGACCAGAGAAGCGATGAACAAAGGCACCTAAGCTCCAGCCCCCCCCCCCCATTTGTGGGCCTCCCTGAAATTTCTCAGGCTCTGCCTGAAGGCTTTTCTCAATGGCTTTAGTAGGAGGTTTGATTGGAGGGGGAGGATTTTAATTGCCTGCTTAGTCGAGGCCTACCACTGCACTTGGAAGGAAGATGAACCTTGTTACACTGTCTGTCACTACCGAGATTTTACTCTTCTTTCCTGTCCCATTATCTGCGATAAAATCCTCCAGCAGTCTCCTGGGAGGCTCGCGTGGAGCTCAACTTTAAAATGTTGATGAACATTTGAGTGAAGGAGCCCTGCTAGCTGGCTCACGCATATGCTCTCCTTTGCAGTATACCAATAGAACCCGCAAATGAATTCATAGCAGATGCTGCGTGGTGCTGGGGAGGACGGAGGATGCGGCTTAGTGCAGGGTGCGATTAGCAGGGAGGAAGATGACCTTTCCAGCCTGCTGGAGTTAACACACGGCGGCTGAGCCACCCACTAATGACACGCTCCGTATCACAACAAACAAACCAAATGCCAGTGTGAAATGCAACGCGCGCGCACACACACACAACACACACACACACACACACACACACAGGGCAAGGGGTTTCCACCTTATTGTACTTCTCCATGCAAGGTGATTCCATGTGATGTCAGGGTTAGCAATCTCGTGAATCCAATGTACAACTATTATATTTTTTAAAAAATGGCATCTTTGAAGGATAGGAAGAAGCAAGATGCTTGCACGAGAGCAAAGCAGTCCCTCGGCCCAAAAGGTGCCCTCAGGAAACAATGTAGGCCACCTAAGTGTCACCAAGCAGGATCTGAGAGCAAGCAGGAAGGAATGGAGGAGTGTGGGCCAGGACAAAGTGGCTAACTTGTCACCTTACCAAGACCAATTTCACTCAGCTGAAGTCCGTAAGGAGAGCCGTTTTTGCTTAAGAATGCTTGGAAAATCTTTTCTTTGGCTTGGCCTATGGTGTCACAGTCAAGAACGTTGACTGAAATATTCCGGCAGACATCTGCACTCTCGTTTTCTGGGATTTTTTCAAAGACGACATTTAATGCCTGCAAGAATACAAACAGGTTTCCAAGTCTATTAGATAATTGCGCTCTGAAAGGCATTCATGAAAAGACCCAAACCTCGCTGAGTCCTACTAATACCACTGACAGCATATTAGCAAATACCGTATCACATTATACTGCTTTAATCTTTTCTCCATAATCCATCCCTTTCAGAGATAATGGGAAGGAAAACACACAAAGTTAAAACTCGCATTACAGAGCAAGCATTGACTAAATCTGAGAGGAAAATCCATATACCCATAAATATTGTAAAAAAATAAAAAGGGGGGTGATTTCTAGTTTCATCCTCAACAACAACAAAAAAGATTTGGAAAGGTTCACAATAAATGAGGGCAAAGTAGTGATTATCTTTCTTTTTATTAACAGAACCACAGAGTCTGAGAAGTGAAGTTCCAGAGGACAAGAAAGGTTACAGGGTCCCTGTAAAAAGTGACCAATGGGTCATTAATCATGGTAACAGTCATCTCCCCCTTCACTGACAACAGCTTCAGTCTGATATTCCTGAGCCTTCATTAAAATACTGAGCTCCTCACACTGTACTATGATTCCTGCATGAGTTTCACTTGAGTGCCTGAAGTTTCCTCAGTAAACATTCTCTCCAGGCAGCAAAAGCTGAGGATCCAGGGCTGGGAGAAGACAGGCCTGTGTGCTATATACATAGGAAAACACACGTCTGGACCATCACCACAGGAATCCCAAAGCCTCTGCATTTCCCTCAAGTTCAAATACACAGATTTAAAAGAACTGAGTTTTTAACCTACCACAACTCCTCCAGGAAACAGATGCAGGGAAGAACCCAATGTATTTTGTAAAATAGCAAGTCTTAGACACCTTGATTGCTACAGGGTCCGAGTAATGTAGGTATGGTGTAAAATACAGAGTTACTTCAAGGTTTTGTTTTCTTTCTTTCTTTCTTTCTTTCTTTCTTTCTTTCTTTCTTTCTTTCTTTCTTTCTTTCTTTCTTTCTTTCTTTTTTCTGGTACTGGAGCTTAAACTCTAAGTCTTGTGCTCCTTCTTGTTTGGCTCTTTTGCTCAAGGCTAGAGCTCTACCACTTGAGCCACACCTCTACTTCTAGCTTTTTGCTGGTTAATTGGAGATAAGAGTCTTTTGAATTTGTCTACCTGGGCTGGGATTTGAACTTCAGCCCTCAGATCTGAGCCTCTTGTGAGGCACCAGACATTTCAAGTTTTTGAGCCTGGCTCAATGAGGGAATAAACAAATAAGCAATATTTGCTTAATATTAAGAAATAAAATATTAAGAAATAAAAACACAAATAATAAGAGAGATTGGGGATATTTATGATCATCCGAACTTTAAAATGCATAAAGGACTGGAGATGGAGCTCAGCGGTGGGATGTTTGTCAGTGTAAGCCCTGGGTTCCACCCCCAGCACTACACAAACTGAAAATATCCAATAAGATGCACAGAGTAGCACATGCCTTCTAACACTGTTATAGAGATGAAGGGGGCGAATATACTGCAGAGGTGCCAGGAAGGGTCCATGAGGGTAACAGTCATCGTGATTTAAGGTCATTACTGTTCTCAAGAGAGAGCACTGAGGCACAGAGAGACCACACAACTTGCTTCAGAGATACAAACAGCAGAGTCAGGAGTCAAGACCTGGTTTGCCTGTGGTGTTGGCCCCATGACCACTGGGGCTGGTGTCCCTCCTCCATCACCCCGGTCCTGTGGATCCTCCCAGGCCCAGCTGCAGCCCGGGAGTTCTTTGTGAGCTCCTGTCTTACTTAGGCCAGTTGTTGGCAGAGTCCTGAGCTTGTGTTCCAGTGCATCTGCGACTGTGCAGAGACCTGTGGGGCTGGGTCCCCCATTTCTATTGTGGCCTCCTCATGGGGGCGATGAATAAAGCAAAGCTGTTTCACAGGGCACCTGAGGTAACAATGCATGGAGATTCCCTTTGAATCAGGGACCCAGCCATCCCAGCTTGAGTAATAGTTTTATAGGTGTTTAGGAAATAACATTCTATTACCAGCTAAAGGGCACTCTTGTCTTTAACAAACACCTCTTTATTGGCAATAAATGTTCTTAAAAACCATACCCAAAAGGAGAGGTGGGGGGGGGGGGGGGAAAGAGCCTTAACTGCATGTAAAATAATGTAAATCTATGACTACCTCCACAGCTAGATGGGTAGAAATGAAGTATTCTACAGTGTCCATGGGGAATTCTGAGAGGAAATTCAGACACAAATTGATTTGTGTTCATTTTTTATGCTGCTAAGACTTACTGCTTTAACAGCAGTTTCCTGAAGCATGAGCATAGTGTGTGTGTAGAGATCTGCCCTGTCATTCAAAGCACCCCTCACCCCCAAGGCTGGAAAGTCCACCCTGGGCCTCCCTTCGGTGCTGGACATCACGGGATCTGCCTTTAACCACTGACCAGGTAGAGGACCTCACCCCCCCCCTTGGGAGTACCCCCTCCTGGCCCTCTGACCCAGGCTTAGTGGCCTCTTTGGTGGCAGGGGTGACAAGGAAAGACACCAGTCCTCTTCTCAGATCATCCACAATACAGTTAGACACCTATGGGAAATCTTCAGCCTGCAGGCACACCTGGCACCTTAGCACTCAAAAGACCCTTGGGTAGACAGGACAGGAGGACTGAGAACAACACTCTCCATGCGGCCGCGTTCTTTTCTCGTTAGCAGCTGCAGGCATGTGGCAGGACATCCAACTTCTCTAAAGTTTTAAAGTTATCGTTCCTGTCCCAAAGGAGCAACAAGATTGCCAAATGCTACGAGCCCTCCTCAGTTTTCATGGTGTGTATTAGTATGCATAATCTTAGAAACAGCCCCGGGAAGTAGAGTCCAGTGTTGTTACAGAGGACAGACTGGTGCACAGAGGTTAAATCAGATGCCCAAGGGTGCCCAGCAAGCCAATAAGACATGCTAGCGCTACAGTATAGGAGTTCATTCTTGATATCCACAGGAGGGTAAGTGCTTGAAACCACACACTAGCCCCCCCTTCAGAAGTGCGTCCCTCTTTTGGGAGAAGCTTCCCCTGGCTGTCAGCAAAGCTGAGGGGACATCCAACAGGCAGGGCCCACCAAGGTCAGGAGCACACACAATTGGTGGCACTTCCCTGGGTCTCCTTCTATTCCACCAGGGACTGGTCATGTGACCAAGCTCTAGCATTCTCCCCAAGAAAGGGGCGAATGGTGCTTGGAGCTGTGGCAACTATCCTGTGAACAGGAGGGCTGCAGTATGAGGAACACAGAGGTAGTGACCCAAAGCTCAGCCTTGGGGCTACTCTAAGATAGAATCCCGTGTTCTTACCATTCCAAACACCATTAGCTTTTTTTTTTCTTTCTAATAGCTGAATATACCCAAACTGATCAAGTTCACTTCATTAAGGCCAAGGTAGCTAAATTCACCTGTGGTGTGCAGGGCATTACAGGTGCAACCAAGTAGTTCCTGGCACTAGTTCTGCTGGATGGACTGGCTGACTGGCAGGACGGTGGCATGAACATAAATTGCAAGGCCAGGCTGAGTAGGGTAAGGGTGTAGGGGGAGCTTTAAGGGTTCTGAGAGATACTGCCTCTGCCTTGGAATAGAATACTTGAAGGGAGAGAAAGGAAGACTATTTGAAGGAGCATACATTTGGATTGGGACTTGAAAAGAGCTCTAGGACAAGAAGGAGGTCTCTGGATATGGAGATGTTTGGATACTAGTCTTATTTAGATCGATGAATGTCAGGTTTTAATATTTATCTTGCACGGTCAGGTCAGGAAGTCTAGCAAAAGAACTCTACTTCCTTAGTGTGGAAGGCAGTATGGCTCACTGGTTTAGAGACACTTGGTGTCCCTAAACAACCACCTGCCCTCCGAGGGAGAAGCCTGCTACTACTTTTAAAGGGAAAAAATGTCAAAGAAGAAAAGGAAGCAGTTCTAGTTCCCCAATAATAATAGCTAGTACTTATTGAACATACTGACACTGGGGTCACAACAAGAATCTATCCAGACTCTCTTTCAACTGAGAAGCCAGAAAGGCAGTGAGCTGTGCTGAGGTTCTTAGAGAGGTGAGGAGAGGATCGGACAGAGAATTGATGCAAGAAATTCAACCTCCTGACCCTGGTCGGTTTTGAACCTCACAGACACCACTGGTCCCCCAAACCAGGGACTCAGGTACCAGCACAGGCATGTTTGCAGAGCACACGCTCACTTCCCATCCTTGGCTGCTAGCTGTGGTCACGTGGTCGATTTTTGGCCAATGACATTAGGTGTGTGTGTTCTGTGGCTGCTCTTCCTTCAAAGAGAGCTGGTGACCTCTGTCCCCTTCCTTACATCCCTCCGAGGCCCTGCTATAGGAATAAGGAAGAAAGCTGGCACCTTCGACCAAGAGGGGGCTTGAGGACCAGAGAGGAGGAGGAGCCTGGGATTGAAGAGGTCCCAGAGCAGAGGTGCCTGCCAGCCTGGGCTCTTTACCCCACAATCTCAAGGACAGAATCGGTCACTTGCTGCTTAAGCACAACTTGTGTGCTGCATAGGACGAAAGCCGGTACTGCCCAGGACGACCAGGAAGACAAAGCCAGCTGGAGACGTGAGACCCAAAGCGGACAGGGAAAGACCCAGAACTGAAAGACCAGGTCCTTTGGTCACATATCTAAAACCAGCCTCTCAGAGGTAATTGTTCAGGTTTATCATTCTCCATCTGTCTGTACCTGCCCCAAAGGATATTATCTGCCATTGGTTGTATATGCCCAGATACATGAATTATTCTTAACATTTTTACTAATAACACAAATACATAGGGGTTTAAGAAATGCATTTTGAGCTGGGTGCTGGGGGCTCACACCTGCAATTCTAGCTACTCAGGAAGCTGAGATCTGAAGATTGAAGTTCAAAGTCAGTCCTGGCAGGAAAGTCTTGAGATTCTAACCTCCAATTAACCACCCTAAAACAGGAAGTGGAGGTGTAACTCAAGTGGTAGACCCAACCCAGGTCTTCAGTTCAATCCCTAGTACTGGCACAAAAATGAAGGAAGGAAGGGAGGGAGGGAGGGAGGGAGGGATAGAGAGAGGGAAAGGAAGGGAGAGAGGGAAAGGAAAGGAGGGAGGGAAAGGAAGGGAGGTAGAGGAATGCTTTCAATCAACTCCTCTATATTACCCATCATCAAACCTACCACTTCATGGACCTAAATGAGAACTTCCTCTGGAGTACAGCAAGATCGGCGTGCATATCCTCCTAACAATTTATGACTATTTATGGATGAGGAAAGAGGGTGAGTGACTTGCCCAAGGGCACACAGCCACTCTGTAAAGTGGCTCAACCCAGATTCAAACCCAGAACTGTCAGACCCCAGCTGCCACAGCACCTGCACATGGAACCATATTCCTGCTTCATTAGTGTTGTTCTCAGCATCCCTGAAAACAATTTGGCAGCTTCTGGTATTGAGGCAAGGAAATGAGGCTCTGTGTGTGTGTGTGTGTGTGTGTGTGTGTGTGTGAATCAAAGGTGGGGAAGAGGCGGTTTCCCCGTGTGTGTGTGTGTGTGTGTGTGTGTGTGTGTGTGTGTGTGTGTGTATGTGTGTGTATCAAAGGCGGGGAAGAGGCGGTTTCCCTTGGGAAGAAGATGGTCTGCCTCATTAGTTGCTTTACCTTCTTGCTGGCTAATGAGGGCAGAGAGGCTGCTGTATCCTGACTGGGATGCATTATAATACCTAGGAAGTAATTGTCAAAGAATTTATTATGAACCAGCAACTTCACTGTAAACAGTCTTAGAGTAATCATTGCTTTCATTAAGTAAAACCTATAAAATATACTTCTAATTCCATTTCAGGGCCAAATGAAAGGCAAGAGCAAAGTCTGCTTCTTAGAGCAAGCTCAGAAAAGCATCCAAGTTTTCCAGTCTGGAGTCAGAGGCCCTGGCGGTTGTCACCTGGGCTCTGGGCCAACAGGCCTTTCTCCACACCCCAACTGGTCTTCCCCCAAGCTTCCTGGATCTAGGGGCTCCCTTACCTCTAACTCTACAATGGCAGGGAGGGGCAGAAGATGTACAAAGGTGTGCTGTCAAGCATGGGGCAGCTAAAAGGTGGGGAGCAGACAAATGGAGAGAGGAAGGGTGGATGGATGAAGACAGTCATAATCTTCAATATACACACATGAAACTAGAACCAGGTAATTTGAGGGGATGGGGGGTGTTGGGAGAGATGTAGGAGACTGATGGAAGGGTGATATTGATCAAGATGCATCATATTCATATATTCACATGTTGAATTGGAACCCCTCTGTGCAACTGTTTCAAGGTAATAAATTGAAAAAAAAAAAAAAAAAAAGAACAAGAGGATTGGAGATATTTTCCCCAAACGTAAGTCACCCTCACCAATGTTTCTAAATTTAGCAGCATTTCCAACATTTTTCCCTAAAATAAAGTGAGCAAAGCTATCTAATTTAGCTCCACCCAATTTCTCTCAATATTTTCGCTGATTGTCGTTGTTGAAAAGAATCCCATGAGTTTCAGGAAAAGGCACTAGTGTAGGCTGACATGAACCTTTAATAAATCATCATGGAGGCATTACGATTTCTGCAGGCGTGGCCGCGTGCAGTTTTTTCAAGAATTTCAATAACCTTGAGTTTCAGATTTGTGGGCAGTGACAGGCTCTGCCATTGCTATGTTCCCAGAAGCAGAAAGAGACCACATCTTTTTTAAGTAAGAGTGAGAATTTGATTTTTTTCCCCTCTATTATGTCAAGTACAGACCAAGAGTCAAACCTTTTTGTGAAGGGCTGGGTAGCAGACATTTAAAGCTTTCAGGGCTCATAGACTCTCTGTTGCAGCTTCTCAATTCTGCCATTGTAGCGTAGAAGCAGGAAATGCATCATCATGACTGCTTTCTAATAAAACTTTATTTATAAAAATAGTCTGGGGGCCACATTTGGTCCACAGGCTGTTACAGGTTGCTGATCCTTGCTCTAGTGGAAGGCTACTAACTGGCAATGCTAAAAGTCAAAGCTAGGATATATTTTTTATCACCATTTGAAATTACCATTCTCTGAAAAGCACACATATAAATAAGGACTCTAACAATGAGATAATAAAAGTCACATCTGAGCCAAAGAAAAGAGAATTAAATACTTTTGTACTTCGATAACTAAATTACATTTCTAATTCCAAGATTATAGGTGTGAGAAGAAAGACCGTGAAGAGGAAAACCATTTTAAAGCACTCAAAGTTAATTTTTCATTTTCTACAGCTTGCCATCAACTGGGGAATGACTTACCTAACATGATTATAAAAAATGGTTTCACTCTTTGATCAGGAAGCTAAGAACACTAACTATGAAGTTAGTAATGCTTTCAGGATTTTGTTAAGTCATACTGGAAATGATTTGTACTATGGTAGAAAGAAAAAAAAAGAGCTCAAGAATTGTTAATTAACTTCCCAGTTTCTCCACAAATGCTACGAGTATTAAAAACAAGATTGTTGAAGTGCAAACATCAGGATTTAATGAACAATGGGATGTAATTGAAGTAAAAGAGAATGCCTTAATCGGGACAGGGGGTTGTTTAATTATGAGGATAATGGATCTTCCGCAAGGACAAACTAAATGGAATCAGAGGAGCTGGAGAGAGGTATGGTCGGAAACACGTAGATGAGAAACTTGTGTTAGGGCTAGCCAGTGTTCTGTTGTATATGAAATACTTTATTAAACATGATCGTCCCCAAATAAAAACCTCTGGGGAGGAAAAGGCACTAGTGTAGGCTGACATAAACCTGTAATAAATCATCATGGAGGCATTACAATTTATGCAGGCGTGGCCGCGTGCATTTTCAAGAATTTCTAATAATCTTGAAGACTTGCTTATAGATATGAGAACGAGTGCAATATTCTGGTTGTCGGAACACTGTTTCCCAGGGTGCCGAGATGCTATCTCTCAGATACAGCAGATTGGCAAGCTCATTTCCTGGGTTTAAGAGTTCAAAAAACCATTTCTCGCTTAACTTTGATTACAAGTCAACCTTCTCTTGCTAATTCAGCAACGCCTGCTACGAGTTATTGGCTTTTCTCATCTCCTCTGGAAAGTGAGGCAGCAAATGTCCCTTCTCCCATGTGGTCCATATTCCTGGAACTGAAGTCCTTAAGCCTTGAGGCACTCTGCTCAAAAATCAAGCCTTTAACAGGAGGGAAAGCCAGGGAGGGCCTGAGATGCCTTGTCAAACAGATGTCAGCATGCCTGTGGTTTTGCAGGGGGGAAACACAGCACAGTGCTGGGTCTCTTTCCTCTTCTGTCAAATGGGAATACCTGAAAATTGAAGGGAATCTAGGGCGCTGTGTGGACATAGCCTTTCCTGGTATTTATTAGAGCGGTCTGCCTTGCTGAACGCCAGTCTGGGGTGTCTGGTTGGTTGCTTAGAGAGTGGCTTTGTGGCGCTTCCCTTAGATGGAGGGAAGTCAGGTGTTTTCCTCCCAAAGTGCAAGGAAAAATGAAAGCATGCCTGCACAGAGTCCATTTGTTAGTACAATGATTTGTGCATCGGAAATTGGCAGGATGTCCTTATGTTCTAGAAAATACCTCACACCTCAGGGAGACGGCATCCTAATCTTAGAGGTGTGAAACCTAACTTTTAAGGTTGTTAAAGAAGGTGCCGGGTTTGGAGGGTGCCGTGCGTGGAGGTCTTTTCTCAAATGTGTCCTGGCTATGGCCCTAGGCTGTCATTTCAAGTTGCTCAAGCTGCTGTTGTACATTTGAACTTTCCTTGAAAGAACACACACACACACACACACACACACACACACACACACACACACACACACACACACACACACAATCATGTTTGCTCACCACACCTTGGTTTCCAATTACATAAACCACCTCAGGCAAATTTAGCAAAGCAAGACTTAAAAACCCACAGGGTGTATATCCTGAGAGGTTGAGGAAAGGGAGGTAGGAAAAGGGAGGGGGAGGAGAAAGGGAGAAAATTAGAAATATGATGGTTCAGGCTGGGAGAACTTGCCTGAAAGGAAATGAAAAACCTTAAATTTTTTATATTGACCTTCTGCTAACGTTTTGTCACACAAGCTTAGATAGGATCATGTGCCTGCTCTTGAGCTTCTAGTATAATCAGACACCATGAAAGCGACGTTGGGACAAGGGCCAATAAAAAGCATTAAAAATCATTCTTCAAGGCTAGGCCCTCAGAAACAAGAGGCTCACCCCTTTCCAGCCTCAGCTCTATCCACTGGCAAATCCAAATTTGCAAAGAAACACATAGATTTAATTTTCCATTTGCTTTTCTCCCTTGGGGTTATAAAGGGGGTAATTTTTTTTTTCAAGAGTCAACATGAATTTCTCTAAGATCAAGTAACATTTTGATGATGAGTAGAGTGCTGACAAATCAGAAACACATGGTCTTAATTGACTGTGAAAGAAATAATGTTTTGAAATGAAAGGGAGAGAAAGCGTTCAGAAGTGAAGCATTTAAAGGACTCAATCCCCCCCACACCCCAAATTTGCTTCAGGCAGCTGACTTCTTCCCCACCCCTCCTTTTCTCTCTCTTCTGTCTAGGTGCAATGTTTCTGTGAAAATGCTACAGCACTGGATCCCTGTTTCCCACCCCCCCTACCCCCCCCAACCCTTCCTGGGCCCCAACCTACATTCATTGCAAGCATTTCTCTTTGGCAACTGGCTGAACCCATTTTACGTTGTTATAACAAAATACCAGCTTCACCTGGGGCTGAGGATCACTAACAGAAAGAGGATGATTGAGTTCAGACTTCTGGGAATCGAAGAGAATGATGCTAGCTGGCATCTTTTGCCCTTGGGCAAGGGCCACAAGCCGTACCGTGCAGGGTGCACAGCAGTGAGACAAGAGTGAGAGAGCACAAGGGGAGAAGGGGCGCAGGAACAAGCCGAGAAGCCGGCGGATTGCAGCGACAGAGGCTCACAGCTCCTATGACCTCATTCTTATTTTCTCTGAAGTTTGAACTCAGGACCTCACATTTGGTAGGCAGGGCTTCTACCCCTTGAATCATACCCCCAGCTTTTTGTGCTTACACCACAATCCTAGCTTACTGAGATTGAAGGCATGTGTCACCCTACCTATTTCCCCTATCTCTATAGCTAAGTCTTGAAGGCCCCACCCTAAGCTTTCCAGGCTAGAGCCACAGTTCCACTTCCAGTTTTTGAGTGGTATTGAAGATAAAGAGCTTCTTTTTTTGGAGGGGAGGAGGTGCGGTCGTGGGCCTGGGCACTGTCCCTCAGCTCTTCAGCTCAAGGCTAGCACTCTACCACTTGAGCCACAGCGCCACTTTCAGCATTTTTCTTTTTGCTTATGGGGTGCTGAGGAATCGAACCCAGGGCCTCATGCATGCAAGGCAAGCGCTCTACCACTGAGCCACCTCCCCAGCCCCAAGATAAAGAGTTTCACGGGGACTCTTCTACCCTGGCTGGCTTTGAACCATGACCCTCAGATCTCAGCCTCCTGAGTAGATAGGATTACAGGTGTGAGCCACTGGTGCCCAGAATCTCCACCAGCTTCAAATAGCATTTTATCGGTAATTAAACTTTCCCACAAATTTGGTGAAAACAAACCATATCCAAATGATACCAAGAACCTTTGGAGCTGCTAAGGTACTCTAAAGTAAAAGCATAAACATGTTCTAGGTTTGGACCAAAAGCCTCTGTCTGCAGACAACTCAAGAGAGTCCTGAGAAAGAGGAGTCCATCCACATCTGAGCTTTTGTTCTTCAGGGTGGCCAGTGGTGGTCTACATGTTGGATGCACACTAGAATTACCCGGAGAGATGAAAGCATGTCTCCATGCCTGGGCTCTGTCCCTGACAGGCTCAGTTAATTAGGGAGGGGCCTACACAGGTCCATCGAGATCTGCATCTGCCCACAACGCTGTTCCATCAGGCTGAGTAAAGCTTACCGGCTAGGTAATGTTTCCTATGCCTCATATAATACAGGTTTTCTTAATCTTTAACACACCCCATAACACGGGCAAGTACCAGATCATCTCCATTTACCCCCAGGGAGACTGAGGCCTAGAGAAGCCTAGAGATTTTGTTCGGTGTCACACAGCCAGCTAGAAACAGCGGTATTATATGAACCTGCCCAACTCCAGAACTGGAGCTCTTAACCAATACTTCATGAGCAGTGGCCCAAAGAGCTGGCTGGAAATGCAAATTCCCACACCACACTCCAGATTCCCCAAAGCAGACATTCAGGTGCTACCTGGCAGTTGGTGTCTAACAAGCTCTCCAGGAGACTGGGGTGCATGATACTCAAGTTTGAGAATTACTGTATTACCTCTCAGGTGCAGGATCAGAACTCTGAGAAAAGTTCAACTTCTGGCCTCTCAGATGTCTCCTGAGCACAGGGCCTTGTCTGGCATGACAACTGGAAACAGCTGGTCTATGGACCATTTCCCCACCAGAGGGCATAACCAGTCATGGTCCATAGCTATGTGGTGCCTTCTCCAATTAGGAGTGAATTCTTGCAGGATGACACCAACCAGGACTCGCCATGCTGAGCGAAGCCACGAGAGTCTTGGCAACTTAGTGAGCGATATCTAAACCCCAGTGGAATCTTTTCCTCCCTCTCCACTAACGAGATGGTGAAGAAGCCCAGAGTCTCCAGAACACTGAAGATCAAATCCAAACACAGCAACCTTGTCGCCAAGTCCATACTAACAGTGAAGCTTAGAACATTCCTAAGTAATTCTGGAGATCCTTTCTATGCAGGGTTCCCTCTATGAAATACCTGAACGTGTCCCAAGTTGATCTCTTTACTTAGGGTGGGTCATGAGTAGGTGGAGTGGGAAGGGGTTAAAAGGAAGGTATCCAGTGGGTGAAATCCATCAGCAGCCAGCTCATCTTCCTGTAGTGATTTACAGGGCTTCTCTAAAAATATCTATGAGATCACAGTACATTAAGTGCATGACACCAAACATTTGTAACTAATCCATGAAAATAAAGTAAGAGCGTCATGTTGCATGGGGAAACGCAGTGGAATTTGTCTTGTGTTATCGTTCTAAAATAAGACGGCCTCAATTTGGTTGAAATATATCTTCACACATTGTCTTCCCAGAGCTGAGCCATTTGAGAAATTCTGATTGCAATTATAAGTGCTGAATAGGGAGCACTTTGTGTTTCCTTTGCTGCTGCTGAAAAGCTATCAGCAATCCTGATATTAAAATCTTTGGAAATTGATGAGTACCCCAGGCATCATCACAAGGCTTTCTCCCCCCAATCTAAGTAATTAAAATCTATTATGTGCACACGTGTTAATATTTTATCAACTACCGCTTTTAATTAAATGTATGAGGAATCCCACAATAGGAAAGATGTCAGTTCAGTTTAAGTGACCCACCCCTTTCCCTCACCCTCTCTTCCCCAGCCAGACTCATGATAGAGTCTGAACCCAGCCCTCAATGGCAAACATACCACGGTACTGAATTCGGGAACCTGCCACAGCAGCCAGTCTTCGTTGAGGGTGTACAGCGCTTTGCATGTGATGACGTCCACCGGACCCTTGTTTATTTTCTGGTTCAGGGTCGTCACCAGCAAGTAGAATGGTTCTCCAACAGTCTCCTTGGAAAAGATGCACAAGTGACAGTTAAGTTAGCTTTTTGCAGAAGCCACTGCATTTCCCAAAGAATTAAAAGTTTCCATTTATGGCAGTATGACAGGAGACAGGAGGCAGTGTTTTCTAACAATCAACATGCAACTCCCAAGAAAATACGTATCTCTCCAACTGGGATTGGAAGTCAAACTCAGGAAACTATGTCTTCTTCGCAGTGCGCATGTGTATACCCTCTCATGGCCTTCCCCTGTAGTTCCCTGTTAGTTCATGTTTGAGTTCATCTATGGTGGCCAGATGTTCACCCTTGGCTAATGCTTAAGAATGGCTAGTCAAGGTGGAGATTCAACTTTGTTTACATGCTTAGTTAATTGCTCTTAACAAACCAAGACGAAACGACATTTTAACAAATGATTTGCAATTACCTTAGGCAACAGGGATGAAGGGAAGAATATTTTATACCTTGCGCCAAGGAGGCTGTGTTTTGGTGTCAACAGCTTTTCCTAAGGGGTGTGGCCATCTCTTCCACTATTTAGAGGCCTGTCTCCTCCCCCTGTGCCAGGCCTGACTCTTGCCATTGGCAGACCCTGTGGGGCAGTCCACCCTGGGCATCTTCACTAGTACCCAGCCCCAATGGTATAGTCTAGACCAGAGCCAGTTCCGTGTTTTCTAAAGCTTTTCCCAAACATCCTGATGGCTTCTATCCCCAAACTTGGGCCCTGTGTATTTTGTCCTGGTGGTGGGTCTGTCTCCTCTTCTGTTATTGAAATGCCTCAAACTTGCAGCCACACTTAAGCAGAGCCCTCCCAAAGGCACATTGCCCTGGGTCAGCTTTAAACTATCTGCTAAATAAACGTTCCTATGATCCCTGGCCATTAAGACCATATGTGAGGGAGAAAGAGCTGTGATCAGGGCCAGGAAGTCCAAGTACCTTGGTGGTGATAAAGGGCTGAAAGCATCCCAGCTACATAGTTAAGCTGAGTGGCCAAAGGACCCAGCTTGAATGAATTAGCTACTAGCTGTTTTTAGTCTCCACCTTCCCTACTTGGTCATCTTCCTCTATCCTACTATAACACATTTGCCCTCCTCAGTCCTGGGCTCCTCTTGCCTCTTCTGTTACCTTCCATCTAGCTTGTCCTGCCTTCGCCTATTCCCTTCCCTGCATCTCTCTCCCCTGCTGATACACTTCTGAGTTTCTTCTTTAGCACAAGATGGAGGGGGAATGTTCAAAAATTTCCAAGGAGAGGAGGCAAAGGGAGCAGTATATGATATCTAATTCTCATAAGAAACTTCCTTTATTTACTGGTTCACAGCCTCACCACTCTTTGCTCTTTTCCCCACCCCCACCCCCACCCCCTCCCAGGCACATCCTGACCACAAAATGAGAAACTCACTGTCTTCCTCCAGCACAGCTCAGAGACTCAGCTGAACGCTCGTGTGCCGGGGCTGGATGTGCCCCAAAAGGTTGAACGGGGGACAAGATGGGCTCTCCTTAGAAACTCCGTGGCTGGACTGGGAAGGTGGCTTAGTGGTAGAGTGCTTGCCTAGCATGCATGAAGCCCTGGGTTCGATTCCTCAGTACCATATAAACAATAAGCTTGAAGTGGTGCTGTGGCTCAAGTGGTAGAGTGCTAGCCTTGAGCAAAAGAAGCTCAAGGACGGTGACCAGGTCCTGAATTCAAGCCCCAAGACTGGCCAAAAAAACAAAAAACAAAACTCAATGGGTCCAACGGGATCCCCTTGGTACGCCCACTCAACTGACTTGTGTGGAGAGGAGGTCTAGGCTTTTGTAGTTTTGAAACCACCACAGGGTGAAACCATGAGGTTTCTTGTTACCACCGAACACAAGACCTAGGTAACTCATAGCTGCTGAGAACACATGGTAACAGACAGGGATGACTCTGGTCCTAGCACACGGAGGGGTGGCTGCGAGCTGTCAGACCCTGGCATTGTTTGTATCAGCTGTGGGACCTGGGGAGAGTCCATCTATTCTGTGTGCCTCAATTCCCCCCAATGTAAAATAGTCATAAGGACACTCACCCCTCAGGACCATTAAGGAGATTAAATGAGATAACGTAAGCAAAGCTTTTAACCTACTGTCTGGCATAGCCCATAAATGACCAATGATAAATAGATTATTGTAACATTTCCCAGCAGGCCTTGCAGTTTGGGTGAGGACATTACCTGGACCTCATAGAGCAAGTGCTGTCCAGGGGGCCGGGCAGGAGGACAGGGCAGCCTCTGTGCAGCCCTCCTGGGCACCTGGGTGCGGGTGCCAGGACCTCAGCACCAGAGGGAATTATTCCAGTGAAAGCGAAACTATCGCCAACTGGCTAGATGCCACTTCCGCCCGGTGCTGTGCCACCCCCTCGCCACCCAAGTGCTCCACACACTCTTGAATCAGCACAGAGAAATCTTGACCCAGAATGCTTTGCTCAAGGGGGTTGTTTGGGCTCGAAGCCCAGATTTTCAGAATACTTCACCCCTTTCATGCCCAAGAGCAGTCCTTGAGAGCTCAGAAGCAGAATCCAAGATCCCAGTAGAAAGAGCTAGAAAGGGATTTAAAACCAATGACAACACCCTTCTTTTGGTGGACGTTAAGTGGATCCCCAGAGGTAGGGAGCCAAGGCCAGAGTTGCTTTTCTGCTCCCCCATCTCGCAGACGGCAGGCACATTGGATTCTGAGACTCAGTGGGGGCAGGAATCGACCTTTAAGAACCAAGACCTGGTACCTGGGTGAGAATCCCCCATCATTGCACCTAGCCACAGCAGTTATGACTGAAATGAAGTAAAAGATGCTCACCCCAGAAATAACTGTGTGACACCTCCCCCAAGCCTATGATGATGGATACCAAGTAAACAGAAAAACAGGCAGATTTCATTAATCTTAATAAACGGGCATTGCCTTGGGAGAGGCAGGAGTTGGTAAAAAAATTTAAAAAATATTATGTTATCTCCTTGTAAGATTGCATTAAACATTAAGCACAGCCTATTTAAAGTGCTGCTTTGGGTCTCAACTTAAATAATGCTGTTAAAACCTGTGGCATAACAGTGTATCTTATTCAGAGTTTAATTAGATTTTGGAAACTCACTGCAAATGCACAGTTAGGCTGTTTTGCTAGAATCTGGATGGCTGGTGAAATGCAACTGAAGAAGGAATCAGAACTTTCTATACCAGGGGCCACACGGGGTTGAACTTAGATGGAGTCAAGAGAATACCCTTAATTCTGATATTAATATTTTATAACAATAATGGCCAGCGTCTATGGAGTGCTTACTCAGTGATAATTGCATACATGCTCTCATCTGGACCTCAAAAACAGTCCTACAAATATTCTTTTGCCAAGTCTACAGGTCAAACAACCAAGAAAATGGCAAAGTCTAGTGGGTTCTGAGGCTCACTTTATTAACTATGGAATCTGTGGAAAGTTTGCATTCCCCTTTCCCCCCAGACGTAAGATGCAATTATATTACAACCACATTGGAACAGTCACTCCAGCAAAGAGAATTCCGAGGGCAAAAGACTTTGGGGATTTGCTTTAATGTAGAATGCCTGGTGAAAATGACTGTCATCGGCTTTCAGAAAATGGGGGTGGGTGATGAGTCTTTGTAAATGTTTCAGAGGCCTTGGAAACAGTTTGTTCTCTTCTGTATTTGAAATACTCTGCCTCACTACATTTTTTTTTTTTTTGTGGCCAGTCCCGGGGCTTGAACTCAGGGCCTGGACACTGTTCCTGAGCTTGCTTTTGCTCAAGGATAGCACTCTACCACTTGAGCCACAGCGCCACTTCCGGCTTTTTCTGTTATGTGGTCCTGAGGAATCGAACCCAGGGCTTCATGCATGCGAGGCAAGCTCTCTATTGCTAAGCCACACTCCCAGCCCTCACTACATTTTCTTAAATGAGCTGCTGGGGCTCTGGGTGTTAACGAATGTTAAGGGTAAGAAAGTGGGCTCACTTGAAGAGTCTTACCTGAAGAAATTTCAAATGAGTGTGGGCAGGCCATTTTTGCTACATTTGTAGCAAAAATTATTTTTTATTTTCTTCCTCTGTCTGCTTCCAGGAAGGGACCAGGATCAAATACAGTTAAATGCTGACACCATGGAGCATTCTGGACTCTTCTTGGCAAAGACACTGGTGTCTGCTAAAAATAATCACCTATTGTCTTACCTCTGACCCTGGCCAAGGGACATGGTGACACTTACCCGAAGAAAACCAGACAAGCAAACAGACATCCAGTTTGTGAGTAGTTTTTCCACCACAGACTCCGTGCGCCTTAGCATGAGTTTAGGCTGCATGTTGCTAGATTGTTCCATCAGGTCCCTGGTCAGCACCTCCAAGATGCTGGTCAGGTAGACCAGCTTGGTTTGTAGAGCAATGGTTAAGAAGGAAGCAAACAGACACCTGTTTAAAAATAAAGCCTCCATTAAGCATCAGCCCTGAGTGTGGCTGGGTTACTAATGGTTTCTAGAGAAGTTCACTGAGGCAAGGAATGCTATCTTATGGGTTACTCTTATCTTCAAGTCCTAAAACTGCACAAGAAGGTTGTTAACATCATGACATTTTCTGTGCTTACACTAAAGCATTTAAGTGTTTAAACAGCACTTAAACTAAAGAAGTAACAAGAAGTGAATCTTCTAAATTTTCAGGGTATTTTTAAAATTAAAAATAACACTTCTGCTTTTTTTTAATTAAGAATTTGGTGGGGTTTTTTCATAGTGATGGGGGTTTTCAGGGTTTTTGGAGAGAGTTGTTTTGCACATGTATATCTCCAAGATAGAATTTGTGTTGGAGGGCTGGGAAGGTGGCTCAGTGGTAGAGTACTTGCCTTGCATGCATGAGGCCCTGGGTTCAATTCCTCAGCACCACATAAGCAAAAAGCCGGAAGTGGCTCTGTGGCTCAAGTGGTAGAGCGCTAGCCTTGAGCTGAAGAGCTGAGGGACAGTGCCCAGGCCCAGAGTTCAGGCCCCACGACTGGACCCAAAAAAAAAAAAAAGAATTTGTGCTGGAGCACTATGATGTGAAATCCAAGATATCCTAGCTGCATCACACCCCTAATGCCGAAGTTCATGTTTAAGTGCAGGTAGTAGATTGGAAATAAAATAAGGAGCTCCAGTTTTATTTTCTCTGCTTAAGGGCTTTCAAAATATAAAAGAATTGCCTTACTACCTGTCCTTTACTGAGAAGTTTTTCTGCTTTTCTAGAGTATGGATGACAGTAACCAGGAAACTTTTATTGCAGATCAAGGCATCCAGGGCTGTGAGGCTTTCATTCTTGTCATTGGCATCTCTGTTCTAGGGGGAAAAAAAGAACGAGAGAAAAAAAAAAGAATATCATATAATATAATCTAAGTGTAAAGTTAGAAAGTAGATTCACAATGGGCTTTTCCAAGACAATGAATTATTCAATATTGAATTCATGATCCAAAAAACCCACAATAAAAGTTCAAAATAATCATAATGGAGATGATAATGATGATGATAGCACTGTGAGAGTCAGGCAGTCACTGGGCTAAAAATGAAAACTTAGAGACTTACATGCATATCTTCAGTGAAGATGTGTGTGAAGCCACCTGACTGAGAGGAAGGAGACACTTTTATTATTCATAACATCCAAAGGAAATGAAGAATGTATTTTTTGCTATAATACCCAAGTCTGTTTTAATAAAGTAGAGTCGCTATTTGCTAATCTGAAGAGACCCTGGGCTTATGCTCAATGCATACTCTACAATACATAATAAATAATTATTCAGCTCTCAAGAAACACCAGTGAATTCAGAAAGCCTCTAAGCAGAATAAATATTACTGCCCATCAGTCTCCTGTTGGGTAAGTGAAGGTATCCATCCCTTCACATTTTAAAAAAGAATTGACTCAAAAGTTAAAGAGGTGGTTGGAGAAGTTCATGTGAATGGCAGACTACTCCTCAAGCAATTTACCTTGTAAGGAGAAATCTTGAATTTTACTGGTAAGTTCGCACCAGTCTTATAGCCAAGTAGCACCTGCTATCTCAATATGCAACGTTATCAAGAAAAGGTAGAATGCAGTGCATAGAATCTAGAGCCAAACTTCTTGGGGTCCAGTCCTGGTTTTACCATATATTGGTCATGTGACTTTGGACAGTTATTTAACCTCTCGGTGCTTCACTTCCTTCATTTGTAAAATGGGGACAGTAATGTTCCTATTCATGGGCTAAATGTGAAAATGATGTGAATGAGTGTTCAGAGTAAGTGCTTGAAACCAGCTATTACTGTTCTTATTCCTAACTTGTGGCAGGCTAGACCACAATGCTATTAGCCCACTGGTTTGGAACTGTGTTTCTATGTATTATGCTATGTAGCTCCCGAACATAAACTTGAACGTTTGAGTTAAAAAATACATCATAAATCTCCTTGGAATGAATGATTATATTTGAAAAGCATATTGAGGAATACTTTTAATGAAAAACATAAACACTGAGATCTTTTTTTCCTTTCTCTTTTTGTAATAATTGAAACTGTAGGTCTATTTTTATAAATTAATAAAGTAAACTTAATGAAGAATAGTTTGAGAAGACTTTGAACTATTTTGACCATAGACTTCTCCCCTAGTCAAAAGCAGTAAAACAAGGCCTGGATTTGCATTTTCCAGTCCCAAATACTTTCCTACTGAATCAACTTCATCTAAATGACCAGTTTAACAGCGTTGATTCTTAACTTTAACTAGTGAAATGCTGCCTTGACTGACTGTATTCCAAGGCTCTTTCCTCTTTTCATTCAAATTTCTCTCTTTCTGGAGATTAGATCCTCAGCTTACCCTTATTTCTTCTCCTACTTTCAGGTGGGAGAGAGAGAGAGAGAAAGAGAGTCATACAGACAGACAGAGGGTCAGAGACAGAGAGACAGAGACAGAAACAGAGGTAGACAGAGAGATAGAGACAGAGAAACAGAAACGCAGAGAAAGGAGCCAATCTAATGAAAAGCAAAGCTTTAAAGCCAAGACCAGGCAGTAGGGCCAAGAAGCAGGGAGCTGGTGATCACTTAGCCTCTTTTAGGAGCCAACAATTCCTCTGTTTTGCCTACTACTGGCTGGTAGAGGTTGATCTATCAAGCCCTCCTCTAATACCCAGGCTCCAGGCCCAAAGACTTAATTCCCAATCAATCAGGAAAGTGTTTAATTAATATGAGGGCTTATCTGAAGCCTGACATGCATTTTAAATGGCAGTGTCCCAATATAATGTTGCTCTCTTCTTTTAATTATTACAAATTCAATTGTGGCTTAGGTTTTTCTTGATAGGTTGTAGACAAATTTATACTTGTTTCTCCTTAGGTCCTCTCTTTCAATGATTTCTTTTTATGGCTTTCCAGTTGCCTTTCAATATTACACATAATTCTGAATTAAATCATTTTGGTTCCTTACAACTATTTCTCTTTCCTAAAATGTGTCACTGTTGCTAGCACTTTTTTTTGGGAGACACTCAACTTGCAACAGAGTTCTCTGACACTCATCAATCTGTCTTGCTTTTGATTACAGAATTTAGAAGACAGGAACATTTCTTTTTTTAAGCTACCGATGACTCTATTCAGCACTTAAGGGCAATCATTAACTGTAAAAGCCCACACAGTACTCATGTTGATGGTTGAAATCTCTTGTTATTTTATTGCTGCTAAATTCTTAATGGGGATCTCAGAGAGCTGGGAAATAGGACTCTTTCAGGTAACCTTTGTGGAGACCCCATATGTCTTCCTGACACAGAAACTTGGCCTCTCCTCTTCGGCCTCCCCTCTCCAGACAGCTGCCATAGAAATGGCTATGGCATGCAGCTGGGAAGCTGGCTTAGTGGTAGAGTGCTTGGCCTTGCATGCATGAGGCCCTGGGTTCAATTCCTCAGTACCACATAAACAGAAAAAGTAGGAAATGGCACTGTGGCTCAAGTGGTAGAGTGCTAGCCTTGAGCTGAAGAGCTGAGAGCCAGTGCCCAGAGTTCAGGCCACATGACTGACCAAAAAAAGAAAAAAAAAGAAAAGAAATGGCTATGGCAGCCAATGTCCAATTTTGGTCTCTGGAATTGCTGGAGGGTAAGTTTTTAAAAATATAAGGACAAAAAGCTGAAGTTTGGTTTATAGCCTTCTTGAATACAATACAAAGGATTGTGTTTGGCCCCAAATATACAGCAAATGTCTCATGAAGGTAACTCAACCTAGAGACCCAGTATCGCAGAGCATGGTGTCTGCTTCTAGAATTATAGAAAAAAATTGCTTACTACATGTGTTTGGGTTTCTGAACTCTAGGCTTCTGGCCAAATGTAGCTGAAAAGTTTCTGGTAAGGTGATGATATAAACTCTCTCTCTCTCCATCGGCCTGGAGAGATTTCTGGCTTTGGTTAAAAGTCTAGATTTAGATAGATACGGTCATCAGAGTTGATGTGTTCAGAGGCTGGGTCTCTCTGTGGTCACCAATTCTGGACCAGAAGAACAGAAGCAATATGTCAGAGCTGGGGTATCAAGACGCGAGGTGATGAGACAGGATGAGTGCGGACCTTGCCAAAGGCTTTGGGAGGGTGAATGAAGAAGGCTGGGTGGGTGGGTGAGGAAATGGAGGTGTCAGAACAGAGGTGAGATCTAAACCCCAAGGGCTCCATAGGCTACCCCTTGCAGATCCAGAGCAATTAGTCAATCATGTTGTGCAGCTATTTCTACTAACTGAGGACAATACCCAGTGTTGAGTTAAAGAAAAACTGCCTAGCAGAACCCATTACAACTTTACATTGCTAAAAATGCCTGGTAGCAACTCAGATTCTTTACACGTCTGATTTCCTCCCCTTTGGCTGGTCCTACTTTTCATTTCCAATTGAGAAGTAATAGTGAATAATCTAGTAGCTGCAATGTAAGTCAGGCAGATAAACACAACAAATTAGCCAGCCCACAATTTATTGATTTTTGAATGAATTAGCTCACTTCCCAGCTACAAATTCAGTTCCACACTGGTAGTAAAATAAAGCAAAAATCATCACTCTGAACTTCTGTCCCTCCTAGGTTTTCGTTACCAGACAAAGAGTAATCACCAGTGACCCACTGCTTGGCTTTATACTCTAATCAATGCAATTAATAATTATTTTCTTTCTTGCTTAGCTCTAACTTAAGCCAGTATTTTGCGCCAAGTGTATTATCTACCATCTCCTTGGAACTAAGCGCCTTCATTATTATTCAAGACTCAACCTTAGAAATATGATCAATGCTCTTTTACCTCGGGGAAGAAAGTTCTCAGAGCAAAATGTTTATAGTCAAGGAAAGGAACAGTTCCAAAACTATCAACCACATCCAATTTATCCATCTGAAGCTCAGCAAAGCCTGCAAAACAGAATCCCAAGAGCAATATTTTAACTCCACGCACAATGGATAAGATCTTCTGCTGTTTTGTCTAACACAGACTATGACCTTGGTTTTCATTAAGGAAGAAACAATAGATAATTACTTGGTTGGCTGCAGAGAAGAGCTGAAATAAAACACAAAGCCCGGCCCAGGTCCTGCTGTTCAGTTGTCTCCTATTATACAAACAGTTCTCATTACGTGGCCCTCTCCGTGTAAGGGTAAAAGTTAAAATAAAAGTAAAATGAGCTTGTTTTTTTTTTTTTTTCTACAAATAAAGAGTTTGGAGCCTACCATCGCGTATCTCCTTCCGAAGTTCACTCTCCAAGAGCTCTAGCTGTTGACTCTGTTTGCGGCTTAGTTCCTTTGATTTGTGCCTGGTCACCCCGACAGCAGCTGAGGAGACAGAGATGCTGGCTCAGATGGATGTGTGAACTTAAAAACAAAAGCAGGTTGGGCAGTGGTAGCTCATACCTTTAGTCTTTGCTACTTGGGAAGCTAGATTGGGAGGAGGATGGTTTGAGACCAGCCTGGGCAAAAAAGGTCACAAGACTCCCTACGGGAGAGCTGGATGTGGTAGTGCACCCCTGTAAAGACAGCCCTGCTCTAGACAGATGCCACCCAGACACATGCCTGGGTAGGAAGCGACACCCTATCTCAAAAATAACCAGCAAAGAAAATCAAAGCTGGCAGTGGATCTGTGGCTCAAAGTGGTAGAGAACTAGCCTTGAGTGAAAAAAGCTCCAGGACAGCGCCCAGGCCTTGAGTTCAAGCCCCACAACTGACAAAAAAAACCCAAAGTTGGAGAAATGGTTCAATGGTAGAGTGCCTACCTAGCAAGCATGAGTTCTTGGGTTCACTTTTCGGTGTTACAAGCAAGATGATGAGAAAAGGAAATAAAGGGAGGAAGGGAAGAAGGGAAGGCGAAATCAGAGAAAAAAAGAAGGGAAGGAGGGAGGGAGGGAGAGAGAGTGTATCAGAGTAGAGAGTACCATTTATAAAAGGAAAATTTTCCCAGTGACTGTTATTCTAAAGAGAACGAAGCTAAAATGCAACAGGGAAAAAAATTCCACTCATTTTAAAAGTGAAAACTAAATCAAATAACCTTCGCTTGTAGCCAAAGATCCCAGCTGGCTAAAAACTAATGAAGTAAGTCAACTTTCCCTCCAGCCACAGGCCACTTATATTGTTCTATAGTTTTTTTTCAATGTTTCTAAACATCCCTGGAGAAATAAAGTTGTGTGGCAAATGCTGAAGGAAACCAGATGGATACATAAGCCGAACTTGCACAATTCTAACAGGATGACACAACCGGGGAGCCACAAGAGCTCCAATATCTGAACACTGTTTCTCTATCTCATCTTGTTTCCAACCCTATGTTTGAGTAGGTAAACCGAGTGGATTCAGGAGCTTGGGTTTATGTGCATATTACTTACCATTTATGTTATCTTGGGTAAATTGCTGATCTTCTTTGTGTCTTGTCTGTAAGAGTGTCTACCTTACCATTATGTTGAGAGGCATATGGAAAGTAGTTCAAACACACAAAAAATATGAAAAACTTAAGTCTTTCAAAAGAATAAGTACTTAGCCAGGAACTGCCTATAATCGTAGCTACTCAGGAGGCTGAGATCTGAGGACTGCCAGCCCATGAAGAAAAGTCTGGGAGACTCTCATCTCCAATTAGCCACCAAAAAAGGGAAGTGGAGCTGTGTGCCAGCCCTCATTGAGAAAGCTAAGATACAGTACCCAGACCCTGAGCTTAAGCCCCAGTATTGGTACATGTGTACACGTACCCATGTATGCATACGCACTAAATGAACGTGCATGCGCGCGCGCGCGCACGCACACACACACACACACACACACACACACACACACACACACACACACACACACACACACACACACACACACACACACACACACACACACACACACACACACACACCCCAAAGTGTAAGTACTCAACAGTTGTCAGCTCTCATTATTATGCTAGGAAATCTCTCCTCTTCTAATAGAAATTACATGATTAAAGGACTCCACTATCAGTAGATATCATTCGAATCAGTGAATGATGCTAGAGGAAAAAAAAAATCAAGTACAGTTCTTTACAAGACTTCTTCAAGATGCTGGCAATATGCATTGTGCATCTCCCAGGAAGGGCTGAGAAGGCAGTTAATTTCCCTTCTCTGGAAGTGTCAGTGAGACATGGTTTCTCAGGCTGCACCACGAGCAGCACTAGCCTGGGCAGGCACAGGGAGCTGACAGGCCCCTCCACACAGCAGGGAGCTATTCCTGGCACAAGTCAATGAGATGCTCTGTAGGTGGCAGGCATTGGCCAGGTGTGTTTAGTGTTTTCCCTAATGATGGACTAAAGTGCATATTTAAGCTGCTGGTGACACATGCCTGCTGGAATATGCTGGGTGGGGGGTGAGCAGGGAATAAGAATTGGAAAGGGCTTTGCAGATACAAGCAAAACAATGTACCATATTTAGAACACTTTACCTTAAGGTACAGAAACAATCTCTATAAGCCAACTGAAGGGAGCAGAATGGAATGTCATGCACAGGTCAGAAAAAGACCACAGGACTCTAGTAAGCCACCTAGAAGACAAGACTCTCTGGTGAGGCTTGTGTACACAAGGCTGATTAATATCAGTGAGGTCATGAAACACAAACCAACATTTGGACTCTAAATAAGTTTTTTAGATGAAGCTACTACTTGATTAAAATATTAAGTCTAGCCAGACACAGTGGCGTAAGCCTGTAATTCTAGCTACTTGAAGGCAGAAATGGGAGGATTGTGGTTTGAGGTTAGCCTGTGTCTCAAAGTTTATGAAACTCCATTCCACTCAATGGCTGAGCGCGATGGCACATGCCTGTTATTCCAACTGCAATGACTGGGTGCAGTGGTGCACACTTGTTATCCCCAGTGACTCACGAAAGCGTAAGTAGGAAGAGCAAAGCATAGGCTGGCCCGAGCATAAAGTGAAACCTATGTTTGAAAATAACCAATGGAAAAAGAATCTGGAGGTATGGCTCATGTGATAGCGCTCCTACCTCTCAAGCATGAGACTCTGAGTTCAATCCCCAGTACAACCTAATTAATTAATTTAATTAAACTTAAAGCTCACAGAAGATTCCAAATGTATGGACAAAGTTGGGCAACTTGGGGAGATCAAAAAGAAAAAAAATATAAAATCATCAACAGGGCAAAACAGGTTCTTTGGAAAGTGTACATGAAAACTTTGGCCAATTATTCATACACAAAAACTTTTTCTTCACAATCATCAGAAACAATAAAAACAAGGGATTTTGAAATGGATGTATGTATGGAGAGATGGATGAATGTGTAGAAGGATGGATGGATGGATGGATGGATGGATGGATGAGGGAAGGAGCAAGCAGGTATTTCCCTCTCTTGCCCTCTATTTCCCTAAAAATGTTAGAAAGATAATCCTTATATTAACAAATACAAAGTACTACAATTTGTTAAAAAAAAAAAAAAAAGAAAGAAAGAAGAAGAAGAGACAATAGAATGAAAAGCAGCTCCGAGGGAGGGGGGAGGCTGGGAAGGGATGTGAAGGGTAAACAAAGGAGGAGGCTGCAATCCTTGGTAAGAAATGTACGCATTATCCTGCCCATGTAATTGTAACTCCTCTGTACAGTATGTTCACAAATAAAATTAAATTAAATTAAAAAAAAAAAAGAAAAGCAGCTCCGAATCAGAGGCCACAAACTGAATTATTGCAAGGACCAGGTACATAGAAGGGTTGAGTAATTCGGTGATATATTAGGAATGGTGGAGAGTATGGCAAAACTTCAGAAAGCACAGGCTGTCTTCTCTATGGAAATATACTGGGCTCCAATCATTCAAATCATTCAAACTCCCCCACACACACAAATTTTAAAACTTGAGTTACTTAATTTTTAAAATATAATCATCTTTGAAGTTAAAAAACAAAAGTTAAAAACTCAAGCAAACACACTGGGGAGCCAGATTTGGCCAGTGACAATGGCCAGAGGACCCTGTGCTCCAAGAAACCAAGGTGCACTACTATGGATGACATGGCTTACATTTCCAAAGTCTACTTCTGCCAGGAAAAAGCAGGTCCAGGTAAAGGCCAGAGGCTGTATTTAGGGAGGGGTATTAAGAGGCAGGATGAGATAGCCAAGACCTGAAAGTTCACAATCCCAGGAGAATTCTAAGGAGATACTGAGGATGTTGTTTGTTTTTTTCAGCACAACTCAAAAAACCAAGGAAGTAAAGTAGATGACATTTCCCAAACCCCAAGATACTATCTGTCATCTAACTTCATCCTGAACATTGTTTTCCTCAGAAAGCCCTCAACATGTACGTCCTAAAGTTTTGACTTGGGTTTTTAACCCATTAATACTTAATGGAAGCAAACCGCCCTGACCGCTGACCGCCTGCCTGCCTGAAGAGTGGCCCCAGGGACTCACTTCTCAGATAAAATTACACAGGGCACTTACCAAAAATGACAACCACCAGCAAGACCGGAAGCACGATCAGAAAGTACCACGTGGAAGGAACGGACTCCTGCTCAACATAGAGCTCCAAGTTTCCCAGTTTGACCTGATGGGACAAAAGACACCATTAGCACCAGGGAGGCTGAGTGCTGTAATTTCTCTAAGTAGTTTCTCCCAGGGTGGAAAAAAAATAAGAGGGGCCCAGCTAGGCAGGATATCTGAGTATTTCTTTTGCCTTCAACTCTGTTACGTTCTTTTTTTTTTTTATCCTTGATCCAATTATTTATGACTATAGATCACAAAGCCTTTTGTTTTTCAGTGCTAAAGATTAAACCTAGGGCCTTAAGGATGCCGGATAAGTGCTCTACCACTGCTCTACACCCAAGGCCTAGAAAGCTTTTTTGTTACTTTTTGTGTGTCAGTGCTGGGGCTTGAACTCAAGGCCTTGTGGTCTCACTTGGCTTTTTCAGTCATCTCTGGAGCTCTATCACTTGAGTCATGTCTCTCCTTCCAGTTTTTTTGTTGTTGTTGTTATTGTTGGTGGTGGTGGTTAACTGGAGATAGGACTCTTATGGACTCTTACGGACTTTGCTGCCCAGGCTGGCTTCTAAATGTGATCCTCAGATCTCAGCCTCCTGAGTAGTGAAGATGATATATGTGAGCCACTGGCTTTTAGTCAATAAAGCATTTTTTACAAAGATCTTGCAGAGCGTCATGTACCATGTTCACAAACACTAGATAGAATGTTCCTTCTTAGTTGTCCCAGCTCTTTATGGTAGGACACACTCCAGCGATGGGTCCCTCAAAGATGAAGGGAAAAGGTGAATTGCAGGAAAGTCTAAGTGGTGGAGGAAGTAATCATAACCAGTAGATTATTTGGTGTCTGAAGTGCTACCCTGGGTGTGCCAAAGACACCCCTATTTTGGGTTTCTGCTAAGATACGTCACCTCTGCATTCAGGGAAAGAGTGACAGCTCAGTTGTTAAAGGGTCTGGGGATGCTGCTTGCAGATGCTACAGTCTAAATGTATGGCTAGAACAAAAGCGATCAAGACTCATTAGGATTATAGACAATGGTGTGTTCAATGCTTTGACATTCAAACAACCACATGGATGCATTCCGCCAGCTATTTTGGAGGAATTATGCTTCGGCTGGCAGCACCAGCTTTGTTTATCTTCTATTTAAAGTGAAGATCTAGAGATCCATAAAAGATTCCGTTCCCTGGACAGCCAGGGAATTAGCAAAACTCAGGTAAGGGCAGCAAGTGGGCCTTCCAGGTGACTCACCCTAACTTTCTTCGAAGAGGCGGCGATACTGTTTGCATTCCTGATACCTTTAATTTTGCAAAGGATAGTAGTGAGATCTTGGTTTCGAGTAATATTTTCAAAACTGCAATTTAATTGCTTATTTTCCCCATGGAAGAGAGTAATTTCGATGTCTTTCTTGGAAATGTTGAAGTTGTCATTTTCTTTCTGTGAAGAATGGAAAGGAGAGGAACACATGAGGATACTTGTGGAAATTCACAAGCATAAGACACCTTTCCAGCCCAGGGGCAGGGCCCATCCACCAGCACGTACTTGGATTTTCACTTCCAGTTCTGAGTCAACCTCGGATTCTACTCGATACCCTGTAAACCTGGGGTCGTCGAGATATTTCAGCATTCCACAGTCTAGGTAGGTATCTTGAACTCTTAGCTTCACAGCAACATTTGTGCGTGCTTTGGAACTCTTTAAATTGGGGGCTAAAAACCCGCAGAAAGTTGATATACAGTATTTAGAGACCTGGGAGAGAAGATTAAAAAAATATGACCTGGAAGATCTCAAAACTGATCTCTAATTGCTAAGATACCCAGGCAACCAAACTTCTTCTTTCTTTTTTTTTTTAATTTTAATTTTTATTATTTTATTTTATTTGTGAACATACTGTACAGAGGGGTTACAATTACATGGGCAGGATAATGCGTACATTTCTTACCAAGCATTGCAGCCTCCTCCTTTGTTTATCCTTCACATCCCTTCCCAGCCTCCCCCCTCCCCCCTTCTTTCTTTTCTTAATGCCAGTAGTGGGGGCTTGAACTCAGGGCTTCTTGTTCTAGCTTGGCTTTTATGCTCAAGGCTGGTACTCTACTACTTGAACCACAGCTCCACTTCTGGCTGTTTATCTGGTTAAGTGGAGATAAGAATTTCATGAACTTTTCTGCCAGGGTTGGCTTTCAACCTTAAACCTTAGACTCTCAACCTCCAGAGTAGCTAAGATGACATGTGTGAGCCACCCAGCACCTAGCCCAAACTTCTTATTTGCCCATCATTTCTTCATCTGTACAACACTACTGACCTGCCAGGATTAAATTAGTTCTAAATTAAATTGAGATAAAGGCTCATTTGATTCAATGAGTGTGCATGAAATGAGATCATGTGCACAAATTCTTAGAAAGTATCTGGTGCCCAGGAACATTCAATACATGCTGATTATCCATAACATTATTGATCATATGGACAAGAATGAAAGCTGTCAGAAAGTTAGGCAATGGAAGAGAAGTGATGAAGAGAGAAGCAGGCTAGAGAAAGGGGAAGACGGGCTAGAGGTGGGGCTCAGTTGGTAGCGTCCTAACCAATGGGTAAAAGCATCAGGTACAAAGGTCTCAAACCAAAAAGATGAAAAGATGGAAAAGGGAAAGATGCTGGGCTTGGATATCCTCCATATCAGCCTGACTGAATCCAGGCCACTTCAGGGAGGGAGGAGAAGGGCTCAGCCCTGAGCAAGGCCAGCACCTGACCTGTTTGCGGCTGCCTGAGCTGAGTCACTTTGTGCTGGGGAACTTTCCACAGAGCGTTAGCAGAAGTCCCTAGCCACAAGGAGGAAAAGGTTTTTCAGGCATGACAGAATATAGGAGAAAAGAAAAGTCAAAGGGATAGTAACTCTCCAAGGAAATGAAAAGTGTGAAACCTGGAAGTAATGCACAAATGTTGACCCCTAACATAAATATATTGTCATTTTCAGATGTATAGAGAAACAAGGAGAGAAAGCTGGGGTATAAATGGCAAAGGCTGAAAGAAGTATGGGCTGGGGATGGATGTATCTTAGTGGCAGAGAGCTTGTCTAGTGTGCCTGAGGCCCTGGGTTAGGCCCCAAACACTATAGGACAAAACAATAAGAAAGAAGGTCAACAAAAACTCATGGAAATTAGTGTGTGATTCTTTGTGTTGTTGTTTTCCTTAATACCAGAGTATCAGAAAGAGTAAAAAAAATAGGGCCCAGTGGGAGAATCTGATACAGATGGCTGGTATTTGGACACACAAACCCTCCCTTCTATCCGTGTACCCTGCCAAACTCCAGCCCTGATTATTGCTTTTGCTTTCTCATGCTCAGATGACAGCCTGGACCATATCTCCACCTCCTCAGGAGCCACAAATCCAAGCTGGCCTTGTATCCTCCAGTAAGATAACAAGCAACAGGATGGTCCCATCTTCTTACCCCCCCAGACCCCTCAATCCATACTAGTAACCAGCTCCCACATCCTTAATGCTTTTGTTTGCTCTAATGTTCAGCAACTTCTCAGTTGCCTTCTCTGGCCATTCTATTTCCTTGCATTCCTAAGGAGGAAGCTGCCAGATTCGGTCCTTAGGTGCTCACGTTTCCATCTTTGGTGCTCTCACTGGCTCCCATGATGCCACCCCACCTTCCCTTAGACGATAATGTTACAAAGAGAAGCTGACCCTCTCTGCCTCACTATCGCCAGTCCACTAGGCCCACCCTGCTGAGATGATAGTCCAGTGGATTGTTGGGCTGAGTCTTTGTTGGTATCTCAGCCATGCCTGGACATTGGCATGGGCCTCCTCATTGGGCTTCCAATCCTTCCTCCTCTTACAATGTCTCCAAACTATGCTACGTACTACTGCCAAAACAAGATCTGTACCCATGTCTCTCTCTGCTCAAAGACCTTCAATAGCTCCCCAAGGGCAATGGGGGCTACTACTGGGTTAAAGGCAAAGTTTTTAATATGGTCCAATGTAGTCTCAGTCACTGCTTTCACCCATTCCTGACCCATTCTCAAGGCTCCAGCTGAACAGGGCTGAGGACACTCTAGTCATGAGCAGGTGAGAAACCTGTCCTCTAAACCTGCAGTGGCCTCCTGCTGCTTCCCCCCTCCAGACCCCACCACCCACATCCAGTCCTGTCCATTCTACTCCACTCCAAATACCAGTGTACCAGGCCGAGGTGGATAACTAGGGTTTCTGAGTTGGAAAGGATCAGAGGACCTAGTATCTCCTATCACCTTGTGCTGCCAACTTTCTATCTCTCTATAGATATGTTGTCTCACTTACCTTTAATCCCAGCAAGATATTTTTGCCCAAAGTAGGTAATCAATAAATTATACTTGATCCGGGAACAGTATTTGGGAAGGCAAGTTCAGGCCATTCCTCTGCTCAGAGGACCAGCTATGCAACGGAATATGTTTGCATCATGGAGACATGGCCCAGAGTCAGACAGGGAGAGCCAGGCCCTCGTCCAGAATCAGATAGGGTGATCTAGGAAGTGGCTCTGAAGTGCATCAGAGTGGATGTACGTAGGAAAATACGGTAAGGGTGATGGATCTGAAAGCTCTTCCACATCTAGGCCTGAACCACACTGGTCCCAAGAAGAACAAGGTCTAAGGCCAGCCTTGTCAGGAAGTGGTCAAGGGAGGCCCCAGAGAGGTTGCTTTCTTCACATTAAAGAAAGGGAGAAAGGGGAAGAGAGAAGGAGAAGAACATTCAGGAAGTGCTTAGCAGTGCACTTCGAGGCTCCGCATTGTCCATCACACCGCACCCCACCCCCCAAAACTCCTGGCATCAGAAGCTTCCATCATGAGGCTCTCTCAGGAGAACTGAGCCATGGGTGAGGACCAGACCCCTCCTAGCTTCCACTGAGGGAAGATGGAAAGCAAACGAAGGCAAGAGTCGATGGAAGGCACACCAAACCCGGTCCAAGAGACAACGGCAAGAAGGAGAAGTATGATGGGACCTATGGGAATGTGGTAAGTCATCTCACCTTCCTGCACTCGCCCCTGCTCTGTGTGAAATGGAAACACCACCTACTCTTCACAGAAACGTTCTTTATCACACCTCAACCCTCCATGAAACATTTTCACCCAGATGCACAGCATTGTCTCATTAACGGGACTTGCCACAAATCACACCAGGAGCCAATGGCAGGTCTTGTCATAGCAAGTTCGTTTCTCTTCCTCTGTTTGGCAACCCGAAATACCCAACTACAAGTATGAGGTCTCATTATGCCAGTTACAGCACAGCCGTTCTATACCGTGCAATAGGTAAAGGTTTATCATACCAAGTCATTGGAATAAAACATACCCTCAACACATTTTGTGTGAGGCAAACAAAATTACCACTGAAAATAGCTACTAGAGCCCAAGACTTACATTCATGTTTCCTTTTAACTCGTGTGAAATGATTAAGTTATCAATTACATCGAAATTTCTGCCCATGATTGTTATATTTTGCCCACCACTGCAAGGGAAAAAAAAAAGCAATGATGAAGGTTAAGTAGTTAGGCATTTTGCATTTATAAACATCACTTAATTCACATTTAATGTTCAACTCCGTAATACCTGAGAGACACTTTACCAAAGACAATTTTTTAAAGCCTTTTGAAGCTTCAAATATTGGCCACAAGTCCATGGTTTTACCACACATAAACATCAAAATTCAGGTCCGATTCTATTTCCACTCTAGGAAAATATCCAAATTCTTTAATAGAATTTGAGTTTCGTTGTGCCTTTTACCACATGTAATCAGATCATCAACTGAACCTTGACAAAGTTTCACTGAACAGAATATTGATTGTTGTTTAATCTCGATGAAGATTCTTCCATCTAGCAATTTTCCAAATCAAACTTTCAACCTACCAATTATATTCTATTTAGGGAGGCAGGGAACACTCTGGACAGGGTAAAATTATAAATGACATTAGAAATATAAATTCTTGTTTGGGAAACCACATTTCAACGTGTGTGAGGAGGCTACAGTTATCTCATCAAAGCCACGTCAAGTGGCTGCACACATTCTCTACGCATTGTTAATACCAGCAAAGTGGCCAGTGGGCTGTCCATTACTCTGTCTTCTTTGGTGTCCCTGTTCCCAGAGGTCACCAGACCCTTTTTTCAGAAGACAAGAGTCTGAGTATGTGGGTTCTAGACTGAACCCCTGTTGATAAGGCTAGGAGGTAGGATTGTGGATAGGGCAGAAAAATGACACAGGGCCTGAGCCCTCAATCCACAAGGTAGCAGGACCCAGGGCTCCTGCCAACCCTTGTGATTACTGGAAAACCAACTCAAGCTTCTTCTGCTGAAGCCATATTGCAGTGCTGCTTCTTGCTCAAATCTCAAAGACCTGGAGCAGGGGAGAATACAGAGAGGCTCAGTACATTCCGGGCAGCAGAACACTCAGGAGTTCTCATATCACAGAGGAGCAGAATCCTGTGGTGATACAGGACAGCATCCTGGGTCCAACCACTAAGCAGTCGAGCATGCCCTCTGACTCCTCTTCATGGTTCAGTTTGCTCTCAGCCCCTTGTAGGCCTCCCAGGTTTGTGGTAAGAATTAACCAGGTCAATAGTATACCAGGAACATGGTGAGGGCCATGTCTGCTCTTATATATAGAAGAAAAAATGGCTCAGAGGAGGGAGGTGGCATGCAACAGCCTTTCTTAAAGTTTCATTTTCTTGTGCTACTCTAATGGGCTGCTAAGTTTGTGTGCTGGACCCCTAATCTTCAGTATCTCAAAATGAGGCTGAATATAGAGACAGAACTTTTTTAAAAAATCTTTTGGGCAGTGTTAGGAATCGAACCCAAGGCCTTGCATGGCCAAGGCAAGTATTCTACCACCAAACCATACTCTCAATCTGAGATAGGTTCCTTCAAGAGTTCATTTAATGATAAATGCAGTCTTGAGGTGAGCCAGTGTGCCTGCCATCCTTATAAGAAGAAGATAAATGGAAGGAGGATCATGGGAAGGGTCAGGGAAAAGACAGCCATGTGCAAACCAAGGAGAGGGGCCTCAGAAGAGACAAACACTGTCAGCACCTTGACTTCCGACTTCTAGCTCCACACAAGGGAAAAAATAGATGTCTGTTGTCTGAACTACCCAGTCTGTGGCATTTTGTTATCTCAGCTTTATCAAATTAATACAGCCACCTCTCAATCTTCAATACCAGAGGCGAATTTTTTTCTTTTCTTTTTTATCCTCCCAAAGCTTTGTCCCTAGTTTTATCTAGAAAGTACTTTGAAAATTAGCTTCATGCTGTGTTAAATAAAGACAGTCTCTTTAAGGCTGTATTTCCAAATCTAAATGTGAATTTTAAATCTGACTAGGGAGAGACTTTCTTTGCCTTCATATATTAGACTCATCTGGAAGAGTTTATGTTGGAATTTCCATATCTCACTTAAAGAGTTATCTTTGAAGTGTAGATACCGTTCTTCCTTCCGACGGCTCCCATTATTTTCCCCAAAGCATTCCTTCAAAACAGCTGACTCTAAAAGTTATCAAATGAAAGATACCAGAAAGGAGCCTTTTATCACTTGCTGGAATGACATGTCAGGCAGAGGGTCACAGATTTGTAGCAGAAATCTGGGCTAAGAATAGTTATTGTGGTTGAACAAACATTTGAGCTGTGAGTTTCCTGGCAGCCATGTCTAAGAGAAAAACAGGATGTGCTCACAGGGCTCATGTGACCAACGGGAACAAGCAGCTTGTCAGGTATGCATTAGGAATAATCCTAAGAGGAATTTTGATAGGGCTACCATTGCTGAATGGACTGGCAGGAAATCCATGATGGTTATACAGACGCCCCTTCCCCACAAGGGGAGCGAGGCGACCGGAGACAATACCTGATCCAGGTGGTGGCAGGAACTGTGAGGGAGCAGTGCGGCAGCGCAATGTAGGTTAACGCTCCAGCAGAGGCGCAGTCCCCATCGTCAAACTGGATACACACGTCCTTCATTTCTTTCCGGCTTGATGGAAGAGAGAATTTCATATGGGTGTCATTTAGCACATGGCTGACCTGTATCCTAGAATGAGAGAGAAGAGGAACTCTTACATGACACAGACAGGTGGCTCAGCTGCTTTGCCCAAAGGAACAGCATGTGAACTGCACAGACTACAAGGCCCAGAGCTATTGGGAACTTCTGATAGATCAAGGGCTGCCTGCCTGGTGGAGGCTTGGATGTAGATCTGGGGTCCTCTTTCTTTGGCAATTTTATCTTTTTTATTTGTACTTCCCTCAGAAGGAGGGGAGAGTAACCATTGCCCTTTAGAAGCTTTGGTAGTAAGTGAACAGAGAATAGATACTGACTTGCATAAGGAAATTATAGTTAATTTGTAGCCTATGTCATCTGTTACCAGAGTACTTTATAAGTGATGGGATATGGTACTTGGTATATGCTTTTAAGAAACTCCTGTCCTAGAATGAAACCCCAGCCAAGCCTGTGATTCCAGCTACTCAGGAAACAAAAATAGGAGGACTGAAGTTTGAGGCCAGCCTGGACACACCTCCCTCCCCAAAATAAAAGACTGTATCTCAAAAAAACACTACAAGCAAAAAGACTGACCAGCTTAAGCAGGTCAGTGCTTGCTGAGAGAGTCTGCAGCTCTGAGTTCAAGTTCCAGCATTGCTGAAGAAAAATTTCCATCTCTTGTATACCTTCACCATACCCCTTCCAAAAAGCATCTAAAATAGATTTTTTTTAATGTTGGGAAAATGTTGATCACCTCTGGAGCTTTGTAAAGAGGCGCATCACACTCATCTCTCTTGTATTCATTTGAGTGTCTCCATAGCAAATATTGTTTTTTAAAAAGGAAGAAGTCCACGCCCAGCATTGGGAGGCTGGCATCCAGTACCAGAAGATAAGCAAGTTCTGTTAAAGAGCAGAGAGCTCACACCAGGAGCCCAGGACCACAGATCAGCAGGCAGCAGGTTGAAAGCTGCCTCCTCAGGAGCTCCTAGAATGGGAGCTGCCAGGGCCCCAGCAGGCGCTGTCCTCTCTGTGTCTGTGGTGACCTACTGACACACACACATCATCAAGACCGGGCTGTCTGAAGCATGCTCATTTGAAGATGCTACTAGGGAATCTACTAGTACTCTTAGAAAGTGCATTGTCAAATGGGTGAGCACTGATTCCAAACTAGTTTATAAATTTTGGAAGGAGACAGGTGGAAATGTAGGTCATTCTCTTGTTATACTTGTATTTTTTGCTTTCAAAATAATCACTCATTTTTTTTTTTAAAATGGCATAGTCCAAGAGTTTAGGACTATGGCATAGGATTAGAGCTCAGGTATAGGATTAACTGGGGATTAGGTGGACTGCTCATGAACTTGGGTTCACCAACAGATGTGGTTCCTGAAATGCTATATGCAGAAAGGTCTCATAGTCATTTAATTTAATAAAGGTGTATCTCAAGGCACATGCAGAATAGAAATGAGAAGATAAAGAATCAGAAACAAGTCAATGCTCTGAAAATGACTTATTTTCCAGCGAAGCTGATTGCCTTTCAGTGAACACACAGGTGTCTAACTTCATAGATTTTGCTATGCACAATGAAGGATTCTTGTAATAAGGTATTTAGCTAGGATAAATGGCATAAAAAATACCTAAGCTGCATAGATACGGTCTCTAATGTGTAGCAGATTGTTCTGGTACCAAGCAGAACCTGGGCAAGCCAGTGAGGACTTGCTTTTCTCATTAGAGCATATATTTTCCACATTTACAGCTATGAGGAGAAGGAGATGCAGTGATGTGAAACAAGTGAATTAAAACAGAAAATTCACTAAATAAGCATGGCAGACTAGAACGCTGTACAAATCTGTTTTAGTAGTTAAAAACCAAAACATCACGCTTCAGCAGATTGTCTTAAATGTATTTGCATGATGAAAATAAGCTCAGTATTATATTTCATGTAGTCCTCAACATCTTTTTACCTCAAATTAGTCTAAACTTATGAAAGCTAACAAGCAGAAAACTCAAATGATCTGTCATGTTATTATTATTACATTTGTGTTGAGGGGAGTAACAATTTGCTCAAGAATATCAATGAAGGCTGGGTTCCAGTGGCTTACTCCTGTAATCCTAGTCACTCAGGAGACTGAGATCTTGAGGTTGGTAGTTGGAAGCTAGCCTGAGCAGGAAAGTCCATGAGATTCTTATCTCCAGTGAACCACAAAAGCCAGGAGTGGAGCTGTGGCTCAAGTGCTTAAGCATCAGCCTTGAATAAACTATCTAAAAGACCCTGAGTTCAGTCCCCAGTATGGGCTCAAGCATGTGCTTGTGTACATACACAAATCAGTAATACACTGGACTTTCAAAAATTTTACTGCTAGGATCAGTTAGAGGACAAGAAATCATAGAAATCATGGAATTTGAGTAGCACAATTGGGTAGGTATTTATGTCTGGGATGTTCTGTTCTCTTTTTAAAAGCTATATTAATAATTATTTGAAATGAAATTCAAATCAGTAAGGAGAAAAAGAATATAAAAAATAAAATTTTAGGGGCTGGGAATATGGCTTAGTGGTAGAGTGTTTGCCTAGCATGCTAGTATGCATGAAGCCCTGGGTTTGATACCTCAGTACCATAAACAGGAAAAGCTTGAAGTGGTAGAGTGCTTTCCTTGAGCACAGAGAGGCTCAAGGAAAGTGCCCAGGCCTTGAGTTCAAGCCCCAGGACTGGCAAAAAAAAGAAGAAGAAGAAAATCTTAGCGAGGCATCAATGTCTCATGCTTGTAATCCTATCTACACAGAGGCTGAGACCTGAAGCCAGTAAGGGCAGAATTGTCTGCTAGAGTACATATCCAAAATAACCATACAAAAGCAGGGCTAGAGGTAGAGTGCCAGCTAAGCAAGCAGGTGAGCAAACTTGACTTAAACCCTAGTACTGACAAAAAAAATTAAACAAAATTTCTATATAAAATAATTTCAAAATATTGCTAGGGTTGCACATTGTTAAAGTTATTCCATTAAAATACTCTATCAAATTCCAATGTTTGCAACAATTTTTCTAGGTGCATCATCTGTCTGCCTGTGTGTATGTGAATGTGCGCTATCTACTCCCTTGGCTTGCTTGCTTGCTCAGCTAGTCCCTATGACTTGAGCCATATTGCTAGCTCTACTTTTTGCTGATTAATTAGAAAGTCTTAAGGACTTTTCTGCCCAGGCTGGCCATGGACCTCAATCTTCTAAGTCTCAGCTTCCTAAGTAGCTAAGATTACAGGTGCAAGTTACTGGTTCTTGGCTGAGTATATCATCTTAACAATAACATTTGCTACTCTCTATACTTAATTATGTTTTGAAAATGATTCAAGACCTCTAATAGCTAACACTGTGAAATGATCATATACTGAGATATTTGGGGAGAAGCAGGTTGGGAACAATGAACTTCAGATTCACTGTAAAAATTATTTTACTTATTGGAATTATGTCACATCAAATCCTCAGCCTCATTTGCCCACTGTCATTCAAGACAATCATTCGACTATAGAAATGTTCTAATCACACTGATACTCTTTGGCATTACTGTTAGCTTTAGTTTATATTACCAAGGATCAATTTTTAGCATTTCAACTCACACATCCTTATCACAAGTACTGGTTCCTTTCAGGATCATGGTGATGTTTGATGCCCGGGTAAAGTTTGCTCCTGTAACTATCACGTTACTTTTCCCTAAGGTCGATATTTTCTGTGGCTCAATGGTCTTAATGTAGAAGACCTATTGGAAACAGAAGATTAAAACACCAGATCACAAGCTTAGAAATGGCATTGTTCCAAAAAAAAATCTGTTGATGTGCTACGGTTCGAAGAAATCACTGGGAAATTACAACACTTTGCAAACACAAGCAGACAGTGTTTAATGAAATCAATGAATTCAAGGAAGAGGGCTGAAGATTCGTGTCTCTCAACACGCAACAGCATGAGGTCAAACCAATTAGTCTTTGTCTCACAAGACAGTTGAAAATGCAGTTGAAGAATCTGACATTCTGTCTGAGGAGTGAGATATTACTTGAGTTTAGGAAACACTCACTGCCTTACAGCCTCCTGAGGCTCACCAGGTAAGCAGAAATGAAATAAAAATCAACAGGAAAAAAACCAACAGGAAAAAAAGGCCTCTGACTGTAAGCCAACAACCGACTCATCATTAAGTTGACATAAATGTCATTCCTGGAAATTTAATCCCTGGAAACTAGTTTGTATGTTTGGTTTGTGCAGTTAAGTGATTTAAATCAAGGAATATATGAAAAAGAATTTTTTTAAAAGCCCTCAAGAAATCCACCAGCTGTTTCCCAGGATCAAACAATTAGATACCTGGATTACTGATGCCAGCTTTGTCTTCTCCACGCTGTGTAGATACCAGATTTCCTCCTTGCTACCCAGTTGCTTTCTCAGGCAACGGTAAGTGCATTGGAGTCATCAGTTATCTAGCTTCTGATCACAGAGGCAAAGGCCACTTAACTTCTCCATTCTCAAATACCAACAGTGTCTATTTGATAGCAAGAAGTTTTCTTCCTTTTCAAGACAAATCAATCTGGAATGCCTTTCACTAATCTCCTAGAAATGCTACTATCTTACATTTCTGTCAATTTATTGTCCTTTCTATTTAAAAAAATATTTTTAAGTAGCTGTACAAAGGGGCTTCAATTCAACGATTCAGTTTATAAGCACAATGACTGTTCTTGTGTAGACCATTCCCAGCGAGTCTGTGTTCACAGCATGGCAGCCAAAATAGCATACAAGATTCTAAGACTGCAGCTCTTGGCATGCATGACCTTCGTATGCACACTCTTGGTATTAGAAAATGACCCTGAGGTCCCGAGATGCGTAATCATGTGGTATTTGGTTAAGCCATAAATTCTGAGGGCAACCATTGAGAAGATAAAGCACAGCAGGAAGACATTAAGTCTATAGGAAAGATTTTGTGATGTCCAGCATCTGCCCAACACCTGCTCCTTGAGGTGACTGAGCCAGCTCTGCTGCATTGCCTGTCTAATGCTTATCAGGATGACCTTGCTGGGCTGCCGGGCCCGCCCATTCCACTGGAACCATTGTCCGCCCTTTCCCTCCTTGGCTTACACAGGTGCTGTGTGGAGATGGGCCACCATCATTCATTATCACTATGGATTGGCTTTGGAGTTGGTGGTAAATTCCTCATTGATGATGTAACGTGACAGGGAATTGATTTTGGTGGCAGAATTTATTTTAATCACTTTGTAAAAGACTTTAGCCCTGTATTTATTGAATCACTAAGGGCCTAAAAGGGTCACTTTAATTATTCTGTTATACTTGACTGCATTTTATGGGGGAAATTATCTGCTAGAGTGGTACTTGGAATGGGGGGATTAGCAACAACTTCAAGATAAATCCCTTGCAAATGTCAAGTGTGTGTGTGTGTGTGTGTGTGTGTGTGTGTGTGTGTGTGTTGTATAGCCAAAGCTCCCTCTGTGCTTTTGCACGGTCACAGCTAAGTGAGTGAGTATTTATTGAGCACCTACAGGGTCCTTAGGACAGCAATCTGGTGGTGAGGAGCACATGACCTATCAATGCACTAGGCAAGGGGTTGGTAAATGGGAACCTGTGGTCCAAATTCTGTCTTCTACTTATCTTGGTTGGTTTTTTTTTTGTTTGTTTGTTTGGCCTATGAAAAAATGGTATATGAAAGCACATAAAATTTAAATTTCATAAACACTTATTTGCATAGTCTCTGGCTGCTTTCCTATTCTAGTGTTAGAGTAGATGGTCAACAAAGACCATCAGAACTGCAAAGTCTAAATTATGGACTCTGGGTTCTTCATAGAAATAATTAGCGAACCCTGTTCCAGAAGAACCAGTTTTCTTAGAGAGGCAAGACAGGATTATTTGTGTGTATGACAGTTGTGGGGCTTGAACGCAGCCTCATGCTCTCACTTGGCTTTTTCACTCATGGCTTATTGTCTACATTTGAGCCATGCCTCCACTTGTAGAATTTATTAGGTGGTTAATTGGAATAAGAGATGCACAGACTTTTCCGCCTGGGCTGGCTTTCTAACTACAATCTTCAGATCTGAGCCTTCTGAGTGTTGCCAGGATTACAGGCATGCAGCACCACACCCAGCATGTTTTTAAGAGTAAACTTTAATGCAGATTATATTTAATTCCTAATCAATGAGGAGGCTCAGATTTGCTTCCTTTCTAGACAATCCTCTGGCCTCCTTATATCTATACTGAGGATGTCTGCTGAAGCAGAAACTGCAAACATATCAAGTACATGCTACTTTCGTGCTCTCTGTAGAGGAGAAAGAAAGCCTTAGAACTAATGGGGAAAAATGATTTTTAAGGAGTTTTATTTTGCTCCTTAAATGGCTCTACCAACGCTATCTGAGGACCTGCCACGTTGTCTTATTAACTTTTTATTTCCCCTTGAGTAGAGACAGCTTTGCCACTTCAAAAGGATTTCATTTGAAACCTTATTGTTTAGAGAAGTTTCCACTGGTGTCTAGGATGGAATCCAGCCCTGGCATACCACGGAGAGCAGATGCTGCTGTGTACTGTCTGAGGGTCAGATTAGCTGTCCTTTGTTTGCTGGAGAACTCCTCCTCATCTTAATGAGTAGGCTGAGAGTTATCAAGAGGGTCCCCCAAATACATAGTGCAGGTATACAAGATGTTTGAAAAATACGCAACTATATGTGGCTGCACTTTATAATTGCCAACACTTTTCAGAAATACATTATTTTCTATATTTGTTGATAGAGTTTTAAAATTCCAATAAAAGCAAAAAGATAAAGTAGGATTGCTCCACAAATGTTTTATATGCTCAGTTTATTGGATCTGTTTTTTTTTTATTTTAGTGTGTGTGTGTGTGTGTGTGTGTGTGTGTGTGTGTGTATGTGTGTGTGTACACATGCTTTTGTTTTTGCATTTGCTTTTGTTTTTTGGCCAGTCCTGAGGCTTGAACTTATGGCCTGAGCACTGTCCTTGAACTTCTTTTGCTCAAGGCTAGCACCCTGACCACTTGAGCCACAGTTCCACTTTGAGCTTTTTTTTTTCTACTTATGTGGTACTGAGGAATTGAACCCAGGGTTTCTTGCATGCTAGGTGCGCACTCTACCACCAAGCCACATTCTCAGCCCTATATCTATTTTTGATATAGGGTCTTTTTATACCTGGCCTCAAACTCAGACTCTTCAGACCTCAGGTCTCTAAGGGCTAAGATAACAGGCTTGCTACACTGGTATGTTTTCACCAGAAATTGAATTCAAGTCTAATGTGAAGTGGCTAAATCAAGATTACACATAGAAGGGCTAATTTAAAACCCTGAGTGAGCTCCACACAAAGAGGATTTTTTAGAGCTCCCTCAATGCCATTGAAGGTAACCACCAAAGTCCTGTGGTGTCCAGCAGTTAACCTCAGAGTAGCTCACTTCCTGTAGGTTACATTTTAAAGGCAATTGTTATTTTTAAGTAGAGGTACAATTTTAAATGATTTAATAAACTATTATGAATTCTGGTCTCTCCTGAGTTTAACCCACTGCATATTTTATATAAAAAGCATTTTGGAAACTGGTTAATTAGATCACTTCTTGTTGTTTCAAAAACTAAGTCATGGGGCTGGGAAGGTGGCTCAGTGGTAGAGTGCTTGCCTTGCATGCATGAGGCCCTGGGTTCGATTCCTCAGCACCACATAAGCAAAAAGCCGGAAGAGGTGCTGTGGCTCAAGTGGTAGAGCGCTAGCCTTGAGCTGAAGAGCTGAGGGACAGTGCCCAGGCCCAGAGTTCAGGCCCAATGACCAGACCAAAAAAAAAACAAAAAAAAAAAAACTAAGTCATTATAAGATATGAGAAATAGCACATCCTTTACTATCTTTCAGAAGAATTATCTCTGGAAAGGTCTGAGAGGATTATTCCTGGCAGCAAGAGTGAATTTTGTAAAATCTGACATCAATACAATTCAAATTACCATGATATAAATGAAGGGGGGAAAACGCCATGATGATTGAAAAGACTATTGGAAAGAAGTACATTAGGAATAGTTGGTTTATTAAGACCAGATTCTACTTTATTAATCTGTTCTAAAAAAGAATCTGAACAGAGCTCTCTGTAGGCCTGGACCTGAATCAACACTTGGTAAAACATCTCTTAGATTTTCACTCATGAAATTAGTTCAAACAGGACTAGATAAAAAGTCACATGGATTCAAAACCAGCTGGAAATCTGAAACCAAAGGACAGGAGAGAGATGAAAGGTAGCACAACTAATTAAAAGAAAGTGTCCTGTAGGGCCCTACAGGGGTGACTATTTGGTTCAGAATTATTTAACATCTTTATTAATGACTGAGAAGAAGATGGGAGAAACGTGTATTGATGAAATGTAAAAATTGAGCAGAGAGTTAATCTACAGTGGAGACAAGAAAGTGTAAACAGAGGTGAATATGGGAAGAAAATAGCAAGATACAATTCTGCCAATGAAAAATCAGAGCAAGTGTTCCATGCCATTAAAAGGTGATGATCTATTAGATGTGCAGCCCCCTAGGCCATGCTCTTCCTGAGGGTCAGGAAGACCCCAAGGCACAGACCCCAAGGAACTTGAGATTACCCTCCAGTTGGTTCTAAAAACTTTCAGTAGTCAGCAGTGCCTCAAGAGACATGGAGACCACCAAGGAAAAGGTGACAGATGGACCTGGACTCACTTCTCCAACTAGTGACCTAACCTTACCCAGCCCCAGCAGCAGGGGTGGGGTGGGGAGGGTGTTGGTCAAGGTCATGCCCCAGATTTTGTGTGCTTGCTCTCTCTTTTCTCTCTCCTCTCTCCTCTCTCCCCTCTCCTCTCTTCTCCCTCTTCCCTCTCTCTGCCTTTCTGTCTCTCTGTCTCTCTGTCTCTGTCTCTCTCTCAGTTGTGAGGCTTGAACGCTGGGCTTTGGTGCTGTTCCTGAGCTCTTCAGTTCAAGGCTAGCGCTCTACCACTTGAGCCACAGCACCACTTCTGGATTTCTGGTGGTTTATTGGAGATAAGAGTCTCACAGACTTTCCTGCCTGGGCTGGCTTTGAACTGTGATCCTCAGATCACGGCCTTCTAAGTAGCGAGGATTACAGGTGTGAGCCACTGGCGCTCTCTCTTTTTTTTTTTTTTTTTTTTGGGTCCGGTCATGGGGCCTAAACTCTGGGTCTGGGTGCTGTCCCTCAGCTCTTCAGCTCAAGGCTATGGCGCTCTCTCTTTCTCTCTCTTTTTTTGTGCCAGTATTAAGGCTTGGACTCAGGGCCTCATGCTCTTGCTTTGCTTCTTCTGCCCAAGGTTGGTGCTGTACCTCTTAAGCCACACTTGTATTTCTGGCTTTTTGCTGGTTAATTGAAGGTAAGAGGCTTTTTTTTTTTTTTTTTTGCCAGTCCTAGGGCTTGAACCCAGGGCCTGGGCACTGTCCCTGAGCTTCTTTTGTTCAAGGTTAGCACTCTACCACTTGTGCCACAGCGTCACTTCCAAGATAAGAATCTTATAGATTGTTCTGTCCAGGCTGGATTCAAACCAAGATCATCAGATCTTAGCCTGCTGACAAGCTAGGATTACACGGCGTGAGCCACTAGTGCCTGGCTTCCAAATTACTCTTGGCTATTGAAACTGAGTGTGGCTCAGAACTGGCCAGAGGGATTGAATCACCAGGATCAAGGAAGGCAGCTTTTGCTCTGAATCCAACTTGTCCCAGCAACCCAATCTCACCCTCCTCTGAGGATTCAGCTTGAATGTGAGATTCCTGTTGCTTGGCTCTCCTCAGAGCCTCCATGCCCCATCTCAGGCTTTCTCTGCTCTCCCATTCTTGGAGAAGAGGCTCAGCCTGGCCTGGATCTCACACCTTCTCTCTGACCATGCTATGTCCTGCCTCTCTTTCCTCTGTGTCAATGCTCATTAAGTAGAGGTACAATTTTAAATGATTTAATAAACTATGATGAGCTCTAGTCTCTCTTGACAGCTTAATGCTGAGAAGTCAATACAAACTTCTTGTCTTCCAGATGGATCCTTAGTGTCAATATTCTAGGGTCTCACATTTATTTCAAGTCAACTTGAATTATATCATGTAGGGTAGTGGTTAAAACTGCAAATTTTTTAAATCAGACTGCCTGGGTTCAAATTTATCTTTCTGAGCCACAAATTTCTCTATGAATAAAACAGGGGAAAACAATCTTTGAAAGGAATCTCACTTCTTCCAGAATATTCTAAGTTCTGCAATGTAAGCCACAGGAGGGTACACATTTTTACTGCCTGTGTAGTGTACTATAGTTGCTCAGCAAACACATTTTTGAATGTATAAAACCAGTAGTGTATCCTACAGTATTCAGCATGGTGCTAGGCCCACAGAAGTTACTCTAAATGTGTATATTAAACTGAATTCTTGAATTTCTTTCTGAAGGAATGTTCCTGAAAGAGTCCATTTAGATTGTATGCAGAAGATACAATGTACATACGAAAGTGTAAAAGGAAGAGAAAGAAAGAATCTTTTCAATGTAAATTTCTTGGCAACAAGACATAAGCCATGGCGTGGCTCATTTCTGCCTTACAGTGATAAGCATGTGGTGACAAACAGCAGAATTAGAATGATGTCATATCATACATCAATCACAGCCTTTCCTCAACAATGGGGGGAGGGGGGTCCGAGGTGGGGGGAGTAGCACCCTTTGCTCTCTACCGGAGAAGGTACAGATAGAAGATAGCTAGAAAATGGAAGGGAAGTTGGTTGGGGCAGGGAGCCAGAATCAACAGTCCCTGGTAAGGTTTCACTTAATACCTATGGAGGGTAGGGGAGAGACGAGAAAGGGAGTGGGGGGAAGAGAGCCTGGCCTTCACAGCGGACAGTTTTCATCCTATATCAGACATGATTTCAAGCTCCCTTCCCTATTTTGGTCTTGTTGTTCCTTAATGTAGCCCCTCCTACCCTAATAAGTGACAGTCCATGTTGGGGGCAAGGTACAGGGCTAGATCTAAGGGTTAAGCATGTGAGGACAACTGGTTCAGCTGGATTGAACCAAGGACCCTGTAAGTACCAATCCATGCGTAAGTAATTTTAGACACTTAATAAAAAAGTCTTGGGTGGGGTCATGGCTCAAACATAAGGGAGGTTGCTCAGCAAGTATAAGGCCCTGAGTTTAGTTCCCAGTACTGCCAAAATAAGAAAGGGGGAGAAAGAAAAAAAAGGAGGAGGAGGAGGAGAAAAGAGAGAGGGAATCAGGGAAATACAGAAGAAGGTAGGAGAGAAGTTGGGAGACAAGGAGGGAAGGAGGAAGAAAGAAGATACCTTCCTAGGTATAGTGGCTCATGGCTATAATTTCAGCTATTTCACAAGCAGAGATTGGGAAGATTGTAGTTTGAGGCCAGTTCAGGCAAAAATGTCAGTGAGACCCTTTCTAAATAACTAAGCTAGGTGTGGTGGTGTGTGCCTGAAATTCCAGCTTTGTGGGAGGAATAAGTAGGGGGATCTCATTGAAAGGCCATCCCTAGCAAAGATTTAAGAGGATATCCCAAAAAATAACTAAAGGAAAAAAAAAAGGCTTAGTGATGTGGTGTAAGCGGTAGTACAAGGCCCTGCATACAAATCCCAGTACTTCCTCCACAAAACAAAACAGAATGAAATACAGGTATGGAACAGCATCCCATCGCCCTGAAGAATCAAATCAAAACTCCCAGAGAACCTACATTTGAAGCCCTGGACATTCAGGCTCCTTGGTCATTTCAACCTTGAGTGCTGTTTCCTGCATCTTTGGTTCCATCCAAATTGAGTTACTTAAGATTTCCTGTCGAGAGTGGCTTGGAATTTGCTGGTCCCTTACCACATTCTGCTTGTCCTGGTTCATCTGCTTAAAATACCGGCTGTTTTGTCTCCATGGTTCTAGAGACTTTATGCATCCCAAAGGTGAGTGGAAATGCCAGCTCTCTCCATCAGTTCATCCATTAAAGACCCAACAATCACACTGATTAGGTATGTTTAACCATCAGGCAGTAGGCTAAAACAAACAGGAAGCACTATGGCAAGGCCCTAGGCACTGCAAGGTTTTCTGGGTTTGTAATACTGTTAGATATTATCTCTATGTTAATATCTTTTATCATCTTGTATTGTTACATATATCCTCATCGATAAGGTTCTTTTTTTTGGACCAGTCCTGGGTTTTAAACTCAGGGCATGGGCATTGTCTCTCTAAGCTAGCATTCTACCACTTGAGCCACAACTCTACTTTTGGCTTTTTTGGTGGTTCATTGGAGATAAGAGTCTCATGGATTTTCCTGTCTGGGTTGGCTTTGAACTGTGATCCTCAGCCTTCTGAGTTGTTGGGATTACAGGTATGAGCTACCAGTGCTTAAGAGATAAGCAGAGAGGTGCCTGAAATCACTTATGTCCCCCACATAGCATCCACAGAGCTCAGGGGAACAGCATGCTACAGCATGCTTAATCAATGCATGCAGGAAGAATCAATACAAGCTCAGGATCAGGGAGCCTAGCACAGTGCCTGGGCCCCTTTCTGGAGTCTGGCACACAGGAAGCACTCGGTACATATGCACTGTGGGCAGGTGCATGAAAGGGGAACTCACAAAGGCTTCCGTGTTAAGAAGGGTTCAAAGGAGGTTGGGTGCTCCTTTCAAGGCCCATGAGAAGACCCACAATTGGAACCAGAATGTTCCACCACCCATGTGATGATAAGATAGTAGCGTGAGAAATCCCTCCTGTGACAAGCAGGCTCCATACACAAACTGAGATTCCATTCTGAGTCACTGATTTAAAGAAAACATTTCAGTATCAACAAATGCCTTTCACCAAACTTTATCCGCAGAGGAATTGAAGGCAGAGTTGGATTTGGGCTTATTTTCACCCTCCTCCTTCTGTCTCGGTGACCCTGATTCTGTGACCCCCGCAGCAGCCAAAGTTCAAAAGATTCAGGAAGCCACCAGGCAAATGCTACATTGTTCTTTCTTCTTGAAAATGAAAGAAATACATACAGCTCCTGCCTGGTCTGTTACTCAGCAAAACAGGAAAGAAGGAAATGTTGATTATATATTTTTTAAAAAACTTCCAGAGAATTAGATCACATGGTACAATTTTTCTGTCTTTATGCACCAGCTAAAAATAAATTTAATTTTAAAAAGGTAAACCCTCCAAGGATACATCTGGCCGATTTTATTTACATAAAATCCATTTTTGGGGGCAGTACTAGGGTTTGAACTCAGAGCCTTTCACTTCCTAGACTAATGCTTGCCTCTGGCCCTCAAATTCTTGAAATGACAAACCTACAGAAATGGGGAACAGATCAGCAGTTGACAGGTGCCAGAGCGGGAGAGCTGGGAGGAGGAAGTAGGTGGGGATATAAAGAAGCGACGTGGGATCCCTGTGGCAATGGTTTATTCTGTCTTGCCTGCTGACAATGTCAGTGTCTTTGCTATAATTTTTCAAGGTGTTCCTCTTAGAGGGAACTGAGTACAAGTTTTATGTATTGCTTTCTTACAATGACATATGAGTCTACCACTATCTCAAAGTTAAAAGTTTAATTTTTTTTCTAAAATTATCATAGAAAGGCAAGAACAAAGTTGGAGAACTCACAGTTTCTGATTTCAAAACTTAATACAAGCCAGGTAGAGACGGCTTATGCTATAATATTAGCTACTCAGGAAGTTGATATCTGAGAATGAAGGTCTGAAAGTAGCCTGTGCAGGAAGACATACCCACATGACTCTTATCTCCAATTAACCAGTAAAAAGCTAGAAGTGGAGGTGTGGTTCAAATTGTAGATTGCCAAGTCGAGGGAGAGCTCGAGAAGTGGAGTTCAAGCCCCACTATTGGCATAAAACAACCAAAAAAAGTAGTAGTACAGTATGATTCTACACTTTATAACTTTGGGGTTTAGAGTAAAAGAGTGGAAAGAAGGATCTCAAAGAGATATTTGAATCCTGTGTTCCTAGCAGGGTTATTCATGACAGCTAAAATGTGACTGTCACCCAAACATGTAGGAAGGAGCAAACAAAATGTGGTACATACACATATACATAGATATCATTCAGTCTTAAAGGGAGGGACTTTGACCCACACTATATCATGGATGCAGCTTAAAGACATTATGCTAAGCAAATAAGCCAGTCACAAAAAGCCTAATCCACTTGTATGAGTTCCTACAGCAGGTGCATCCATACAGACAGGACACAGAATGGTGGAGCCCTCTTTCGCTGGGGAAAGAGGGAGTAGTACCTAGTTAAGGAGTATTTCCATTTTGCAAGATAGAAATCATTCTGGATATTAGAAAGCACAACAGTCTGACAAGTACCCAGCACTCCAGTGTTAAGGTACTTAACACTGCTGAACTGTACGCTAAGAATATTAAACTGTACTTTATATGCATTTTACCAAAATTAACAGTAAAGTTTACTTGAAAGAAAAAAAAAGTCGCTGTCTCCTTGATCTAAGTTCCTGTCACTATGTCTTAGTTTCACAGACCAATGAGAAGAGAAAAGTAGCCCAATCACTTAATTAAACCTCAAAGACTTTCAAAGTCTAGAGGTATTGGCACACCAAGCTTTTCTACTGCTTTAATTAACTGCATAATCCTTTTGGATTCCCATTCCTTCTGCCTGTTACTTAATTCACTAAAGTTACCATCAACTTTTCAGTAATGATTAAAAATGTGCTACTTATTTATATTGGCACTTGACCTTAAATAGCTGCAAATGAATAAGTCACAGCCACAGATCAGTCATGAAATAGAAAACTGAGCGTTTTTTTTTTCAGTGCTGTTGTTTTTAATTTGTCTGCCCCTGTCAGACTCCAAGGTTAATGAGAGCAGGACTTGTCTTCCTCTTGTTTGCTTTTAACCACATATAGATGCTTAATGAACTGTGTTAGCCAAGTGAAGCTAGCATTTAGTGGTGTTCTACGCAGAGCCACATAGAACCCAGAAATGTAAAATAATGCATGTTATGACTGGAAAATGTTCAGAGTCAAGTCCATTCTTTTCAACATGTCAGACATGTTGAACTAGGTGATTAACTATAAAAATACAAGAATTTCCCAAGGAGTTGTCATAGAAAAAAAAATCATCATTTGAAAAGAGGAGAGAAAAACACAACTCTACTCTGGCAACACTACTGGTGTGATCATCTCTACAAAGTAAAATAATAAAAATAACAACAACCACCAAGTATAGTTTGTATACTTCCCATGGACACAAATCCACCCATATAACCCCAGAAATGCAATCATAATATGTGGTTCAAACTGAAAACCTTCCAGCTGTGTGCTCTGCTTCCTTCTAACTCTCCTCAAATGAGCCACAAAGTCACCTTTAAAATTTTTACTCCTACTAGAACAGTATCGTTTTTCATAATTATAGAGTAAGTGTGCCGCCTTTGATGTATTGAGCCAATTAAGTGAAACTTGGTTAAAAATCCGAGGGGGATAAAAAAGGGAATTTTTGGTAGTAAGTAAAATAGGGATTTTTTTTAAGGAACCCAAAGTAGTAGGAGTTTTCACTGTCATCAAAGGGGGACTTTCCCACTTTCTCATCATCAGTCTGACCTGTAAACCTTGGTTGGTTCTGTTGCTCTTACTGTCCTTGAACCTTCCTCCTCCTGGGGTCTTGGGTGATTTCTCCACAACTTGACAGAGTTCCTGAAATGGAGAGCATCCTATCAACAACCAAGTGGGAGGAAGATTCAAAGTGTGAGACAAACACAAGACCGGGTAGGATTGGACTGACCATCTATTTGTTTTCAGTTACCTGGTTCCTCTCATAATCAGATGGATCACATGCAGTGAAGGGGTGGATACATTTTCTTTCGCGTTTACACCAAGCACAGCCAAGTCTCATGCACGCTGAGCATCTGGCAACAAAGAAAACCAGGTTAATTCCTACATTTTTAGAAAAAAAAATGTTCCTGTCTTACAGTTTCTCTCTGGGATGTCAAGAAAACATTGAAAAATAGTAATAAGGATGATGGTGATGGTGATGATGGTGGTGGTGGTGGTGGTGGTGGTGGTGGTGGACAGAATAGGATGGATAAGGGGAAGAGGAGACAGATCTTTGAGTTTGGCCACAGAGTAAGACTTCGTGTCCTGTTCTGAGAAACCCTCAGAGTTGATAGATTGTCATCACACCTGCAGAGGCGTTGCCATGGAAACCTGAAGCTGGGGTCACCTGCTGGTCTGTAGATAACAGGAACCCACTGAATCTATTTCTGAATCCAGTTTTGCTATTTGTCTGTCCTCAGGTACGTTCCCCCCCTCCCCTAGAGACAGATCTCTCTCTCCCCATGCTACCACCTCCCTGCAGATCTGCAAGCCCTCGCTCAGGAGAGCAGTGGCACTGCCAACTTCATGGAAGATGTGAGGCACAAAGCGTCACTCGGTGGGAAGAGGGAATGGGTGCCAGTGTTTGCTTTATAATCAAATTAAGGAAGAATTGTGTCTACTAATCAAATCATCTATCGCGCATGGATAACTGTGAAAGAATTGAGAAAAGCACACATTCGAAAAATAAGGTAAAGGAGAAACAGTTAAAAAAAACAAAACTTAGTACTTAGTCTTGAAATGTGGCTAACGGTGCCCAGAGGAGACCTTGGCAGGGGACAGCAAGGGCATTTGGCAGGAGAAGGCACCCAGGCTGTAGCTTACATACTCTCCAAGAAATGCTGAAGTATTTCTGAGATTCTGACCCACTGAAACTATCCTCTATTTCCCTGGTGGGAAGAAAAATAGGACTCCCATCTTTCAAAGAGCAATTCATGACTGGTGAGCCCCCTCCTTCCACTAGTTCCAATCTGCCCAGGAGAGTTTTTAGCAGCTGCCTGCAGAAAGGGCTCTTACCTCTGGAGGCTCTGGATCTGGTTTTTAGTTACCTAGAGTTTGGCCAGCAACCAAGTCACTTTCTTTCACCCGACCTCTGAAACTGTTATAGGTGGAGGAGCTACTTGGTCTGTAAATGCACCTTGAGCTCTAAAATTCAGTTGAATTCTCTCCTCTTTTTTTTTTTTCCTGCTTGCTGGTACCCAAAATATGAAGGTAGCTCCCATTTTCTGCTCATCGCACCACTATAAAATAAAACTATAGAATAAACTATAGAATAGCTGACATGATCACTTCCCATTGTTCCCAGGGGAACTTCTGTCCCAATTTTCCAACTGGAAGGTCAGGACTCTGAGAACCATATTTGTTCTACCTTCTCTCTGCTTTTCACCTAAAGGAAGTATGTGGCCCTAGGTTAGGGACTACATCGCTGAGTAGAATCAACAATGATAAAGAGGGAGGGGAGGGAGGTTGTGGCTCAGTGGTAGAGTGTTCACTCTAGCATACTCAAGGCCAGGATTCCATTCCTAGAATTCTCCCTCTCCCCCTAAAAAAGGAAAGCAAGAATGAACATGTTCTTTTGGGTGTTCATCTCACCATCTGACTCCTGTTGTCCTCCACTCAGGCATGCTATCCAAACTCCCAAAGCTGTTCTGATCACGGGAAGGCCAACAGTGCCCCTTACTTCAGGGCTTTCTAGGCCTGGGGAAAATCCATTTCCCCGTTGTTAGAGATCTATTGGCGCATGCGCTCTTCCACTGTTCTAGTTTACTCGTTAAGGCTTGAATGAGCGAGGGAGCGAGCTTATTAGCTCAGTGGCTCTCCTAGCTCCCATTAGGCCATGCTCCAAAAGGCACTTTGGAAAGTTCTATTCCACCAAAGAGTTCTTCAGGAAATTGAAGAGTAAAAGAAATAAATTAAAACCAATGAGAGAACATTTTAAGTTTCAAATATTAAAAACAAAAAACAAAACAAATCTTACTCTCTTAATGATGCACAATTGGTAAAGTTGAATCTTTCTGATAAATTCCAAGAAGGGAAAGAGAACATCACATGGACAACGAAGACATCTGGAAGGAAAGCGGGGGAGAGAACATCATCTATGGTGGATTGTTGCTATCATGAAACATAGCTGTAGCTGCAAAGACAGATAAATAAATAAATACTTCCGTCTTCTCTGCGTAGAGGGCAGGGTTGTGCCAGCTGTTTGCTAACATTCCGATCAGTATGTGGCTCCTTCCCCCACGGGCCATTCATGTCAGACAACCACAGTGCACAGCACAAGCTTCTGAACAGACTGAGCCTAACGCTAGCTCCAAGGCTCCCATGGATAATCACCAGGAAAAGCCATTTTACAGCCCATTTACATCTCATATTCTCCCTGGGATCACTATCTCAGCTTGTAATTGGCCAAGGCATGAGAATAAAACAAGTCACCGAGCAAGAAGCGCCTAGAATATGAAAACCAGAGCATTGGGAAAGAAATCTTTTTCCTTCAGAAAAATCCATACTCTGCAAATATTTACCTAACAAACTCGAATGTGCACTTTCCCAAAGTGGTTATTGGTGATCTTCTTGAAGTCAGCTGTTGGCAAATCTATGATGAACATCGTCTTGTTTGGTTTTGAAAAGCTACCCAGTGATTAGAAAACCCTCAAAATATGGATGAAGTGTGTGCTAAGTCAGCACTACAGACGTGTAATGGTTTCCATATCCCCTTCAACATTCATACCCTATCCAAAACAGTCACGCCCAGCCCCATCTGTCTATCAGAATCACTGGAGAATCTAGAAAAGCATAGGTTCTGGGGTCCTGCTCCTGGATATCCTGGTTTGGTAGGCCTGGGACGGATGCAAGAATATGTGGGTGCCAATGCTCCCCACATAGCAATAATGTAGACACAGGTTTGGGGTTGTGGCCATAGTAGTACCTTTCAAACCCTGTGCTGTCTAGAAGCCAGTGTTTTTGATAGCTTTCTACTTAAATGGATTAATGGGGGTAGTAGATGATAGTCGTGTGTGTGTGTGTGTGTGTGTGTGTGTGCGTGCGTGTGCGTGCGTGTGCGTGCGTGTGCGTGTGTGTGTGTACATGTGTATACATGCATGCACCAGAACCAGGGCTTAAACTTAGGGCTTTGTACTCTCTTCCAGTTTATTGGCTCACAGCCATGCACTACCAATTGAGCCATGCCTCCAGTCTAGGTGGTTCATGAGAGATGGAGTCTTGTGGACTTTTCTGCACAGGTGAGCTTCAAACTGTAATCTTTCCAGTCTCAACCTCCTAAATAGCTAAGATTACAGTATCTGGCTGATACCTTTTTTAGTGTGCCAGTTTGGGGGCTTGAACTCAAGGCCTGGGTAGTACCTTTGAGCTTTTTTTTTTTTTTTAATTGTTTTTTTTTTTGGTCCAGTCGTGGGGCCTGAACTCTGGGCCTGGACGCTGTCCCTCAGCTCTTCAGCTCAAGGCTAGCACCCTACCACTTGAGCCACAGCGCCACTTCCGGCTTTTTTCTTTTTGTTTATATGGTGCTGAGAAATGGAACCCAGGGCCTCAGGCATGCAAGGCAAGCACTCTACCACTGAGCCACCTTCCCAGCACCTTTGAGCTTTTAAACTCCCCCGCCCCTCCCCCAAGGCTAGCACCCTACCACCTGAAGCCACGCCTCCACTTTTGGCTTTTTGGTGATAAATTGGAGATAAGAGTCTCAATGACTTTCCTATCTGGGCTGGCTTTGAAACACAATTCTCAGATCTCAGCCTCCTGAGTAGCTGGGATTATAGCTATTAGCCACTGGTACACCTGGCTCAATGATATTTTTTAAATCTCAACAAAATAATAAATTAGCCCTACTTTATTGGCACCCCTAAATTTTCTTATCAAAATTTTATTAGTGCACGGTTCTCAAAGTCTTAAGTACTCTGACAATCAGGTGCTTGTTTGTGGCAATAAAACTGACTATCTATAGTCAGAATTTCATATAACATTCTGTTCACATAAAGTAGGTTTATATGAAATGATCGTCCTCTGTTCTGAAGACAAGGAGGCTTAGAAGGCTGACATGACCTCTTGGCAGGAGCATCTGAACAGACACTTGATGAATGTTAGCAGAATGAACATATGGAGGCTAAGTACTGAGAGACTCCCAGAGAAAATACATTGCCACTGAATTGACAGTGTCCAGTGATAATGCCTGCAGAAGTCATTCTTCACTGAGAATCAACTATGCACAAAGCATTGGGAATATCACAGGCAATGAATATTCATGATCTCTGCTCTGGAAGCATTGGTAGTTCTTCTGGAAGAGGTAGAATACCTTAGGTAAAGGATATAGCAATAATAGCATAGCCAAATCAACAGCAAATACCTGAATCTAGGATACAGGTATGTGCTGAGGACCACTGGTGTTACAGAATGACCAGACTGTCAGAACAGAACCTGGCAAGGCTGTCTGGGAGAGATGACTTTCCCCTCGTGCTTCCAAGCATAAGGGAAACAGGGCTGAGTGGAAGGCATAAAGCCATTTAAAGAAGGTCATGGACCAAGTTCTAGCAGTGGCCTCTGGCTGGTTAAGGACCAGAGGTAGAAACGCACCTATTTGATTGCTCTAGAACATATAAGGCATTTGGTGAAGGGCAGGTGAAAGGTTGAAAGAAATTTGATGGAGGTTCTAAAATCAGCCAATTAGCTTTACAAGTCAATCTCAAATACTTTAGATCAGATTTTATAGGTGAGCGAGTTCTGCATCTTAATTAGCTAAATTAACCAGAAGTGCATTATAAAGGCTTCATAGTGTGGAAAAAGTAGGAAATGGAGGTAATTTTCCAAGCAGTTCTGACCTACACAGCTACCATGAGTCTACTGGCTACAGGGCATTGTTGAGCTCAGGGCTCTGGCACTAGATTCCCTTTAGAGAGATGAAGGACCAAGTGAGGTCGATAGTCTGAATGCTAAAGTGGCTTCAAAACTTTTGTGTTGGGATTGATGTCCAATTTGCTGGTATTAGGAGGTGAAGCCTCTGACCTCATGAATGGAACTGGAACACTTATAGGGGAGGCTGCAGAGAGATTTCTTGCTTCTTCTGCCCCATAGCAACAAGATACCATCTACAAAGCAGAGAGCAACTCTCAGCAGACACTGACTGTACTAGTAATTTGATCTTGCATTACTCAGTCTATAAAACTATCTGGCGGGGCATTGGTGGCTCGCACCTGTAATCCTAGCTACGCAGGAGGCTGAGATCTGAGGATCATGGCTCAAAGCCAGCCCAGGCAGGAAAGTCTGTGAGACTCTTATCTGCAATAAACCACTCAGAAAACTGGCTCAGACGGTAGAGCACTAGCCTTGAGCTGAAGAGCTGAGGGACAGCGCCCAGGCCCAGAGTTCAAGCCCCATGACTGACAAAAAAACAAAAACAAAAACAAAAACAAAAGAAAAACCTGTCTGGCCTCTGGCTAGAGTACTCATATCCTGGTTCAACTAGGCTCACCCTCCAGTTGTACTTGGACCGATACCACTTCCTTCAGGAAGCTTTGCTACCTTCCCTATCCCAGCTCCAAACTGGTGGCTTATTCATGTGTTTCCCATGATGCTCTAGTGCTCTGGATTTATACTGAATTGTAATGAGCTGCTTGTTGGTCTCCATTCTAGTAGCTTATAAATACTATGACCAGGGGTCAGCTCAGTCTTTTTCAGTCACCATATCCTGAACACATATGCTCAACAAGTACTTCCTGCATAGATGGAGGTATGCAGTAGACTTCTGCTGTCAGAAGATTGGCTGCAATACGTATTTATCTGACCAATAGCATTTCAGATTTCAGATCTCTGAATTATTTGAGCTGTTTGGGAAGAGTCAACCAATGGTGTCTGGCTTTACTGCTTACACGGCAGTCTCAGTCACTGTCCAGTCATAACTGATCGTAGGGTGCTAGAGTCAACAAATGAGGTAGGACAGAGGTGCAGTTCCTAGGTGGGAACTAATAAGTAGGGAGAGAGGGAGCATACAGAGGATACTATTCAGATCCCTGGTGCTTTTCCTTGCCTCCTTGGATTAGCTAAACCTAGACGTCGCCCTTGACTTTGTAACACAATCAGGAGGAGTGTACATACTATAGCTTGGTCTGGTCGGGATACTGCAGGTACAGGTCCGGTTCTGCTGACTTTTGCCCTGGCAGAGCACCTTGCTGGTATCCACGTTCCTCACCACACACTCTGAGTGTCTTGGAGAGAAACTTCCTGCTATGGTCACCGTGGTCTGTGAAGACACAGAAAACATAATTGGTTTTGTATCATCGCTCTCTATCAACTTACCTTTGATCTATAAGGGAAAGGGGAGTTTCTCAGATTGAATGGATGGAAATAAATGTTTTATTTATTTGATTTGCTCTTTTCTGAATCCCATGTTCTTATTCTTTGACCAGATTTCTGATGTGTGTGTATTTTTTAATCAGTTTTTAACAGTTCTCTGCATAGTATAGATATTCATCCTTATGTCATATTTCTGACTCATATTCTCTCCTCATCTCGTTTGTCTTGTAACTTTTATCTGTGGAATCTTTTACACTCACGCAACATATTTTTATGCAATAAAATACAAGTTTCTTGTCTTGATCACGAAGCTTTTTCCAAATCCTAGTGTATGACAAGTATAAGATTGTTCCATTGTCTTTATTGTTTTAGCTTATAAACGTCTATCTTTAAATCCATCTGGAATTTATTTCTATATATAGTATGAGATAAGAGTCCATTTTCATTTTTGTCCAGATGGTTAATCAATTATATCGCGGCCATTTACTTTAAAAAAAAACACAAAAATCTTTCTTTTCCTACCGAACCAAGATATCATTCTTGTCATAGATTATATTACCACATATTTGGAAGCTATTTCTGAATGCTGTTCCATTCCCAAATCTATTGATCTACTTCTATTCTAGTGTCACCAAGGTTTTACTACTGTGGCTTTAAATATATTTAACATCTGATAAAGCACACCTCTCTATATTCCTTTTTTCATAATCATGAGCTTTCCTAGACATTATTCATCCACATGAGCTTTAAAATCGTTTTATACAAAGAGGATGGGGGAACATGCACCCTACTTGGGTCATTCTAAATATGCACGTTTGTTTTAGGAAAAATGTATGTACAGATGAATTCCTATCCAAACAGAGGATTTTGCTTTTATTTATTGCTCTTTGATCCAAGGTTTATTTAAGAGGATGCATGATGCCATTTGGAGGGAGGCTTGTGTGTGTGTGTGTGTGTGTGTGTGTGTGTGTGTGTGTGTGTGTGTGTGTGTATGTGTGTGCTTGTATATATATTGATATATGTACAGGGGCAGAGCAATTTCAAAGCCATAAGGGAAATCTTCCCCAGTGACTTAACTCAATGGACAAGGCAGCCAGGTCTCCTGTTTAGAAGGGATATTAAAGGGATTGACACACCAGCATGAATGCACTGGTGTTATAGAAGCCTGTGGGGAGTCTGGTAGGAAGCTGGACTAAGATTAAGGAAGTAGGAATGGAGGAAAGGCTCACTCTGTCACCTGTGATAGGATGGAGAGGAATAGTCCCAATAACCTGGGAGATGTCATTTGTTAGATTTGACCTCTGCCCAGACATTCTGCACTGTCACCTAACCTCTGCTGCCTTCCTGCCATACCAGGAGCTTACACTTGTATTTCTAGTTTTCAGAATACTTTTTCTTAGTCATAGAATCATTTCAGAAGACAGCAAGTTCTTTCAGTTCAACTTCACCTGGACTGATGACCCATCGTTTCCAGGACACTTAAATGTAGGAGTGAATCCAAGTCACTTCCACTGGCCATCCTCACAGGTCCTTCTTGACCTGTCATGCTGACTTCTCCAACACATTTACAGCTGCAGCACATATCCTAGTCCATGACCATATCTTGTATCAAATACACATCCTAACATTCCTTGCTTGAGCATTAGAACATGAGTATCAGAAAGTCTTCACAAATCCTATTCTCATCACCTCTCCATTTTTCCTCATTTTCTTTCTAGTTCTCATACAGTGTTTATAATCATTCCATTTATTTATTGCATAGGTAAGTAGCAAGTCCTTAACATAGCCAGGTACTATACAGCATGCTGAATAATCAGTGAACCAAAAGACTACAGTTTTCACCCTTAGAAAGTCTGCAGACTAGTAGAAGCATATGAACTAGAAGACTAGTTACCAGGTACTAAGAGATGATCAAAAGGTAATAAAAGCCTGAGTTGAGATAGCACAGTGGGACTAGAAAGAATTGGATTGCATCAAGAAACTCTTTAGAGGGAGCCTAACAGGATTGGAAGTGGAGATGAGGGTATCAAGGATTACGGTGAGCAGCTAGAGGGATGGTGGTATCACAGGGACCCAGGCCAGAGATGAAACATACCAAGGGAGAGGCAGACTTTGAATGGAAGATCAAGAGTTCAATTCTGGATATATTTAGTTGTAGATACTTATGTGATCATCAAGAAGATATGTCAGGTTGAATGTAGGCCTGGTACTCAGAGGACTAACCTGGGTTGTAGACAAAAGCAATATGAATATAGTTAATACATAAAGCTATGGGAGTGGGTAAGCCTGTCTGTTGGTAAAGTATAGAATAAGGAAAGGAAGAGCTCAAGTTGGGTTTTACATAGCTCCTAAGGGTCAAGTAGAGAAGGAACCAGGCGGGAGGCTGAGTTTTGACTAGAGAGGAAGAAGAGTGTGGTGAGGGTGTGTCATGGAAGAGAATGGAAGATGAGCTTTAAGGACGCTACCAATAAACCAAGTTAGAAGAGAAAGGACCTATAGGGCCTGTAGAATGATTACATGGAGTTCATCAGGGAAACTGACAAAAACAGGTTCAGGGGAACAGTGAGACTGAAATCGTAGAGGATAGCGCAGAATTTCAGGTATCGTGGACAGAGAGCAGTCCGGGAGTTGAAGGTTGTTTTGTGTGACTTCAGGTTCCAGGTAGGTAGTGGTTAAAAAGCTGAAGCATAGGTATAAGAAAACAAATATGGGAATCCGACCCAGGCTCAAGACTTTTTGGTGAAATAGACTGGGCAAAGAGCGAGAAGACACATCACAGTAAATCAGATGGGTACAGAGATAGGTGGAGTGTTAATTAGATGGCAATAGACTAGGGTCAAAGAGCTCAGAATTCTATCAGGTCCCGATGCAATAATCTTACTTTTACTTAGCCTTTCTCCTGATTGATGAGCAGATTACCTATTTCCAGACTTCTACTTCTATAAATGCTATTGCAATGGTGTCTTCATGCTTAGGGTTCTTTTTTCAAGTTACCTCTCCGGGATCCTACGTCTGGAACCAGCGTTTCAAATAGAATGAATATATTTATGATTTTTGGATCATACTGCCAAATTGCTTTCCAAAAAGATTGTGTTAATTGGCATCTCCAACACTGGTGTTAGCATAATATATTATTGCTTTAATTTGTATTTATTTCATAACTAGTGAGGTTGAACATATTTCCATATTTATATCTACTTTTCTGAATCTCCTCTCATGAGGATATATATATATATATATATATATATATATATGTACCTTTGCCCACTTATTATGGGATGTCTTAGTGATATTTTTCTTTCTTCCTGGCTTTATTATCTTATAATTAATATTTTGTCTGTAAAAATATTTTCCTGAACTGTTTGCTTTATTTAACTCTTACTTTTTCTTGCTTAGATTTTTTTTTTAAGGAAATCAAAGTCTGGAGGAATAGCTCATATACTTTGTTTACATGTGTGAGGCCCTGGGTACAATATCTAGACTTAAAAAAAAGAAATCAACTATATGAGTTTTTACTTTTGTTATTAAACGCTTTATTAGTTAGTTCTGTAATATAGCTTCATAGACATTCCTTAATTAGCCTAATTTTTTTTGTCAGTTGTGGGACTTGAACTCAGGGCCTGGGCGCTGTCCCTAACCCTCTTCGTGCTCAAGGCTAGCACTCTACCTGTTAAGCCACAGTGCCACTTCTAGTGGTTAATGAGAAATAAGAGTCAGTCTTACAAGGACTTTCCTGCCATGGCTGTCTTTGAACCACAATTCTCCTGAGTAGCTAGTATTACAGCCATGAGCCACTAGTGCCCCGCTAATCTTTTTTATATTTAATGTGAAATATGGATCAGATTTGGTTTCTATAGTATAGGCCAGTATTTAATACTTTCTTATTAAATAATTATTTGTTTCCTCTTATTTTATCATATCTGTTCTGTAATATAATTTTTATATTTATTTATGAGCTATATTCTATCATTCTTTATTACTATTTTTAAAATTAGAACATGGACTAAATTATTGTGACATACATATATATATAACAATATATACCTTCAACATAGAATATACACTTAGATATGTTTGTAATCCAATGGGAGTGGTCATGCCTAAATAATTTTTTCCAATATATGCTTTGGATCATCTCCATCAGTTTAGATTATATTGGAGGAATGAATTTTTTGATGCCTATTCAATTTTCACTGAATTACATGAAATCTAGAAAAATTAGTTAGGGAAGAAGTGATATCATAGTAATATTTTTTTCACTACGGTATGTAAAATGTTTCTAGATATATTCAAGGTTTCATATTTTGCAAGAAAATAAGCTATATATATTTATTTATTGGTTGTTGTTTATATTTTGTGTGTGTGTGCACGTGTACATGTGCGTACACATGCACACGCACATGCACACTGCTTGAACTCAGGGCCTGGGCACTATCCCTAAGCTTTATTTTGCTTAAGACTAGCACTCTACCACTTGAGCCACAGCTCACCCTCTGACTTTTTGGTGATTAATTGGAGATAAAAGCCTCATGGATTATCCTGCTTCCACTGGCCTCAAAACGAAATCCTCAGATTTCAGCTTCCTAAGTAGCTAGGATTATAGGCCTGAGCCAGTACCAGCACCTGGCAATATTCACATTTTTAATTGATAAAGTTAAACTATAACAAGATCATACACAGCCTCAACAGACCCAGTTTTGCTCTCTAGTTAGTACCAGGAAGAATGGATTAAGGTAAACTGTTATGAAGCCCAAGTCACTCATTTTAGTATTTTTTTCCAACATGTGTCTCCTGGTAGAAGTGCTGTATATATACATTACTCTTTTGTTTGTGCTTGAATATTTCTGCTGTTTTCATGAATGGTATTTGTTCTATGAATGAAAGTCAAATGTGTTACCTAACACATAGCATGATTATTGATCCCCAAGTATTTATTGAGCATTACATCACTTCAATTTATGTAATTTGAATTTAATTTGAATAGGTTTGGGGGGCAGAACTGAGATTTGAACTCGGGACCTCAAGCTTGCTAAGCAGGTGCTCTACAGCTAAGCCATGCCTGCAGCCCTTTTCTGGTCTGGTTATTTTTTGAAATATGATGACGCCTTCCTGCCCAGGCATATATCTGAACCATGATTCACCTGTTTCAGGCTTCCCGTCATAACTGGTATCACAGGAATTCCCTACCACGTGGGCTGAGAATTGGGCTTATGTATTCCTGGGCTGCCTTGGAACCACCATCCTTTTGATTTTAGCCTCCAAAGTGGCTAGAATTATAGGTGTGAGCCACCCGCACCTGGATTATTAGAATAGTTTTTATTCTTATTTTTTTAATTTTGGGGCCCTGGAGATCAGGCCCTAGTGTATGTTAAGCACAAGCTCTTTGACTGAGTTAGTTTACAGCTCCAGATCTTAGATTGTTTCAAAAGTGAATATATGTATGTTCGGCTGATAGGTAACAATTTAACATTAGCAAATCAGGGCATTTTTCTGTATTTCAACATCCCAGAAATAGTGATTTCTGTTATTTATTTCTTACATTCTAGCACTGAACAGACTGGAAAAGTGGGGTTGATAATAGCAGTGATGGTAGAATTTCTTGTTTCAGTTATGATTTGTAAGAGTGCTTCTAGTATCTCACCTTTAGGGAACATGGTGTTTGGTGAGAAATGCTTTTCTTCATAAATCTTTTATACATTTATTGACATACAACACGGTACAGAATGTTAAAAGCTCTGTATGGTTATATAAACCTGGAGAGTGTAAAAATGGGCTGGTGGCATGGATGATGATGGAAGTGAGGCTTCTTGTTTCTTTTCCACTGTCTCTGCTCTCCCTTGCTCTCTCTATCACATCAACCATCCCACCAAGGATGATGCCCACACTTACAAATACATGTGAATTCTCCATCTTGCTCTCCATGCTCAAATAATCATATAGAGACAAAGCCATAAACATACATTAAAACCTTTTTTCTGGCCTGTACCAGGGTTTGAACTCAGGATCTCAAGTTTGTTCACTTTGTTTGTCCATGGTTGGTGCTCTACCACTTGAGCAATACCCCCAACCTTGCTTATTTCTAGTTATTTTGTATTTGTGGGTGTTTTTTCCATTAAAAAAAGTATCTATAAGAAGTTATATAAAGAGTAATTGTGCAACTCAACATATCACTTTATAAGTACAATGTATCTTGATCAGTACTGGTTATTTGGAGTCTCATACACTTTTCTGCCTGGATTGGCTTTGAGTCATAATCTTCTAGATCTCAGCCTCCTGAGTTGTAAGATTTAGATATGAGCCACCAGCATCTGATAATAGGTACATTTTTTTTTTAAATCAGTATTAGACTATGCTCTGTATACTATTCTGTATCTTGCTGTTTTTACTCAACACCACCTTAGAGAAATCTCTCCTAGACTAACTGGAATTGCTCTAATTGCTTCATTTTAATATGGATTCCACAGTGAAATGAAGATAGGCTATTTCCTAGTTGTTTTATGTACAGAAATAGACTTTTGTTTCTGCCTTGTATGGGAGACCAGACCTGCACTCATGAAACTACTAGAATGCTGTGGGCACATGATGGACAGCTAGCTGATACTCTTTGACTCTAGGTAATAGACGGAAACAAGTGGGGTCAGGCTCATATATCATAATACAGGTAAGTTGTAGATGGCTTTAAGGATAAGGACATACTTTTGAACTAATGTCACGAGACAGAGTCAGATGTATTATCAGTATTATTAAAAGGATCATCACAGAGCTCAGGGATGTAGCGCAGTGGAAGAGCACTTGCCTAGGATACATGAAGTCTTGGTTGGGTTCAATCCCCAGCACCACCAAAAAGAAACAAAGAAATCAATCCAAAATTGTTTCCCAAGAATAGGTTTAGTCAGATTACTAGATTGCTTTTTCCCCCACCTTGAGAGTGATGGTAAGCAGAAAAGAGGGAGGAAAGAGTTGTGTGGGATGACTTTGAGGTCTCAGATGAGCCACAGTAGAACTTGGGGTGGAGAGAAGGCCTGGGGGATGGGGGGTATTGAGGTGGTTAGCATTTACTAAAATGTCCTAGATGAGATACAAATGGTAATTAAGGTATACTAATGAACCCAGAGATAGGTAAGCAAATTACATAAAGCAGCATTTACAAGCTACTTCCTCCCACTTCATGGAGCTGGAGTTGCCCTTAAGTTGTTGTTGTCTTTTTGTAATGACAAAGAGAAAAAAAAATCTTGTATAACCTTAACCACCTATCAGAGTCTTGAGTATATTCAAAGCTCTTGTTACTTTCTACCTTCTGCATTAACATCAAAGCCAGTTTTTATTCAGATTAATGACAGAAATAAAAATTGTAGCCATACCTCTGGATGGATGGCTATAAGGGCCTTTAACACCTCATCTCTGTTTCCTCTGTCCCTGGGGCTTGTAATTTGGCTTTGGAATCCTGCCTCCTTCCCCCACTACCAGGAACAACAGAAAATGACAAGCCTCAAGTAACTTCAAACCCATGAGTTCTGACCAGTTATGGCTTGAAAGCTTGGTTCTTTTATTATTTATCACTCATTAAATGTTCTGGCTCTCCTTTATTAAATGTTAAATCATCTTAAGTGGTATGGTTCTTGCTACTGAAATGGCAAAGTGTAAGGGAAAGAGAATGTGGCCCGTTTCCTTGTTAATGTGACATTCAAATAAAACACAGCCAGCGCAACAGACAGGTCAACTGGCTGCTGATGGGGACTCTGTACAATTATTCATAACACAAGAGCCATAATTAGGGAGAAAATGTCTCCTTACAGCGCCATCGAGATTGCCAGGGAGGAATGCCATTCTCCCACAGGGCAGGTTGGTTATGTGCCTCAGAAAATGCTTGAAAATGCTCAATATATCCTCAGTTTTCATCCAATGACAAGAGCCCGCTGACTCTCCAAGATACTCAATGGCAGTGGTCAAGCCCACACTGGTTATTGCTCCTGGTCTACCATGCTCCCCGGCAGCAAAAGTCCAGACATGTTAGGATAAGGAACAAAACACCATTCTTTTACTCAGCCACATTTAAAGATTGGTTATTTGGGTTTGTTGTGGGGGTGGGAGGGGGGAGGGGGGGAAGAGGATGGGAGGATCTGGCCTTCAAGTGTTCTACCACTTGAGCCACGCCTCCAGATCTTTTTGCTTTTAGGATATCTTTCAGATAGAGTCTCATGCTTTTGCCTAGGCCAGTCTCAGATTTTGAGCCTCCTTACTTATGCATATCTCTGTGTAGCAATGATTACAGGCATTCACTACTACATCTAGGTTTTGTTGTTGTTGTTTTAATTGGGTGACATGGGATCTGGCTAAGTTTTTGTCTGCAGAACCAAGATCCTCCTGGTCTCTACCTCCCAAGTTGATGAGATTCCAGGTATGTGCCATGAAACCCAGCCCCAGGCAAAGAATCTTGTTGACCAGAAGCATAAACTTATATTCTCTCTGTTTTTCAAGTCAAGATGTACTTCTAATGCACAGAAAGTCCACTTTCTCTTTTAATTCAACTATTGAGGATCATCCTTTTTTTTTTTTTTTTGCCCATCCTGGGGCTTGAACTCAAGGTCTGGGCACTGTCCCTAAGCTTCTTTTGCTCAAGGCTAGCGCTCTACCACTTGAGTCATAGCGCCCACTTCCAGCTTTTTCTGTTTATGTGGTGCTGAGGAGTTGAACCCAGGGCCCCATGCATGTGAGGCAAGTGCTTTAACACAAAGCCACATTCTTAGCCCTTGAGGATCATCTTTAACTCATCATGATACAAACTCCCTGGGGACAGGCACATGAGATGACTTGGTTACTACTGTCCTCCCACACCAGTAACCTCATGAATGGACGCCTACAACAAAAGCTGTTCCATTGATGATAGACACTTTACTTCCAGAAGGAAGTTATCATCAGTTGTGCAGGATGAGACAATACCAAGGAAACAAGGAAGCAAACAAACAAAAATCTTCCCTCTTACCTTATCTCTGCTGCTTCGAATTATCTGAATATGAGGACATGTCTTTGCTCCAGATGAAATATCCAGCCAGGTGTGTAAGTTCCCTGCTTGTCCACAATCTCCTCTAAAAGTGCATCTAAAAAAAAAAAAAAGGCAACAAAATAGGAAACACCACACAGCATTAGTTACAACTTTCTCCTACTTGGCTTCAGTACAACATCTTTTGTATAGTGGATTATTGATTTTGCTTGAGGATAGGAGCAAGAGGCTAAAACCATGAAAAGCAACAAGCAAACAGCAAGAATTCTGTTTTCTGGGGTTTTTTTTCTATCATGTCTGGGAGCATAGAACAAATGTCAACAACATGTTGAACTTAGACTCCTGAGCCATCTCTCAAGTTGACATCACCAAATACATTCAAAACACATCCTCTCCAGATTTTAAAATAAAGAGTTCCATTCTAGATATACCTAATGCATGTTGAATAAATTTTAGGCTTGCAATTGAATCGTTTGTATCATTGTTTTGTGTTTCAAAAAAAATAATAGAGCTACTATTTTGCGTTTTGCAGCAGAATGATTAAATTTAAAAAAATATTTTTTTCAAGGGCAGAGTCTGCCCAAGAATTTGATAAGCTATTCCAGAACCATCTGCTGCAGAACATTTATTTAGACAGATTCCAAATTATATCAAAAGATATGGGAGAAATATTTTCCAGGGCCACTTTCCCAGGTCAAGCAGCACAGAGGATGTCCCGTGTACATTTTAAGTTGTGTCCCAGGCCCATTACTTTGATAAACAGATGCTCCTAAGCTGAGAAGTGAGATCACTGGCTTCCTTGATGCTAGGGTCATGCTAGGCCACACTCTAGGTCACACTAACTGGGGAGCTTTTGTCTCACTAGATAGGCCACATCCCAGTAATGAAAATGAACACTAAGTGCTACATTATCTTCCATTGACCTAGGACTCCATAGACATTCCATTGAATAGTAACAAGAGAAGAATGAAACACCCTTGGTATCTATCCCTCCTCAAGGGCACAGATAAAAAGAAAGGGGTGGTGAACCAGTGGCAACCAGAATTAAAAGAAACCGAAAACACATGAATCATGAGACTGAAAAGTCACCAAATGGTGATCACATTCAGCTGTGGGAAGTCCCTGAGAGGATCCCACGGACTCTGGAATAAGGTTTGGATGGGCCCAAATCATGTATCATTGGACTTCAAAATAGACTATTTCTTCTTCTTCCTCTTTTCTTTCCTTTTGATTCTTAAGAATTTAGGCCTGATGGCTTCGTCTCAGAGCTCTGTGCTAATTTGAACATGACCAAAATAGAACAGGAAGTCATTGAGTTTCATTACACATCATCCCCAAGTACAATAGTCTTAGAATGTCATCCACTAGGGAACTCCCACTCCCCATGAACACATGTGGGTCCTGAATCCCATCCCCCACTCCACATCTGTGTCACTTCTTTCCCCAAATACCACCAAAGAGGTTTTCATGAACAATTCTCCAAAGTCATAAATTTATGTGACCCTTGATGGTTCGCTTGTCCGTCACGGACATTAAGTTCAAATTAAACCACTTGCCAATGTCAGGGAGAGTTTGCAATGGAGGGACACTGTACTGAAGCACAGAGAAAAACAGCTTGGCGCTGGTTCCTTATTTATATTTGGAAGAGATCAGGACTGTCAAAAGCTCCCTACCTCTCTTGGGCATTCTGGTTTGTATAAGGCACTTCCTCTGCCTATAAGAAAGAAAAAAAATGCAGCCAATTCTAGAGAGACTGGAGTACAAATATTTTTGTAGGCTCTTAATGCTGCCTAGGAGTCAAGGCCTAAGGCTGCCAAAAAAACAAGTGTAAAATATTTCATACAAATAGTGCTACGATTTGCCAATTTGTAGGCAGAAAACAGTAGTGCCACTGAGCTATCTCTCCCTTTTCTGAACTCCTATAGCATTTCTTGTCAGCACCACACGTTTTGGTGTTTAATCATATGCTGCCTTGAATTACAACTTAACAGTTTCATATGTCTTTGTCATTTCACCCAAGTAAGCATTAAGCTCCTCAGAGGAAGGGAGAACATCTTTAATATTTCTTTAGCAAATCCCTCAGTGTCTGGCAGTGTCAGATGCAAACACTCGGGTTTCAATATATATTTTTGAGTGAATGGAAAAATTTGAAATCTCTATCGGTCCTCTTTCTATGGATATTTTTTTTTCTTTCTCGAGTTTTGATTTGTGTGTAACTCCTCTTGACAGGAAAAAAAGTTTATTTTGTAACCTAAACTACAAGTCTGAATCTGAGGATTAAATTAGGAATTGAGGTTAGTTGAGATTTGAAAGAAAACATAAAAACAAATATATAAGGACCCTTTCATTTTCTATTCTGTATAAGATGTATGCAAAATCTAACCATGTTAAGCACCTAAACAACAATTCTTTATGCCAAACATCTACCTTAGAAATCTCTAGACTTTCATTTCTTGCCTCTCACTTGTTTAAAGAAAATTAAAAAAAAAAAAGCAAACTGTGACATCAAGAATGTATAACCAGATGGTCACCAACAACAATATCTTATTACTTCTCAAACATTGCAGATTGTAAAATCTTCATGACAGCACATTACCCACACATTCACATTTCTCAGATCTCAGAGTGCCCACATTTCAGTAAACAGAATCAGTTTCTTTGAAATCATTCCTTTTCAAAGCTATCACTCTAATCCTTGTGTATCAACAAAAGCAATGGTCAAATATACAAGCCCATAAGCCATAGCTGAAATAACCTTCTAGTCCCTCAGACCCAGCTCCTGGAGAGTCTGAGTCCTCAGTGAGCGACTCTCCAGAGAATGGATTTCTTAACTGGCTTCATTTCAATTTCTTGAGGCCTCAGATACAAGGGGAAGGGAATCTGGATTCGCCTGAGTGTAGACTGGAGGAAATAGCAGGGACATATTTGAGGTGTTGGTTGGTTGGGGTTTTTTTTTTCACTTTTGCCATTACTTTTTGCTCTAGCCTCTTCTGAGAATCTGTCAGTTTGTGCTACTGTAACAGAATACACATGACTGTGTAATGTATAAAGAATGGAGATTTATTTCTTACAGTTCTGAAGGCTGGGAAATTTGATATCAAGTGGCCTGAATCTGGCTGAGGGCCTGTGGCTGTGCCATCCGATGGCAGAAAGTGTAAGGATAAGATATAATGAAAGTCAAAGACAGAATTCACAAGCTTAAGCCCTTTCCTTTTATAATTGGCCTTAATGTATTCATGGAGGGGGAGCTCTCTCAGCCTAAACACTTCCTATTAGGCCTTGCCTCTCAACATTATTTTGCATTCAAACCATTAACATGTCACCTCTTGCCCTAAAAATTCATGACTTCTCCCATGAAAAATAAATTCTTTCCATCTCCGAAGTCAGCTGATCTAGCATCAGTTCAAATGTCCCGAATCCAGAACTTTATTTCAATAAAATATGGGTGAAATCCAAGGCACCATTCACCTTCATCCATGAGCACACAAAACTAGACATGTTATAGGCTTCAAAAATATTCTAAAACACAATGATGAGGACAGGCATAATAAGATAGACTTTCCTGACTTGGAAAAAATTATATTAAGCAAAGTAAGCCAGACCCAAAGAAACATAGGTTGCCTGGTTTCCCTCATTTGTGGTAACTAGAATGTGTCAATAAATCTACAAGCAAACACACTGGATGGTATAAAAAAAAAAAAAAAGATGCACTGGGACAGGGTAAATTTTACAGGTCTCCAGGCATTCACACAGAGAGAAAACAAAGGATATTCTTAGGAGAGGATCACAAAGGCCCAATAGCTACGTGCATATGATCTTATAAAATAATATTTAGCCAAATGAACTCCAGGAAATGGAAAGAAGAGGTTTTCTTTTTTCTTGTTACTGTTTTTGTTTTCTTTTCCTTTTGTCTTGTTTGTTTAGGTGTCTTCAGGCAGGTATGGGGGGCACAGAAATAGTGGGACAAAGAGTGAACAATGCAGCAGTGATACTCACTAAGCCCTATGTTGAAAGTGAACTATATAACTTGTGGGTGGAGACAAGAGGGAAAAACTGGGAGAGAGCTAGGGAAGGGGTGACATTGTCAAAAAAGAAATGTACTCTTTATCTGACTTATGTAACTGTAACCCCTGTGTATATCACCTTTACAATAACCATTTTTTTAAAGATAGACTTTCTGTTCCAAAAAAGAAATAAGAAGAAAGGATAAAAGATCCCATATAAATTCATGCAGTCTTTGGGCCCAGAATAATCTCTACTGACTCCATGTGCCACATCCTTAAAACCCTAGGGAGGTGTCTCAGGCAGTTCTGCCTCTTTGACTTTGATGGACTCAGTCCACTCATCGGTACATGATCATGGGTTGGTCTTTTGTCTGGAGCTTTCTTCCAGGCTGCAGTTGCACAGAGTTGGTTCTACAATCTGAGGTCTCAGGAGCTACCATTCTTCCATGGTCTCCCTAGATATTGCCCTACTATGGACTCTGGGAATTTTTTCCTTGTGTCTAGGACAAGTTTCTGTATGGACCATCAGGCTGCCTATGAAAAATGGCCTTGGAAATCTAAGTAGAGTCCATCACAGCCCCACAGCTCATGAGCACAATTAGTACCAGATAGAGGTTACCACAGCCCATTTGTTGCACCAGGCAGGGTGTTGGCTTAAACTGGACCTCAATCTGCCTGAATCATTGCTGAGGGGCTAAGGACCACTGAGCTAGAATGCAAGGATCCTGGGGTGGCTTGAACAGTGAATATTGAGGTTCTAAGAACAACATTTTGGAACCTTTGCCCTCAAGGTCCCAGCTTACCTTGATGACCTCACAAATGCCATGGAAGTAACTTTGAAGACTAGAACCTGGCTGTCTGCTAGCCATGATAATCATTTTAGTGAATGGTCCTTACCACATTCACACCTCTGATTGGATCTCTTAAAAATGACTTTTTGCTCTTTGCACAGCCAAGCTATACATTTTCCAAAACTTTCCCCTCTGCTTCCCTTTTCATTACAAACCTTGTCTTGCAATTATTTTTCTCCTCTTCCATATTATAATACTCAGTTAAGAAGAGCCATACCACCTCTTCAATACCCTATTTATAAATGTCTTCCACCATCCAGATTTCTCCCACCATTATTCTTAACATCTACCTTCCTCAAAGTCATAGGAATGGACACAATTCCTCCAATTAGGGAATGAAGATGGCCTTTATTCCCACTCCCAAAGCCTTGTTCCTCATTTCCATCTGAGACTCCAACAGAATGGCTTTTACTATCTGTATCTACATGTATTCTGACCATGACCACTTAAGTAATCTCTAGGAAGCTCTAGATTTTTCCTACACTTCTGGTCTTCTGAGTCCTCCCCAAGATCACCCTGAACATTCCACTTACAGTAACTTACTTATGGTTTTGTGGGGGGTTTTCCCCCTAGCTTACTCTTACATATTCTTCCAGACTCTATCCGTTATCATCCTATGGCCACTTCATCATTTGTGTAGCAACAGTTCTACTTCTCAGCACCAATTTTCTTAGTGCATTGAATGCTATAAGAGATTGTTGAAGATTGGGTCATTTGTAAAGTACAGGTGTTTCTTACAGTTCTGGAGATTAGAAGTGTAAAGTTGATGGGCCTATACTTGGTAAGGGCCTTCTTCCTGCATCATCCCATGCAGAAGGTATAAGGGCAAGGAGGGTAAGAGTGAGGGATTGAACTCAAAGTCTCAAGCCCTGTTATAACTAGCATTAACAAATTCTTGAGAGCTACATGACATCTCCCATTAGACCCCATCTCTCAATGCTGTTACTCAGGAGATCAGGTTTACAACATACACTTTGTGGAGAAGCCATTCAAACCACATCAGAAAACCCTAAGATCCCAATCAGTATTTTATTTTATTTATTTTTTGTCAGTCGTGGGGCTTGAACTCTGGGCTTGGGTTCTGTCCCTGCGCTCTTCAGCTCAAGGCGAGTGCCCTACCGCTAGAGCCTAGTGGCTAATTGGAAGTAAGAGTCTCATGTGGACTTTCCTGCCCAGGCTGGCTTTGAACCGTGATCCTCAGATGTCAGCCTCCTGAGTAGCTAGGATTACAGGTGTGAGCCACTGGCGCCAGGCTCAGTATTTTATTTTTGTAGTCCCTAATTCTAGTTAGAGTCTCATGCTTACATGATAAAGCCCATAAGTAGATACAAGCTTGCACACAAATTAGAAAATAAACCCTGTCCGAATGCAAAGGAAAGATCCCTTGAAAAGAAAAAAGTAACAACAAAAATTTAATCTATAAAAAACACTCAACTTGGGGCTGGGAAGGTGGCTCAGTGGTAGAGCACTTGCCTTGCATGCATGAGGCCCTGGGTTCGAGTCCTCAGCACCACATAAAGAAAAAAGCCGGAAGTGACACTGTGACTCAAGTGGTAGAGCGCTAGCCTTGAGCTGAAGAGCTGAGGGACAGCGCCCAGGCCCAGAGTTCAGGCCCCACGACTGGACCAAAAAAAAAAAAAAAACACTCAACTTAGGTGCAAACACTGTGTGTGAAAACTATAAAGTGCATACAGCTATTTAAGAAGGACTGTTCTTATTATTTTATGATATAATAATATGTTATAGAGTTTAATTTATTCAGATAGTAATAGAGTTTGATATTGTCACTCAACTAGATAAAGACAAGGACCACCCTAGAAAAAAATGTATGTTCTAACTCTGTCTAGTCTCCAACTGATGGACAGGGAGGTCCTAGACACTTCTAAGTTTTCAGTTTGAAATTCAGAAAGTCTTTTTGTATAGTGAGTTTACTTTTGGAGTAGGTGGAAATCTGTATATCCCATAATATCTTGAATAAACATCCACCAGACAATGATAACGACATAGAGAAAGCATTAGTCTGACAGTACTATTCTGAGTGGGCACAGTTAGTTTTCACCACAAACTCATTTTTCTTTTTTTATTTATTTATTTTTTTTGTGACAGTCCTGGGGCTTGAACTCAGGGCTTAGGCACTGTTCCTGATCTTCTTTTGCTCAAAGCTAGCACTCTACCACTTTGAACCACAGCTACACTTCTGGCTTTTTCTGTGACTAACTGGAGATAAGAGCCTCACTGACTTTCCTGCCCAGATTGGCTTTGACCTCAATCTTCAGATCCTGAGTAGCTAGGATTATAAGTGTGAGCCATTGGTGTCAGGACATAACCTCATTTTCTAAGGATGAAACAGAGACCCCAAGATGTACAGAAACATGTCCAGCTCATACTGCCAGTTGACAGAGGGCTGACTTCAGAGTCATAGATTAGGCCACCTAACCACTTGGCTTTGTACATACCTAACCACCATTGTATTAAGATCCTCAGGGTAATTCCTGCCTCTCTAGGCCTCTCAAGTGCTTGCAGGGTGGGCCTGAGCCAAAAAGAGACAGGAATAGGGCTCCTAGGACCAGAAAAGGTGTGGTAGGGCCTTTAGGATGAATTGAGTAGCAAAGATGAAGGGGGTAGGGAAAGAATGAGATAGGAATTGTAAAAGGCTTCAAATTTTCTCTATCAATAGCAAATACAAAGCATCCAGTTAGAGGTCAAGATTGCAGATGGCCTCAGATTTACAAATCTATTATACTCTTTTAAGAAAGGCTTGTAAACCATCTGTTTGTTATATGGAATGGATTTCTCTCCATAAAAATTATATTAGGGTTCCAGATTAGGCCACAAAACCTAGTTACTCATAATGGAACTTCAATACTATGTATGTTGCAATGAAAGAGTCATGGAAAACAAGGAAGATGCAGCCATTTGCATTATATAGCAGTTTTTCTTCTTTTTTACTTATTTGTGTTTCTGCTCAGCTGGTAGTCTGGGAAGAGTGCCCAGCTGGATCGACTTTTAAATTTATTATTACAGTATTGTATTTGTACAGCATTTCTATTTTTTTAATAGGCATGGCTTAAATTATTAATTATTTTCATGCCAACATAAAGGACAAGGAGACTCACCTCTGTAAAAGGAATGGGGTTTCCAGGCAGGTAGAATCCACATAAGCAGGGCTTAGAGACCTTGAGGATCTGACTCTATTAAGCTAGACTCTCAGTAAAAATTTACCACTTACTCAACCTTGAAATAGAAACTCTGAACTCAGAAATTCAACTTCTACTTCCTGCCACTAGGATTTCATCAGCATCCTCTAATCTAATTGTTCACGAAAAGCAGACAGTCCCTGAAGAAATCTGATAACTAAATATCAGGTAATTGGTTGGAAGGTGGGATGAGTGTGACCTGTTCCAAAGATTCTACACTGATATAATATCAGAAAACTTTTAACAAGCAAACAAACCCGCTTCTCTTTCACAGGGAACTGCATCATGCTGAGGGATGGTTTTGCTCCAAGAGCAGCCCAAGGTCTATTACTAAGTGATTTCAAACAGATGTCTGCATCTGTAGGAAAGGCACCAGAGCCCAAAGGAGGGACCAGGTGGTCTTCAGAATCTGAGGATTTTCATTACAATTGCCAGCCCATGAGATGAAGAAGGCAACTCCACTAAATGGAAGAGAATAGGAAGTTACTGTGACAAACTAAACTCTGAATTAAAGGCTCCCTGAGTTAGGAAAGAGGAATGCCAAAATATAAGACCAAAATAACTTGCTAAGAAAGCTGAAAAATTGGATCCTCATCACTGGAGCTGCAAGTCAGTCTACATGATAAAACTATGTTAATAACAGAGACAATTTAGAAGGCTTTAAGGGGGGAAAAAAAGCAAAAACATCTAACTTGCCAGGCAACATCTTTTCACATGATTTGATTCATTTATTCTTCACCACAAAACTATGAAGCAGCTACTATAATTTCCCCTGCTATACACATGGGGGAAACTAAGGCATAGGGAGCTCCATATTAGTCCAGGTGCTGGTGGCTCATGTCTGTAATCTGAGGATCTCAGTTCAAAGTCAATCCAGGCAGGAAAGTCCATAAGACTCTTATCTCCAATTAAGCATCAATAAAAGACATAAGTGGAGTTATGGCTCGGCTCAAGTGGTAGAGTGCTAGCTTTGATCCAAAAGCTTGGGGACAGCACCCAGGCCCTTAGTTTAAGCCCAAGGATTGGCAGAAAGAAAGAAAGAAAGAAAGAAAGAAAGAAAGAAAGAAAGAAAGAAAGAAAGAAAGAAAGAAAGAAAGAAAGAAAGAAAGAAAGAAAGAAAGAAAGAAAGAAAGAGAAAGACAGAAAGAAAGAAAGAAAGAAAGAACGAAAGAAAGAAAGAAAGAAAGAGGGAGGGAGGGAGGGAGGGAAGGAGAGAGGAAGGGAGGGAGGGAGGAAGGAAGGAAGGAAAAAGAAAGAGAGGAAGGAAGAAAAAAGAAAGAAAGAAAGAAAGAAAGAAAGAAAGAAAGAAAGAAAGAAAGAAAGAAAGAAGGAAGGAAGGAAGGAAGGAAGGAAGGAAGGAAGGAAGGAAGGAAAGAAGGAAGGAAGGAAGGAAGGAAGGAAGGAAGGAAGGAAGGAAGGAAGGAAGGAAGGGAGGGAGGGAGGGAGGAAGAAAGCTCTACCTGATTATCCTAAGATCACAGAGTTAGTAAGTGAAGAAGTTGAGATACAAAACCTTACAGTGAATCAGGTCCTGGTAGCTCATGCCTTTAATCCAAGTTACTCATGAGACTGAGATTTGAAGATCACTGTTTGAAGCCACTCTGGGCAGGAAAAGTCCATGAGACTCTTTCAATAAGCTAAGAAAAAGGTGGAAATGGCACTATGGCTCAAGTAGTAGAGCACTAGCTCTAATAGAGATTCAGGTATAGCACTCAGGCAGAGTTCAAGACCCAGGACTAGAAACACACACACACACACACACACACACACACACACACACACACACACACACACACACACACACACACACACACACACATTCATGCAGTATAATTTCAAAGTCCATGTTCTAATCTACTATTTATATTATCTCTCACAATAGCTAACATCAACTAAACCCTTTTGTCCTAATCTGCTTTGTGCCACTGGACAGAATTCTACAGACTGTGTAACTTTATAAAGAAAATAAATTTATTTCTTACAGTTCTAAGGCTGGACCATTTACTGTCCAAGGTTGAACAGCCTACAACTAGTGAGGGCCTTCTTGTGTTATCCCACAGTGGAAAGTAGAAAAGCACTTGTGTCTTGTACTTGTGTGCAAGACAGTCAGAAATCAGAACTTGGGCCTGGATCCCTTTTTTAACTGGCATTAATCTATTAATGAGAGTGGAGCCCTCACCACTTCCCATTAAGCCCCACCTCCTAACACTGTTGCATTGGGATTATGTTTCCAACACAAGCTTTTTGGGAGACACACTCAAACTGCAGCATCTTCATAATGCCATGGGCTTAGCATTGTTTGGAAGAACTCATTAACCTTCACAACTACTTTGGGAAATGGGCCTCAATGTTAGCACCTCTGTGGTAGAAAGAAGAGAACAGAGGTAGAGAGAGGCCAGTTAGCCTGGTACCTGTTCTGGTCTCTATACTCTTACTATTAATGACTACTGTATCAAATTATACAAAAATTACATAGGCTTCCAGGGCAGCAACATCATAAATGCCAAAGTGATGGTAAATAGGCTCTCCCAGGTCCTGACATATAGGAAAATGTCGATTCTATTACATTTCTCAATGTGTGTTCCTCAGATTGTTTGGGGTGTTAATGTTAAAGTAGGGTTCCATTGCCAAGAATCCATCTTCTGCATTCTATCTTGGCTCATCGCCTCTCACTTGGTGAGAGAAGTACATGCGAATGCTTCTGGCTGAGATCTCCCTCTTTCCAGGCTCCAGTATCTCTAATCAACCTCCATATCTAGGCTATCATGAAACACATTCTGATCATGCTGTCCATGCTCAGTGATCTCCAATGACAGCCCTTCACCTAACCTTCCAAGTGCTTTTCACAACTCACAGGCTATAGCATGTTCTTCCATGCACAGTTTTCTACCTCACTGTGCTCTGGCTTCTATCATTCCTTCCCAACTCATTCCTGGGTAATACCACATTGGTGTACTACCAGAGGTTCTTTACCTAGAGTTCCCAAAAGCACAGCTCTCTGATAGCTGGCATTGTGCCTGATAGAGAGCAGGCATTAGGTAAACACCTGTAGCAACCATGTCAGACCCTTGAAAACATTTGATGTTCCCACTGCCAGGAATGCCCAAGGGCCTGAAGTTCTGGGGTGAAATTGTAACTCTTGTTCAATGGCTAGTTCAATGTCACTTCCTGACCAGTCTCCAAGCAAAGTGGTTGCTTTCTCCTGAGTCCTAACAGCATTTTACTCATTTTTCTAAGTAGATACAGCACTGTACTAGCAGAGGATTGCCTGTGCCTCCCACTAGACTGCAAGTCCTCCAAGAATCTCAGCATGCCTAGGACTAGTGCTTCACCTGGCCTTCATTTTGCAAATATTTACTCAGTGGCCATTTGATGCCAAGACTATACCAGGGGACACATCAATGCACATGCCAGTTAAGGCTTGGAGGTTACATTCTAGAGAAGTACACAAACAAAAATCACATGAGCTGACAACCACTAACAATCATTTCAAATTAAATTCAAATATTCTACAGAAATAAAAGGTATAGTAAGAAGGAATTTACTTTTGATAAATACATGGTTTCATCTTAGAAAGTTCAAGACTGAGAACCCTGTGCACATCAAGAATAAGGGGAAGAACAGTCCACGTGGAAGGATCAGCATGTATAACATCTCGGCACCTCAATGAAAGGGACTAGTCTGTCTAGAACTTCCTGAAGGCATGGGGGAGAAAGTGAGTCTGCCACTTGCAAACCTATGACCTAAGCAAGCAATGTGCCCTCTTATGTTTCCACCTCATGGAGTCGTTATAATATTGCATCACTAAATAATACTAATTGTTATTAAAATATGAGCAAGTGAAATAAAATGTAAGCAAGAATTTGGATGGCATATTTCCCCGTATATATACTTATTAAATATAATATATTTATATATATACATATACTCTCATTACACAAAGACATCTATATGCTTCTATTATACAACGCACATATATGTATGTGTATGTACATAATACACATATATACATATGTGGGCATATGCATGCATGCACATACATGTATATAGGTGTATGTGTGCATATATATAGTAGTAAGAAAGGGAGCTGGGTAATAAGGTTGACCAGTTGTCCATTTGTATTGTTTACACACACTAGCTCAATAATCAATGTGCTTTTCTAGGTAGAAAGGCCAACATGGTTCAAAGCTTATTAGAAAATTCTTAATCACAAATATCTTTCCCTCCAAGACTCAGAGACCTTTTGGACTCCTTATGCCATAAACAGCAGTTATTAGAGCATGTATTTGTTGGCTGTCTACTTCCCCTACCAACCTCTGGGTTCTCTGGGGCACAGCCTCATTCATCTTTATTGCCCCCAGGGCCTAGTATAGGACCTGGCCTATGGTTGATCCTCAATGAAGGTTAGCTGAATGATATTAATTAAATTTTAAAGTGATGGAATTCTTATCCATGTCTCCATGATACCAGCATAACTTGTTTCATTGATTTTTGTTCAGTAGGTTGGTCTGTTAACTGGAATGGTGGAAAATTGGCCTTTGTCTGATTTTGGAGCTGTTTAACACACATAAAACACATTTGCACACTGAAACACTCACAAAAATAGGATTTGTGGCCTTCACCCCTGTGGTTCTTTAGTGGGAGAGGAGTGTAGTAAATGTTGGCATTTTTTATTTCCAAATGCAGACCATATGCTGAAGAATTTAGGGAAGGCATTAGAAAAAGTAGGTAACGTAGAAATAAAAAAGGGAAAATGATGTCTCTTGAGTCAGGAAGGTCTGGGTTCTTCTGCTCTGTCTTACATTCTCTGTGTCACTGAGGTACATTCCCTGGCCCCTGTGGGCCTCATTTCCCCAATAACAAACAAGTGGCAGTGACATTCCAACCCCCTCCTCCCAAGGGCAAGAATGAGTCTCACTCTCAGTCTACCGAAAATGTGCAGGCTCTATACAGCAGAAGGAAAACATGTAACCCTTACAAAATGTCAATAGCAGAAACCAAGACCTTCAGGCAAGCCTCCAGCATGTCTCAATATTGTGTTTGAATGTGGAGGAGTTGCTGGGAACAGGACAAATACTAGGTCACAAAGACAAGTGAAAACATTTGAGGAATTTTTAAAAAGCCAATCAATACATACTTAGGAAAGTGCATGCCGCCTGAGATAAGGTCATTTCAAAAAAAATCCATTCCATTAAAACATATATTTACTAAAAGAGTATTCTTAATGGGGCTTGTTGGAAGTCAGAGAGCAGCAATTAGAGAAATGGCACAGGTAAGTACTGTTGTTGGGATGCTGAGGTTTGAGGACCTCAGTGGCCAAATCTACCAAGGTGAGCATCCTTCCCACTGAGGCAGCCAGTGCCCACTGTCTGGATGCCAGTGGTAAAGCTGTGCCCTAGCAATTCTATCTCCTCTTCACCTTCCTCTTTGCAATGAGCAGGATTACATCACAGCTCTTCTAATAGCTGAAGATGATCCTGGGGACTCAGCTTGACCCCCCAAACCCCTCTCCAGTGTTAAGAGACCTCCCCAGTGCCTTCTAGAACTGGTTGTAACCCAGATGCACAGGTTTGGCCTATGTGGGGGTAATTCAGCAGTGCCCCAAGGCCCCAATAACATTTCCCTCTTCGCTCCCCATTGCTTCTACCCCACAGACACTTGTCCTACTTGCATCAACACAATTAGTCCGCACAATGGGGTCCTCACACAAGAAGGAGGGGCCACCCCCAAATCCCATGATTGCTGTCATTAGAGCTGCACTGGACCATAAAGAATTGTCACCACACAGACTTCAAGCCTGGGATCTGCAAAAGGACACATCCAGAGTTGAGAAGAAAGAGGAACAAATGCAGCCTTAGAATGCTCTTCCATCCTGAACTGTCCTCATGGCCACTCTGCTAAATACTGTTGTCACCTTTGGAGGGGAGAATTTCCAAAGCTGAGAGGGATCTGGATAAAGTCTTGATTTCAAAGTTCCCTTTCCAATGAGGCCTTCCAGGACTTCTAGTCTAAAACTATAACCTCCTATGAGTCCAACCAATGTTCCCTGTCACTTTTCTTGACTTTCTTTTTCTTCATAACACTGACTGTCATCAGTCATTCTATTCCCTGTTATTTTTTACTCTAACTTCCTTCAGACAGTGGAGTTAAGTGGTCTGCCCAAGAGGCCTGCTCAAGACCTCAGAATGTCACTCATTTCCTCCTGGACTTAAGGTATACAGTGACTTTCCCTCTAGGAGGAAGGAGAGAAAGATTTAGGCACACACAGGAAAGGAAGTTCTGCACAACTGAGGCAGAAATGGAGTTAGTTTGCCACAAGGCAGAAAATACCAGAAGCCGGATACTGAACCTAGGCTGAGGACAGATCAGAGGGACCCCAGCCCTGGTGATCCTTGATTTTCTACTTCTAGCCCCCAGAAGTGTGAAATCAAGTATGCATTAGTGGTGATCCAAGTTACCAACTCTGTGGCCACTTGTGATAGCAGCCCAGGAAGCTAAAATACCTTATTAAGTCTGGCACTGGTGGCTCATGCCTGTAATCCTAGGTACTCAAGAAGCTGAGATCTGAGGATCATGATTCAAAGCCAGCCCAGGCAGGAAAGTCCCTGAGACTCTCTTATCTCCAATTAACGACCTCAAAATCAGAAGTGGTGCTGGGTGGCTCAAAGTGGTAGAATGCTAGCTTTGAGAAAAGAGCTCAGGGTCCGAGACCAGGCCCTGAGTTCAAGCTCCGCAACTGATCTTCTCCTCCACCCCCCAAAAAAAACAAAAACCACCTCATCAGGTGAACCTGCATGGAAATAGGGAACTTATTCATGGCAAGTGCTGAGAACTGAGCACTTAGGATGATGTCTGACACACACTAGGTGCTCAACAAACACCCGTTAAGTGAATATACACATGTTCAAACCTTCAAGGAGAGGGGTTTCTACAACTCATAGGTCCTAAAGTTCTCAGTCAGTACAAAAAACCATTTGAGCTGTCGATCTCAAGCTCTCATCTCTCCGATGACATGAGAGATACGTCTCTTTCCTGTCTCTCTCTTCCTCTTTCCTGCAATGGTAGCTAAGGGAATGGCTTGGGAATTAGAGTTCAATCTGGATTTGAAGGCTATTTCTGCTACTTGTGTAACATGCAGTAGATGAACAATTGCTCTCAAAGAGGGCCACATCCCTCATCCTTAGATGTTATCTTACATGGCAAGGTACTTGGTAGCTATGATTAAGGTGAGTATATTAATTTTATTTTATTTTTATTGTTATTATCAAAGTGATTTACAGAGAGATTACAGTTACATAAGCCAAGTAAAGAGTACATTCCTTTTTGAACAATATCACCCCTTCCCTCACTCTCTGCTGGAAGATGAGTACATTAAGATGAAAGGCCCTTATAAGAGCAAGCAGGACAGGAGTCAAAGATGGGAAGACAGAAACAGAGTTCAGAGCCAGAGGGAACTGGAGATGCCACACTGATGGCTTTGAAGATGGAGGAAGGGGCAGCAAGCCAAGGAATGCAAGCTGCCTCCAGAAGCTGGAAAAGACAAGGAAACAGATCGTCTCTACAGCCCCCAGAAGAAATACAACTCTGTCAACACCTCGATTTCAGCCCAGCGAAGCCCATTTGTGAAACTGTGACTGTGAAACCCAGACTTGTGAAACTCCAAGAGCTATATAATAAGGTCATACTGTTTGAAGCCTCTGCTGATAGGTGACAATAGCAGTAGGAAACTAAATACAATCTCTACCAGTCTTCCCATCTACAAAGTGGGGTTGGTAATAGTACTAATGTCAACCTGTTATTCAGTTGAAATGACCCCTTTTACAATCTCATGTAGAACAACCCAACAACAGCTGAATGCCTCAAACAGGGACCAGAGGATTCCTGATGATCTTTTACCGTCACATGGAATAGCCATGAAGAATATAGAGTGAAGATTAAGTAATCAAGGCGAGCATCCAGCCATCCCATAATCAGCATGCCTGGGAGCTCTGTCTCCACCTAAGGTATTAGGTGGAATATTAAGGGAAAGGACACTAAGGGTAAATGTGGCTTTTTCTGGGTGGCCCATTTTCTGAAGAGGGTCCAGCCCTGATTCCATTACTTGACAGACCTAAGCAAGTGGACCCCCCATGGTGAGGTTACAAGAACATGGAATTTGGAGACTTGGCCACCAAGGAGATGAACCAGAGAGACACAGGAGATGAACTGTCTTTACAGCACACAATGAGGGAAGTGGCCTTGCACGGATGTTAGGGCGGGGGGAGCGCGGGGGGAGTCTGGTCCAGCTGATGCAGCTGATGCCTAAATTAATGCAATTCATCTTCTACATTGTCAACAGGATAATCTTTTTGAGACACAAATCTTTTGAAGGCACAGCCCTTTGCTTTAAACCCTCTAATGAGTTTGTAGCACACACTAATTAAGTCTAAGCTCAGAGCCCTTCACATCCTGGTCCTAGCTAACACCCTTATCCTCTTCCTTCCTCCTTCAGTCTGTGAGTTAAGAACAAGATCCAACTTGCTGTTCCCCAGCCATCCCTCCAGACAGAATTGCTGCTTCTGCCTCACACTGTGCCCTTGGGAAAAGTCCACTCAGCCTTCAAGGATCGATGTCAAAGGCCAGTTCCTCCTGGAAGTCTTTCTCAGCCTTGGGGACAACCTGGAGCTCCCTCCTTGGCTGCTATCTTCAGTATTTCCTGTGAAGCAAGCCCTGTGCCTGAACTTTCATGGTCACTATCTGATTTAATCCTCTCCACAGCCCTCTAGGTCCTACCCTTAACTCTACAGAAGGAGAGATTTAGCACAGAGAAAATAAGAAATTTTCAGGTCACACAGAAGTCTAGGTTCCATTTCAACAAAGCTAACTGTGGGATCATTAATGGCTTTTCCCTTGGCTGGACCACTCCTGCTGCCAGTATGGCTGGCTTGTATCTTTGGTGCCCCAAACAAGACTTTCCTCTTACATTGTACTCAGTACATTGTACTCAGTACAGACCATTCATCTGGTCCTCCAAGCCAGAGGTCTGCTGCCCCTCTATCCTATAATCTCAGCAGCAAATTCCTTGAGTTGCTGGTAGAGTGGAAGTGACTCACTCACTGTACATGCTGAGACTCAGCCCTGGCGGCTCTTGGAGAGCCATCTGACCTGGGAACCTAGCCTCTGCACTTCAACCTAGAGGCTGGGTCACTGCCTGGACCACAGGAAGAGTTTGTAGTAGGTTTGGGCATCACTTCTTTATTTTCTTTTGTGAGGTCTTGGATCAAGAAAGAAAGAATATATCTTCCAGAAAAAGAAAAAAACCCACAATACAGTGGCCACCTGGATTATTTTATTTTTCATTTTATGGTCCTATTTTTCAGTGTGTCAGACTCAAGGACAAATCCAATTAATCATGAAGTTCTGTCAATACTAGCTTCCAAATAGCCCTCAAGTCCACCCACAGCTTCCCACTCCTCCAATCCAGTCCCCAGTCTCTGGCAATTCTACAGCTGCCTGCTGACTGATCTGCTGGCATAGGATAGGTATCTCTTCATGTCTGTCTTGCACCCGAGTCCTGACGCTAAATCACAGCTCACTCTTCAAATGCAAGTTCTGCTCTGGCTTCTCAAGATCATTCAACAAGTTCTTTAACATGTCTTACAAGGCTTTCCACCATCCATTCCTGTCTACCTCACCTCTCATTTCCCATCATTCCTCTTCTATATATACTATAGGCTCTCCTGTACTGAACCTCCTCTTGGCCTTTGCCATTCTGTTCTCTCTATAAGCTTCTCTTGCTTCCTCTTGACCCAGCTGATACCTGCCTACGCTTCTGCAGAGATATCCCCTCCAGAAAGCCTTCCTTGACGTTTACATTTGAGTTAATTTTTTTAATATAGCTCCATGAGAGCCTATGCTTCCTCTCTGTGAGTCTTTATTATACTCTATTTCATCCATCTCCTTTAATTAATGATAGATTAGTTCCTTGCTCCCAATTCTCCAGTCCCTCCTGTACTACAATTAGACACCTCTACCATCCTGTGTCATGTTCATTTACAATGTTTCCTACTATAATAGGTCTAATATATTCCTCTGCCCCATTGAGGAGGTTGGGCTTGGCTATGTTGGCAGGCTTTAGCAATGTAATATCAATAAATACCATGCAGATTTTGAGATCATGACATAGGTTACCCTGGTGTCTTATGCTTTTGTTATTTGTGTTAACAAGAGTGTTTACAGAAGAAAAGTATGTGAAGCAAACTGAATTCAACCTGCAGTTTTGACCCAGACCCCCACATGCCTCCCCATAGCCCAAGAGCAAAAAAAAAAAATGTAAATATGTATTTGTTCCTGTATACCATTGAGAATTTGGGCTTGTTTGTCATGCAGTGCTATTGAAGTAGAGACTGACTGCTACACTTACCTACTTTCCTTCACTAGATTTCAAGCTCCATACAGACAAGAAAGAACTATCTCCAGCACTGTGCATCAGGCTTAACACACATAGTAGATACTTAATAAATATTGGTGATTAGGCATGCGATTGAATGAATGGATGAATGAATGAATGAATGCCAGCCATTGACAGGACTGCCCCCTTAGCTGGCATGTGACTTCCCTCCAGTGAAGAATGGCATCTGGTTTCTCTCAAAACACTAAGCTATCTTACTTCCCACACTGGGATCATGGTAGGTTTTCAACAAATACTTGTTGAAATTAAATCAGTTGAATTTTGTGGGCTGGCTGGGGAATCAACCCTTAATTTATGGCATTGTTTCTGGGGGGAAATGAACTCGGCAGGCCAAGGAAACTTGCAAATGAACTTCTGGAACAGCACCCCATGCATGGGTTCAGGATTGCCAGTTTTGTGGGGATCCACAACTGAACACATGTGTTAAGCACTGCAATAGGGGAGAGGGTGAGAAACAACTTCCAAACCCCAGATATTCAGCCTGCAAAAATTCACTCTCCACCCACACAGACAAATTCAGCACAGGTTGGATCTGAGGTTCCCACAATAAAATACTAGACTTTTTAGAGCTCATTGTTTATCAGATTGCTTTTTATCTGCTTATTATACTGACTGGGTGCCTATTCTTAACCCTCCCAGATCAAAAGGAAATTAAACTCATTTTCTTGCTCTTCTTCCCCAAATGAACTTTCTAGACACACATACAAGAAAGTTCAACCTTCTCAACAGAGAAATTATTTTTTTCTAAATAAATCTGTGACATTTAAAACAAACACAGTGGGATGTTCTACAGTTATAAGCCAACACCCCCTTTAGAGTTCCTCATTTTGAATGGTTCTGGGAGCTTAACATGAGTCATGGATCTGAGGCTTAATCTTATTTCATCTTAGGCCAAAATAAAGACATTTGGAAGCCCAGGGATGGGCCACTGCTCCATCACTCCATGACTTAATACTTAAGTCTCAAGTCTCAATCTGTCATTCCTTCAGCCTACCAATCACTTTAACTACCTCATTTAACATGTGTTTTTGTCTTGTGCCAGTACTGGGGTTTGAACTCAGAGCCTGAACAGTGTCCTTCAGCTTTTGTGCTCGAGGCTGGTACTCTGCCAGTTGAGCTATAGCTTTACTTCCAGCTTTTGCGGGATGATTGGAGATAAAAGTCTCATGGACTTTCCTACCCAAGTTGGCTTCAAGTGATAGAGTGCTAGTCTTGAGCAAAAGAAGCTCAGGGATAGCACTCAAGCCCTGAGTTCAAGCCACAGGACCAGCGAGAGAGAGAGAGAGAGAGAGAGAGAGAGAGAGAGAGAGAGAGAGAGAGAGAGAGAGAGAGAGCAAAGATAGGAGAAGCAAGTTATAGAAAATAGTCTTCTATTGAAAATAGACTTCTCTGATATTCCCCTATGCCTGGATCTAACTGAAAGTGGCTCTTGCCTGGGGACACGGCTTCTCCATGTCCTACCAGAGCTGGCTGCTACCTCTCCCTATCATAGGTGGTCCACTTCAGGCTTACTGCCTCTTTGAGACCCTTTGTCTCTCTTTCTGAGCAGATATCCACAGCGTAGCCTTCTCTCCCCACCCCCCACCACTGCCCCTGGGCAACTTCCCTCCATTTCCTGACTTCTTCCCTCTACACTTTCTTCAGCACTGGGCACATCCGTGTTCTTGCAACTCCCACACAGATCGCTGAGCCATCTGATGGACTAGTGACCACCTCCATCAGTTCCTTGACCCCTCCGGGCCATCTGTCCTCCATTAATCCATCCCAGTTTCAGGAACCAATGATTCCCCAGACCTAGTGATTGCCAGTAACTCTGTCCCCTCCTCCATGACCTCCACTTGGAGCCTCCCACAGTCCATCCTCTACTCCTCCCCTAGCTCCTGAAACACAACCTTCAGGGCACAGCTCCTACTGTCTTCTCACTCTTTCACTCCTTCACCAGTGAGTGCATCCTTATTCCCCTCCTTTGCTCCACAGGGTCCTCCATACAATCCAATGGCCCATCAACAGCATCCATTCTCCATCCATCATTCCCAGGTACCCTCAGTTCCCTGCTTCCTTACTAACTCTTCCCTGCTTGACAGCTACAACTCTCGGGCTGAACCTTGCTTTCTCCTCTGCTCCAAAGGCAAGACCCTCAACCTCCAGTGGGCCCTAATGCTGCCTGCCAACCAAGCTATCTTTTCTTTGCTTGGGGTTCTGTCCCAACTCCTATTTCACTCTTGCTCTCTCATCTCTCCTCAGAGCTCACTTAAGTCATGAGGATGATGGCAGCAGTGTGAAAATATACTGAACATGCTTCTTCCCCCGACTCACACCAGGGCCAGTCTCTTTCCCCTTTCCACATAGCCCGTAACTGGGGAAGAGCTGCCTGGGCTCTCATTTCAGGTTGGCCTCTCTGCTGGACATAAGGTGGTTTTTGTTTTTTGTTTTTTCCTGTCATCTGTGGAAAAGACAATATAATCCTCTCTTGTCTTTCCTGAGTCATCAGTTTCTTCCTCTCTACTGGAATTTTCCCAGCAGCACAAAAATGCATAACTACTCCATCCTCCTAAAAAAACTAAAAGTTGCTGGGCACCAGTGGCTCACATGTATAATAGTAGCTTCTCGGGAGGCTGAGATCTGAGGATCAAAGTTCAGGGAAGTCTATGAGATTTTCATCTCCACTAAATTGACAAAAAAAAAAAAAAAGCCAGAGGTAGAGCTGTGATTCAAATGGTAGTCTTGAGCAAAAGCAGCTCAGGGATAAAGTCCAGGCTCTGAGTTAAAGCCCCCAAACTGGTGTGCATGTGCGCGCGCGCACACACACACACACATATATATATACACCTAAAATTCTTGGGACTGACTCTACTTACTCTTCCAGCTTTTCTCAATAATGTTCCTCTTCCCTTTGTCTTCTTTGCTTTAGCCCCATCTTCCAACACCAAGTTCAGTGACTAGCACCAATCATCTCTAGGCAAGTCTAGTGGACCAACTGTCCTTACAAGTAGATACCTGCCCAGCCCTTGGTCTTTTCCCTGGCTTGATGGAAACCACACCTTCTGAATTTTTTTTCTGTTCCTCTCTGATCCCTAAACATTGCAATAACTTACCTCTCAAACTTCACTCCTTAACCTATACTCTCTTCCTAGTCTGATCCTAAGAATCCCATAAGTGTCATCTAAACACACCCAATCCCCAAATTCCTCTTGTATACCTCCCATCTACTCCGGACCTGATCTTATCTAATGAGTAGACACGACCTACATGTGGTCCTTTCATTGCCACCACCCTCACCACCATCACCCAGCGCTCCAAACACACACAACAGCACCTCAGACAACAGCATAGATCATAAATAGAAAGATGACAGCAAGACCCTTAGTGCATGCGCAGCTGACGAATGCTGGCCATGTCAGTTCACTTCTTAAACTCTACTCAGGCAAGCAACAAGAAGAAAAGGTTCCTGCCCAATTACAATTATTCATGAGAATTTTCCTGGGCCTGCTTCTTTTGTCTGCCAGAGATTCTGACGGAAACAGCCTGGTAAGGAGGTACAGCAAGAGGCAAGGGCAATCACTTTTCTTGCGACAGCTCAGATTGTGACTTCCTCCACAAACTCTTAATTAATTCCATCCCCATATTTTTAGTTTGTTTCCTGAACCTCTTGCTTACATTATATTTCCCCCTGCCTCTCTTCATTGCTCTTGGCTTCCTGCCTTATCAGAACCCCAATTCACTTTCTGGCCCTCTTTTCTTTCCACAACTGCCCTCTTGTTGGGCCTTCAGCATCTCTTCACCTGCTCTACTCTTTCCTATCCCTTTTCACCTTTAAAAACTGAAAACACCAAACTGACAGACACGGTTATGTGGTTTATTTTTTTCCCCTGTTCTGCCTGAGCTGCAGGAAGGCTCTCTCCTCCTTGCGTCTATAGCAAGAGCCCGAGTGCTGGGTTGCCATGGCAACAGCGAATCCAACCAGGCCGGTCCCAGCGACGCTAAGAACTGCCATGGTGAGGAAGCCTCTACAAGTCGCCCCTGAGCCTAGATGGGTCGTATGTACATCGTAATTCAAGACCAGGCTGGGCAGGTTCTGCCTGGAGACCGAGATTGTACATCAGGCCCACGGCTGTATGGTACAGGGAGAGACAACGCCATCAATAACAAGCCTTCCACAAAGCGAAACAGAATACATGACATGATGAGGATTCATTTGAAAATTTTCAAACATTCCTATTCTTTTATCTTCTCAGAGGGAGAACCTTTTGCCTGCCTCCCTCCTTTCCCCCACCCCCTTTCTCTCTCTCAGTCTCCAATCTTGGGAAACTCTGTAGTAAAAAAAGAAAAAGAGCAAATCTGCCTGATCTGGTCTCTCTCCTTTGGATGTCACATACCTGTCCCTCTGTCTGTCTCCTCCCCACCCCCCCACCACCATCCTCCAACCTGGATTGGGTGGCCCTGTGTAAAGTTCAGGTCATTTGACTTGGTTGGCATCATCTTTGAGAATTAGAGCTATAATATGGTATTTCGGTGGTGGAAAGAGATCTGTTCCCCCCATCCACCCACCCACCCAAGTCTTCGGAATGGATCTTACAAAGTAGGGCAACAAGTGTTCTGCCACGTGACATTCTAGAAAACCTGAGTCTGTGAGAAAGCGTTCAGGAAATACCTTTGTAGGGAGAGGCACCAACCACAGTGGGGGTCCGCTGCTGCTATACACTCGGAGCAGGATTTGTGCTTACTGCAGTTTGCCACATGAATTCTCCTCACCTAAAAAATAAACATGCCAGGGGTTCAGATGGAATTAGAAGCAACAACCAGAAAATAAATAAATAAATAAATAAAATTATAACACCTTATCTGATGAAGGGCCACAGAGAAAATATTTGTCAACTTGAACTCGGAATGTGTCTATAATGGCACCAGGTGGCAGGTCTCAAGTTCTAGGATATGATTATAGTCCAGGATATGGTACAGTTGTGTAAGAATCACTTGGGGGGGCACTTTGGAAAATGCGTAAGGTCATTCCTACTCCTTCCCACCTGCAGTTTCTGCAGTCACAATCAACCACAGATCAAACATATTGTCTGTATATACGCATATTTTGTTCACATCAGTATCACTAAACAATACAGTATAGCAATGGTTTAGCTGTTTATATATAACCCTGACACTGTTATCCAGCATGATAATGAATCTAAAGATGATTTAAGTATATGGGAGGATGTGCACAGGTTATATGTAAACTTTATGAGAGGTACTTGCATCTATAGATTTTGGTATTCTGAGGATACCTGGAACCAGTCCCAGAAGATACTGTATCTGCTGTATTCCCAGACTTGCCTGTCATGAAGACCCTTGTGCGATCTGGGGTGGGGCCCTAGTGTCTGACCTGTGAAGAATGATTTCCACAGGGCTCATGAGATCAAGTCACCCGGTTTTCATACAAGGGTTTTTCATTATGGTCAGTAGTACTTGAGAAAGGGACATTTGGGAACAGTAAATGGCTTCTCCAGGAGGGTCACCAGTCCCCAGGTAGGCACTGAATATGGGAACAAAGAGTGGGACCAGATCCCCCTCAGCCTGTCTAGAGTAGCTCCATCGCCTCAGTTCTTGGTGTGCTTGCTCAGGTCCCCTCCAGTGCAACTGAAAATAAAAGAAATGGATCTGGCCAAGGCAGCTCATATCTGTTATACTAACTACTCAGGAGGCTGAGATTTGGAAAACCCTAAACAAGCCTGGGAAGAAAAGTTTGAGAGACTTCATCTCTAATTAACCATCAAAATGCTGGGATGGAGGAGTGGCTCAAGTGCATCAGCCTGAACAAGAAAGCTAAACCAGGGCACAAGGCTCTGAGTTCAAACCCCAGTACCAGCATACACAGAGAGAGAGACAGAGACAGAGACAGAGAGGCAGAGATGAGACAGACAGAGACAGAGACAGAGAGACAGAGAAAAGAAACGGACAGAGTATTCAGGTCACAGCTCTGTTTCTATGGCTGCCTCTCCAAGTATTAGCAAACAGTAGTGTACAGGGCAGCCATGTTGGGTAGACTAGGACCTGGGGCAGGGCCAAGGAAGGCAGCAAATCCCTGAGGATTGCCTGGCCCATTTTCTGAAGGCAAACATAGCCGGCAGGTAGTAAAGAAACTTGTGGGATTCATTATAATGGGAGGCTACCCATGCTAGAAAGTAAAAGTAAAGAATAAAGTATTCTAAAAGGAAAAAAGTAGGCATTTTCTGAGGAAGGTCCTGCATGGGGGACAACTGTGCCCTTCCATTTCTCAGGCTTCTAGGCGGCTGACAGTTGCAGCTGGCAGACCATGAGTTGGAGCCAGAATTAACCAGAATGTGGATATTTATTTCCTCATAAGCTCACAAAAACCTCTTTGGATCTGAGGGATTTTAATAAGTGTCATGTAATCTCTCTAACCTTGTTTCCTCATCTATAAAATAGCACTGGGACCACTGACTTCATGGGGTTATTACGAACATTGTCTGACACATACTAAATAATGTATGTCATAAATATTAGCTATTGCTATTATGTGAGAAAAGAGTTCCACGGTCTAACAAATATAAAACCTTGGACTGAAAAGGCTCAATGGATTTTCTTAGCACAGGGCTTCTGAGAGTCTTTGCATACGCTAAGTGCTGTAAAATTCAGGAGTGCAAGTAAGGAATGACTGATCTCATGATCACATCTGATCACAAGATCTCACCAGATCATAGGGCCACATCTGATTATAGGATCATGCCCAATCACAGGACCATATCTGGTCACTAAACCAAGCCTGCTCTGAACATTCTGGGGAAGGTAGGTCTTGGTCTTGAGAATGACTGAGGACAACTATTTCATGCATTTCAACACAAAAGTATAAACCTATGTTTATGAGAGATACTGGGAATATTACACTGGACTTTGGCCTCTAACATACTATGTGAGTACTCCTCGTCAATACACATATTTACATATGAGTATGTTTAATCACATTGTGTGCCATTTTATGAATTTCCCATTGCTTTGTAGAATAGCTGTCAATATCTCCCCAAGAGTCTAGCAAAGGGCCTTCCTTCTCATAAGATCTCTAGCATTAATCCCAAATGAGGAACACATAAATGATCAGGATTTTCTTGCTTGCTTTGTTCTCAGGACCTCCAGCTTTCTAGGCATGCTCTTTATTATGGAGTCATATCTCCAGTCCTTTTGCATCTGATATTTTTTAGATAGGGTCTTGCTTCCTGCCCAAGTATATCCCTAGACCATGAACCTCCCATTTTTTGCTTTTCACCGTAGTTTTAATAACAGACACATACCACCACTATTATGGGTTGAAGTTTTATTTATATTCCTAGACTGGCCTCAAACCCATGATCCTCCTGATCTTAACCTACCAAGTAGCTAGGGTTACTAGTGAGCTCTTAGGTCCTGGCTTGGGACATCAGTTTTGATACCAACTTGAAAACTCTTCCTGGTACTTCAAGCTTTGAATGACCAGAGACTAGAACTCTTTCCCTTTAAAATGTGAGGACCTCTTAACTGTGTGTGGTTTTCTCCAAGCTTCAGCTGAAAGTTCCACATTCTGGGGTTCTGTAACTATCTATGTGGGTAGTAATAAAGACTTATGTGCAATTGGCAATATTTCAAAAGGCTATATGGGGGAAAAAACACAGATGAAGCCAGATACCCACTGTCTTTGCTTTGGGGATTGGAATTTTATTGGCTTTGTGTAGAATGCAGTCTAGACTCTGGCTAGCAGATCTCAGGCATCTTTGATAAAGTATCAGCATGGAAATGGTTACTTAATATATGCATTTGTTGGGTGGACAGAAATCTTTCAAATATGAGATCTAGGGAAGAAACATGATAAAGAGTGTTTGAATAGTGATATAAGCCAGCACAGAAGATTCTGTGTGGTGAAGAACCTGCTTTCAAAGCTGTAGGAGATTCAGAGGTAGGCTTCTTGATGCAATCATTTCTAGTTTGACAACACCAGAAACTATAAAGTGCCATTACCCTTACTCTGTGACTCAAAAATCACCTGCAGACCAGTCAATGTTGTCCTGCCTATGCCAAAAGGAAAGGAATGGAAAATGAGGTGGAATGAGGGCATCTGTGACATCCTGTTATCTTCTTTGCAATTGGTGTGTTCAAATAGACAAGGCCAAAAACCACCATACCAGAACATTCTCCAGAAAGAACTTAGCACCTAATCTTATCTATCATAGGTTTTATGATTAGGATCTCACAAAGATACACATGCATGAGCACATGTGTGTGCACACACACAAGATACACATGTATGTGTATCATCCATGAATAAAATGATATATACATATCCTTATTTAATTAATTTTGAAGCTTCTCAAAGTCTTCGGTTCTTCCTATATAAAACAAAAGTAACTAGCTCATTAAGTTACCAACACAGCTCATTAGTATTCTTTATTATATGTGTATACATCACACTACACAGGGAATAGTGATAATAAACACACTGTCGGTGAGATCTCCCTAAAAAAATCGGCTTTCTCTCCTCTTCCCTCAGCAAGAATACTTTGTAAAGATGAAGAAAATGTTTGAAAGGCAGTGTTTTTATTTCAGTAGGCAGGAGGGGGGAGGGAAACAACCTTAAACAGGAGATAAATTAAGAGGAGGGTGAGTGTTGTATATTTCCTGGTTCATGAATGTGCATGAGACTGTGGCCTGACATTAACCCCATATTCCAAAGCCAGTCCCATTGGGTATATTCGTAACTGCATCTATCCCTTACAGTGTCCACACAATCAATGTGCAAATCCAGTTACCTTGCCGACCATGCGTCCATTTGTAAGCATGCCCTCCTCTGAAAACCTAGGCACTGGAAATATGACCAATAATAAAATCGTCTAAATAGGTAATATTTCTTACTTACTTACTGACAGCCAGGGTGGTTTTAATTCCATGTCTGTGACCCACTGTGGGTCTTCTCAAAGCCTGAAGCAACATTTAAACTCAGTAGTTCAAAGTAAAAGCTTTGCCGTGAGATAATGACATTGATTAAATAATTTTTATTCCTAAGTCAGAAGCAATAACTAGCATTCCTACCTACCTCTTTCCCAGCAGTTAGATAGATGTATGTGTCCTTCACGGGATCAGGAACAAGTTTGTAGAACACAGGTGTTTCTTCTTTAATTTCATAGATCACCTCTGGACAATTTGAAGTCAAATTCTCACCAAGAATAACCTATTTTTTTCAAAAAGAGAAATATGATTTATATTAGGTGATTTGAATGGCAAAATGACAAACCTTGTAACTTAGTCATAATATCAGACCCTTTCTTTCTCTTTTTCTTTCTCTTTCCCCCATCCCTTCTTTCTCCCTCTCTCCCTTTCTATTTTTCTTTCTTTTTCTCTCTTCCTTTCCTTCTTTCCCTCCCTTCCTCCCTCCCTCCTTCCTTTCTTCCTTCCTTTCTTCCTTTTCTTTCTTTCTTTTCTTTCTTTCCAAACATTGGGGCTTGAACTCAGGGTCTGGGAACTATTCTTTAGCTTTTTCACTCAAGGCTGGTGCTTTACCACTTGAGCTTCAACTCCACTCTTGGCTTTTTACTCATTAACTGGCAATAAGTGTCACAGAGACTTTCTTGTCCAGCCTGGTTTGAATCTTAATCCTAAAATCTCAGCCTCCTTGAGAAACTAGGATTATAAGCATGAGCCACCAGAGCTACCAAGACTGGGTAAAGTACTATATTCCTTAGCCATCCTCTCATATGCCCATCTTCATCTTCAATAATAAGCTCAGCATACCTGCTTATGCAGGGGACAAAGTCACCAAAAACTGATAAGCAAGAAAGCTACTCCTCAATGCTAGGGCTTAATTTTCACATGTGGAAGCTTCTTGTCCACAGTTGTTAACCTCATCTAGCCCTACTAAAAGCCACAAGTGACAGATTGGTTAGTATTGTGCCAGGAGTGATCTTGAAGCTACAGGCAGTAGCTTATTTGCATATATTTGCATGGGTTACTCTGATGACATCATGCATCTTAAAGTAACTTTGAGGAGTTAACAGGTATAGGCAAGTAGCAATGTGCGCACATATAAAATGTAAAGCAGGTGTTCATCAGTATTCAGTGGCTTTGAAATTGGACACCTGAGCTTCACTCTTCTCTAGCCAACAGATGTCTACAAAACACTTATTATGTATCAGGCACTGTTTTAAGTGTTTGAAAAATGGCCATGGACAAAAGAGAGAAGGGGAAGATCCTGCACTTCACAGAACGGGGTGTGTGTGTGTGTGTGTGTGTGTGTGTGTGTGTGTGTGTGTGTGTGTGTGTGTGTGTGTGTGTGTGTGTGTGTGTGTGTGTGTGTGTGTGTGTGTGTGTGTGTGTGTGTGTGTGTGTGTGTGTGTGTGTGTGTGTGTGTGTGTGTGTAATAGTGGCTTTCAGTGATTAGAGAGTAAATTAAAAATAAAGTGAGTAAGGAAAAGGACAACACATGCTCGGGGAAGGTCTCACAAAGGAAACAACATTTATTTAGAACTTACAGGAGGTAAAGGAGTGAGTCATTTAGATATCTGGATGAAACATGTTTTTAAAGGAGGCCCTATCAGTTTACAGACTCTAAAATGAAAGGAGGCCACTGTGGCTGGAGCAAGGCAAGTTGGAAAAAAAGTGGGCAGTAAGGTAGTGAAGTAACATGGAGGATAATATAGGTTCTTGGAGGCCTGCAAAAATCCCCTTTTCTTACTCTAGTAGAGGAGAGAAAACAATAAGATCTTGAATAGAGCAACTTGGTGAGAAGGTAGGGTCTGAGCATAGGTCTGAAGGCCAGTTGGGAGTGAAGTATCACAATCCTAGAGGAATGTAATGGCAGCCAGAGGCTGGATTTCCATCCAGGTTCTATCTTTAAGTAGTTTTACTACTTCAAATTAGTAACTTATTTTACCTCTCTGGGCATCCATTTTCTCCTATCATGAGGCTAATAATGCCTTCCTTAAAAGGATCTACAAAGGGGCTGGGAAGGTGGCTCAGTGGTAGAGCGCTTGCCTTGCATGCCTGAGGCCCTGGGTTCGATTCCTCAGCACCACATAAGCGAAAAAAAAAAGCCGAAAGTGGCGCTGTGGCTCAAGTGGTAGAGCGCTATCCTTGAGCTGAAGAGCTGAGGGACAGCGCCCAGGCCCAGAGTTCAGGCCCCATGACCAGACCCACCCCCAAAAAAAAGGGATCTACAAAAATTAACTAAAAATCATGAAAGATGCCTAACACCATATCTACACTAAATAGATAACCACATGTGCCTAGATTGCAAGCTCCTATTGGTGTCTGAGATTCTTTTTGAACAAAGCATCTTTCATGCATTTGCCAATCAGTAATATACCTGTCTCTCTGTAACCTGGTGGTGTGTTAAGTATTTGGCGCTACATCACAGAATCCTCATCAGTTGGGCTCATGGTACACCTCCCTGCACCCACCTCCTTCTAGCACCTGTGCCTAGGCTAGCTTGGCCCTGTAATATATGGCTTCATTCTATCATGTGTTCGGGGCAAGCCAGTGAAGTCAGTCCCATTTAATTGGCTAGATGGCTCACCAAATTCAGTAGCAGCTCAGCAAAAGCCAATCTATATATGAAACATGACATTTGTTGAATCAATGGTGATATAAACATTAATCAGAATATTATACTGATGTTAAAGATACCGAGTTAAATGGCTAATGGGTGACCTAAAGAGATAACCACAACGCCTCATTAAATAACAAAAGACACTGAATATTTGATTATTTAAAATGTTGCCAGACTGTTGAAAACAATTACCTTTTGAATACTTTTGGAAATTTGATCACCTTTCAAAGTCACATATAAAAATTATTCTTTTTACTGTGTTTATCATCAAACAAAGATTTTCACATATTTTTAATCTCTTTTTTCAACTGAAACAGTTAGGTCCCAAGGGAGGTGAAGAAGGTTTATGCTTCCTTTTAAAATGGCTCTAGCCGGGCGCTGGTGGCTCACGCCTGTAATCCTAGCTACTCAGGAGGCTGAGATCTGAGGATCGTGGTTCAAAGCCAGCCCGGGCAGGAAAGACCGTGAGACTCCTATCTCCAATAAACCACCAGAAAACCGGAAGTGGCGCTGTAGCTCAAGTGGTAGAGCGCTCGCCTTGAGCTGAAGAGCTGAAGGACAGCGTCCAGGCCCAGAGTTCAAGCCCCACGACCGACAAAAAACAAAAAACAAAAACAAAAACAAAAAAACAATAAAATGGCTCTAAAACTACCTGATCCAAAATGGTAGCCAGTCGCTACATAAAGGCCTTTATGTCAGTTACACTAATTATAATTCAAGTGCTCAGTTGGCACCTATAGCTCCAGGATACCACATTGGAGAGTAAAGACATAAAACATTTCTGTAAGTACCAAATGTTCTATTAGACAACACTGCTCTAGAGAAAACAGGGGAGGGGCATGGGCAGGCAGGCACTGACCAGAGAGTCCAACTGTGTCATTTCTACTTCCTAAGTTCTTTACTCACCTGAGACTCAAACAGCTGATATGACTATAGAAAGCGATGGTTTAAAAGAAGAGAAATTAGAAGCCAATTTGAAGAAAAGGTTCTATAGACATTCTCAAGAGAGACTCAAGAGAAGAGTCTACCCTGGTATTTCTTCAAGGAGTCATTAACACCATCACTAAAGCAGCAGCCATGCTGAATTCTCACCAATAAAATGGAACCTGAACCCAACCAGATCTTTAATGCTAATATCACTTAGCATTAGAAAGTAGAAAGAGAGCCAAGTACCACCGGCTCATGCCTGTGAATCCTAGCTACTCAGGCAGTGGAGATCCAAGGATCCCTGTTCAAAGCCAGCCAGGCAGGTAAGTCCATTAGACCCTTACCTCCTATTAATCACCAAAACAACAACAACAACAACAACCACAAAAACAAGCGCCCAAACCTAGAACTGGAGCTGTGGCTCAAATGATAGAGCACTTGTTTTATGCAGTGTTAAAGTACTGAGTTCAAGTCTCAGGACTGGCACAAATTTTGTTTCAAAGCAGAAAGACTCAAAAAACAAGCTAAATAAGACCACAAAGAAAAAACCACACATCTATGGTGTGAGACATTGTGTAGGAAAAAGGGTCCAGAATAAAAGCCAGAAAGACTGTTCTAGATGAGAGATGGAACAAATATTGAATGGGCACCAGTCTAAACAAAAATAATTTTAAGTACATGTTTTAATCAACTGGGAACATTTTTTGTTACATGGATGGGGCAGTTGATAATGCTAAGTGATTTCTGATAAATGTGTTAGCTATGACAATGGCATTACGGTCAGAGTTATTTAAGACCATGACCACCATTTGTAGAGATGCAGAATGAGTTATTCTAGGGTGACTGATGTAGTATCTGGAGAAATAAGAAAGTAAATAAGAAACATAATTTAGGAAGCCACCACCCTTTCCCACTGCCCATGAACTAGGAGCTATGCCACTGTTTCTATTGGTGGTTCAGGTTGTTTATTTTTACAGCAGGGTTGGTGCAGAGGCTGGGGGTTGGAGAGGTCTAGTTGCAATCAATATTGGTCTATTTACTTATAGCATGGATATGAAGCTCCTGTAATCTCTCTGAGACTCTGAAAGAGGGCAGGGCAGACTTTACTTCCTGTGTTGTTTATATTATCAGATATACAGCATGCCAGGGATTTCCAACCAGTTTCCTGAACAAGCCTCCTCCCATGGCCTACAGCGCAGTTTGTCCTGCTCTCTACAGAGGCGAGGTGACCTGTGGTGTGGAATCTGTGTGGAAGGAATCTGGCATTATCCATCAAAGATATAAAAGCATATAACTGTGGGCCCTGTAGCCCCTCATACACCTGTGAAATCACGTAGGTTCATGGGAATTAGCTAAGAAAACTACAATGTGCGTAATGGAATACTATTCAACCATAAAAATAAGTAGAAAGCCCTTTGTGTTATCTTTAACATGTTATATTAAGCATGTATGTATGTAAATACAAATTTATATACCTTTTCCACCTTTTGCTCATTGGCATAAATTCTCACTGGAAGAGAAACTGCTGTCATTATTTGCCTTGAAAGTCAGGAATGAGAAGCTGGGCACCGGTGGCTCACGCCTGTAATCCTAGCTGCTCAAGAGGCTGAGATCTGAGGGTCGCAGTGCAAAGCCAGCCTGGGCAAGGAAGTCTGAAACACCTTTTTTTTTTGGGTCCGGTCATGGGGCCTGAACTCTGGGCCTGGGTGCTGTCCCTCAGCCCTTCAGCTCAAGGCTAGCGCTCTACCACTTGAGCCACAGTGCCACTTCTGGCTTTTTTCTTTTTGCTTATGTGGTGCTGAGGAATCGAACCCAGGGCCTCAGGCATGCAAGGCAAGCACTCTACCACTAAGCCACCTTCCCAGCCCTGTGAGACACTAATCTCCAATAAAAACCACTAGAAAACTGGAAGTGGCGCTGTGGCTCAAACAGTAGAGTGCTCGCCTTGAGATGAAGAGCATGGGGACAGCGCCCAGGCCCAGAGTTCAAGCCCCACAACTGACCAAAAAAAAGTCAGGAATGAAAGACTTTCATAGAAGATTTCCTTGGTTCTTTTGAGTTTTGAATAATGTCAGTGTATTACTTTAAACAAGACATAAAACTCAAATTAAAAACTGTATTTGAGGTTTTCTAGATTAGGTAATGAATGATCTTTGGGGGACCAAAGCAAGAGAAGTTTTCATTTTTCTCTCAAGGGTTCCTAAAACACTGCTGCTCCAAGGGATGGGGACCTCTACCTCTTGGGTTCTCCTCAATCTCATCCCTAGCTTACTAGGTTTCTATTATTACCTCCCACCTACCTCATCTTACCCTGAAACAAACTCAGGAGGCACCAATGCAACAAACATAGAAGGAATTGTACTCTGAGATGCAAGTCAACAACACCAGAGCCAGGGAAATATCCCTTCCCAGGCTGAGTTTAGCTGGGCAGCCTCAGAAAAAGGACTAGATCTGTAATCCAGTACAGGAAGGAACCATGAGTCACAGGAACCCAAAATGGGTTGAATTTTGCATAAGAGAAACCGCATCCAATTTACACACATACTGCTTGGGCACACTGTGGATTTTTATTTACTGCTACCAGCATTCTATCTTAATATAGATCTATTCTGAATTTACTCTGAGCCTCTTCCATGTATATAGTTTTTTGAGGTTGTTTTTTTTTTTTTAAGTGGTATCAGATTTGAACTCAGGGCCTTGTCGTGCTAATCAGGTGTTCCACCACTTGAGTCATGCCCCCAGCCCTTTTTGCATTAGTCACTTTTCAGGGGGGTTCTTACACTTTTAATTATAGGCTGGTCTGGACTATGATCCTCCTATCTTATCCTTCCACATAGCTGGGATGGCATGCCACCATGCCATTGCTGAGATTTTTTTTTCCTTGTTGTTGTTTTCTTTTTTTTTGCCTGGACTGGCTTCAAACTTCAATCCTCTTTTTATCTTAAAGTTATCTAAGATAATTAATTGAGTTGTTTTCCATATTTTTCTCCCTCCACCCAAGAAGTGGGTGCTTGTCGGTTTTGTTCACCTTTGCACCTTCAGTACCCAGAAGAATGTTTGATACAGAAGAGGTGCCCAATACATATTTATTAAATGAGAACTACTCTATTAGTATTCAAGATTTTATAAGGCTCTCCACATTGTTCCACTGAAGCTTGTACAGAAAAAAAAATTTTTCCCCAATAGAGAATTTCAGTTCATGTCAACATATTGCTTCTGTTGACATCTTCCTGAAGCCTCATGGTAGGCTATTAACTAGCCTTGGGGTTTTTGATGCATACAAAAAACTTCCCAACCATGTTGCTGAAATGAAGCTAATAGAGACTTCCCCAGCCTAAGATTGCAAGCTAGCTCAACATCCATGGGAAGAAAACTATGGTGAGGAAGAGGAGGGAGGAGAAAGTGAAACAAAATATAATTTCTGTCTCTATGATTGCCACAAAATGGAAAAAAAAAAAAAAACCATGGGTGTTCTAAAAGCCAAAACATCTTAGGCTAACTTTCTTTTCCTATGTCTCACTCTGTGGAACTGGCCAGTTGTAGGTCAAACAAGCTGACGGTTACTAATTTTTCTATACACAGTTACAGAGAAAGACTGGGGAAGGAATTAAAAGACACACACACACACACACACACACACACACACACACACGGGGGGGGGGGGAGGAGAGAGAGAGAGGGAGGGAGAGAGGGAGAGGTACCGAGATACAGAGAGACACACAGAGAGAGGAGAAAGCAATTATCTAATAGCCTTTAATGAGCCTTAGTCACTAGCAATAATAAAGATAAAATATAAAGATTAAAGCAAATTTTTCTTTCCTCTCCAATCTACTGACTTCCATGTAAATAGTAGGAGGAATATACAGCTTGAACCACAAGGTCTAGATTTGTGGATTACATGGGAGTTAACTATTCGAATCAGGGAGTCCTCAGACTCATAAGCTGGAAGAAACAAGGTGCAATGAGCCTGAAGTAAGCCTCAGGGGACATGCCAAACAACCAATCACAGAAGCCATTTCCAAGCGTGGGCACTCCTTGCTGGTTTGACTTTTTGGTCTCTTCTCTTCAGTCATTTCTGCCACTCAACTCCCCACTTCCACAGCCAGTTCCTCCTTTCCTTTATTTTTTACATTCTGTAGGAGTAGCATAAAATATTTCATTTTTGCATTTTCTCTTGTTTTCATTTGCAAATCTCAAAACCCAGAGTCAAGGCAGATTCTTTGGGTATTCATAATTTAGCTTTGTGCTGGAATTCAAGAATTTTCTGAAGCTAGTTTAATTTCTCTCTATGGTTTGGAAAAACAAAAACCATTTGTGGTTATATAGAGAGTTTTAGTGGGCACACAGGTGATAGTCAGTGATGACTCTAAGTACTTTACGAAGGTTTCCTGTGCTGGCCAAGGGGGTAGGGCATGCTACAGCTTCCTATCCCTGAGCTCCGTTTATCCAAGACTCAGGAAAACACTAGCGGCATGGAATGCAAAACAAATAAACAAAAAACAAAAATCAACTTGAAGAGAGGTTTCTTGAAATGGGCCTAGTGGGGAAAATCTGGGCCCTAAATGGGACTCAGAGATCCCTATGAGCTACTTACAGCCGGAGAAGAGGGGGTTCAGTACCTGCTGCCCAGAAGGCTGTCCCCAAACAGGAACAAACCCAAACCGCAGAAGCCATGGCCCCATCTCAGGAAACCTCAAACACTTACATTTTGGGATCAACCTAGATTCCCCACTATTAGAAGGAAAACCTTTAAAACCATTTTTAGGAGTTCTAGCAAGCTCTCTCATCTACATTTTAACTATTAATGCAGCTTGGTTGGAGGATAAAAGCTTGGGCTCTGGGGACAGATCACTTCAGCTCAAATCACCTTGAGCCAACCGCCTAACCTCTCCAAGCCTTGGGATTTCTCATTGATAAAGTGGGCGTGGACACAGTATTGACTCATAAGGATTACAGGTTCACATTCAGACTGTGGTTCTAACCCTGGTGAATAATAAGAGCTCAGGAATGGTAGCTATTATTACCCTTCTCCCACTGCCTTCTTATCTTTTAAGCTTACAAGAAAGGTTAATGGGCATGCAAAAAGTCACAAATTTCAAATTTCATGCATATTCCCTTAGTACTTATTTTATCACCTGGAAAAGCTCAAACTATTCCCTATGCCCTTGGGGTGAGGACAATAGTCTATATGTAACGTAGTCTGCCAAAGACATGCAAACCATATCATGGGTGAGACTGCAATCTGAAAAGAGACAGGATATCCTGGGACTGCATGCCCTGGGCAACAGAGGCAACTGAATCCCGAAAGCTGAGCTCAGACTGGGCATATTTTTCAGCTGATTTCAGTGTAGACACTGACAAGAAAAAATTGCATGCAATGATGTTTACAGAGGAAGTAAAATGGGGAAATGGCCGGAAGGGGGTGGAAAGAGTGACGGCATAACTTGCCTCATGCCCGTGAGGTACACCTGCTGATAATAAACTTAACAGAAGACGGGAGCTTTCCAGGTCCAAATTCCTTCAATATCTCTAAAAGGTTCCAAAAGGGCCTTAAGAATAGAGGAGAGCATTTCCGCGGGTCATCACCATGACCTTACCTTTGGAGGACGCGTCGGCTGTCTTCCTTGGACAAAGTGCATCTTTAAAGACCCTTCAAATGTGATCCCATAGCTCAGCTCAAGTTCAAAATGATGTTCCCACACAACAGAACGCGATACAGCTATTTTAAAATATTGTTTACTGAGGATTTGCAGTCATGTTTTAATATAAGCCTCTTTCCTCATTAACTAAAGAAAAGAAGGAGGCAAAATTGGATAGAGTCTGACCTCAACTATGTAAAAAAAGAACCCAAACTGCTGACAGCGGTTGCATTGACATGACGCAATTAAGGACTATTTTGTCTTTGCCTTCTCTTAGCCCCCATTACCCCACATCTCTACATAAGCCTTTCACAAGCAGGAAAAATTATTTCAATCGCATGAGGTTGAAAATGGCATCAAATTATATTAAAACTCCATGAGGTTTGTAGAGATTTAAGGAGGCAAGTTTGTATTAGTGGTGGCAACACACACACACACACACACATGCACACACACACACAGGCACGCATGCACACACACACGCACGTACACACACACATACACGCACGCACACACACACACACACACAAACACACACACACATACACACACACACGCACGCACACATGCCACTGGCTTCCGAGTCTCCTGCCTCTCATCCAGCCAGGCAGATACTACTGTGCCTGGTGCATGTCAAAATGTTGTCGCCTCTTGATCACTTGGAAACTGATGACTCAGGCTGCGGGGAATCCAAACCCTCTTTCTTCTTCTCTTCCTCCTCCTCCCCCTGTCTGCATTGGGCTGGGTTTTGTTTTATGCCTTTCATTAGTACCTCCACGCTGTGGCTTAGAAGCCAAGCTTGTGTCTAACTGTGTTTGTCTTTTCTAACAGTTCTAGTGACAAGTCTGGCAAGGGAGAAGCGTACAGCTTTTGAGTAAAGGGAGGTGGGGATTCTTTGTAGATCCCAAGTCATCTGGGCAAATCTTGGTCTTTAAGTTTTTGGATAATTTCAGGGGCTGCCTCGAAGGAGTCACACAGGGATTGAGGGATATAGGAGAGAGTCTGGGCTGGCCTAGGGATCCTGAGAGCCAAGCAGCTCACATTCACCCCTTACCATCCCCTTCTGAGAAAAGGACCTGTGTCCTCTCAGGAGGCAGGGATGGAGTGAAATGGAGTGTCATTTTCAAGAAGGGTCTATGTCTGTGAACGCTGAGATTCTTCACCGAGCTTCTAGAAATGCTGACTCAGCCCCAGAGCACACTTGATCCCAGAGGCCCCAGGACAAGTAGCTGGGCCTGGGAAAAGGGTACAAAGTCCATGTAGTCTGGACCACATCTGTGCCGACTCTGAAGTGCAGGTTCAAATCCTTGTTCTGCCCCTGTACGGCCTTGGGCCAATCACTCAGCCTCCTGGGAAACATGATTCCCTCATCTCAAAAAGAAGAGCAGACTTACATCGTGGAGTTGTGGAGAGCGCTAAAGTAGTGAGCTGATGTAGCATGCTTTGTCATATAACCATCTGTGTACAAATGTCAGTCACAAAACAAATAGAAAAAAATCTAACCTGCCCAGAACCCCCAAAATGAGATCATAGACATGATTTCTGAAGGAGCAACCCACTCAGATCCTGAGAACGTCAAGAGTCCATTCACTACTTCCCCACAGCCAAGTGAGGCCCAGATGGGTCCTACCCCCTGGTGCCCCGTCCCCCACCCCAGCTGGGCTGAAACTCAGCCAGCTGCACATAAACAGCCGTGGGGAACCCACAGGACCTGGGGAACCAGGCCTTCCCATAGGACCCTATTTATAGCCAAGTGTTCCTTCACCTTCAGTTCACCATGTAACAGTCTGGTTGTCTCAGCTTGGGGGAAACAGTGTTCTTGTCAAAAATATCCCAAATTGGGAGGGATAATTGAAGGGGTGGGCCAGAAAAGAGGGATGGGAGTTTCTTGGGCCAGACTAATGGGTCCAATGAGCCTGACCAAGGTCTCGTGGATCAGGTGTCACTAAGAGACGAGGGACGAGTATGAAGTGATTAATGAGTATTTACCTTGCCATAGGAAATGAACCTAACACAGCAGGAAAGATAATCAATATATATTTTAAAAGAATGTGTACACAAACAAACTCCCTCCCATATGTTACTGGGATTCCTCCAAAAGAAACAGATTAAATCAAATGCCTACCAGGCACTCGGCACCATACCAGGCTGTGGGGAATCTATGGCCTCCTTCTCAGAGAACCTCAAGTTGGGAAAGGCAAAGGGCAAGGCAAGATACATCCAGAGCACAAAGAAATGCCACACACGTGGCCAGTACTTCAGGACAAAGGGGAGGACAAAATGCCTCAAAGCTTAGACCTCATGAAAGAGGAGGTAGGGTTTGAACTGAGCCAAAACATAAATACAGAGGATGCAGGAAAGCAGAGGGGGGAAAAGAAAGAAAGAAAACATTTCCAGGCTGAGGAGACAGTGTGATCCAAAGTGTGGAAATGGAACTACTCAATATACATTTGGAAAACAGCAAGTAAATAGGTTTGGCTAGATTGGAGATATGTATGCAGAAGACAGAATTAGAGTCTGTGGGGTGGGGGTGGGGGAAGGAAAGTGATTTTCTAGGTTGTCTAGAAACAAGGGAGACGAAATGGAGGTTCAGAGAGGGCAAGTGAGTCACCTGAAATCACACAGCTGGTTATAAGTAGAACAGGTTGAGAATACAGATGTGTTGGTATGTCACTTACAACTCTGAGCTGAGAGTCAATTGACTGGCTGCAGAGAAGTCAAGGATTGTCATCTGTAAAGTGACAGAAACATGCTGTCACCAGCCATGATTGTGGCTGAAGGCCACAGGACCTGTGTAGTGAAAGCCTGCTGGTGACACTGACAAGATGATCACTAAATAATTTCCAATGAGTCATTTGGCAGTTTGGCCTTTTTTTTTTCCTTCTCCCCATTTTCCTTTCCTGAAATGAATACAAATCTCAACTGGGCTGGGGTATATCCATACAGTGGGGGGAAAATAGCACTAAGAGATGAAAGTCAAGGGGAGTCTCTAAGTTTTCAGATCTCTAACCTCTCCATGGTGTGCAGGTACAAAGGGCAAAAAACAAGGACCCCCCCCCCATGGCTAGTGAGTGGGCTGGAGGGAAAGAACACCTGTTTCTTCTTCTTTTCAAGCCCTATAATCACTCATCCCTTTGAAGTTGTGAGAGATCGGGTGCTTTGTACATTTCCTGGGCAAAGGAGAGAGAATGGAAAGGCTAAATGTCTCAAGAAGGTGCGGCAGGGATGGGGTAGAGGCTAGGGAACCCCCCCCATTCACCTCACTCAGCAGCTAAGACTAAAGAAGGGGGGACATATCATGGCACATTCCCAGGGAGCAAGCTGGCTGGTGCTTTCTTGCATGCTGGGGGAAGGAGAGACAGAAGGGCCAGCAGTTATTATATTCAAATCTCCACAGTTCCTTCCTGTCCATTTCTGGGTGTGTGTGTGTGAAGGGGGGGGTCTCTAAAGCATTCATAAAACAACTGATGCACAACACAGGAGTATTAGGAAAAATAAAACAAGCACAAAAACAATCACTAGTAACATAAGAAATTTGAAGAAGGCACAGGAAAAAACCAACCTTAAGTAACTGGCCATCTCCTGTCCCCAAGAAGAAAACAGTCTTGTTCATTACCACGGTGCCATAAACGGATGTCAGGTCAGAATGGATCAAGGTAGACGATGCAATTGGCTGCACTCTTTCAGGTTGCTCCCCTTCTTTCTGAACATGCACACACATGTACAAATAAAAACAAGAAGATCATTTTTAACAGTGATACTTCTCCTGATGCTGATAATATATAATGCACGATCTCTTAGGAAGGGTCCCACACTTCTGAACAACAAATACAATTTTCTTCTTCCAGATCCTCAGGAACAACTTTCCTTTTTCCCATCGATAACCATGCTTGCCTAGCCCACCCAGCTTGAAGTGTTTCCTGTATATTAATACATAGAACAGTGAGCTGGCCATCCTTTCAAGATTCCCCATGGCTGGTGTAGAAGGCACTTATGGCCAAGAGGTAGCCCACTTCAGAACTGGGAGAGAGCTGATCTTACACTTGGCTGTTTGCAGGGTCCTCCTGCAGTTCGTTTTAGTTAGGCATTGGGTTTTGTGACGTTAAACACAGACATTTCCCAAGATGTGACTCAAATATTCCTATTGGGTGGGATAGACAAAAAGGAGGGGTTCTGGATCGACAGGACATGATCCTGGTGAAACCCCAAGGCAGAGTAACTGCTCCAGAAGGCAAAGAGGCAAACACAGGCATGGATGGTGGATAAGAACCAGAGACAGGGCTAATGAGGAACTAAACAGAAGGGGTAACCCCCCAGCTGATGTTTTGCAGAAGGAAATGAAAAAGTCTAACTCCCAGTCCAAATGCATTTAAATTGTATGAGGCTTTGAGCACATGGGATCACGTGCTTGCTCTTGATCATTAAATATAGCCCCTCTCGGAACCCAGAGCGGAGAGTGTCGACCAAAAGTTCTCTTTTTTTGTTGTTTAAAAGGAATGAAGTACCCTGTGCCCTGCTTCCTGCCTCCAACGACAGGAAACCAAGTTTGCTACACAAATTTCTGGAAGATAGGGAGCTAGGAAGAACCGTTGCCTACTGCAGCTATGAACACGGTGTGATAGAAGACTTTATCTGCCAGAGTGGGCTTCCCCGCTGCACTGAGGTTTGAAAAGGCACATTTAAGTGTCCTCCAGTGGCGAACTGGCAAACTTGAGTGAACAACATAGCTACTCTTGAAATGGCTCTGTTTGGGGAGGTGGGCAAAGAAAGAGGTTGAGACTTATTAACTTCACTATGTTATTGTTGACAGTGTTTATGTCTTTCAATTTATGTCTGATTAAATATGCATTATTTTGAAACCTACCAAGTTTCATTAACATCTCAACCAAATGGATTCATGGACAAAATTGATTTCTGAAGCCTTTAAAAATGCCATCTATATTTCCTTGTTGAAGTTGTACTGGAAGGAACTGATAAGCGAAGGAAGGGTTACTCTAATGCCTAGATCGCTTTCCAAGGAAAAGATGCCATAACCTAAGAGAAAAATGACTCATTTGCATAAAATATTCTATAGTAAACTCATTTCAGGAAGATTTTTTGGGAAGCGCATAAGAGGGTTTTATTTCCCACTTTCCTGTGAAAATACAATACTTCCCAAGCAGTCTAAAAAGATGAGACGGTGTCCCATTAACAATGAAATAAGAAAAAAATTGTCTGTGGGCCTAAGAATTGGAATAATAGATTACTGTTTAGATAAGGAGCCCTTGTGACTATGAACAACAGAAGAAAAATCGGATGACCTTTATACTAAAAAAAAAAAAAACCACATCACACATCTTGCTTAAAAATAAAGCCAGAATTGTTCAAATGTAAGATCGGCTGACCATGCCTCTTATTTTTATTAAATATTCGGGCATAACAGAGAGGCCAACTCAGAGAACTGGGCATCATCTTTGGGCTACTAGCATGTTCTTTGGCTGGGGGACTCCCCTTTCTGTCATCTCACAAACACAGAAAGAGTAAAGGATTGTGGGTTGTGGATTGTGGAATATCCACAAGGACCACACAAAGCTGGACCAAGTAAGTTTCCCAGGTCTGGTACACAGTAGGCATTTAAAAATAGTACTGTATTCTAGTGAGCCAAGAACAATACCATAGGTGAGCCTTGCAGAGATGGGAATGACATATCCTGTTTGAGTTAAACTGGCTCCAAATCACCAAGATGCAGCCCAAACACTAGAAGGGAAAAGGAGAAAACTAGTCCCAAATTAGCAGCCCTCCAGTTCTAGTATCCTTCCCCTGACTTCTGACTGTGCACCTGAACTGAGCCTTAGAGCAGCAACACAAGTTAGTAGGACAGTCATTCAGCCAGGATTCTCACACTAGATAAGAGTGTCCACGCAGATCAAATGGCCCAGATAACTGATCTGCCTTTGAGCTGGGTTCTCAATCACTTAGTTAATCCTGTAGGGGTTAGCTTTCTTAGCTGTCTGTGAAGCTCAAGTGTCTCCCTTATTGGTAAGATAGTCATGAAGAAGAAATAATTGGTGATAGTAGTTACAGTAATAATTCCAGCCAGCAAGTATCAGTCCTCACCATGAGCTACTCGGAATCTTTCATCATTTTCATTGACAGAGGCTGTGTAAGGCAGTGAGTGTAGACCTGTGTTTGAATCCTAGCCCTGGCACTTTTTTAGCTAAGTAATCTTAACCATATTAGTAAACCTGTTAGTTGCTCAGTTTCTTACTCCATAAAATGGAAGAGGTGATAGTAGCATTTCTTCCAAGCATTTGAGAACTAGATGTGTTAGTCCACAACTTTAATAAAGCTTAGAAGAGTAGCTGGCATCCAGAACCACACAGTACACCTTTGCCACTGCTACCTTATTTTAAAATACAAACAGAGCCGGGCACTGGTGGCTTTAGCTCACACCTATAATCCTTAGCTACTCAGGAGGCTGAGATGTGAGGATCAAGCTTCCAAAAAAAAGAGCCGAAGTAAGAAAGTATGTAAGCTTCTAATTTTAGTTCAAGTAACCAACAGGAAGCTGGAAGTCCAGGTGTGGCTCAAGTGATAGAGTACCAGCCTTGAGCGAAAAAAGCTAAATGAAGGCTCAAGGCCTTGAGTTCAAGCCCCTTTACAAACAAACCCACAAATGATGAGCACCACATCCGTGGCAGTTGTCCCTACTTTCTTTGCCAAAAAGAACCCTAATTGTCTTCCAAGAGTAATATAGCCAAGCTCTGAGGAAGCCATGTTTGGCCCAAGCCAATGTGTCACTCCATTCCCCATTGCCAAATACTCTTTTCCTGTCCCACAGAAGTACGGATATCCACGTGTCTGAGTGCAGGCTAGTGATATGTCCGCTACTCCTTTCCTTCCTCCCTTGGGAAGTTATCATGTACAGCCTGGGGGCAGCCATTTTGCAGCCATGAAATTCAAGATGGAGGATGAAACCAAGTTCACTAAGACTGCATAGAAACTAAGACATCAGGTTCTTGATACTACTGAGCTACAGGCCTCCAGTCTTCACAATTTTTATTACATTAACAATGGATGTCACGATTTAGGGTACTGTTGATTGGGTTTTCTGTTACTTGGAATCAAAAAGTAAGTCACTGTTTTAGAAATGAGAATCATGACGGTCAGTCCAGGCACTGGCCCAGCCGAGAGGACTCAAGCCATGGTCAGGATTTTGTATCCAATGAAGGGAGCCTGGAAGAAAATAGGAAAGAGAGGCGCTTGGACCCTGTGAAAACTCTAGGGGCTGCTCTGGCTGAATGGAAATGGATTCTTTTGTGCTAGAAACACACAGAAATGGACAGGTCTCTGTGAATGGAAAATGGAGCCCTCTGAATGGCTTTCTTATGTTCATTTGAGCAAATGAAAACAAAAGAAAAACAGGCTGTGGAGAAACCTTCTCAGAAAAGTGAAGTTAATACCTAGGGACCCAAATAGAAAAAAAGGGGAGAAATTGTGCAGTTGGCCCCCCGTGTCCAGAAATTATTTCTCCTCTTTTTCCCCCCTCTGGCCTATTTCTATCTTGCCCTTCTCTCCCCTTAGGGCATAACCACTCATATTGCCCTCAGCTTATTCTGTCTAGTTTATTATGTGTAATTTATTTCTAAACCCTAGCCTCTGCTTGTTCGTCTGTGTGTAACAAGGTTAATGTCGTGTAATGATGCTTTTGCCAGTTCTGCCTTTCATAACAAAATCCAATCTTGAGTTAGCTCTAAGTCTGGTCTCCTCTTTGGGCTCTCTTGGTTCCTTTAGACTTTTCACTCCACTTCTCCTTCCTGCCATGTCTCACTGTCAACACATGCCTACACTTTAGCCACTCTCAGAGGAAACTTTTGGCAGATGAAAAAAAAACAAAAAAGTAGCCTTGTTTCAACTGATGTTAGGATAGAGTTTTGGGTCCAGTGTAGCAAACTGGATGCAAAGTACTGAGAAGGGGGTCTATGAAGAGGAGTATGCACGTGGGTGGAGGTTAAGTATGTGCATGGTAGGTGTGTGCATGTGTGCATACACATATGTGCATACGTGTGTGAGTAAATACATGTACACTCATGTACACAGGGAGTGGTGGGCAGATCATGAGGGAAATGTCTTGATTTCCTTGCAGCCTCTTCATACTATTTTTCACTGACAATAAACATACTCATTGTGCCCTGCATAACTCCAGGAGGATACTAGTCATAAGATCTGGGGTGTGAAAGGCACTCTGGTATTGAGCCCTGACTCTGGGAAGGTGGCCTACCCTGAGGAGATTCAGGCCAGGGACTCATGGGGGTGAGGATTCAAAACCTCCAGGAAATGTGTACCCCAGGACCTCCAGTATGGGGGAGACCCAGCAACAGTGAAGCCTTTTACCCACGTAGTGCTTGGTTTTTGTTCTCAGGTAAGGGTAAGTACCAGCTGGATGCTTTTAACATCTTACACATTGATTTAAAAAAAACCCTTCCTGTGTACTTAACTTGATGTTGATGTTGTATTCCTATGGGCTGCCCTTATTTCTCAACAGTTTCTCCTTCCTTTCCTTTTTCTTCTTACCCAGGGGCCTGATTTCCATCAGCAAGTTTAGTCCCTGAAATGACTGTAAAATAGACACAGTCATGCCATGTACCTTGCCTAGACACACTGTCGTGAGACCCAACAAAAGTCACAAGTGTGAAAATAATCAAAGCATCACCTTCTTCAAGCTGAGATGAGAAGTCACTATGGTCACTAACCCAAGCTAGACAGGGCCTTTATTAAGGTACTGTGGTTTTTCTTTGTTCTCCTGGAATAGACAGCACTGATTGGGTTCTGACCATGTTTATAACATCTCTTGTGACCAAAATTTATATTGGGGATTCAAATGATCCAAAGGTGCACAGAGGCATGCAGTGAGAAAGAAAGGTGAGGAATAGAGCTGGACCTCACACCACGCAGCAAGGCCATGGGAAGAAGGAAATGTTTATCTTCACCCCCAGCCTCTTTCACCTCCTCCCTCCCAACCTGCCCCACCATTAAAGGCCATTCCTTGATGTGTTGATCCTTCTTTATCCCCATCTGAAAGGTTATTCCCTGCCTCTGACTCCTCCTTCTGACAACTCCTAATGAAAAGTCAACTTGACTCAGTTTGCAAATGGCAGACAGTGTGAAAACTGCACTAGTCTAGGTTCTTAGAAGTGAAAGAGGCATGGTTCACCAGTGTTGGTCCCTACGGAAGCTACTGGTGTTCTGGGTGGCTGGTTTCATTCTGGGGATGTCCTTGGTGCTGAAGGACATTTAATATCTCTGACCTCTGTCTACGAAGTGCCATCACCACTTCCTCTGTCCTGTTCAGACCACTGACCTCTCTGAAGACCTGTCACACCTTCCTCAGATCCACAATGGGGCTCCAGACTAGTTTCCAGCTCCTCCCCACCTGCTTCATCAACAGCACCACTGACCACCGTAGGGAATCCTCTCTTCCTTTCATTGCCTCCATCCCAGACACACACACACACACACACACACACACACACACACACACACACACACACACACACACACACACACACACACACACACACACACACACACACACACACACTCAGTCCAACAGGCTCCAATCCATCTTCTCCATGTCCACAGGCTCCGTCATTCCCCTCCTGATTGCTCTCTGATAGCCATGACCTAGTCTTTACTCAGCACTCAGGTTAATGGTTTCAAATATAAAACAAGTCAACTAGAATTAAAGTCACATGCCTCTCCAGGCCCAACCTGAGCTCAGCTCTGACTACTTCAACTCCTTCCTGGCCACTCTTTGCCTCCTCACTCAGCCTTAGTTCCCATGGTAGCTTTCTTTCAGAACTACATTTCTTTAACTTATTACATTTTCCTGCCTCAGGGCCTTCACACATGCTCTTTCTATGCCTCCTCCCCTTCACTCCCTCTTGGGTTGGATCTTTTTAATTGTTCTTTCAGATTTCAAGTTAATTTTCCCCAGTTGTTAGTCTCCGTCACAGCATTCCACTTAGTTTCCTTTCAGGGTACTTAGCAGAATTACTGCTTTAATTTTTAAAAATATATATATATTGTCTATCTCTCAAGCTTTTCAATAGTTTGTCTTGTTCTCTACTTTTAAAGCAAATCTAGGGCTGGGAAGGTGGCTCAGTGGTAGAGCGCTTGCCTTGCAAGCCTGAGGCCCTGGGTTCGATTCCTCAGTACCACATAAGCAAAAAGAAAAAAGCCGGAAGTGGTGCTGTGGCTTAAGTGGTAGAGCACTAGCCTTGAGCTGAAGAGCTGAGGGACAGCACCTAGGCCCAGAGTTCAGGCCCCACGACCGGACCCAAAAAAAAAATAAATAAATAAATAAAAATAAAGCAAATCTACTTCAGTATCTACCATGTGGTAGGTTCTCAATAAATGTTTATTGAATGAATGAATACGTGGGTCAGTGTTTAAATATTTTAACCAGTATCTCGTCAAACACTATGGCACATTGTTCCCAATCATTACAGAGTTGTTCAACTGAACCACTTTGTCCCTTACAGTCTTTGGCCCTTGGTTCTGTCTTGGGAGCCGTAGTAAAATACACCATTCTTCCTATTCCAGTGAATCTTGGCTTCCTCTATACTTCACATCTGTAGCTCATGAACAGCTTGAAAGGCTCAGTTTCTAGATTGCACCACCTCAGTCCATAAGAAGTCTATAGATTTCATAGATTGAAAAATGTGGCTCAGAGAAGTAAAGTCGTTGCCACATGCTCTGACCAAAGCAAAGAGAAAGAAGACTGCTCTTTTTTGTGATTAGAATAAAATGATTTTACAAACATGGCCTACCCTTATTTTAACTCTTTAGAGTAAAAATTGCTATTGGTAAGGTGAGTGTGATGGTGCAAGTCTGTAATTCCAGAAACTGGAGAAGCACAGATAAGAAGATTGGGGTTGGAAGCCAGCCAGACAAAATGAGCAAGAGCCAACCTATCAAGGGGCCATGATGGTACACACCTATGGTCCCAGCTATTCAGGAAGCTGAGATAGGAGGATCATGGTCCAAAGCCATCCCAAGCAAAAGTACAAGAACCTATCTGAAACATCAAACTGAAAGAAAATGGGTTGGATGTGTGGCTCAAGTGGTAGAGCTCCTGCCAAGCAAGCATGTGGCCCTGAGTTTAATCTCCAGAATTACCAAAATGAGAAAAGAAAATCATGGTAGCATGGAAGAATAAAAGGCATGGTGGCTCTTGCTAATAATCCAAGGTACACAGGAGGCTGAGATCTTTGGACAACAGTTCAAAGCTAACCCGGGCAGGAAAGTCTGTTTGACTATCTCCAATTAACCACCAGAAAACTGGAAGTAGAGTACTAGCCTTGAGCAAAAAGAGCTCAGGAACAGCACCCAGGACCTGAGTTCAAGCCCCACAACTGACAAAAAGGAAAGGAAAAAGAAAAAAAGAACAAGAGATTGAGAGTAAAAACTTCTATAGGTTTCAAATTGAAATTCTATTCGTTATGAGTTGTAAACAGTCATTTCTTTATCCATCCATCTATTCATCTTTCCCTCCACCCATCCATAATCCATCCACCCATCCTTCCATCCATCCTTCTGTTCATCCCCTCTTCCTTCTCTCCCTTCCTTTCATCCCCTCCCTCTTTTCCTCCCCTTTTCCCTTCCTTCCTACCTTCTATTATCTGTGAAACATTATTGGCCAAGCACTTATCTGTAAAATACAGATGAGAATAAGAAACTCTCTGTTGTCAATATAAGCAAATCAAGAGGGCTTTGAAACAAAATGAAACACTGTATTTCTTATGGTAGCTGAAATGAATGGGGGGTGGGGGAAGGGGTGGCGCCATCCATATCTACAGGTCAGGGTAAGAACTCAGGACATCTACAAACTGAGATGAGAAAGAAAAGAAAGTACATCTTTATTTTAGCAAGGTCTAACTGAAACAGTATTTCCTTTCATTTTGGATCCAGACCACAGTAGTATTAATGGAACCTGTGACTTTTCACCCAAAGAAATCAGATCTTTCCCTCTCAGTGTAGAGTTGCTGCAGATATCTTGAAATATCACTTACATTCATCTCTGTTTTGAAAGTAGAGTAGTTGCTGAGGCCAGATCTTGCTGTTGAATATGTTAAGATATAGTACTCGATCTCAAATTGAAAAAAAATGACATATTTGTATAGCAATATAATTAGGTTATTTTTGCAACCCATATTGTTGTTTCTGCAATAAAAAGACGCTGAGAAGGAACCCACAGGCTTCCCCGAAGGTCTCCAGAACAACAGCTCTGTAAGAGTTAGGAAAAGAAATACTACAAAGCCCATGAGGTACACTAGGAGACACCCACGGCCACCAGCTGCTCCAGGCTGGCCCTCCTACTGCCTCTGGAAAGCCAGGGTCAGCACTTGGAATCCAATTCTTAAAAGGGGTCACTGATGAGGAAAGAAGTCTCAGGAGGAGGCCAGCGAGCAATGACCAGAACAGCTGGTGTGTTAGATAACATGTTCCTTCAACCAGGTGGGGGAGGAGGGCAAAGACAAGGAAGGCCCACCCTGCGGGAATAGTGTCACAGGCCTTCCCTGGGCTGCCTGGCTTTTAACTCTTCCAGTAAACACAGCTCCAGTTCTAAATCTCATGGAAGCTCAGCACTGCTCTGGTCTGGCTGGACTCTCAGCCTTGTCTTCTCCTTCCTCCCTGTTCTACAGTCGTTCCCTGCAGGCTCATCACTGAGAGTTTACATGTCTTCGTGGATGCCTGAGAACCAAAGATGAGGTGACCTGGCCACTCCTCAAGCTATGGATTGACTGTCTCCCAAAAGCTCTTCAATTGAAACTTTTTTTTTTTTTTTTTTTGGGTCCGGTTGTGGGGCCTGAACTCTGGGCCTGAGCACTGTCCCTCAGCCCTTCAGCTCAAGGCTAGTGCTCTACCACTTGAGCCACAGCACCGCTTCTGGCTTATTTTGCTTATGTGGTTCTGAGGAATCGAACCCAGGGCCTCATGCATGCAAGGCAAGCGCTCTACCACTGAGCCACCTTCCCAGCCCCTTCAATTGAAACTTAATTGTCATTCATGTGTTGAATGGTATTTGAAAATTGGACCTCCAACTTGTGAGGTCACAGGATGGGGGACCCTATCAGGGAATTAGTGGCTTTCTAAGAAGAGGAAGAGAGATGGGAACCAGCAGGTCTTGCTCTGTCTCTCTATGTCATGACCTCCACCATGTTAGGATATAGAGAAATGCCCTCACCAGACAGCAGTGCTTTCCAGAAATATGAGCTAAATAAACATCTAGTGTGTAGGTGTATGGGTACATGCACATGCATGCACAAGCCAGTACGGGTTTGAACTCCAGGCTTCATGCTCTCACTCGGTTTTTTTCTCTTACTGCTGCTGGCTTTCTAACCGTTGATCCATGCCTCCACACCACCACTTCTGACTTTTTGCTGTTTCATTGGAGATAAGAGTCCATCCCGGCTGGCTTTGATCTGTGATTCTCATATTTCAGCTTGGAAATTTCAGCTAGGATTAGAGGTGGGGGCTGGTACCTGATATAAACTTCTATTCTTTCTAAATTACTTGGTTTCAAGTATTTTATCAAAGTAACAAAGAAACAAACTAAGATACTCCTTTGTATATATAGCTTCGCCCCCCCACCAAACACACACACACACACACACACACAAATAGCTTGTTGGCCCAACACAAAGCCTGATATGCTCCAAACTCCATGAAGAAATCCTTACACCCTGACTTTGTTGTCAACTGCCTACTTAGCAGTTCTTTCTCCTACATGTCCCAAAGGCATCTAACCATTAGCAAACATATTTCCATACACACTGCCAGGACATCAGCTCAGGACTTCAATATTCCTCAGTTGACTTATGGCAAAACAAAAACAAAAACAAAATCTATCTGTGTCTGCCCCTTTGTCACTATGCTCAACCAAGATGACATGATTTCTTGCCTGGACTACTGTAAAAGCTTCCTGCAGGCTTTCCTGTTTCTACAGTAGCCAACCTCATCCATTCCCCACAGGCAGCCATTACTTAGAGATTCAAATCCAATCATTTCACTTCCCTTCCAAAGCTCTCCTATACTTTGAGAATAAAATCTAATCTCCTTCCCACAGCCTACGGGGGGCTGTGGGATCCAGCTGCCACTTCCTACTCCAGCCTACTAACTCTCTCCCGTACTACCTGCCTAGTCCCAGCTACACTCACCTTTTGCTCTCCACACTAACCAAGTCCCCCTGGCCTCCATGAGACCTTGTCCTGGCCCTCCTGTCTGCCCAAAGCACCTGATCCCAGCTCTCCAGAGGGTCCCTGTAACCATCCTTCCTATCTCCCACATGGACAGATCTCTCCCCCCGCACTCCAGTTACAATAGCTGTTTCACCACCTACTTAGTGGTGTGCCTCAGTTTCCTCATCTGTAAAGTGGAACTAACATTATTCCCCACCTTGTAAAGCTACAGTTTGAATTTTGAGTGGGTTAACATGAGAGACATACTTAGAATAATGCTAAACACTAGATGTTCTTGAACATTTTTGCTCTTACTTTCATATTGAATAAACAATCCACTAAAAGCTTATTGTCTGTGCTTTTACTGATAATATATTTTCATGACATCTTGGGTACACAATGGAAAGTCAAGGAATCACTGGGTTGAGCTAACAGTCATTCTAATCAGTTGCTTTCCTCTGAGTCTTGTCTTCCCAACAATGGTCTCTGAAAACTTTCTAGAACAGTCAGATTGGGCATGCTTAGAAGCCTGCTGCTGTCTCCTAGCATCACAGCCATGGTTCCTTTAAGATAACCCAGGGACCCAAGGGCAGATGGATGGGCAGCGGGTAGTGGCTGGGGACCTGTCACTGTGTGCCTGTACTTGGCAATATTCTTACCAGAGCAGCAGGCCAGTGATGTTACTGTTCTTCTATACAGCATCAGTTAGGGTTCAGTGTTTACTTTAGAGGCGAGGCTTGGAAAGTGTGAAAAGTGTCAGACCATCAGGATAACATCTAACCACCTTTGTTGGTCTCATTAAGCCCTTGGCCATCTGGACCCACACACTCATTTCTGGACGTTCCCCAGCCAAGGTGAGTGAACTGTGGCATACAAGCTCATTCAACATCCAGCTTGTGCATGAGCTGGGCGGCTCTCCAGAATTCCCCGCTCAGCCTTCACCACTTAGCTTCAAGACACAGCTCATGCCTCATGCGTCACTGCTTTGGACTGAGATGCTTCACCCTTCCTGTAATGGGGCTTCCAATCAGCATCTGGGTAAGTCCTTCTTCCAATATGTACTAACAACATGGTAACATTTGCTTTCCCCTCACTTTACGCAGGAGAAAAGTCTGCAAGCTACTGCCTCTGGGCACATTTGGCCTGCTTACCTGTCTGTGTTTTCAATGGTCCATGAGTTAAGGATAGTTTTTACTTTTTTTTTTTATTTGATTGCTTGGCTGGTGCTCTACCACTTGAGCTATAATTCCAGCCCTGGCTATTTTGTAGATAAAGACTTGAGGACTTTCCTGTCTGGGATGGCTTTGAACATGATCCTTCAGATCTCAGCCTCCTGGGTAACTAGGATTACATACAAGAACCATCAGGACCCAGCTTAGTTTTCACATTTTTAAGTGATTGAACAAATACCCTCCTCTCTCCCCCCAAAAGGAGAAGACTCTATGACAAATGAAAATGATCAGGAATTCAGGTTCAACTGTCCACATAGCCCTATAGGTTCATTTATTGCCTATATCTGTTCTTAGGACAATGAAACCAAGTTTGTACATGGCTTGCAAAGATTAAATTATTGATGAATTTACCCTTTACAGAAAAGCTTTCTGGATCTGCATAACAGCGGGGCACTAGCCTAGGAATGGAGTCAAAATCCTCTAATAGCTTCTCCAAGAAAAACACTACATACAATTCTTGAGTAGACAGTCAAACCAGTATGAAAATCAACTACAGGAACAAGGAAATGTAGGTCATAGTTCTATTTATTTTTGTGACCATATAAAATTGGTATTCCATCCAAAGACAAAAAAATCTAACTAAGAAAAACTATATTTAATCATAATTTTTGTGCGCTGGTAACTGGGGCTTGAATTTGGAACCTAGCTTTGAATTTGGAACCCTTAGCTTTTTCACTCAAGGCTAACACTCTTACCACATGACCAACAGCTCCATTTCTAGCTTTTTTGAAGACTTACTTGGCAATAACAGTCTCATGGACTCTTTCCTACCTGAGCTGACTTCAAATCATGATCCTCAGATCTTAGCCTCCTGAGTAGCCAGAATTACAGACATGAGCCCCTAGCACCTGGCAATTCAATTTTAATTATACAACCACTCAAGGATTATTAAAAAATAAAGAAAACTCTAATAATAATAACAACAATAATAGTTGTATCCATTCAAGCAATCTACTAACCTACCATTATTATGCCCCTGCTCCGATGAACAGGCTAGATCCAACATGCCTACAAACTATCTCCATGGTAACAGATTTCTCCAGCTTCTTCATCTATTGCCAACCCATGCTCCAGGAAGGGGGTGGTCATCAAGAAACTCTAAAGGAGGCAAAGAGATGCTAAGCTCTTATAGTCAAGGTGCTGTGACTCTTTGCCATTCTATGCTAAAGGGATCCAGAACAGCACTTGCTGGGGGCCATCTCTCCTGACTGAATCATGTTAGGACCTGCACCAAGGACAGCAAATCTCTGTACCAAATGAAGGCTATGCCAAAGCAGAAGGTGACAGGCTGGTAAGACGCACACAGGGGATGAAGGTAGGCTGAGGTACAATCATTGAGAAGCCATGAAGGGCAAATGCTGAAGGAAGCAGAAGAGACCACTTGGTAGCAGTCAGAGCAAAGTAGTCATGCCAAGACATGCCTGATTCATAGCTCCTTTGAGCTGCCTTGAATTCAGGACCATTGGCCAATTCCCCCATCCCACCTCTATTAGGAATCATGATGGTGATGATGAGCATTTATTCTGGATGGAGTAGTGCTCCATTCGTTTTCCCCATATTAACACATGATTTTACATGACAATCCTAGGCAGCAAACAAGATCCCTACTCATAGATGAAGAAACCAAGGCATAGAAAATTAATTTTTCCAAGGTTCCAGTTGATCTGGCTTTAGGGAACATGAACATAAGCATTACACAGCTTTGTTCCTATTGCTAGAGTACAGGTAACTTCATGTGTGTCTGTCCAGAAAAATCCTTTCATTCCTTTATTGGAGCTTCCTCAAGCAGAACTTTGCAGCCAGTTGGACCTGACCTGGTATCAACATTGGTATTATAAATAATAAACTCTTAGAGAGAATGCCTGCCATGTGGAATTGGTCTCGGACAACTGAGTAGAACACTCTAGAGATTCCTCCACATTCTAGAATAAAATGAGAAAGCAGAGGTAATTAATCAGTGACCTACCAGTTTTTGGTGTTTGGTTTTGTAGGTCATGGGGCTTGAACTCAGGGGCTGAGTGCTGACGCTAAGCTCTTTTGCTCAAAATGAGCACTCTACCACTTTGAGCCATAGCTCCACTAACGGATTTTGAGTGATTAATTGGAGACAAGAGTCTTGGGGGACTGCTTGGACTGGCTTTGAATTGCAATCCTCAGATCTCAGACTCCTGAGTAGCTAGGATTACAAGCATGAGCCATTGGTGTCCAGCCTGACCTACAAGCCAAGAATGGTAAGGCTTTAGGAGCTGAATGTTGCTTTTGTACAAGCAAGAGGGAAGAGGGTTCTTGGAGTGAGTTGTTTACTTTTTATGGCATTTATGGTAAATTGCAGTGGAAAAAAAGGGACAAATCCCCATCCTGAGTGGCTCAGTTAGAACAAGAGAAATGGTTTCAAATCATGCTCAAGTATGATAAAGTATGCCTTGTTAAAACACAGATAACCAGTCCCTTCCCAGACTCTAGAGTCTCTGGTTTAGGCTGATGTGAGGCCCAGGAATTTCTATTTCTAGTAAGTTCCTAGGAAATGTTGATGCTATTGGTCCAATAGCACACCTTAAGAAGCACTGCCCACAGCATAATGTCTTTTCCTCTCATGTTTGAATGAGATGCTTGTACGCATTATTAAATGAGCCCCGCAAATTTTGATTAAATCATATTGGCCTTCTAGGGTCTAAAGGGCACCCCCCAACTGGCCACAACAGAAATCCAATGTTCCAATGAGCAGGGATATCTGGACAGAACCAGAAGAGGAGAGGAAGCTAGAACTAGTGGAAGAAGGCACATCATACATTAAGAAACACACCAGCATTAAGGTGACCAAACTCAGGCAAGTGTGGTTGATAATTACAGATTAACATTTACTTCCAACATGAACCTCAGAAGTCCTTCATGTCCATACTCAACAGATTATTTCTTCAATCATAACTCCAAACCAGATACTATACCAGGTACTAGGGTTTCCACAGACAATACCCTGTAAAGTTATTTGTTGGCCTGAATGAAAACAACAACAACAACAACAACAAAACCCACCACACCAACACTGATGGAAAGGTATCAGAACTTCCCCTCACATGGTCACAAATACAAAGCCTGGGAACTCTGTTTACCACCAAGGATCTTCTTGGCATGTCCTATTTCCCCAAACAGTCAGCCTTCCACAGAAGTGACAGGGATCTAGCTTGTTCCGTGTGGGTGAAGACTGACATCATAAATGTCTGTATGGACAGACTGTCCATAACACTGGTTGAAAACTCAGATGCAAGAACTGGACCACCCAAGTTCTCAATCCTCTGCTATTTTACCAACTAGGAAACTAGCAGAAGCTCTCTGAGATTCAATCTTCTCATCAACAATCATCATAATAACGACAGTCTTTGTCTCATAAGGTGACTGAGAATCAACAGAAAATAAGACAGGTAAATTGCTTCGCACACCCTGGCCATAATGACTACTTGGTAGATGGTAGCTCTGATTGCTTCTTCCTTCTAAGTGGGCACTATCATCACCCTTGTGCTTTCCATATCAGACATGTATGTGTGTGCACACGTGTGCACACATGTGTGTGTATAAAATTTACCATCCAGTCTACAGTCAGCAAAATGGCTCAACAGAATCATAAGAGAAACTAGAAGAGGGATAAACACCACAGGAGGACTGCATTTTGAGGTCAGCAGGCCACACTGCTCAGTGGAACTGGCTATCACTTCCACACACAGGGGCTGGATGTGCCTGGGGCTGCTGTTGGAGGACATGTGAGCGCTTCATAGTTGTCTGAATGACAGTTAAATACAAATATGTTGGGCTTTTGTACAATGTGAGCGTGGAAGCAGGGGGTGTGTCCACCTTGCAAGGCATCGAGTTACCTCAGAGAGTCAGGGCCCAACTCTGCAAGAACCCCACAAACCCACGGTGGTATACAAGGGTAGCTGTCATGCTTAAACCAGCAGCAAACCCAAGACTCAACTATGGCATCCAAATCGATCTGGAATAATCCATCTTCACAAATTTCAACCCATAGTGCTTTTCTGGGTTGTACTGATCTATAAGGGATTAGTGAGAGTTCAGAAAGTGAAGTTAAATTAATGTGTATATAATTTCAAAGATTTGCATGTGTGTGCATGTGCGTGCACACACACACGTCAGGACTGGGATCCTTGAACTCAGGGCTTCATGTTCTCACTTGGCTTTTCTGCTCAAGGCTAGCATTTTACCACGTGAGCCACAGCACCACTTCAGGCTTTTTGGTGGTTAATTGGAGATGAGAGTTTCACTGACTTTCCTGCCTTGGCTGGCTGTGAACCTCGATCCTTAGATCTCAGACTCCTGAGTAGCTATGATTACAAACATGAGCCACCAGCACTCGGCTCAAACATTCATTTTTATATTCATCCAAGCATGGAGCCAAATGTTATGAAGTAGAATGAGAAAAAGGCAGCAAACCATGTGAAAACACAAATCTCAAAACACAACCCAAGGTTCAAGACAGGTGTTTCCTTAGGGACGGACCACCGGCTACCCTCAACACCACATCCTATGGAGAGGCTGTTTTCAGCCTCTAAAATTAGGAGCTCTTCAAGGGACAATTTGAGATGCACCAGGCCGGTAGAAAGAAGATAGTCTGGGCTTAAGCTGAGGGGCTCTGATACTCCTTTTGTTACTGAACAAGTTGCTTCACTGATCCCCAGCTTCTTCATCTAAAAATGGGGATGCTCTTGGCAAAATCAACTTCATCCTTGATGAGACACTCAAAGGGACAATATATAGGAACTGTAGCACAAATATTCAGCCAGAGTATTAGAGGCAGGTGCTAGTGTTGTCAAAGTTAGTAACAAGGCAGAAAAAGAAAAGGTCCACTATGCCAGTGGCTGAATCCACAGTCTTTGATCAAGCATCTTGGAAATAAATCCTTAGCAGGAAGAGCTGAAGGGAGGAGAGTCAGCTGATGGGCTGACCAAGAAATGGGAAAACACACCCCAGTCAGTTCTGCCACTTCCCAGGGTTGATTGAAGATGGAAAATACAGGACACAAGTAGGAGGAAAGGGAGAAGCAAGCAAACGCAGCCTTGCCGCCTGTGGATTATGGTAAAATGACAGTGTTGGCTCGGGAGGAATCGCAATAGGAACCTATTGAGGCTCCCTCTATTATATTTCAGGGCTGAATCCTGTTTTAGGGACCTATAATTCAACAGGCCTTTTCAAAAACACATTTAGGACCTGAAAAATGAAATGCAGAACCAATACAATCAAATGACATCATTCTTCTGAGTGACAACCCGAAGCACTCTGATCCCATGACCTCATTAAACAGGGTTGCAACCTGCTATTGTCCCTTCAGTGGCAAAATCAGTGGCACCCAGCACAGGGCATTGCTTACATTAGCAAGTATCCAACCAGGATTCGTTGAATTAAGTATCTTCTCTGCCTTTTGAATAGGTTGGGAAATTGTCAGCTTTTCATCAAAACTACCACCTATTTTTCTTTTCGCATTCAAACTCTTGTTAAAATTCAATTCCACGAAGGCTTTTTTGAATGCACACTAGCAGCAAGGAATTTGCTTAAATTTTTTAAAATGCAAAACTACTAGTTCCCACCTGTGCAGCCATGACATGCTATTGTTTGAACCAGAGTATATTATTTAACTTGGATGACAAGCTTAAGGGGGGAGTAGAGACCCCCATCTTTCAGAATACACAGCTCTGAGCTCCTTGGGAGGTTCTCCATAAAGCGGTAAGAATATGTTGGGTGGGGACTCATTTTAATTAATTTTTTTTTCTCATCCCAGATTTTTTATCTATCCCTTGCTTGATTTCCAAAGGGCAGCTCTCTCCCAGGAGCACCCATAAAAATGGAGAAACGGCTCTCTGTGACTTTCCCCTGTCTCTCCCCTTCCCAGCATAAGTAGGGACACCTGATTGAGCCAAAATGTGCATTCAGGATGCCTGCTGGGTTTAGAAGGAAGCAGACTCCTTCAGGACCCAATAGATAGATGTAGTCAAGAGAACTGTTTTGGCCATACACATCGACACCGCAGCTGTCAGATGGCAACCGCTTGGACTTCCACCGTTATTACCTGCTGTGGGCCTCCAAGCTGTCTCCTCATTAACCCCAGAGGCCAAGTAGGCCTCCAGCTTCATGCAAAGTAATATGTTTTGAAGGGGGGTTTGGGGCGCATGCTTTCAAGTCCTTCAACAGAGAAATGGAACGCAGTGATTTGCCAAACTTGAACCATTAGATTATAAAGATGTGGAAAGACATATTAAACATTAGATTATATGTGTATAGCAAGACTAAGCCATTTAGGAGGTAATGTGTTACACATACACACATATATATATGTATATATATATATATTCATTTATACATTTAAAATCATACCGGCAATGAAATGAAGATGCTATACGCTTGTCCCAGCACACGCTGACAGGCAAAGGGGAAAAAAGCAAGTAACTGTTCCAAGGAGGCTTTTTCTCCCTGGATAATAGGATTAATATTTGGAACGATGTGCCTTTCTACCTACATGTGAATACACCTTACAGCCAAAGCTTTCAGGATCCTATCTTGGTGCACAACAAATATCCTTACACATTTTCCCTTCCTCTCTGACTCATGTTCTACCAAAACAATGGCAACACCTGTAGCCAGTCCTCTTTGCTCTTTGATTTCGGTCCACTTATAAAGGAGGCTCTCAGCGGGCTCCCTTCTCTCGGGAGCCATATGTGGCATTGATGTGCCAGCAGCCTTGGAAGGGACCCGGCCTCCGGAGAAGTGCACAATAGCTTCCTAATCCCCATCAACTGGACCCTCTTGAACTGCTGCTTTATTTTCCAGTCAAAGAACTGCCAGTCTCAAGATGCCAGAGGCGGCTGCCCGGGGAGGCCCCGGGAAAACCTGTATCTTTTGCCCGATCCAAGCCAGGGTGGTGCCAAGTGAGCCCTACAATCTAGAACAACAATCTGGAACCCAGAAACTGCCAGGAGCACCCCAACACTTCCTCCTTCTCCCTCTCTTCCTTCTTTCCCTCCCCTCCGCCCCCCCACCGCCGCCGCCGCCAGCTCACCCCTCCCGGGTGAAGCTTTCGACCCACAATGCCACCCTCCCGCCTAAGCTAAGGCCCCCCCCCTCCCAGTTGGAGACCGACCACAGCAACCCAGCGCCAGCCACAGCCCCGCCCCCTTGCTCTGGGTCGCGCGCTGGGGGTTTGCTGAGCGGCTTTTGCCGGCGAGCATTGATTTACTCGGGTTAAGCAGGCTCCCAACTCTTCGGACCCCATCCTACGTGTTGCCGGGGAAGGGGAACTGGGGAATGGGGGGGGGCACAAAGGCTGGGGTGTGGCAGCGAGCCCTTTAAGGTTCAATGGTTTCTCTGCTGAGAGCCCAGTGTTTAGGAACTGTGTTCACCAGGACAGTCAACCCCACAATCCCCCGACCCCCCCCCCCCCCAAGAGGAACGGGACTGGAGAAGAAGCCATGAGAGACAGGAGGGGGTGCTTGGGGAGGCTCTGTCCCAAACATGCACTCGTCTTCGCAGAAAAGGGGGGACGCCACTAGAGTTTTGAACCTGTCCTCCCCCCTCCGCACTGCCCCCCCCCATCCTTCCCGCCAGCCGCCCTTTTCCACACGCTCCCCTTTGGGGGCCGGCGGGCTGTGTTTTGAGTAGCCTGAGGTTTCAGATAGCCAGCGGCGCGGAGAACCCGAGACTTGGTAAATGTCACCCAGGTCCTCCCCCCTGCCCCCTCCCCCCGCCCCCCCTCCCGTCCCCTTCCCGCCATTCCGCCCCGGGGCCCCGAACGGCGCCAGGCTCCCGGAGGGGAGGACTCACGCAGTTGGGCTGGGTGGTCTCGAAGTCCCAGTTGCAGCTCTTGGCGCTCGCCTGGATCTCACTCATCCTGAAGAGGCAGAGCGCCGTGGTGGCGGGGGAGCGCCTCTCCTGGCCCTCTCCGGTGGCCGCGCTGAAAACGCCGGCCCAGATGTCCAGGGCCTCCACCAGGCTGGAGGAGAGGAGCAGGCGGCGGCCGTCGGGGTGGCCGTGGCCGCAGTCGAGGGCCGCTTGGCCCTGGAACAGCACCTCGGCGCTCTGCGCGATGCGCGCCATGCTGGGCCAGCCGGTGGCGGCGCCGCTCGTGTAGTTGTAGGGGTAGTAGGGGAAGTAGACGCTGCCGTTCCAGAGAAAGGCGTCCACGAAGTGCAGGCTGCCCGCCCCGTCGCGCAGGTTCAGGCGGCCCAGCTCCTGCGTGGGCAGGCTGCGCGACTCGGTGTTCTTGAGCGCGATGGCCGTGCTGCGATCCGAGGCGGCGGGGTTGCAGCGGTGGGCCGTCTCGGGCTCGGGCAGCACGTAGGTGGCGGCCACCGCCAGGTACCACTGGTTCAAGTGGCCGGCCCGGTACACCACGCCGGCCGTCGAGCCCTGCGGGTGACACGACACCACCTCGGTGCCATTGCGCAGGGACCCGCGGCTGAGATTGCCCAGGGGCCGCACCTCGCAGGCGCCCCGATCGAAGGTCCAGCCGGTGAGCAGCAGCCCCTCGAGGCCGGCCGCCCCCTCGCGGTAGGGCAGCAGCAGCTTGCTGAAGCTGCTCCCCGGCCGGGGCCGCGCGGGGGGCGCCAGCGACACGGGCTCCGTGCAGTTGCCCTCTCGGTCCCGGTACAGGCGCGAGAGCCTGTGTTTCAGGCTGTAGTCCAGCTGGTCCAGGCAGCTGCCGCTCGCCACGAACACGCCGTCCGCCCGGCTCGCCGCGATGGCTCCGATGGCTTGCTCCGATCGCCACACGGGTTCACCCGTGCCCCGGGCGGGCGCCGCCAGCGCCAACAGATAGGCGAGGAGGGGCAGCGGCAGCGCGGGGCGCGGGGGGCGCGGCGGCGCCTTCCTCGGGGAGACCTCCATAGGGGTTGCTGAAGCAGGGGGTGGGGGTGGCCGCCCCCCCTCCCCGGGCAAGGGCGCGCGGTGGCGGCAGCGGTAGCGGCGGTGGCGGCGGCGGCGACAGCGGCAACCGCGCACGGTTACGGAGACGCGGGCGGCGGCGGTGGCGGCGGCTCCTGCGCGCGCTCGGGCTCCCGCAGCCGCCCCATCCCCGCGGCTCGCCCGCCCGACCGGGGAAGGAGAGCAGGGAGGACCGCGGCGGCGGGTGGCGGCGGCGGCGGCGGGTTCGGAGCTCCGGCAGCCGGTGCCGCGGCCGGTGGCTGTGGTGGCGACCGGCCCTGCGCGCGCCGGCGGCGCTTCCTCGTCGCCCTCCTTCGCCGGAGAGTTCCTCTGTGCGGCGCGGGCGCTCGCGGGGAGGCGCGGAGGGGAAGGGAGGGGACGGGCGGAGAGGAGCGGGCGGGCGGGCGGGCGGGCGGGCGGGGAGGGCTGGAGAGGTGGGGTGCGCTTGTGCGGTTCACTTTCCCATTGTGAAAGTGGGATGCCCCCGGCCCCCTTTCCTCGGCCCCCCCTTCCTCCTCCCTCCCCCCCTCCGCCCTCCGCCCTCCCTCCACGCCCCTCTCCCCTCCCCTCTGGCAGCGGCGAGGTGGGGAGGAGGGCGGTCTGGTAATTTGGGTTACTGTGTAGGTGGCCTCTTTCATCTATTCATAACAAAGCTGAGCCGCCCGCCGCTGCCACCGCGGCCGCCACCCTCGCCCCTCGGCCAGGCCCCGGGTTCCCCTGCTTTGCGCCCCCCACCCCCCCGCAGCGGGAGAAGCGGGCGGGCGGGCGCGCTCAGGGTGCCCGGCGCGGGCTCCCGCGCTCGCTCGCTCCTCTGCCCGCGGGGCTCGCTCCAACGCCCAGGTTTTGTTTACGAGAGCAGCTGGGGGGTGGGGGCAAGAGGTAAGGAGGGGGGGCCACGCCAGGCGAGCGGAGCTTCAGGGTCCAAAGGGTGGGTGGCCGCGGAGGCCCAGGGCTCGGGGCCACTGGGAAGGAAGCGGAGAGGGCGGCTGACAGGTGTGGAAGGGCGGGAGGGAGGCCCCGGGGAGGCGCGCGCGCCGGAGACCCGGCCGGGCTGCCCGCACCCGGGACCCAAGCACTCTTGTTACAAGGGATGGGTAACCCCCCCTTCTCCCTAGGGGGAAAAGGCAGGCGCCACACTCTCTCGTTCTGGACAATTCCTAAGGCTGGGCGCACGCCACCCCCACCCCCCCCCCTCCACCAGCTCCAATATTTGAAAAGGCTCTTTAATCTCCCTTGGCAACGGAGTCCCAGGCTCTTCAACCTACCACTTCGAAAGTTCTGTTCACTATCTAACCCAAATGATCCTTGCTAGCATTTGCTGAGCATCTACTACGTGCGTGCCAGGTGCGGATGCAAATGCCCCGTGTCGATTACTATTCCTTTCATAACCAATCGCATTAATTAGTGACCATTGCCGTCTCTAACTGAGCAGTCGAGAGGCTGGAAAAACCTTGCTCTCATCCCGCTGCCGGGTAACAGCACAGATTTGAATCCATACCTAGATCTGGAGCCTCTCAACACACGTCCTGCTAGTCAAGTGCCACCTGTGGCCTTTGCAGTCCCCAGAGATCACTCTTTGAGGTAGATTCCCCAAGTTAAAGGCATTAACCAGCCAATTCCCAGCCAAGTTCCGCACGCATGGCCCCATACCCATGTCCCTAGCAGCCTCCCTCTGTCTCATCATTTCCTGGTTCTTTCACTGGGACTCCCGAGGTCTCACCACTTCACCCAGGGAGCAACTAGCAGCCGGGTCCCCACCAAGAATTATGGGAATACAGCAAGCTATTGAGCACTGGGGAGGGAGCAGGCTCGTGATTTCCCAGAGGCTAACTGAGTCGGGCCCGGTAGCAAGGTGGGGGCAGAAGACCCCTGTGGATCCTTGGGAAATGATCTGTGTTCTTGCCCAGGCTTTATTTGGGGGAAGACCTATGGAGGTGCATTTGGGTAGTCCTCGTTTTCGCTTTTCTCCAAGCCCCCGACCCCTCCCCGCAGCTTGTACAGAAATGGGATGGGGGGGGGAGGAGGCAGGGGGCAGGCTTCCCCAAAGGCAGAGTCCTGTGGATGGTGGCACCTGGTACAAGGTTCACACTGCTGTTGCAGTGCTTAGGATTCTCCCCAGAGCTGAGGGATCAGGCAAGAAGGCAGAAGGAGGTGGGAGGGAAGAGAGCAGGGGAACTATCCTGCTTGGGCAGGATCATATTGGGACTAAGCGGGTGTGGTTCAACAGTACAGAGCTGGCCTAGTATGAGCAAGGCCTGAGTTCGATCCCCTGCATGTGTTCACACATAGGAATGCGGGTATGCACACACACACACACAGTATTATTTTTGCCTGCCACTAAGCAGCAAATAAATGCTTCTTCCCCTAGATAAAAGGGCATCCTTCTGTCTGGAGGGCAGGGACACTGAGGTCCAGGTTGGTGATAATCTTAGGCAAGACAAACGACATGGTGTACCTGCTCCAAAAGAAACAAGACTTACTGACTGCTCACCTTCCCACCTGTCTGGAATGTCTTCAGCAGAATGATGAAGACAGAAAAACTAAAACTTCAACCAAGACTCCCAGACCCTTACACCACATGGTGTTTATTGGGGACTTATGCATCCATCTTTTTGACCATTCTCCCTGTGAAGCGTGAAGACCACAATGGTCTTTAGCGGGGCTTCCTGAACGGACAGTGCAGCACAGTGCTGCTTGACGTGGAAATGCACTCTTCCACTCCATTTGGACATTGTTTGACTTCACTGGCGAGCAAGTCATTTCTCTAAGTCCCATGGAGTAAATACAGTCGAGGTAGACCCAGCTTGGGAGCTGTTTGGATTAAACAGACTCTAACCATTTTGGTCAATTCATTTGCTGCCTTGTTTTGCCAAAGAAACAACTCAAAAATACTCCCAGCAAGAAGTACAAATGGCTGTGATGGCTACAATTTCCTCCTCCTTCTACAGAGACCAGAAGCCCCACTCTTATGAGCAGACTTCTTTTTTTTTTTTCCTCCTGTGTAATTGTATGCCGACTCCTACAGTGGAAGAAATCTAAATCCCTGCTAACTTTTTGGCATGAAAAATGTAGGCGACCGGGAAGCCTAGAAACGCATTCTTTGCCGACTCTACCCCCCATTTTGAACAAATGCCTTTGCCCCTCCTGGATTTTTTTTGTGTACTAAAGCTCCACCTTCAGGACACAAGTTCACATTTAAAAGTGTGGGAAATAGGACCCACAGAAATAAATATTTAGGCGTGTGGGTGCTGTGTGTCTTTGCTAGCATGCGCTCTAGCTCTCTCTCCCCACCCCCTCCCCCAAGTGGCTGCCTGGCCCTAGAGTACACATCAGTGGCAAAACTTCCCTCTTCTACAGGCCAAGCCCATCTTGCACAGTGTCACTTATAGCACATTTCAGAACTCCTTGCAACACAACTGGCTGAAACCCAAACAAAAGAAGATGGTGCAGCTCTAGCTTGCAGACCGAGGCCTGCTACCACGGAAACAAGCAGTTCCAACTGATCCAAGCAGTTTTTAGATGCATGGCGTTCGCTAGATAGCAAAGTGTTCTTCATGAGAAAATATCCATTCCCCCAGGCGCGAGAGGCAATCTGGGCTAACCAGGCCATCCGCAGTCAGTCTCATTTCGGCTGGACAGGACTTGTTTCCTGCTGAGACTCTAGACATTAAGAACTATTCAGTAGGCAATTGGTCATAGTCATGAGACGATTATCATGGGTTCTTCGCTTTTTCTGACTCCTTTTAATCTGACTGTGGTTTGTAGGACGGACTGGGCTGGTGAAGATCAGAAGCAACTAAAACTATTAGTTCTGGTGTTCATCAAGTTCTTTACAAACCTTGTGGGGCAGAACTTGGGACGTGCCACGTGGTGGGTTGAACAGTACCTGTGTTGTTCTTCTAGGACTTATGACGAGTCAATTTCTCCTCCTATATATGTGGTCTTATCAATCTTATCAAAGCTCCTTTTGGTGACTGATAGGAAAAAGAAATGAGCCAGCTTCCTTCCCCTAGTCTACTAATGAATAGATAGTTGAAAGTTCTTAAGCCTGAACTGATGCCGCGAGTCAAGTTGAACTCTGGTCACAGAGTTCAACAGAAAAGTCAATCATACATTGCAGCTAAGATGTGGCTGAATAAGTTTCAGTGCCTATCCAACATGGCCCCATATGGATGATGAGTATCTTGCCCCAGGCCTCTGTCTTCACCAAGGAAGGCTGTATAGTTTTCCTTTATAAGAACAACTTGAGTTCACCCCCAACATTGCAGTTGTCATTTTCCCCTATGTCATGACGTAGCAGTTCATGATCATTCATGGATGAAGTGACAATCATAGACAACAGGTGAGTGGGACACAGCAGGAATGTTGTGTGTGTGTGTGTGCATGCGTGTGTGTGTGTGTGTGTGTGTGTGTGTGTGTGTGTGTGTGTGTGTGTGTGCTCGCGCCCATGCTAGGGTTTAACTAGGGCTTTGAGCTCTTGCTTGGCTTTTTCTCAAAGAATGGCACTTTACCACTGGAGCCACAGCTCTACTTCCAGCTTTTTGCTGGTTAACTGAATGTAAAAGTCTCAAAGATTTATCTGAACTTCGAATTGATCACAAGTTGGAACCTTGGTCCTCAGATCTCTGCTTCTTTCATAGCTAGGATGACAAGTGTGAGCCATTAACACATCTTTACACATGGTCCCATCAATAACTTTCCTTAAGGGAAGGCCTTCCCTTAGCTTTCAAGATGAGTGAACTGTTGGCTATGAAAAAAAAAAAAAAAAAGGAAAAAAGGAAAATGGCAGGTGTTGTTCAGAGCTGATAGAATCCAAGATACAACTCTGACAATCAGTATCTCATTTCTGAAGTAGCATGCTCAGTCATGAGTTTTTTTTTCTTTCTCTAAAAACATTAAACTAAACCCATTAGTGTTTAAAAATCTGAACCTACTATGATAGATTATTTGCTCCAGGAAAGTTAGAATGTGTTTGTGACTTTAACTGAGCATCACTATCCCACAATACTGTAAAATTTGGGAAAGTATGTAATCACTTAATCACAATAAAAAAATGAAAAGAAAAAAAATCTAAACCTAAGCTGGGTGCTGGTGGCTCACACCTGTAATCCTAGCTACTCAGGAGGCTGAACATCTGAGGATCGGCAGAGAGCTAGCCCGGGGAAGAAAAGTAGTCCATGGACTCTTATCTCCAATTAATCACCAGAAAACTGGACGTGGCACTGTAGCTCAAGTGGTGAAGTGCTTGCCTTGAGCTGAAGAGCTCAGGGACAGCACCCAGGCCCAGAGTTCAAGCCCTACAACCGACACAAAGCAAACAAACAAAGAACCCTGAAACTATCCAGGATTGGCAGCAAAATATCCAAGTCATTGGCCTTCCAGAGTTTTTCAGATCACTGGAGCTCACCCTGCAGAAAGCAGGAAAACTCACCAGTCCATTACTTCTTCAGATTTGGGGAGTCTCTGTAACTGGAGCAGTCCCTCAAAAAATCAAGCTTTTTTTTCTGATTTTAACAAAATTTAGGTCTATCCTTCCTTGCATTCCCTTCCCCGCTGCTGTTCCTTTGAATAAGAAGCCAAATCAGCATCAGGGATAAGACTGACTGCTGGTCCCCCTGCTATTCCCTGTTACTTCGCATGTCTCTACCCAGCCCTCATCCATCTTTAAGACTCCCTGTCTGTGTGATACCAGGCCCTGAATCCCTTGATAGCTGGCAGCTTGGCACAGACCCATTCAAAGAGAAGAGCTGCCAGAAGGCAGGCCTTCATATTAATAATAACTCAAACTCTTAAAATGAATAGCAGAAGATAAGATTAACAGACAGATAATTCCTCAGCCACTTGTACTTCCGTTTCCTTGAGATTCTGGTGGAGAGATGTGCTACGCTGACAATAAAGTTGCTGGACTTGCAACGTAGTTGGCTATTCTCTTGTCTAGTTGATGCCACTCCTTCTTATTTTGATGCCCTTATTCTGTTGAGAAAATATTTCCACTAGGCAGGGAGGAAGCCACTCCTTATCAGTTCTGAGCATGCGCAGTTTTGGTGTTTTGTTCCCCCACCCCCCCCCTTCATACTCAGCACATGACATTGGATGAAAGCAGTGTCTCTCACTCAAGCTGGAGAAGGGAGATGAAAATATGGTGGTCTCAGGGTCCCTCAGACCCTCTCAGCCTCAAGCCTAGAATCCCAGATGCAAAACCCATGAAAGACAGCTTTTGCCTACCTTCCTGTCCTTTCTGTCTTTTAAACAAAACCAACAAAATTTTCCATGAAGTATGATTGACATGCAAAAAGCTATACCTTTTCCATGTGCACAGCTTCTTGAGTTTACAGGTAATGGACACCTGTGAAAGCATCTGCAGGAGCTATTCTTCCTCTTCTAATTCTCCCTACTTATTTTCTCCTTCCCCCTCCGTGCTGCCTGATAGCTATTTCTCCCCTCAGCCATTTCCCTCTCTTCCTTTCCTGTCCTTTTCCCACAAGTTGGACTGCTTTGCCACTGGGTTTCTGGTTGGACTTGGTCAATGAGGCCCCAGCAGGAGATACAGGAGGACATAGGTAGGATGAGGTTCCGTTTCTTATTCCACTTACTTCCCCTAAGCTTTTCTCTGTGTTGGCTGTGGCCCTGTGCCTCTCAAAGGCCACAGGTCTTCCCTCTCTGCTGTGGCCAGAGCCACAATCTGCTTTGGGTTTAATCATGCGTTCCTTTGCCCTGTGGCATTCAGTGGCCCCTATCCTTGTGGCCTTAGCAGATCTTCTTCTATCATGGCTCCTTCATGGATGTTGCTTTTTCTGTGTCACTTGTCTCCCTCCAGAATCATAACTAACAAACCAATCTGCTCCCAACAGACAGGAGGGGTGGAGATGGCAATAAAACCTGTCCTTTTGGTTTGTCCATTATGGAAGGCATGAGGGGTTGTCAGACAAAATGGAGCTTCCTTCATTCCCCAAAGGTACATGTCCCTAGATCTGGTCATGGAAAAGCTCTATTTTCTTCACTCTTGACTGGTTCTCCTACGCCAAATCCAACCCGTTGATAGAAACAAAAGGGAGCCCTACTGAGTAAGATGATTTTTTTTTTCCTCAGTGAAAGCATAAAACTAAAAGAACTTTAAAAGTAAACCAGAATAACTGGGAGCTGAGGGTTCAGAAGGCAATGGGGCACGGGGTGGCTATGATCTCTAAAATACCACTGAATGTTTGAAGTATATTTTCAAACAAGATACAAATCGAACAGCCTGCTTTTTCCTCTTAGACCTTTCTCCTTAAGTCTGAGCTCCAGCCGTCACCTCAATGAAGTCTAGAAATTTCATTTATATTCATTATTACCAAAGCAGAATGGTGAAGCCATTGCTACCTTTCCTCACTTCCAGGTCTCACCTTGTCCCACCCCTCACTAATAATAGAGAAAAAGGACACTCCTATTAGCTCTTTGATGGCCGAAGGAAGATGTATGCAGTAGAAATAGGAAACACCTTACATTCTAAAGATGGTACTGGTTTAGAAAGGTGTTTTATTTTTTACTCCCTTTCATCATCGGAACCAGTCTCTCTGAAGTGTGAATCCCCTCATTTATTGGACATTCTTAATGGTGATTAAATATTTATGTGATCAGAGGCCTTCCTCCCACCCCCCCCCCCATCCTAAAAGCTGTAAATCTGGAACATTCAAGAACTTCGATCGTGAGGAAAGGTACTGTTACCTCCACAGTCAAATAGCAGAGATGCATTTCTCAGCTGGGAGAGAAGGGACGAGAGTGGGAGAAGGCCAGGGATGATGGCGAAGGGACAAATGAACCATCTGAGGGTATGGCCCTGCAAACTCACTGAGAACCGAAGAGGACAGCAGCTGTTAGACACTAGTGTGACACTAGTTAGACCCCTAGTGATTCTTCTACAGGACCAGCTGGACCTAAATGGGCTCCCCCATGTCCAATCTCCAGCTGTTCAGTTGTGGGGTTTGCATCCCTAGTGCTCTCCATCCCGTGTGACCACCTGCTTTGACCTCAGTGGTTTTATCCCCAGCCACCTCAACCCCTCGTGTGATCCAGAGTAGTGAGCACTGTGAGAGGGGAGGTTATCCAAGCACTTCTGGCCAAGGGGTAGAACATTTGCCTGTCAGACCCTGGGCTTGATCCCCAGCACTGCAAAAATAGGTAAATCAATGGATGGTAATAGATAGATAGATGGATGAATGGATAGTTTTCCATCTTACTGCTAATTTCTTTGAGATGAGGAATGTTTCATCTCTACTATCTTTATATACTTCAAATGTCCTGTTCATCTCATTACTTGTATCTTTAGTAAGTTCTCTGAGACCTAGCACATGCTGGACATATGTTGAGGGCTCAAGGAACAGAGGGTATGGCTGAGGGCAGAGCCTTGCTCGTGTGAAATGGTGAGTGGAGTTTGGCTGAACTGTTTTGTAAAGGCTGGAATTCCTCAGGGACAGGAAGTTACTTTCTTTGAGGTACCCATAATTCTATATACAATGACCTGGCACATGTACAATGCATATTTACCAATTTATGAGTTGATTATCTCTGCAAAGACAAAACGATAAAAAGAAGAAAGCCATGTTCAGCCACAAAATACAAAAGAAAACCAGTACTGACAGTGGAGGAGACCTCCAAATGCAAGTCTGAGTCCTGAGTTTGGATTATTTGTTAATGTACAGCACCGTTGAAACTTCATTTGAAATGGCTTTGTGTTGAAAAGGGAAGAGTCTTATACCATAATTATGTTAGACAAGCTTATAATAATTATAATAATTATCAACTGAGTGCCAATAATACCTTAAGAACTCCGCTGAGCATAAAGATCACACTAGTGTCTAACAGGTATTTAAAATTAAGCTCTTTAAAATTGAAAGGACACAGATTCAGCATTTTCCACTTTTTAATAAGCAGAGATTCTGACAAGTAATTACCTTTCTTTTCCTGGACAAACTTTCATTTACAATTTAAAAAAGAAAAACTTTCAATGCTAAGATGGTTGGCAGATCCCTCCCAAGTATCCTGAGAATTTCAATAATTTAATACATCTTGAATGTTATTCTCTCATCTGTTTAAAAAATATGACAATCTTCCGGACCACTGAACCCTTACAGAGTAGAGGACATACCCACTCAACATGTAACTTTTCATGGTATGTCATTGTATTCTGTATAGAAAAAAAAAAAAAAAAATGCTTTGACACACACTAGGAGTCCCCCTAGTGGATGGAAAAAGTACTTCATGTGAAAAACTCACTACCTGAGGGGAGTTGGTGGGTGCTGTGGTTTACAAGGCTTCATTCCTCCTTAGCATCTGTTCCTTGAAAGTTGGAAGCATGTCACCCATTAATAAAGGTTTGATTAGCATTCCTCTTTCTATCTGGCATCCGTAGTAATTAAGGAATCTCCCTGCAGGCTTCTAAATACAGCATGAAATTACAGTCACCCCTAGAACAGAGAGACCAAATGAACACTCTTTAAAACAACATTACTTCATTTCCATAAGACACTCCCCAAGTCTCATTCTCATATATAGCTATTTTGGCTCAAACTAATATAATGCCTTCAACCAAGTGTGAGCAAGACTGGCTCTCTTCAGAGAACCTATTAATATCTATGTCATGATAGCCAAGTACTGAAAAAAAAAATCTACTGTTGCATAGTTGTCTAAATTAGATTTCTGAGTGTCAGTCTTCACCATAGTTTGATAAGTCCCTACTACTTATCATGCATAATGCCCATGAGGTCATTCCATGCATATACTTGTTTATAGACACAGCACCAAAGACTAGGTAGTAGGGGACAGAGAAAACAGATATGAATAAGACATAGATACTGTCATCTTTCTGTCTTCCTTCATCTTCCTGTCTTTTTAAGTTTTGATGGATAGGGAACCATAATAGCTTTTTCTGGCCCAGAAAATCTTACCATCCCTGTACTTTTGGTAATAAAACCTGTATCCCTCATTCCAACCAGATGCGGGTCTATCTATGACCCAGGCCTGGCCAATCCAAGTGTGCCACACATCTGGTAACAGCAATTTGATTGGTTGAAATATAGGTCATGTGATCCAAACAAAGCCAATCAGAGTATTTTCTGTATGGAGAAATTTTGGGGTTTTGTTGTTGTTTGTGTTGCTAATCCAGGGTTTGTTATATGAATAGTGGAGAAGTTGAGTTTTTCACTGGGCCAAGTGTGATGGTACACAACTCTCATTCTTGAACTTGAAAGGCCAAAATAGGAGTATTAAAAGTTCAAGGCTAGTCTGAGTTATAAAGTGACATCCTGTCTCTCCCCAAAAAAGAAAAAGTTTTTTACTCAGAGTATGGAGCTCACCTAAGGATCCAGTGACATTTTTCTTTGCCTAGGAGAAAGTTTTGTGTAAAGTAAGTAACAGTGAGACCAGTGCACAAAGAGATGCAGAGGTGAGATCAACAGACAAGACGCCCACCTAACAATCACACACCCCAACAGCCTAACCCAGGTCCACCAGGACAGTTCTAACGCCTCATCCATTGGCTTATGTAACTTACTGTGTCATTGGTGCCTCTTGCTGCTGGATTTCTCTGTGGCTAATATCACCAATACCTGTGGACATCTACCAGCATTGCCTGCTGCTGCTACACCAGAGAACCCTTGACTAGACCGAAAGGCCTAAACACTTCCTGGTCGTCTCCCTTTCATTCAGCATGTATGCATGGGTCTCCCCTCAGTTTCCTTCCACTCTGTTTCCCCAGTCTCCTTCAATTATACTATGTTATGCTAGAAACTTCCCTCGGTCAGGCTCATCAATAACAAACCCATTGGTTTGCATCTTGGGCTTGATTTCTCCTCAGATTTCTCACACCTGAGAGTCCTGTTTCCTCCTTCCTGCTCCTTAGCTTGGCCCCTTCCCATGTCATAATTCAGCCATTAGAGGTGAGATTGCTATTGCAAGACCCAGGCTCAAAGGCTATAGCAGTTACATTTGCCCTTCCAAAATAGAAAGCAGATCAAACGACTTCCTGTTAAGAATCCTTAAATGAGGCTGGAGTGATGAAACAAACAAAACATTCCGATCACAACAACAACAAAAATCTTCAATGATTTCCTATCACTTCCCAATCTTTCTATGCCATGGCCTCAGCATTACCCTCCTCTGCTCAGCAACTTCCTCTGCCTCCAGACAAGGCCACTGAAGGTTACCAGCAGAGGGGCTCTGTCTGCCAGGATTTGCCCGGCAGACCCAAGGACTGAGAGGACTAGGTAAGATGGCTCACAGCACGAGCATGTGGCACACTTGCTAATAAGCTCTGCTTTTCACTTGTTAGCAGGGTCTGCACGCTTTCTGCCTGGCTGTCTTTGCCATACCAAGTTTTCTTCATGCACCTGAAGGAATAACTAGGCTCTGGGCTAGATTCATTGGGTGGCATACCTGAGGACTTGTGTTGCTCTTTTGTTCTGTGTAGAAGAGGAGGTTGGTGCTGAGTTTCTATGGAAATGCCAGTGAAATGCCAGATAAAAGCAGTGTAGACACCCAGCAGGTAAAACGTCTACTTTAAGCAGAAGCTGATGGAATTTACTTGAACCAAAAGCTGATGGAATTTGGGGCTGTGTTAGGGACTAGTGGCAGAGTGACACTCGTCAGGGAGGAAGACTTTCTCCTCATTGTTACACAAAATAGATGCAGAGAAAGGGGAACCATGTTCTCCTGAGAACTGTCTCAAATGACTGGAGAGACTGAAGAACTCAAGTCTACTGTGGTATGCAGCACGGGAGGGGGGGGCGGGACAAACAGTAAAACTCAGGGGTATTCATTCTGACCTCCTTGGCACCCACAGGGCAGACCTGTGGAGATTAGTTTACAGGTATGTATGTTTAGCTACAAGGACAGAAATGTAAGTGACAAACACTCAGGTAAGTAGGGGTTAATTTCTTTTCTCAAACAAGGGGTCCAGCTGCCAGTATTGGTTGCTATTCAGTGTTACTATCCAAGAGCCCCCAGGCTTGGATATGATCTTTCTGCTGTCACAAGACAGCTCTCACAGCTGCAAATACCATAGGAATTTTCAAGACAAGAAGGGGAAGGCTAGCTTTCTCCTAATGAGCATCTGTCTTTTTTTTTAAGCACACACACACACACACACACACACACACACACACACACACACACACACACACACACACACACACACACACACACACACGCAAGAAAGTCTCCGGGCACACTTCCCTTTATGTCTCATCAACCAGAATACGGTCATGTGCCTTCTTGGTAGCAATGGCTGGCAAAGGAAAAGGAACAACCAAATGATCATCATTAACTCATTTGTCTAGGTCTAAGGGAGGAGCTTACATTCCTTAGAATCAGCCTAGATGCAAGGGGGAGAAATGAGCATTGGGTAGGAAACAAAAGACTCTGCATTCGGTTGCAAGACTTGGCAGATTTGAGGCTCGCTAAGGCCTCTTCCCATTAGCTAAGTTCTATTCATTCTTTGACATTCCCTTCAAGCATCTTCTCTGATCCTCATCCTCAACAGTTGATTGGTTCTCCTTGGAGTCCCCAGCATAGGTCCCAATCTCTTATTTGTTTCATTATATTCCACTGTCATGTTTATTTGTCCAGTGATCCTCCCTCCCCTTGAAGGAAGTGACTGTATTATATTCTTAGTCTCTAAGCTCTAGCATATCACGAGAGTTCCATACTTTGTTAGATGCTGCACAAGCAAACCTAAGACAGAAAATGATAGTGTTTCACTGGCTTCTTCCAGTGGCAAGTCCTACAAAATCCGCACCATACACAGCTGTTCCGTTTAGATCCATCTATTTCCAGAGGAATTTATTGTCTGCCAAGTAAGTACCAGGGGCAACTCCAGAGAAGGATAATACAGGTTTTATGGAAAGAACAGATGTTTGCTCCACAAAAATAACTAATGATACAAAAAGCATCAAGCTGGGTACCAGTGGTCCCAGCTACTTAAGAAGCTGAGAGCTGAGGATCCTGGTTCAAAGCCAGCCCAGGTAGGAAAGTTCATGAGTCTTTTAATCTCCATTTACCCAGCAAAAATCCTGAAGCGGAACTGTGGCTCAGGTGGTAGAGTGCTAGCCTTGAACGAAAAAGCTAAGGTACAGCACCCAGGCCCCTGAGTTTAAGGCCCCAGTACTGGCACAAAACAATAACAAAACAAAACAAGCCAAGGTCATCCAGATCTTCATTTAATCAACACTTTCAACCTCTGCCTGTCCTCCACTTCTCAGTGATATAGAGAAATGATCAAATTAGAATGTCCTTTTCTCAGGGCACCCTGCCTCTCTGCAAAACACCTGTGACACACAGTGGAAGAACCACCAGGTAAGCGGTTAATACTCTTTCCAAAAGCCAAAGATGGTGCTGTTTTAACAAGCCAGGGGACAAGCAAAATGATTCTGTTTCCACATTGGAGGTTTGTTACTTAAGGTGCGTTATTGGAAGAGACATGACTAAAGACATATTACAGGGGAAGCCAGGGTGAAATGCATGAGTGGATCACTTGTGAGGCCTTCTTCTGCTTGATGCTCATAGGAGACAATAGGAAAAGCTTCTTAAACTTATGGGAACTTCACTAAGAGTCTCCTAAGGGGTGCCTAACATTTAGGGAAGTATGGATGCCTTTGATGCATGGAGAAATCTACTGATTCTTCTCAAAAGGTTTTAGTTATTTGCCTCTATTGTATATTATCTCAGTCTTTATTTCTCCATTTTAAAAACAAAATGTAGTGAATTTCAGAGTGCATGTGTGTGTCTGTGTGTGTGTGCGTGTGTGCATGCATGTGAACATGTGTGCATGCACGTCTCAGTAAGTGGTTTAAACTCTGCCTCATGCTCTCAGGTTTTCCATTCAAGGCTGGCATTCTATCAGCCTCCTGAGTATCTAGGATTACAGGTGTGAGCCACCATATTTGATTCAAAGTTCTTTTTTTTTTTTTTTCTTTACAACATCCTGGAGAGGCAAGAAGCAACACACCTAAGCCTTCATTTTTTTGGGGGGGGGACGAGGTAACCTGTAGTACCCTAAATTCTTGCAGTGGGATACAGACACCCAAGATAAGATAAAGAAATGGCTACAGGTTTAGATGTAAAGGCCAGATATGGGGGAAAAGATAAAGATGAAAATATGGTGGCAGAACAGATGGACTTGGAAGGGACCACAAAGGCCGAGATGAGGGCAGGAAGACAGTGAGAAAGAAGGGAGATGTTTTCTCTCTTTACTGGAAAACCCTATACAGTTAGATCCCCTTGCCCCCATACACACATACACCCCTGCAACCTCACCTACAGACCCAAGGGCCCACATGGTAATGTCACCAAGAGACAGAATCCTAGGCCAGTGCCTCTCCACAAAGCAGTGCAAGCCTCACTTCTCTGTTTCTTTTTGGAATATGAGATAGGTTCAAGGAGGCCCCTGATCAGAGAAGCCAGTGAGCGAGAGCCCCATCTTCATGCTGGAGGGCAGAGCCCATGCAGCCCAGCAGGCAAAGAGGAGTTTCTCATCAGCCCTCTCTCCAGCAGAAGACTTTTCCTCAGGCCAGGGTGATCAGGGCACAGATTGGTGGACAGAAGCTGGAGGGAGGGAGCTGAACCTATGTGCAAAATACAAAAACAAAAACAATAGTAACAACAAACAAACAAAACCACTTCTTCAAGACACTTTGCTTACATCTTTTGGAAAATCATTGTCATGCGACTGACTTGTTGGGTTAAGATCCATCACTGCCAACTGCCAGAAAACTGTCATAATAAATAGATCAATTGGCTGTTTGTTCTAAATGATGGCACTTTAAATGTGGTGTCCTTGTTCAGTGCTCAACTCAAACAACTGTACTGACTGAGCAGCCCAGTCAGAAACCCAAAGTTTCCTATTCATATAGTACTCTGTTGAATTGAAACTCCTTCGTACAACTACTTAATGATAAAAATAAAATAATTTAAAAAAAAGAAATCCAAAGTTTTGATATAGGTTCAATGGTATCTAACCTGTAACTAACCATCAGAAAGACAGAGAAATGATCTCTGGGGTGCATTTCAGAGAGTGTTTTAAATCATAAGGCGTTCTGGTGGATCTTTCAGTGGAAATTGTGACTTTTTCATAGTACTCTAATCAATTGATTGGACTCTAATATTTCTGAACACCTACCCAAAGGTACCAGGCACAGTGCTGTGGAAAGTGGTTTAAAATACTTATTTAAATGCAGTTGCTCCAAACTCAAACGTTTCTAGTTTTCTACGTCTGGCATAAGATTCTTCCATTGGTTTTAGATAGTAATTTTAGTCGGTGTTAAAGTTTGAGAATATCTATATTGGGGGAGAAATTTGAATTTGCATCATAAGAAGTTTAAAATAACTTGGCAAAATTTAAAAAAATTTTAAAAATTAAATAAAATAAGTTGGTCACTAGTGGTTCATGTCTGTAATCCTAACTTTTCAGGAGGCTGAGATCAGAGGATCATGGTTCAAAGCCAGCTCAGACAGAAAGTCCATAAGACTCTTATCTTTGATTAATCAGCCAAAAGCCAGAAGTGGAACTGTGGCTCAAGTAGTAGAATGCTAGTCTCCAGAGGAAAAAGCCAAGCAAGAAGTTAAGGTCCGGAGGCCAAGCCTCCCTACTGGCACAAGGAAAAGAAAAATAGTTTGAAATAGTTTGCATCAGAGTCACCACAGACTGAATTTCCTTGCTCCTGAACCTTCCCTTGTGCTTTACAAAATCGTGATCTTAATACTCTTCCACCCCACCAACGTGTGACATACCAAATGGACACAGAGTAATTAATAGAAAGAAACATATCTGTTTGTCAGAGGGTAAAGCCATTTGTTTTAAAAATCAAGTACTATCTGCATCTTGGAGTATTATGTAAATCTGTAATTTGTACAAAGATTCTATGATAGACAAATTTTAGACAGCCATCTGGTGTATATGTCTGTATGTGCACATGCATGGCCACATACACCCATGCATGCACAAGTGTATGTTGTGCATGTTGTTTGAAATTAATAATAAGATAGTGTCTTTTTTTGGCCATATGTGGGGCTTGAATTCAGGGATTGAGCACTGTCCCTAAGCTTTCTTGCTCAAGGCTAGTGCTCTACCACATTGAACCACAGTGCTACTTCTGCTTTTCACGTGGTTAATTGGAGAAAAGCCTTTTCTGCCTGGTCTGGCGTTGAACCATGATCCTCAGCTCTCAGCCTCCTTGAGTAGCTTACAGGAGTGAGCCACCAGCCCCTGGCAGTTAGTGTCTTTCCAGCGCCTGATCTCCCAAATTAAAAATTTCCCCTAGCCAAGGCATCTGTGTCTCATGCCTCCAATCCCAGCTACTCAAAAGACTGAGATCTGAAGATTGCAGTTTAGACAACGAAGCCAGGAACATCGATTTGACTCTTATCTTCAATTAATCACCAAAATCAGGAAGTAGAGCTGTGGCTCAAATGGTAAAGCACCAGCCTTGAGTACAAAAATGGTCAGGGACAGAGCTTAGACCCTAAGTTCAAGCTCCAGGACTAGTGTCTGCACGCACGCATGCATGCACGCACGCACACACACACACACACACACACACACACACACACACACACACACACACAAATGTTCCCCTATGTGGGGTGGGGGGTGGGGTGGGGAGGTGGGGGGACCTCTCCATTTACCCCTAGTATTAGCTCTGAGGTTTGAATAAGTAGCTGTGTCCTTCCATCTCCTGATTCAAGCCTGGGGCTTTGTCATTCCATAGTCTTAAAACCTCAAAACAAATACAATTGAAACGAATGTTCTGAATTTTCTAGGGGAATCTCACCAATTATTTTGGAAATAAAAATAGCTGCTTGCAGACGAGCTTCCATTTGTCCAGAATTACCTAGCTGTCTGAGAGCTGCCCACACCATTACAGTGGAGTTGAAGTATTTGAGGCTCTACCCACTCGCTCCCCAGCTTTAGCACAATGGGACGGAACTGAGCAGACCATGTGCACCAGCGTGCAGAAGCCACCCAACGTGTGTGTGCAGGTGAGCCTGACTGCCGGCCACTAGCTCCCTGCTGCCAGAAACAAGGCTACCTACCCAGATTTTCCCACATGTGCCATCACAGGCATAGGGCATGCTGCCTCTCATCCCACTTTACAGGGAGGGTAACAGACCCCATGGGCCAATGTGTGGGAAAAATCAGGAGCAAGAATATGGGTGCAGATCTGATTCCTACTCTAACAACAGTCAGTGTTAGGATCACTTGAAAAATTACAGATGCCCAAACCCAGTCCAGCCTCTCCAAGGATGGAATTTAGAATATGTGTTGTTGTTTTTTAAGTATGACTAGTGCAGATAAACAGCTAAGGTTGAACACTTCCAGATGACACATAATTAGAGAACTCAAGGGCTGATAAGGTGGCTCAGTGGTAGAGTGCTTGTCTTACATGCATGAGGCCCTGGGTTCAATTCCTCAGCACCACATAAGCAGAAAAAGCCAGAGGTAGCACTGTGGCTCAAGTTGTAGAGAGCTAGCCTTGAGCTGAAGAGCTAAGGGACAGTGCCTAGGCCCAGAGTTCAGGCCCCACAACCACCACCACCACCACCACCACCACAACAACAAAAAATGAAATTACCTGAGGCATAAGGGAACAACCCTACCTTGTTTTGTTTACAAAGTCCCCCAGTGCTACAAATGGTGAGGGGCCTCTGCTCTTACTGATTCTAGCTTTGGGTTTTTTGTTTGTTTGTTTTTAGAATGGGGGGTTTAGCCAAGTGTGGTGGTACAAGCCTATAATCCCAGCACTTAAAGAGGCAAGAAGCTCTTGAGTTCAAGGCTAGCCTGGTGGTGGTGGTGGTGGTGGTGCTGTGTGTGTATGTGAAAGGAGAGTTGAGAAAGAAGAAGGAAGATTGAAAGCAAAGGAAGAGGAAGTACAGGAAGAGGAACTTCCTATCTGCCCTAGGTGGCTGCCCCAAGTCACACCTGTGCCCCAATAGAGCCTTGACATGCAGGGATACTGACCCAACCTGCCAGAACTCCCAGCTTTTTAAAGCGAACAAGAAGCCTTCATTTTTTATAAGAATTTCCCTGACTTTTAGAAAACCCATACCTGTTAGAGGGGCAGAATTTATGGATCTGAGAACTCAGATCTAAGACTTGAGAAGATTCCAGAACTGAGAATTACCAAGATTTTCTGATGCTCCGTAATGAATGCAAACTATCTGCAGCTATTCAGAGCCATGTTGAACTGGTAAAAGAATTTACCAGGAGGGAACAAAGGAGAAGCAAAAGCTTAGGAGGATGCTGGTTAAGTAAAAGGACACTGGTTAAGAGAGACCCAGCAGGCAGTAGCTAGCCAGCCAAAGGGAAGCACCAACAGGGCAACTTTTGATTGGCTATTCCATTTTGTGGGGCCTATTGACTGGCTGTTTCATTCTTGCCCATTGGTTTAAGTTTTATGTGGGCGGGATGGCATGAGCCCTTTATATCTATGGTCCATTGGCCCATTTCCCGGCCCAGCCAGGACTTTCTCCTTGCCTTCATTGCACCAGACCATGTTGCCTGCTCCTTACAAACATTTCTATGGAAGTTACTGCAATGAACCAACTGATTCATTTCCAGCCCTTCCCCAGGGTCTAAGTTGGGTTTGTTGCAGAATTCCTACTTATGTTTTTCAAATATCATCCATGCACGCACCACTGCTCAGCTTTTCAAGCCACATTTACATAGAGTGATTTACTTCATCTTTTTCTCTTTACTGGCTCTACATTAACTCACTTGTTACAACAATAAAAATTCTAGTTTGGATGGCCTGGCCGTAGCTTTCTCAAAGTGCATCAAAATAGACAACAGATGCAATTAATATTACGCATTCTGTCTACCACTTCAAATCATCCTCAGGTTAAAAAGACTTCTCATCCTAAGAAAGCGCTGCCATTTTGAAAGGGCCTCTTGGGTCAACACTAAAACAGAATATTAGAGAAACAGAAAGTCACAGTTCTAGGCTTGGGTGGGGGAGTCACCCTGAAGACCACGTTTCTGTCACTTGAACAGGAATTTTGGAACTTGGTATTTTCAGTGTTAAAAACACCGAGAGGTTTTATTTAAGAGCTCCCTGCCCCCAGCATCAGTTCAGAAAAAATCTCTGCAGTTCTGCCCGTATTTCATTAGCCCGTTATCTCTCTACCACTAAAAACAATTTGCATGAAAACAATCGCTCTTAGCTCACGGGAGGCCTCAGGCTCCTGCTGGTTCCTGGCTAGCCCAGGCTGCTGCTTTGTTTGTGGTTTAATCACAAACTGGAGCTCAGGTTACATTAGGAACTAGCAAATAGGATGCTTGGCAGCAGACATGGGGTGTGGCAGGGTGCTGTCTGGAATCCTTAAGGGCTGATTCCCAGGGAAGAAGTTCTCTGGAAATGTACCCACCAGAGGCTGGAAATGAAGGAAGCTGGCAGGGAGGCCCGGCAGGATTGAGTTTATAAAGTAAATGTACAAAGAGCTTTGTGCTCCAGGGCTGTGGAAATTGGGAGATCTGGGTAGCTGACAAGAAGGATCCCTTGGTCTAAGCCTCTCACCTTGGGCAGAGATGATAAACACACTCTTCACCCTGTCTGGTTCAGTCCTTGCATCCTTAGCTGGCAGTATGAATCAAGATGCTACTGGATGGAACTTACATTACTGAAGGAGAGAATATTTTTGGACTTATTTTCTAGGCATGATGATGGCTGTTACATTTCCTACCTGCCTTTTTGGTTTTTGGTGTCACTGGGATTCGGTCTTAGGTCCTTGCGTTTCCAACCTCAGATCCTGATCCTTCTACCTCTACCCTCTGAATACCTGGTATTACAGGTGTATGTATGCTACTATCCCTAGCCTCCATGAGGGTGTTTTTTGTTTGTTTGTTTGCTTGTGGCAATGCTGAGCTTTGAACTCAGGGTCTTTTTGCTTGTTAAGCAGGTGCTCTATTGTTTGAGCCAACCTCTCAGTCCCCTCCATTATGTTATATATCTGTATCTATATATCTACATATGTATATATATATATTATATATATATAGTGTGTGTGTGTGTGAAATGTATATTCTGAAAGCATTTCTTCAGGACAGAGGCATATTTAGGAAATGTTATTAAGTGTTCAAATATGAGTTCAAATAATTCAGCTCACTTAGGTCACCAATTCATTCAATTAATTAACTCACTTGGGGGGAAATGAACTGGCATGAAAAGGGAAATTAAAGCTTATAATAATGCCACCTCCCAAGTTAGCCTGTTAATATTTTCAAGAATTCACTTCTTTTTTTTTTCCTTAGCACACACATTTTCCACATGAAACTGAAATCGTGCTTTATGATGAATTTTGTATTCTGCATTTAAAAATTAATGTCATGTCATGAGAGATTTCCAAGAGCGTTAGTCTGAAACGCGTCACTTTTAATGACCGGATGACACTCCCCAGGCGTGTATATACTGTGGCTTATTTAACCACAGCCCTGCCTGATGTTCAGGTGCCTTCAAGTTACTTAAGGGAGTCCAAATAATGGATATACAACTGCACTGGGGCTCAGTGCGGGACACAAGTCGGGTGTAGAGAGGCCCAT